>NC_090339.1:59593044-60302211 GCF_035084215.1 Heptranchias perlo | reverse complement strand
CTTCAAATAGACTGGGCAAACCAAATTGGAGGATGAGTTCATGGAATGCATTCGAGACAGTTTCCCAGAACAATATGTCAAGGAACCAACTAGGGAACAGGCTAAGTTGTCCAGTATTGTGTAATTTGACAAATTTATTAGAGTTTTTTGAGGGTGTAACTAACAGGGTAGGTAAAGGGGAACCAGTGGATGTAACATATTTGGATTTTCAAAAGCATTCGATATGGTGCCACACAAGAGTTTGTTACGCAAGATTAGGGATCACGGGATTGGGAGTAACATATTATCATGGATTGAGGATTGGTTAACGGACAGAAAACAGAGAGTAGGAATAAACAGGTCATTTTCGGGTTGGCAGGCTGTAACTAGTGGGGTGCCGCAAGGATCAGTGCTTGGGCCTCAGCTATTTACAATCTATATCAATGACTTAGATGAAGGGACCGAGTGTAATGTATCCAAGTTTGCTGACGATACAAAGCTAGTTGAGAAAGTAAGCTATGAGGAGGACACAAAGAGGCTACAAAGGGATATAGACAGATTAAGTGAGTGGGTGAGAAGGTGGTAGATGGAGTATAATATGGGGAAATGTGAAATTATCCACTTTGGTAGGAAGAATAGAAAAGCAGAATATTTTTTAAAAGGTGACAGACTGACAAATGTTGGTGTTCAGAGGGATTTGGGTGTCCTTATACATGAGTCACAGAAAGTTAACATGCAGGTACAGCAAGCAATTCGGAAGGCAAATGGTATGGTGGCCTTTATTGTGGGGGG
Organism: Heptranchias perlo; assembly: GCF_035084215.1. Taxonomy (NCBI): domain Eukaryota; kingdom Metazoa; phylum Chordata; class Chondrichthyes; order Hexanchiformes; family Hexanchidae; genus Heptranchias; species Heptranchias perlo. Next base: position 60,301,440 of record NC_090339.1, on the reverse strand, counting down.
GATTGGAGTATAAGAATAAGGAGGTCTTGCTGCAGTTGTACACAGTTTTGGTGAGAGCACATCTGGAGTACTGTTTGGTCTCCTTGCCTAAGGAAAGATATACTTGTCTTAGAGGCCGTGCAATGAAGGTTCACTAGATTGATTCCTGGGTTGTCCTGTGAGGAGAGATTGAGTAAAATGGGCCAATATTCTCTGGAGTTTAGAAGAATGAGAGGTGATCTCATTGAAACGCATAAAATTCTTAGAGAGCTTGACATGGTGGGTGCTGAGAGGCTGTTTCCCCTGACAGGAGAGTCAAGAACTAGGGGTCATAGTCTCAAGATAAGAGGTCAGCCATTTAGGACCGAGATGAGGACATTTTTTTTTCACTCAGAGGGTTGTGAATCTTTGGAATTCTCTACGCCAGAGGGCTGTGGATGTTAAGTCGTTGAGTGTATTCAAGATTGAAATCGATAGGTTTTTAGACACTAAGGGAATCAAGGGACATGGGGACAGGGCAGGAAAGTGGAGTTGAGGTAGAAGATCAGCCATGATCTTATTGAATGGCGGAGCAGCATCGAGGGTCTGTATGGCCTACTCCTACACCTAATTTTCATGTTCTTATGAAACAGATGTCAGAAGACTGATAACCTCCTTCAATAATGATTAAGATCTATTGAGGTCCAGGGGAACTGAATATAGAAGTGAAACTAAAATCAACCGACATAATTAGTTCCACTTGTACAAAGCTTGTGAACAGGTGTGTACACAATCACAGCTGAGTCCCGTAATCCACCATTGTTTAATGGCTGTGGCTGCAGGCGTGAATTTAAATACCAGCTGAAAACTAGGAGATAAGTTAAAAACTATTAATTGTTATCCTTTGCTGTGCTGCTCCCTATTTTCTGCTCTCAAAAAAAGAGCGAAATTTGTAATTTTTTAATTGAAATCTGCAATTTCTTGTTAAATGGAATCATTACAATACAAGGGATGCCAGAACAAATGGCGAAATTAATTTAAACACGATTTGCGATGCAAATTACACAGACAATGCCTATTGTTCTTAAAGCTCTGGCCTCTTGCACAGCCCCGATTTCCATCACTCCACCATTGGCGGCTCTGTCTTCAGTTGCCTGGGCCCTGAGCTCTGGAATTCCCTCCCTAAACCTCTCTGCCTCTCTACCGCTCTCTCCTCCTCTAAGTCACTCCTTAAAACCTACCTCTTTGACCAAACTTTTGGTCACCTGTCCTAATATCGCCTTCTTTACCTCCGTTTCAAATTTTGAGTAACCTTGGGACATTTCACTATGTTAAAGGCACTATATAAAGTTGTTGTTGTTGTTGCTGCTGCTCTTGTTGTTGTTGCTGCTCTTGTTGTGTCAGTTCATGGTCTGACATGGCCCATAAGCCTGCCTCACACTGCTTGGGTTTCAGCCTGGACAAAGTAGAGCTCCAGTCTGCTGGGCACTTTACAAACCTGGGATTGAGTGTTTTTAATGTCATGAAACAGTGGGCCCCTGCCACCTGCTCTCTCCACACGTCAAACGTACCCGCCAGCGGAAACAGACCTCTGTATACGCGTGATGTACTTTTTCACACAAAGGGTGGTAGAAATTTGCAATTCCCTCCCTCAAAATGCCGTGGATGCTGAGGGTCTATTGGAACTTTCAAGACCGAGATCGATAGACTTTTGTTAGATACGGGGTATCGAGGGATAGGGAGCAAAGGCGGGTAAACGGAGTTGAGGTGCAGATCAGCCATGATCTAATTGATTGGAAGAACAGGCTCGAGGGACTGAATGGCCCACTGCTGTTCCTATGTGTGATCTCCCTCCCGGGGCAATGCGGAGTGTGAAATCAATTGTGACTTGTTACCTTTGCAGAATGGCATCGTCCTGTGCCTTCTTGCTAAAAATACCTGTGCATACTGATTCGTGATAGACTTTGTTACAGCAGGCGTTGATTTACGTTGTCTAACTGATACTTAGTATTTCAAATATGTGAGCTTAATGAAATGTAATGCTGTATTTTTTCAGCGAGTCAAGAGCAGCAATTTTGTTTAACGATGCATTGTTATTCAGCGTGCACTTAATGATCGGTTGTGGGCTTCTGTACAATGTGGAATCAGTCCAACTGCAGAAGAGGTTGGATCAAGTGTCAGCACTCTCACTTTTAAATCAGAAGGTTGTGGGTTCAAGCCCCACTCCAGAGACTCGAGCATAAAATCTCGGCTGACAATTCCAGTGCAGAACTGACGGAGTGCTGCACTGTCAGAGGTGCTGCCTTTTGAATGTGATGTTAAACCGAGGCCCCTTCTGCCCTCTCAGGTGGATGTAAAAGATCCCATGGCCACTATTTGAAGAAGAGCAGGGGAGTTCTCTCCAGTATCCTTTCTAATATTTATCCCTCAACCAAAATCACTAAAAAAACAGATTATCTGGTCACTATCGCATTGCAGTGTATGGGATCTTGCTGTGCGCAAATTGGCTGCTGCGTTTCCTACATTCCGACAAGTGACTGCAATTCATTGGCTGTAAAGTGTTTTGGAATATCCTGAGGTTGTATACATGAAAGTTCTTTTTGTCTTTATCATTGTTTTAAAGTTGTAATATATTGCACTCTTGTACATACTGCAAATCACAGATTTCAGTATTGCTGACTGAGATATGTTAAGTGGGAGATAGGTTAATAAAGACCAATTTCGATAATGGGCTGTAGGTGTAAACATATCTTAAATCTCAGTCAAGTGCGTCCACCCCTGCCCTGATGTATGCATGTCTGAAAACTGGTGAGAATGTCGGGAATTTTAATTGGACTGTACTTGTGCCTGGCATTCATCAGACTCCGAACTCTCTGTGTGATACAAGAGACCATTAGCGACCCTAGTTAATGGTTTGCAGGTACACTTGGCATCGCACCAAGTGCTGGCGCTCAGCAAAAATATTTCCAACCCTTTGTTATTTCCTTAATCCAAAGCAATGAGTCTTCAGACAGGAGTAACTGGACAACATTAAGAGCAACAGAAAACTCCTACCCCTGCATAATAAGAAAGGCTCGCATTTATATAGCGCCTATCACAACCTCAGGGCATCCCAAAGCACTTTACAGCCAATGAAGTACTTTTTGAAGTGTAGTCACTGTACATTGGTTTCATTTTATGTGTCAGTTACCTGGGCTCTAAGCTCTATGTTGTAGGACTGGAGGAGGTTACAGTTACAGGGTGTGAACGTCTTAATTTCCAATTGGCACTGCCAGATGGCAAAGCTGTCCGCTGGCAGTGGGAACTTGGTAGAATTACCCCCGAAACGTCTCCCACCGTAAACTGCAATCAATGTGATTGTTGATTAGCTGCACAAAGAACAAAATTAGCACCAATCCAAGACTTCCTGCTCCCAAATGATTTGATTAAAAATCTAAATTAAATCCTATCAGTTGCCATCTAAGAAAGAGATCCGTGCCCAAAATTATCAGGCACAAATTAGCAAAAAATACTAAAGTGGAGAAAATGGCTTACAATAACAGCAACCTCTGTGGGGAGCTAACTCATCAATGAGAGTTCAGAGCCAAATTCTGTTTCTGTTACTAATAACTGTGCAACGAGGATATTGGTTTTTAAGCGCAGCAGATGTCAGGATTCGGAAACGTATACTGACAATATAAAACAAGAGGGCGTAAAAACTATGTTTAAATGTCATTGCTGATTTATTTAATTACAAAATACAGGCCAGACATTCTAGTTTAATAAAAGTTTATTGCTAGAACTCAGAGCTAGAGCTAGAACTTCAATTTAAGTTAAGTTATCTTTTATTAAATGAAATAAACTCGTGCACATATATGTTTGGACTGAATAGAAAGAAAGCAAGAACTTACATTTAGATAGCACCTTACATGACCTCAGGACATCCCAAACCGCTTTACAGCCCATAAAGTATGGTAGTAATGTAGCGTAGTGGTTACGTTACAGTGCGAGTAATCCAAAGGCATGGACTAATAATTCATGAGAACATGAGTTTAAATCCCACCGTGGTAGGTTGTGAATTTAAGTTCAATTAAAACGATCTTTCATCAGTAAAAGTAACTATGAAGCTGTGCACGGTGTGCGGACAACACAGTGTGAACGGAGAGTTTGGTATGTTTGAGAGTTTAAGGGTTAATCTCTTGTGGGAGTTTAAGGGTTAATCTCTTTAAAATCTAGTGCATATTGCTTTCAACTGTTTAAGTTCAATTGATATTAACTGTTTAAGATCAATATTAAAGTTTAAATTTTTAAGTTTCTGTCAGGCTTCAGCAGAGAGAGCTGCTGTAGTAAGTTAATTGGTTAGCTAGATTAAACTGGTACTTGAAGGTGGGGCAGGCCTGACTCATCTGAGTCACAAACTGTAGAAATACAGGGGCCTGTCAGTGCGAACAGCACGGTGTGCGGAGAACACAGTGTGATCTGCTGAGAGTTTGGTGAGTGTGGGAGTTCGGTGAAGTGGGGGAAGGAGGTGCTGCTTTGCCTTGCTTTTCCTAACATTTTCCCCAGAGCGGCAGTGGACCTGAGAGTGGAAGACTGAGATTGGGGAATAAAAGCAGCAGCAGACCTGCACCAAGAGACAACTACCGTGCGACGTCACAGGTGAGGCAGGAGAGTCCGAGAGGTGAGCACAGTATAAAAGGAGAGACCTAGAGCGGGAGGTGAGTCTGAGAGTCTAAGGCAAGTCATGGCAGCACAGCTCGCACCCGTGATATGCTCCTCCTGCACTATGTGGGAAGTCATGGACACTACCAGTGTCCCTGGCGACCATGTGTGCAGGAAGTGTGTCCAGCTGCAGCTACTGGTGGATTCACTGTGGAGCATCCGCGATGCTGAGACTATCGTGGATAGCACGTTCAGTGAGGTGGTCACACCGCAGGTAAAGATTACGCAGGCAGAAAGGAAATGGGTGACCGCCAGGCAGAGTAAAAGGACCAGGCAGGTAGAGCAGGAGTCCCCTGGGGCCATCTCCCTCTCAAACAGATATTCTGCTTTAGATACTGTTGGGGGAGATGGCTTATCAGGGGAAAGCAGCAAGGTCCAGGTTCGGGGCACCATGGGTGGCTCTGCTGCACAGGAGGGGAGGAAGATGAGTGGCAGGGCTATAGTGATAGGGGATTCGATTGTAAGGGGAACAGATAGGCGTTTCTGCGGCCGCAAACGTGACTCCAGGATGGTATGTTGCCTCCCTGGTGCTAGGGTCAAGGATGTCACAGAGCGGCTGCAGGGCATTCTGGAGGGGGAGGGTGAACAGCCAGTAGTCGTGGTCCATATTGGTACAAACGACATAGGTAAAAAAAGGGATGAGGTCCTGCAAGGTGAATTTAAGGAGTTAGGAGATAAAATAAAAAGCAGGACTTCAAAGGTAGTGATCTTAGGATTACTACCGGTGTCACGTGCTAGTGAGTATAGGAACAAGAGAATAGACAGGATGAATGCGTGGCTGCAGGGATGGTGTAAGAGGGAGGGATTTAGATTCCTGGGGCATTGGGACCGGTTCTGGGGAAGGTGGGACCTGTACAAACGTGACGGGTTACACCCGAGCAGGACCGGGACCAATGTCCTCGCGGGGGTGTTTGCTAGTGCTGTTGGGGAAGGTTTAAATTAGGGTGGCAGGGGGATGGGAACCTGAGCGGGGAGTCAGAAGGGAATAAAATTGAGAGCAGCAAGAGAGGGGAAGACCCAGGGGAAATCTACAATACAAATAGTACAAACAGTTGTTCAAGAACAAGTGAAAGGGAAAAGCGTAGAGCAGCGGAAAGAAAGTGTACTTTAGGCACGACAGATAAAATAAAAACTAGAAGGCGTAAGGCGATTAACCCAGCATCAAAGCTGTGGCGGGGGGTTGGGAACCTGAGCAGGGAGACAGAGGAAAGCATGTCAGGAAGGGACAGAAGGTATGGAGTAAAAGGTAAAGTGTTAAAAAAGGAAAAAGCAGGAACTAAGTGTCACAAAACATATTTGGAAGTTCTTTATCTGAATACATGTAGCATTCATAACAAAATGGATGAGTTAATGGCACAAATAACTACGTATGGGTATGACCTTGTGGCCATTACAGAAACATGGCTGCAGGGTGACAACGACTGGGAATTAAATATGCCAGGGTATTTAACAATCAGGAAGGACAGGCAGGAAGGAAGGGGAGGTGGGGTGGCTATGTTAATAAAGGAAGGAATCACTGTAATACAGAGAAATGATATTGGGACAAAGGATCAGGATAATGAAACAGTTTGGGTAGAGATAAGGAATAATAAGGTGAAAAAAGCACGAGTGGGTATAGTATATAGGCCTCCTAATAGTTGCAACTCTGCTGGAAGAAGTATTAATCAGGAAATAGTCGGGGCATGTAATAAGGGAACAGCTATAATTATGGGGGATTTTAACTATCATATTAACTGGACAAATCAAATTGGGGAGGGCAGCCTTGAGGAAGAGCTTATTGAGTGTATTAGGGATGGATTTCTTGAGCAGTATGTAACTGATCCTACAAGGGGGAAAGCAACTTTGGACCTGGTCCTGTGTAATGAGCCAGGATTAATTAATAATGTCCTAGTTAAGGATCCCCTTGGAATGAGTGACCATAACATGGTTACATTTCATATCCAATTAGAGGGTGAGAAGGTTGGTTCTCAAACAAGCGTACTGAGCTTGAATAAAGGAGACAATGATGGTATGAGAGCGGAATTGATTAAAGTGGACTGGGAAAATAGATTAAAGGGTAAGATGGTACATGAGCAGTGGTTTTCATTTAAGGAGTTATTTTACAACTTTCAAAAAAAATATTCCACTGAGGAAAAAAGGGTGTAAAAGAAATGACAGCCATCCGTGGCTAAGTAAAGAAATTAAGGATAATATCCGACTAAAAACAAGGACATATAAGGTAGCCAAACTTAGTGGGAGGATAGAAGATTGGGAAGTCTTCAAAAGACAGCAAAAAGCAACTAAAGGATTGATTAAGAAAGGGAAGATAGATTATGAAAATAAATTAGCAAAAAATATAAAAACAGATAGCAAGAGTTTCTATAGTTATATAAAAAGAAAAAGGGTGGCTAAGACAAACGTAGGTCCTTTAGAGGATGAGACCGGGAAATTAATGGTGGGAAACATGGATATGGCAAAAATGCTGAACAAATATTTTGTTTCAGTCTTTATGGTAGAGGACACTAAGAATATCCCAACACTGGACAAATAGGGGGCTCTAGGGGGGGAGGAGCTAAATACGATTAAAATCACTAAGGAATTGGTACTCAGTAAATTAATGGGACTCAAGGTGGATAAATCCCCTGGACCTGATGGCTGACATCCGAGGGTCTTGAGGGAAGTGGCAGTAGGGATTGTGGATGCTTTGGTAATAATTTTCCAAAATTCCCTGGACTCAGCAAAGGTCCCGGCAGATTGGAAAACTGCTAATGTAGCACCCTTATTTAAAAAGGGTAGTAGGCAGAAGGCTGGAAATTATAGACCAGTTAGCCTAACATCTGTGGTGGGTAAAATTTTGGAGTCTATTATTAAGGAGACAGTAGCGGAACATTTGGATAAACATAATTTAATAGGACAAAGTCAGCATGGCTTTACGAAGGGGAAGTCATGTCTGACAAATTTGCTTGAGTTCTTTGAGGACATAACATACAGGGTGGTTAAAGGGGAACCAGTGGACGTAGTGTATTTAGACTTCCAGAAGGCATTCGACAAGGTGCCACATAAAAGATTATTGCTCAAGATAAAGAATCACTGGATTGGGGGTAATGTTCTGGCATGGGTGGAGGATTGGTTATCTAACAGGAAGCAGAGAGTTGGGATAAATGGTTCATTCTCGGACTGGCAACCAGTAGCCAGTGGTGTTCCGCAGGGGTCGGTGCTGGGTCCCCAACTCTTTACAATCTATATTAACGATTTGGAGGAGGGGACCGAGTGTAACATATCAAAGTTTGCAGATGATACAAAGATGGGAGGGAATGTAGAGAGTGAGGAGGATATGAAAAACCTACAGGGGGATATAGACAGGCTGGGTGAGTGGGCGGAGATTTGGCAGATGCAATACAATATTGGAAAATGTGAGGTTATGCACTTTGTCAGGAAAAATCAGTGAGCAAGTTATTATCTTAATGGCGAGAAACTGGAAAGTACTGTAGTATAAAGGGATCTGGGGGTCCTCATGCAAGAAAATCAAAAAGTTCGTATGCAGGTGCAGCAGGTGATCAAGAAGGCCAACGGAATGTTGGCTTTTATTGCTCGGGGGATAGAATATAAAAACAGGGAGGTATTGCTGCAGTTATATAAGGTATTGGTGAGACCGCACCTGGAATACTGCATACAGTTTTGGTCTCCATACTTCAGAAAAGACATACTTGCTCTCGAGGCAGTACAAAGGAGGTTCACTCAGTTAATCCTGGGGATGAGGGGGCGGACATATGAGGAGAGGTTGAGTAGATTGGGACTCTACTCATTGGAGTTCAGAAGAATGAGAGGCGATCTTATTGAAACATATAAGATTGTGAAGGGGCTTGATCGGGTGGATGCGGTAAGGATGTTCCCAAGGATGGGTGGAACTAGAACTAGGGGGCATAATCTTAGAATAAGGGGCTGCTCTTTCAAAACTGAGATGAGGAGAAACTTCTTCACTCAGAGGGTGGTGGGCCTGTGGAATTTGCTGCCCCAGGAAGCTGTGGAAGCTACATCATAGAATAAATTTAAAACAGAAATCGACAGTTTCCTAGAAGTAAAGGGAATTAGGGGTTACGGGGAGCGGGCAGGAAATTGGACATGAATTTAGATTTGAGGTTAGGATCAGATCAGCCATGATCTTATTGAATGGTGGAGCAGGCTCGAGGGGCCGATTGGCCTACTCCTGCTCCTATTTCTTATGTTCTTATGATTATTGCGCAAACCCACCTGGTTCACAAATGTTCTTCAGAGAAGGAAACTTGCTGTCCTTGTCCTGACATGTGACTCCAGGCCCACACCAAGATGTCAGCCTTAGCTCAGTGGGCAGCACACTTACCTACTGAGTCATAAAGTCACGCGCTCAAGTCCCACTCCAGAGACTTGAGATCATAATCCAGGCTGATGCTCCAGTGAAGTACTGAGGGAGAGCTGCACTGTCAGAGGTGCTGTCTTTTGGATGAGACTTTCGATTGGGGATGGAGGAAGCAGATTTAACAGTACTTTTCAAAAAGGGAATTGGATGTCTTATTGAACAGGAAAAATTTGCAAGGCTATGGGGAAAGAGCAACGGAGTGGGACTAATTGGATCGCTCTTTCAAAGAGCTGGTACAGGTACGATGGGCTGAATAGCCTCCATCTATGCTGTAAGATTCTACGATTAAACGTGGTTGACCCTTAACTGCACTCTGAAGCGGCCTAGTGAGCCATTCAGTTGTATCAAACTACTACACCGTGTTTCAAAAAGAAAGCCTACAATATCTTCTCAAGACAACGAGGGATGGGCAATAAATGCTGACCTTACCAGTGACGCCCACGTCCTGAGGAATGATTTTTTAAAAAGTACTTTGGAATTGTAGCTACTGTTGTAATATAGGGAAACACGGCAAGCAATTTGTGCAGAGCAAGGTCCGACAAACAGCAATGGGATAATGACCAATTCATCTGCTTTCTTGTGGTTGGTTGAGGGATAAATATTGGCCATAATATCTGGAAAACTCCCCTGCTCTTTTTCAAATAGTGCCATGTTGTCATTTACATCCACCTGAGAGGGCAGACGTATCCTCAATGTAATGTCTCATCCAAAGGACAGCATCTCCGACAGTGCAGCACTCCCTCGCTTCTGCACTGGGAGTGTCAGTCTGGATTTTGTGCTCAAATCTCTGGAGTGGGACTTGAACCCACAACCTTCTGACTCAGAAGCAAGATTGCTGCGCACTGAGCCACGGCTAAAACTCTCAAATATGCTTCAGTGCTTTAGGATAAATTATGTGAAGCTCTGCCAACCACTCGACACCTCGTTAGATCGGAGCACAAGTCGGAGAATCGGATGTAGAGGACAGTGCTCCTAATTTGCAGCACTTCCAATCTTTGACTGCAAAATCGGGAATGCAGTGCGTTGCGGGGCACTGATTTTCCAATGTGCGCTCCTGGCAAGAGAAACTCCACACCAGGAATGAAGCCTAGTTCCACCAATAATTGAATGCCGATTCCAATAGCACTCACTTCAGTTTGTATTTCTATATACAAATACACAAAGGTTAACTTGCCTACAATGCGTTGCATTTGACATCATGAACACCATTTCTATGGATGCTATTCACATATTAATCCATGTATTAGAAATGGCTTCTGTAGATCTTGCAATGACCTAGTTAGTAAAGGCCCCACCTTTTCTACTGAGCCATAAGCCCAGAAGGACCCAAGTTCAGTTCTAGTCTGTGTGCAGTCAGGGAAGCAGTTGCAGGGCTGTATCAGATGGGGAAAGCCAACAAAATTATTTTCCTGACTCTCAAAGACCAGATAGGTCTAGAAATTACACTGTGGCATGCTGGCTATAAAGAAAGTGGCATGAGAAGAGTTTAAGGCCGAGAAATTGCAGGAAAAGTAACGGTGAGTTAAAGGCGCTCGCCATTATCAGCGCGTTATAAAAAGTGGCAATTTGTATCCAGGAAGAGATACGCCGTGAGTTGCAAATTGCCACAAATTGCTGGACGATTTGCCGTTAGCCTCGCGAAAATAGGGAAAAAATGGCCATCTCGCCGTGAGCCTCTCCATTGTGTGTCACGAAATTGCTGGATTTACACCGTTATGAATGAATGGATCTCACTGCAGCCATTTAGGGCAGGTAATTCATGTCGTAAAGACTGAGTTAGTGACCTGATTTACGGTCCTGGTAGGGAACAATTGAAACTGTGGCTCTCACTCCCGCGGGTTTTTAAATTTAAATTTTTTTCTTATTTTTCCTTTCTAAAACTTTTTTCTCTCTCTCTTAATCCACTCTCTTTCTTTCCCTCTCTTTATTTTTCTCCCTGTATCTAATTCACTCTATTTCCTTCTCTGTCGGTCCCTCTGTTTCTTTATCTATCCTTAATTCTCATGGGTTAAGGAGATAGACTGTTGGTCCCATTGCCCACCAAGGTCCCAGATGACCCATTGCCCCCGTTATCAGCTCACACTTCCAGCAAATTGCGGTGCAACAATATTTGCGGTGCAACTGAAAAGTGAGGAGAAACATCCAATTCACAGCGCTCGCCACAAGATGGCCCGATCAGTGGTTTTCAAACTTTACTGTTGGACGTCTGAAGATCTTGACACACTCTCAGGGACTTCCTACAAATATTGACATAATCCTGGGAATCCCTGCAAATAAAACAAAGAAAGAACTTGCATTTATATAGTGCCTTTTTAGGACCTCAAGTTATCCCAAAGGGCTTTACACCCAATGAAGTACGTTTTGAAGCGGCAGCCAATTTGCACACAGAAAGATCCCACAAACAGCAATGTGGTAATGACCAGATGATCTGTTTTAGTGATGTTGATTGAGGGATAAATATTGGCCAGGACACTGGAAAGAACTCCTCTGCTCTTCTTCAAAATAGTGCCATGGAAATCTCTGATGTCCACCTGAGAAGACAGACAGGGCCTCAGTTTAATGCCTCATCCTGAAAGACGGCACCTCCATTTTGTGCTCGAGTCTCTGGAGTGGAAATTGAACCTGCAACTTTCTAACTCAGAGGCGAGAGTGCTACCCACTGAGCCACGGCGGCCACCTAATGTTATGAAATCATCAACGAGCTCCCTGTAAGAAAGGGTACCCTGCTAGGAACATAAGAACATAACAAATAGGAGTGGGGTAGGCCGTATGACCCCTCGAGCCTGCTCCGCCATTCAATCAGATCATGGCTGATCTTCAACCTCAATTCCTCATATCAATCCATGTATTAGAAATGGTTTCTGCAGATCTTGCAATGACCTAGTTAGTAAAGGCCCCACCTTTTCTACTGAGCCATAAGCCCAGAAGTATCCAAGTTCCGTTCTAGTCTGTGCCCACTCAGGGAAGCAGTTGCAGTGCTTAGTTTTGTAGTAGGAGTGCGATTTCATAAAGTGACCCCTGTTATATAGGAACACATTTTGACATAGTGCCACCTGCAATTGTTTGCCGATTGTACTTTGAGTGTGTAACATTGGGACATTGATAGCTGTTCTTCAGATGTGCCTCATTCACTGATCTCTCTAACACTGATCACTAAACGTTGCAAGGATAATCTTGTCATTCATGCACTCTATCAAACAACCACTGCCAATTGGCTATGGAGGGACTTTGGGACCATTGATTTATTTTCAGTGTCTCTAGGATCCAGAATGATATACTGTGTAGACCTTTCCTGGTATAATTCCACAGACTCTATTCAGTTGATTGTGCTCGAGTGCCTCATTTTATATTTCCTTATAGATGCCAACATGTCATCTTTTTTAAATTATCGCACAACCTGTGAGGGATGGAAAAGTCCATTTATTTTGAGTACATCTCAGTGCACTGCAGTGCTCCTGCAGTCGAACAAAACTAACCCACCAAACAGAGCAACACGTCTCACATAATTGTGGCATAGGGCACAAAAATATCATATTGCAAAATCAGATTCCGCAGTTTATCAAATGATGGATTGTAGAATTTAGAGCACAGAAGGGGGCCATTCTCCCTGTCATGTCTGTGCTGGTACTAGTTTTTCAGTCTGAGCTGTTTACTTCTATTCTATTTCCCTACCGTTTTCCCTGTATCCTTTTGTATTATTTCTTTTCAAATACTTATCCATGTGACAGCACATCAGGGATAATTCCGTTATCCCACACTCATGGCAGGCAGCCATCCTCACAGGGCCTGTGGGTCCAAAAACAAGCATCGACAATGTAGACCAGATCTTCACTCCCTGTGAATGTGGCTCCCAGTTGGGAGCACATAACCAAAGAGGCATCCTCCTTGTGTAAACCTGTCATGTTTCTGGCTGGATTCTATTATAGTCGGTGGAATACTTTCGCAGACAAAGGTACTTTCACTAAACACGTTGCTTGATTAAGAACGACAGCATTGTAAACGTAATGGTACATGTGATTAAGCTGAGGCGTCAACTAAAGCCGAGGGACTTCAGTTATGTGAAGAGACTAGAGAAGCTGGGATTGTTCTCCTTACAGCAGAGATTGTTAAGCAGAGATTTAATAGAGGTGTTCAAAATCATGAAGGGTTTTGATAGAGTAAATAAGGAGAAACTGTTTCTACTGGCAGGAGGGTCGGTAACTAAAGGACGCAAATTTAAGATAATTGGCTAAAGAACCAGAAGGGAGATGAGAATTTTTTTTGATGCGTGTATAAATCCTACTCCTACTCCTAACCATCTTTGTACAGTGACACGAACACAGAACCTGTCACAGTCCAGCACTAAGATGTCTAAACATTAGATGCACAGATCTATTCAGTGCATTAAATCGCTCACTGTGGATTAAGTGGTCATGTCATATTTCTAAGGGCACATATTTGCTTTTACCAAAACAAAAACGTAACAAGAGGTGTAACTGCCCTAGGAAATGATGTGGAGATGCCGGTGATGGACTGGGGTTGACAATTGTAAACAATTTTACAACACCAAGTTATAGTCCAGCAATTTTATTTTAAATTCACAAGCTTTCGGAGGCTACCTCCTTCCTCAGGTGAACGATTTGGAAATGAAATCCTCGAAATGAAGTCGCATTTATAATTCACAGAACAATGCTTGGTGAGTACAGACAGTTTTTTCAACTGCCCGTTGCCAAGGCAATCAGTGTGCAGACAGACAGGTGTTACCTGCCAGGTCTCAGAATATACAATGTCACGCTACACGTTACCCCACCAGCGAACAAATGTTATCTGTTTTTAATATAACGGGTCAGTTGCTGTCTTTTCTATGTTTCTACCTCTCTATCTCTGTTTTTTTTTGTTTGTTGTTTTTTTTTGGTGATTTGTATATTCTGTGAGACCTGGCAGGTAACACCTGTCTGTCTGCACACTGATTGCCTTGGCAACGGGCAGTTGAAAAAACTGTCTGTACTCACCAAGCATTGTTCTGTGAATTATAAATGCGATTTCATTTCAAGGATTTCATTTCCAAATCGTTCACCTGAGGAAGGAGGTAGCCTCCGAAAGCTTGTGAATTTAAAATAAAATTGCTGGACTATAACTTGGTGTTGTAAAATTGTTTACAATTGCCCTAGGAAAGTGAAAGGAGGTCTAAGTAAAATGACATGTCTTCAGTTTGTTGCTGGAGTACATGTTATTACAGTAATGAGTTCAGCAGTCATCACTGCTCAATCACTCCTTCAAAAAGGTTGAAGCTAGGATTGTCTATCCAGGATATCTTCAGTCTTGTCAAGGCATTCGTAACAGAATCAGAAAGGTTGGTGTCCATGTGTGAGCAGCTTTATTAAATTAAATTAATAGCCCTGAAATTAAAATGTGAGACCGCGATAATTTTACAAGCACACATGACCGTGTAGAGAGCCTGACCAGAGATGTCCAGCCAGTGGGTGAGGTCCCCTTGCCAATACAGCACATCTATGAAGTCACATGATTGTCCGAAATGCCTCTCTCTGCTTGTTTAATGGAGGAGGTGACCCGTTTAACATAAATAGGTTAATGATTCCGCTAAATCAGCAGAGACAGAGCAATTTCAGGCTTGCACTGTAAGTATTTGCACACTAGGGCCTGGAATTTGACTTGGAGCCGGGAAGAGAGCGGGAGGGGAAGTTTATCAGACACGAAACCTGGAGGTGAGGTCAACAGGTCGGAATCTATAATCGCAACTCAATGAAAGGATAAAAATTTTACTTCTGGGTTTTGCGCCCGGCAGCCAGATTGAAAGGTTGGGAATTCAGCCGGGAAGAGATCAGAGTGCTCCGGATCTCTATGGGGGAAATCGGGGAGAGATCGGGATCTTTGGGGGTTGGATACGGGAGGGGGGGTCGATCACGGTGGGGGGGTGGGGGGAGGTGAGAAGTCGGCCATCGGGGGGGGGGGGGGGTCTCGGACACAGTGTGTGGGGAGGTGGGCAGGTAAGCTTGTTGGGCCTGGATGAAACATTCCTGCTCCTCCAGGCTCACGAGCAGTGCACTTACCTCATGATCCAGACCTTCTCGATCCCCAGGAAACCCGTGTTGGAGGCGTTAAATTTAAAGGTCAGTAAAATTCAATTTAAAAAGATCTAATTAATATCTCATTAGGACATTAATTGCTGCGATAAATACCCGCCCACCTGCACTAATTAAGGTCCCACCTCCGGTGAGGTTAATCGCACGCATTCAAAACCGCCTAGCCGGGTTGCGGTCGTGTTTGAAAAAATCAATTATTTTGCTACCCACCTGCCCCCAACCCACCCGCTCTCCCGCTCTTGGGGGTTAAAATTCCACCCCCCACCCCCCCATATATCCCATGGTTTAATGTCAAAGCCAATGTGACTAAAGAAACATAGGAACAGGAGGAGGCCATTCAGCCCCTAGAGCCTGTTCCGCCATTCAATTAGGTCATGGCTGATCTGTATCTTAACTCCATTTACCCACATGGTTCCGTAACCCTTAATACCCTTACCTAACAAAAATCTATCAAACTAGTTTTGAAATTTTCAATTGATCCCCAATGCCAACTGCTTTTTGGGAGAGAGTTCCAGATTTCCACTACCCTTCGCTAAAGAACTGCTTCCTGACATCACCCCTGAATGGCTTAGCTCTAATTTTAAGGTTATGCCCCCTTGTTCTGGACTCCCCCCACCAGAGAAAATAGTTTCTCTCTATCTACCCTATCAAATCCTTTAAATAAATAC
This sequence comes from Heptranchias perlo, assembly GCF_035084215.1. Classification (NCBI taxonomy): domain Eukaryota; kingdom Metazoa; phylum Chordata; class Chondrichthyes; order Hexanchiformes; family Hexanchidae; genus Heptranchias; species Heptranchias perlo. The sequence goes on along the minus strand of NC_090339.1, from coordinate 60,285,655 downwards.
ATTTGTAACTCTTACTGTAATAGCTGGTAAGCTGACATTTGCTGTCAGCTGTGGTTCAGTGGGTAGGGCTCTTGTCTCTAAAGTCAGCATGTTGTAGGTTCGACTCCCACTCCAGCGACTTGAGCACAAAATCTAGGCTAATACTCCAGAGCAGTACTGAGGGAGTGCTGCATTGTTGGACAGTGCCGTTTTTTGGATGGGATGTTAAACCGAGATCCCATCTGCCTGCTCAGGTGGATGTAAAAAATCCCCTGGAACTATTCAATAGATGACCAGAGAGTTCTCCCTGGTGACCTGGGCCAACATTCATCCCTCAATCAACTTCACTAAAACAGGTTAATTGGCTGTTCATCTCAATGCTGTTTGTGGGAGTTGTTTTCTGCAAATTGGCTGCCGGGTTTGTCTACAAAACAAAAGTAATTCCACTTCCAAAAGTAATTTATTTGCTGTGAAGTGTTTTGAGGCCGTAAACACTGTTATATAAATGCAAGTTTTTACTTCCCTTTTTCTTTTATCCCCATTCTTGCTAAGCTCAATTGGCTCCCAGGGCCCATTGATTTCAAGAATCTTGTCTTCAAATCCCGTTATGGGTCCGTTTCACTCTGCCTCAGCCAAACCTCCGCCATGGAGCCTCCACTTCTCTGACTGGTGTTTACTCCTTGTTTCTTTCCCTTTCCCCCACTCCTCGCTCCACCATTGCTGATTTATGTTCCAGTGGCTATGCTCCCACTCTTGGGAGCTCACTTCTGCCTTGCCACTTCATTCTTTGCCTTCAACCTACATCAAAAACTTACTCTTGACTGTGCTTTTGGTCCTTTTCTCCTGCTTCCTTGTTGTCTGCTTGTTACTCTGCCCTGTAACTTGCTCTGAGGTATCTCTGGATATGAATAGCCCATAATAAGAAAAAAGACTTGCATTTATATGGGGCCTCATCCTGTCCTCCGGGTATTCCAAGCCAGAAGGCCATGGATTCACGTCCCACACCCGAACTTAATCATGTCAGCTGTGGCTCAGTGGGCAGCACTCTCATCTTGGTGTTAGAAAGTCATGGATTCAAGCTGGTCTCCAAAGAGTTGAGCACATAATCTAGGCTGGCACTTCAGTGCAGTGCTGAGGGAGTGCTGCACTGTCGGAGGTGCCGTCTTTTGGATGAGACATTAAACCAAGGTCCCGTCTGCCCTCTCGGGCGGATGTAAAAGATCCCGTAGCACTATTCAAAGAAGAGCAGGGGAGTTCTCCCCGGTGTCCTGGCCAAAATGTGTTCCTCAACCAGCATCACTAAAACAGATCGTCTGGTCATTATCTCGTTGCTGTTTGTAGAACCTTGCAGTTTGCACATTGGTTGTCACGTTTCCTACATTACAACAGTCACTACACTTCAGAAAATTACTTCAGTGACATTAAAGTACTTTGGGAAGTCATGAAAGGTGCTATATAAATACAAATTCTTGCTTTTAATAAACTACTTTTCAAGTATAATCATGGTTATGTCGGCAAAACAGAGCAGCCAATTTGTACAGAACAATGTCCCACAAAGAGCGAATGAGATAAGTGACCAGTCAATCTGTTTTGGTGATGTTGGTTGATAAAAGAATTTTAACCAGGATACATTATTGCTCTTCTTCAAGTTCTGCCGTAGGATCTTTTACATCTATTGGAAAAGGCAGACATTACTTCTTTAATAGCACATATAGAATATATGTTCAAGTTCTGGAGTGGGGCTTGAGCCCACAACTTCCTGACTCAGAGATGAGAGAGCTAGCAATTGCGATAAGCTGACACTACGAGGTGTAATTTTGACTTTTGGAGATTGTTTATAACGGGTGATATCAGTTCAGCTGCTCGTTATGCACAATCACCCAAAGTCAAAATTACCCCCTACAAATACAAGCTATTGATTGAAGGACCAAGGAAATTCTAATGTATTCAGTTGTACCGAGGTGTTAGCTGTAGCTCAAATGATAACACTCTGAGTCAGAAGGTTCAGGTCCCACTCCAGAGACCTGAGCGCAAAATCCAGACCAACACTCCCGGTGCCAGTACTGAGGGAGCGCTGCACTGTCGGAGGTGCCATCATTCAGATGAGACCTTAAACCGAGGCCCCGTCTGCCCTCTCAGGTGGGCGTGAAACATGCCACGACACTATTTCAAAGAAGAGTAGGGGAGTTCTCCCATATACCCTGGCCAATATTTATCCCTCAATCAACATCACTAAAAAACAGATTATCTGGTCATTATCACATTGCTATTTGTGGGACCTTGCTGTGCACAAAATGGCTGCTGACATTTCCATTTCCTATACTACAGCAATGTCTCCATTTCAAAAAGTACTTCATTGGCTGTAAAGCGCTTTTGGGACATCCTGAGGTCATGAAAGGCGCTATGTAAATGGAAATCTTTCTTTTTTTTCTTCCTAGTCAAGACAGTAACAAGCTGATCAAGATGAGAGGGTTAATTCTGCGACCCCATGCTCTCACGCAGGGAAGCCAGGGATGCAGGGACCGAGGTCAAGAGTACTTCAGTACTGTAGCCTCGATTCACCAACCCGCAGTGCCTGCGAGAGTAGCTTCCCGTCGGGACCACAGGATCACAGAATTCGCTTTTGCACATTCAGCTGTGGTCAACAAAGTGTGAAAATACAGGAAAGAAAAGTGCCTTTCACATCCTCTGGATGTCCCAAAGTGCTTCACAGCCAACAAATTACTTCTAATAATTTCCATGGGGGAAAGGGGGCCATCAACAGTTACAACAATCCATTTGAACTTGAATCAAACATCAGGCAGAGATTAATATTGTTATTAATAATTGCAATGAAAGGAGTATTGTGTTTGTCGGGTTTTATTCCTCGCTCCATTTGCAGTGAATTCAATAAATGAATCAAACTTTGTTTCCTTCAAGCTGGAAAAAAATTCAACTGTTTGTTTTCTGTTACTGAAATCTGCTGTCCAAATAATTAGCAAATCCACAAACCATGTAACTGACTAAATGTGGCACACTGTCCAAATTGGGAACACGTTAAACAGTTGAGACTTGCCACTGGAGGGCATTGCAGTTTTTCTGTTCATTTCCACACTGTGCTTGCTTCTCTCGGGACCTCGCTGCTCATTAGTATTCTGTGAGAGTGGGATGAGGTATTTCAGTTCCACTCTCTCTGACCTCCCCTATGCTCCCCGCTCTATCAATCTGCTGACCGTGTTTAGAGCAGCCATAGGTAAAGTCCAGACCAGTGAACTCACTGCAGGATGGTGCGGAGTTGGGCTAAATTAAGTAGACTTTAACTGTAAAATGAATCCAATCAGCTGGATTGTGCTGTTTGAACAGTGGGTGTAAATAATGGAGCTGAGAGAATTTCTGAGTGGGGCACTGTTCTCCAGTGGCACAAGAGTGGCCAATTTTATGAATGGGCAGAAAATTCATGAACTGCGTATCTGTAAGTTCCCGATATGTGTGGTCGATGGGTGGTGCACATTCATAAAATCGTTGCCAATTAGTCAAGTTCTATTTTAATTCCAGCACTTTTGCCAATTACTTGGGGAATTGCATTCCACAGTTCTGTCCATTTATAATTGGACCTGCTAGTTCACAGCAACGGAATAAGTCAAATTCTGTTTTTAGCAGACTTAACGTTTCATGGCCGATGACCTTTGAAAGGCCATCGACCTGCTCCCCTTGGCCCACAAGCAGTGCCGGAAAAGCACTTACCTGCTGGATCTGGCAGTTCTCGCCTCCCTTCAGCTGCCGGGTTTCCCGAGCCCTGGGAAACCAGACCCACGGCCATTAACATAAGAACATAAGAAATAGGAGCAGGAGTAGGCCAATCGGCCCCTCGAGCCTGCTCCGCCATTCAATAAGATCATGGCTGATCTGATCCTAACCTCAAATCTAAATTCATGTCCAATTTCCTGCCCGCTCCCCGTAACCCCTAATTCCCTTTACTTCTAGGAAACTGTCGATTTCCGTTTTAAATTTATTTAATGATGTAGCTTCCACAGCTTCCTGGGGCAGCAAATTCCACAGACCCACCACCCTCTGAGTGAAGAAGTTTCTCCTCATCTCAGTTTTGAAAGAGCAGCCCCTTATTCTAAGATTATGCCCCCGAGTTCTAGTTTCACCCATCCTTGGGAACATCCTTACCGCATCCACCCGATCAAGCCCCTTCACAATCTTATATGTTTCAATAAGATCGCCTCTCATTCTTCTGAACTCCAATGAGTAGAGTCCCAATCTACTCAACCTCTCATATGTCTGCCCCCTCATCCCCGGAGCTTTTTCCCTTCGTTGAGGGTTCTATAACAAGGGGACATAGATTCAAGGTAAAAGGCGGGAGGTTTCGAGGGGATTTGAGAAAGAACTTTTTCACCCAGAGGGTGGTTGGAGTCTGGAACTCACTGCCTGAAAGGGTTGTGGAGGCAGGAACCCTCACAACATTCAAGAAGCATTTGGATGAGCACTTGAAATGCCATAGCATACAAGGCTACGGACCAAATGCTGGAATATGGGATTAGAGTGGACAGGGCTGATGGCCGGCGCGGACACGATGGGTCGAAGGGCCTCTCTCCATGCTGTATAACTCTATGACTCTATGACTCTATGAATTAACCGAGTGAACCTTCTTTGTACTGCCTCGAGAGCAAGTCTGTCTTTTCTTAAGTATGGAGACCAAAACTGTATGCAGTATTCCAGGTGCGGTCTCACCAATACCTTATATAACTGCAGCAATACCTCCCTGTTTTTATATTCAATCCCCCTAGCAATAAAAGCCAACATTCCGTTGGCCTTCTTCATCACCTGCTGCACCTGCATACTAACTTTTTGATCTTCTTGCACTAGGACCCCCAGATCCCTTTGTACTGCAGTACTTTCCAGTTTCTCGCCATTAAGATAATAACTTGCTCTCTGATTTTTCCTGCCAAAGTGCATAACCTCACATTTTCCAATATTGTATTGCATCTGCCAAATCTCCGCCCACTCACCCAGCCTGTCTATATCCCCCTGTAGGTTTTTTATGTCCTCCTCACTCTCCACTTTCCCTCCCATCTTTGTATCATCTGCAAACTTTGATATGTTACACTTGGTCCCCTCCTCCAAATCGTTAATATAGATTGTAAAGAGTTGGGGACCCAGCACCGACCCCTGCGGAACACCACTGGCTACTGGTTGCCAGTCCGAGAATGAACCGTTTATCCCAACTCTCTGCTTCCTGTTAGATAACCAATCCTCCACCCATGCCAGAATATTACCCCCAATCCAGTGATTCTTTATCTTGAGCAATAATCTTTTATGTGGCACCTTGTCGAATGCCTTCTGGAAGTCTAAATACACTATGTCCACTGGTTCCCCTTTAACCACCCTGCACGTTATGTCCTCAAAGAACTCAAGCAAATTTGTCAGACATGACTTCCCCTTCGTAAAGCCATGCTGACTTTGTCCTATTAAATTATGTTAATCTAAATGTTCCGCTACTGTCTCCTTGATAATAGATTCCAAAATTTTACCCACCACAGATGTTAGGCTAACTGGTCTATAATTTCCAGCCTTCTGCCTACTACCCTTTTTAAATAAGGGTGTTACATTAGCAGTTTTCCAATCTGCCGGGACCTTTGCCGAGTCCAGAGAATTTTGGAAAATTATTACCAAAGCATCCACAATCCCTACTGCCACTTCCCTCAAGACCCTCGGATGTAAGCCATCAGGTCCAGGGGATTTATCCGCCTTGAGTCCCATTATTTTACTGAGTACCAATTCCTTAGTGATTTTAATCGTATTTAGCTCCTCCCCCCCGAGAGCCCCCTGTTTGTCCAGTGTTGGGATATTCTTAGTGTCCTCTACCGTAAAGACTGAAACAAAATATTTGTTCAGCATTTTTGCCATTAAGTCTAAAAGTCTATTAAAATCTGAGGCAGCAGCTTCATTAACATATTTAAATTACTGACCCGCCTCTGGAGCGCATGGTAGTTGTTGCTCGTCCCCAACCCGCCTCCCTTAAAACCAGAAGTGGGCGGGTTCGAGGCGGGCTGGGGGGGGTCAAGTTTCAGAATTTTGAGGTTTTAACCTACTCCCATGGCCATCTCCGGCCCATCGTGAGGAGTGAAAATTCCCCCCGTTAACTGTGTTCCTCTCTCCACAGATGCTATGCCCGATCTGCTGAGTGTTTCCAGCATTTTCTGTTATTATTTCAGATTTCCAGCATCATCAGTATTTTGCTTCTGTTTGTATAGTACGCGATCAGGGATCTTCCAAGATTTCTATCTGTGTTTTAGGGACCTATTTTTGCAGAAACTGCAAAGAAGTGGCCCTGACCTTCAGGTGAGTGATCAAGTCAGTCCTGTGGGTAGAAAGATATTGATTTTCAAGCAAAAGGCTTCTAGAAGTGTGACAGGTGCAGTGAGTGAGACAATCACAGAGTAAGTTTTTTGCAGAGAAAGGGTGAGAGATGGGGGGTGATTTTAAACCCCAAGAACGGGTGGGTTGGGGGCGGGTGGGAGTTGATAACAATTGCTTTTTTGGGTCGGGACCGCAAAATTTTTGGACTTTGCATTCCCAGTGGGAAACCTGTACTTTTCAACGCTGACGTTAAAATCCAGAAATAAAGCCGGGTTGTGGTCACGACCCAAAAAACAACTGTTTTCAACTCCCACCTGCCCCCCAACCCACCCGTTCTTGGGGTTTAAAATCACCCCCATGGTTCAGCCTGAGTGGGAGATTAGTACTGAGACCAGAATCTACAAAAGCAGATGTAACCAGTGTGGTAACCTACTGGTTGTGATACTGGGTTATTAACCAGGAGGTTGTGGGGGCAATTTTCAACTTTGCTGCCTGGTCACTAATCTGGCCGAGCAGATTTAAGGTAATTGGCAAAAGAAACTGGGGGGAAATGAGGAGACATTTTTTTTACTCAGCGAATTGTTACGATCCGGAATGCACTGCCTGGAAACGTAATGGAAGCAGATTCAATAGTAACTTTCAAAATGGAATACAGCGTGGAGGGAGGCCATTTAACTCATCATGCCTGTGCTGGCTCTCTGAAAGAGCTATCCAATTAGTCCCACTCCCCGCTCTTTCCCCATAGCCCTGAGGAATGTTCCTTTTCAAGTATTTATCCAATTCCCTTTTGAAAATTACCATTGAATCTGCTTCCACCGCCCTTTCAGGCAGCGCGTTCCAGATCATCACAGCTCGTTGCAAAAAATTACGTCTCCTCATCTCCTCAGTCTTCTTTTGCCACTATCGGGGCTACTATTTATTTATTTATTTACCGGAAACAAATCACAAAGCACCTGCTTCACTTTCCTGGAACATACGTCTCACAAACTTCTTTCTGAGTTCTTTCAGCAGAAATAAGCAACCCCTCCCCTCACACCAGCACTCCTGCATACCCTGCAGTGCCCGCCCCCACCACCCCACAGGCTGACCATTAGCGTTGCCATGGGAGATCTACAAGTGCTCTTATATTCTTAGGCAAATGGATATTGGACCAGAATTACATAGAATGTATAGCACAGAAACAGGTCATTCAGCCCAACAGGTCCATGCCTGTGTTTATGCTCCAAACGAGCCTCCTCCCATCCCTCTTCATCTAACCCTATTAGCACATCCTATTCATTTCTCTCTCATGTGTTAATCAAGCTTCCCCTTAAATGTATCAATGCTATTCACCTCAACTACTCCAAGTTTGGTAACAACATAAGAAATAAGAGCAGGAGTCGGCCATATGGCCCCTCGAGCCTGCTCCCCCATTCAATAAGATCATGGGCTAATCTTCGACCTCAACTCCACTTTCCAGCCCGATCTCCATATCGCCATGACTCCCTTTCAGTCCAAAAATCTATCTATCTCAGCCTTGAATATACTCAACGACTCAGCATCCACAGCCCTCTGAGGTAGAGAATTCCAAAGATTCACAACCCTCTAAGTGAAGAAATTCCTCCTCATCCCAGTCTTAAATGTCCGACCCTTTTTCCTGAGACTATGTCCCCTAGTTCTAGACTCTCCAGCCGGGGAATCAATCTCTCAGCATCTACCATGTCAAGCCCCCTCAGAATCTTATATGTTTCAATTAGATCACCTCTCATTCATCTAAACTCCAGAGAGTATAGGCCCATTCTACTCAATCTCTCCTCATAGGACAACCCTCTCAACCCAGGAATCAGTCTAGTGAATCTTCGCTGCACCGCCTCTAAGGCACGTATATCCTTCCTTAGATAAGGAGACCAAAACTGTATAATTGTAGTAAGACTTCCTTACTCTTGTACTCCAACCCCCTTGAAATAAAGGCCAATGTTGCAGCAAGTTCCACATTCTACCCACTCTCTGGGTAAAGAAGTTTCTCCTGAATTCCCTAGCGGATTTACTAGTGACTATCTTATATTTATGGCCCCGAGTTCTGGTCTCCCCCACAAGTGGAAACGTCTTCTCCACGTCTACCCGATCAAACCCTTTCATAATCTTAAAGACCTCTATTATAGACTCTGGCTATTTTATTGGCTGCTTTAAACAAAACCATCCAATTAGATTACGAGGCCGCTGGTTGCCCAATCTAGAGGTGCAGCAGATGATGAGGCGCGGACTCGATGGGCTGAATGGCCTCCTTCCGTGCTGTAACCTTTCTATGATTCTATGAGGAGTGCTGTTAGGGAATCACAGGCCCACAGCTCCTGGTTATCCAGCCAGTGCTCCTTGCGAGTGACGCTCCGCACTGGGAGCAGATTATGGAATCAGCCTTGAATTTTCACATAGACATTGCCAAGTTCAGTAGTTATCAAATCCTCAGCTCTGGCCTTGTGAAGTTTATTCTGTTGACATCCTGTTAGACTTCTCAGAGAGTCATAGAGTTATACAGCACGGATAGAGGCCCTTCGGCCCATCGTGTCCGCGCCGGCCATCAGCCCTGTCTACTCTAATCCCATATTCCAGCATTTGGTCCGTAGCCTTGTATGCTATGGCATTTCAAGTGCTCATCCAAATGCTTCTTGAATGTTGTGAGGGTTCCTGCCTCCACAACCCTTTCAGGCAGTGAGTTCCAGACTCCAACCACCCTCTGGGTGAAAAAGTTCTTTCTCAAATCCCCTCTAAACCTCCCGCCTTTTACCTTGAATCTATGTCCCCTTGTTATAGAACCCTCAACGAAGGGAAAAAGCTCCTTAGTATCCATCCTATCTGTGCCCCTCATAAATTTTTACACCTCAATCATGTAGGTTCACACTGCAGTGCAGTACTGAGGGAGCGCTGCACTGTCGGAGGAGCCGTCTTTTGAATGTGACGTTAAACCGAGGCCCCGTCTGCCCTCTGAGGTCCCATGGCATTATTCGAAGAAGTGCAACAGAGTTCTCCCAGGTGTCCTGGGCCAACATTTATCCCTCAACCAACATCATTAAAACAGATTATTTGATCATTACTTCATTGCTGTTTGTGGGACCTCGCTGTGCACAAATTGGCTGCCGCATTTCCTATATAAAAGGAATGACGACATTTCAAAAAGCACTTAATTGACTGTGAAGTGTTTTGGGATGTCTAGAGGTTGTGAAAGGCGTTATATAAATGCAAGCTTTTTCACTCACACAAGGCCTTGTAAAATGAACCCTCATATCTATATGGGCCCATTCCATGCTCCTGGGCTTTGAGTTTCCTCGATTCTCTGCTCATTGAATTTAATGGATAGAAAATCGAGGGCAGCACAGCTGTGTTTTTTTTTATTCGTTCATGGGATGTGGGCGTCGTTGGCAAGGCCAGCATTTATTGCCCATCCCTAATTGCCCTCGAGAAGGTGGTGGTGAGCCGCCTTCTTGAACCGCTGCAGTCCGTGTGGTGACGGTTCTCCCACAGTGCTGTTAGGAAGGGAGTTCCAGGATTTTGACCCAGTGACGATGAAGGAACGGCGATATATTTCCAAGTCGGGATGGTGTGTGACTTGGAGGGGAACGTGCAGGTGGTGTTGTTCCCATGTGCCTGCTGCTCTTGTCCTTCTAGGTGGTAGAGGTCGCGGGTTTGGGAGGTGCTGTCGAAGAAGCCTTGGCGAGTTGCTGCAGTGCATCCTGTGGATGGTACACATTGCAGCCACAGTGCGCCGGTGGTGGAGGGAGTGAATGGTGGATGGGGTGCCAATCAAGCGGGCTGCTTTATCTTGGATGGTGTCGAGCTTCTTGAGTGTTGTTGGAGCTGCACTCATCCAAGCAAGTGGAGAGTATTCCATCACACTCCTGACTTGTGCCTTGTCGGTGGTGGAAAGGCTTTGGGGAGTCAGGAGGTGAGTCACTCGCCGCAGAATACCCAGCCTCTGACCTGCTCTCGTAGCCACAGTATTTATATGGCTGGTCCAGTTAAGTTTCTGGTCAATGGTGACCCCCAGGATGTTGATGGTGGGGGATTTGGCGATGGTAATGCCGTTGAATGTCAAGGGGAGGTGGTTCGACTCTCTCTTGTTGGAGATGGTCATTGCCTGGCACTTATCTGGCGCGAATGTTACTTGCCACTTATGAGCCCAAGCCTGGATGTTGTCCAGGTCTTGCTGCATGTGGGCTCGGACTGCTTCATTATTTGAGGGGTTGCAAATGGAACTGAACACTGTGCAGTCATCAGCGAACATCCCCATTTCTGACCTTATGATGGAGGGACAGTCATTGATGAGGCAGCTGAAGATGGTTGGGCCTAGGACACTGCCCTGAGGAACTCCTGCAGCAATGTCCTGGGGCTGAGATGATTGGCCTCCAACAACCACTATCATCTTCCTTTGTGCTAGGTATGACTCCAGCCACTGGAGAGTTTTCCCCCTGATTCCCATTGACTTCAATTTTACCAAGGCTCCTTGGTGCCACACTCGGTCAAATGCTGCCTTGATGTCAAGGGCAGTCATTCTCACCTCACCTCTGGAATTCAGCTCTTTTGTCCATGTTTGGACCAAGGCTGTAATGAGGTCAGGAGCTGAGTGGTCCTGGCGGAACCCAAACTGAGCATTGGTGAGCAGGTTATTGGTGAGTAAGTGCCGCTTGATAGCACTGTCGACGACACCTTCCATCGCTTTGCTGATGATTGAGAGTAGACTGATGGGGCGGTAATTGGCCGGATTGGATTTGTCCTGCTTTTTGTGGACAGGACATACCTGGGCAATTTTCCACATTGTCGGGTAGATGCCAGTAATGTAGCTGTACTGGAACAGCTTGGCTTGAGCAGCTAGTTCTGGAGCACAAGTCTTCAGCACTACAGCTGGGATGTTGTCGGGGCCCATAGCCTTTGCTGTATCCAATGCACTCAGCCGTTTCTTGATATCACGTGGAGTGAATCGAATTGGCTGAAGACTGGCTTCCGTGATGGTGGGGATATTGGGAGGAGGCCGAGATGGATCATCCACTCGGCACTTCTGGCTGAAGATGGTTGCAAACGCTTCAGCCTTGTCTTTTGCACTCACGTACTGGACTCCGCCATCATTGAGGATGGGGATGTTTGCAGAGCCTCCTCCTCCCGTTTGTTGTTTAATTGTCCACCACCATTCACGACTGGATGTGGCAGGACTGCAGAGCTTTGATCTGATCCGTTGGTTGTGGAATCGCTTAGCTCTGTCTATAGCATGTTGCTTCCGCTGTTTAGCATGCATGTAGCCCTGAGTTGTAGCTTCACCAGGTTGGCACCTCATTTTTAGGTACGCCTGGTGCTGCTCCTGGCATGCTCTTCTACACTCCTCACTGAACCAGGGTTGATCCCCTGGCTTGTTGGTAATGGTAGAGTGAGGAATATGCCGGGCCATGAGGTTACAGATTGTACTGGAATACAATTCTGCTGCTGCTGATGGCCCACAGTGCCTCATGGATGCCCTGTTTTGAGCTGCTGGATCTGTTCTGAATCTATCCCATTTAGCACGGTGGTAGTGCCACACAACATGTTGGATGGTGTCCTCAGTGCGAAGACGGGACTTCATCTCCACGAGGACTGTGCGGTGGTCACTCCTACTTATACTGTCATGTACAGATGCATTTGCGACAGGTAGATTGGTGAGGACGAGGTCAAGTCAGTTTTTCCCTCGTGTTGGTTCGCTCACCACCTGCCGCAGGCCCAGTCTAGCAGCTATGTCCTTCAGGACTCGGCCAGTAGTGGTGCTACCGAGCCACTCTTGGTGATGGACATTGAAGTCCCCCACCCAGAGTACATTCTGTGCCCTTGCTACCCTCAGTGCTTCCTCCAAGTGGTGCTCAACATTGAGGAGGACTGATTCATCAGCTGAGGGAGGACGGTAGGTGGTAATCAGCAGGAGGTTTCCTTGCCCATGTTTGACCTGATGCCATGAGATTTCATGGGGTCCAGAGTCAATGTTGAGGACTCCCAGGGCCACTCCCTCCTGACTGTATATCACTGTCCCGTCACCTCTGGTGGGTCTGTCCTGCCGGTGGGACAGGACATACCCAGGGATGGTGATGGAAGATTCTGGGACATTAGCTGAAAGGTATGATTCTGTGAGTATGGCTCTGTCAGGCTGTTGCTTGACTGGTCTGTGGGACAGCTCTCCCAATTTTGGCACAAGTCCCCAGATGTTAGTAAGGAGGACTTTGCAGGGTCGACTGGGCTTGGTTTGCCGTTGTCGTGTCCAGTGCCTCGTGGTCAGTCCGGTTTTATTCTTTTTATGACTTTTTGTAGCGAGATTTTACAACTGAGTGGCTTGCTTGGCCATTTCAGAGAGCAATTAAGAATCAACCACATTGCTGTGGGTCAGGAGTCACATTTCGTCCAGACCGGGTAAGGACGGCAGGTTTCCTTCCCTAAAGGGCATTAGTGAACCAGATGGGTTTTTACGACAATCCGATAGTTTCATAGCCATCATTACTGATTCTAGTATTTTAATTCCAGATTTTTATTTAATTAATTGAATTTAATTGATTAATTGAATTTAAATTCCCCAGCTGCCGTGGCGGGATTTGATCTCATGACTCTGGATTTTAGCCCAGGCCTCTGGATTATCTAGTCCAGTAACATAACCACTATGCTACCGTACCCAATATGGGTGGTTGGCAGGAAAGTGTCCCTTCCAGCAATGTAAACTCATAAACTATGTCTAAGTGCAGAATTCAATTTGACAAAATGACAAAATGTGAGATGTACTTTCCTGCTAAAGGAAGTTTGTGAATGATGTAAAATAAAACAGAAGGATATAAATATTCTGATACAGAAAGGACTCCAACTAGCAGAGTGTAACAAGAAAGAAGGTTGGCCCACAAAGCAAAGAAAAGATTTATAGATGGGAAGAAATATGAGAAATGATGTATTTTATCACCGAGTAAGACAAATGGAATGGAGAAATAAAATTAGTGTTGAAGGAAGAATTTAGAATCATAGAATCATAGAAGTTTACAACACGGAAACAGGCCCTTCGGCCCAACATGTCCATGTCGCCCAGTTTATACCACTAAGCTCGTCCCAATTGCCTGCACTTGGCCCATATCCCTCTATACCCATCTTAACCATGTAACTGTCCAAATGCTTTTTAAAAGACAAAATTGTACCCGCCTCTACTACTGCCTCTGGCAGCTCATTCCAGACACTCACCACCCTTTGAGTGAAAAAATTGCCCCTCTGGACCCTTTTGTATCTCTCCCCTCTCACCTTAAATCTATGTCCCCTCGTTATAGACTCCCCTACCTTTGGGAAAAGATTTTGACTATCTACCTTATCTATGACCCTCATTATTTTATAGACTTCTATAAGATCACCCCTTAACCTCCTACTCTCCAGGGAAAAAAGTCTCAGTCTATCCAACCTCTCCCTATAAGTCAAACCATCAAGTCTCAGTAGCATCCTAGTAAATCTTTTCTGCACTCTTTCTAGTTTAATAATATCCTTTCTATAATAGGGTGACCAGAACTGTACACAGTATTCCAAGTGTGGCCTTACTAATGTCTTGTACAACTTCAACAAGACATCCCAACTCCTGTATTCAAAGTTCTGACCAATGAAACCAAGCATGCTGAATGCCTTCTTCACCACCCTATCCACCTGTGACTCCACTTTCAAGGAGCTATGAACCTGTACTCCTAGATCTCTTTGTTCTATAACTCTCCCCAACGCCCTACCATTAACGGAGTAGGTCCTGGCCCGATTCGATCTACCAAAATGCATCACCTCACATTTATCTAAATTAAAATCCATCTGCCATTCATCGGCCCACTGGCCCAATTTATCAAGATCCCGTTGCAATCCTAGATAACCTTCTTCACTGTCCACAATGCCACCAATCTTGGTGTCATCTGCAAACTTACTAACCATGCCTCCTAAATTCTCATCCAAATCATTAATATAAATAACAAATAACAGCGGACCCAGCACCGATCCCTGAGGCACACCGCTGGTCACAGGCCTCCAGTTTGAAAAACAACCCTCTACAACCACCCTCTGTCTTCTGTCGTCAATCCAATTTTGTATCCAATTGGCTACCTCACCTTGGATCCCGTGAGATTTAACCTTATGTAACAACCTACCATGCGGTACCTTGTCAAAGGCTTTGCTAAAGTCCATGTAGACCACGTCTACTGCACTGCCCTCATCTATCTTCTTGGTTACCCCTTCAAAAAACTCAAATTTATGTTTATATAACAGCTTTCACAACCTCGGGATGTCCCAAATCGCTTTACAGCCAATGAAGTACTTTTTGAAGTCTAGTCACTGTTGTAATGTAGGAAATGCAGCAGCCAATTTGTGCACAGCACATTTGTTCCACACACAGCAATGTGATAATGAGCGGATAATCTGTTTTAGTGATGGCGGTTGAGGGGTAAATATTGGCCAGTATACTGGGCAAACTCCCCTACTCTTTGTCTAAATAGTGCCATGGGATTCTTTTCTGTTCACCTGAGAGGGCAGCCGGGGTCTCGGTTTAACGTATCATCTGAAAGACAGCCCCTCCAACAGTGCAGCACCCCCTCAGTATTACACTGGCGTGTCAGCCTAGATTATGTGCTCACGTCTCCAGAGTGGGACTTGAACTTACAGCCTTCTTGATTCAGAGGCGAGAGTGCTACCAATGAGCCAAGGTTAACACCTACCTTCAATATCTATTTTAGAGTCAACAGTGGCATGTCACCTACTGCAGGGGACTGATCAATAAGTCATGAGATGGCATTGTGTGGAGACTCAAGAACTGATCAGCACCAAAAGAGCTATAAAGATCAAGAGTCAAGTCCCTGTCAATTCTGATACTAATGTTGACATAAAACCCTGGCCACCTATCAACAGGATACCTGATATTGACTGTTTAGAGGTAAACATTGTGTGTTAGGACATTCAACAACCAGCATCAGCTCTCAGGAAGAACTCCATTAGCTGTCAATCTTAAGTCTCTCTGTGTAACTTCAAATTGAAGAATATCAGTCTAGTAAAGAGAGTGCAAAGTTCAAGGAAGTTCAGATTAATAATAATAATGGAATATTAACAAATATTTTGAATCTCACATGTACTGAAAGCAAAGTGACTGACTAGTAAATTGAAATTGAGAGCGAGTCTCCAAAATGAAGATATGGTCTCATTACTTAATCACATTGATTAAGTCGTCCTACAAAATTAAAGCATACACATTGTGTCGGATTTTTATAAGTAATCAGCAGGTTCCTATAAAGAGTGGAGATGCAATACCCAATTGGAGTGAATCTTCCATGGTAAAAATACCAAAAGCCGTCTTAGCGAGAATATTTAGGGAGTGCTGAAGGGAATCTGGTCCTTCTGCAACATCAGAGAGCATGATGGACTGCTTGTCTGCCATGTGCAGAAGCTTCTTGTCACAAGGTCATGAGAAAATGCTTAGAATAGGTGCCAAAGCCACTTACAGCACCAATGTTCCAGGCGATTGTCAGAAGGATAATCAACCATCAACGCATGGCTGTGGTGAAGTAATGTCTTTAAATCAACACCACTCGAATAGGTTGGACACAACAATGACTACAGAAGATTTTAACCTATCCCTTTCTTAATCGGAGCTTGTTTGATATAGACATGAAAGCAGAGATAAGGCATCAAGAAGACCTGACTCCTAAACTAAGATGTGCTCCCAGAATCAAGAGATTCTGAAGAAGAGGAGACGTCTAGGAAACAGAAGGTAAAGAAGGAAGGGAAGACGACGCATCAGGCCAGCTCCCAAGACTGAGGACCTAATCAACCCGAGGTCTTGAGAGCCACTCTCTGAGTTAAGGTTGTATTAAAGTCATTCTTTCCTTGTATAACCAGTGTCAACTTCATTAATAAAATTAATCTTGAATTGATAAACTGATGTACGTTAATCTCTCTCTCCGTAATCGGTGGTCCTTACGGGTTGAACTTATGATAGGGAATGAATAAGAAGTAATCTTTTATTTTACTGTGTCAGCACAGGGTCACGGCAAAGGCTTGTACAAAAGTCTATCGTATGAATCTATTTTTAACATGTATTTGTGCAAGGCAGAATTTCAAAGGGAAATGGACTTGCACCTTTGTGACTGAACCATCAGATTTATCCTTTTGGTAGCTTTCACTCTTGCCCTCTCAATGCTGCAGAGGCAAGGACTCAATATTCTTCAAAATAATGTCGGATTACTCAGTGGTATAAGGCTTCTTTTAATAGATTGATTCCTGGGATGAGAAGGCTCTGCAATGAGGAGGGAATGAATAGAATGGGCCTATATTCTATGGAGTTTAGAAAAATGAGAGGTGACCTCATTGAAACATATAAAATTCTTAGAGGGCTTGACAGGGTAGATGCTGAGAGGCTGTTTCCCCTGGCTGGAGAGTCTAGAACTTGGCGGTCATAGTCTCAAGATAAGGAGTGGGCCATTTAGGACTGAGATGAGGAAAAATTTCTTCACTCAGAAGGTTGTGAATCTTTGGGATTCTCTACCCCAGAGGGCTGTGGATGCTCAGTCATTGAGTATATTCAAGACTGAGATCGATGGATATTTGCAAAGTACGAGAATCAAGGGATATGGGGATAGTGGAGTTGAGGTAGAGGATCAGCCACGATCTTATTGAATGGCGGAGCAGGCCCATCGAGCCAGTGCTGGCTCTATGCAAGAGCAATCCAGCTAGTCCCACTCCCCCGTCCTATCCCCGTAGCCCTGCAATTTTTTTCCATTCCAGTACTTATCCAGTTCCCTTTTGAAGGCCGTGATTGAATCTGCCTTCACCTCCCCCTTGCGCAGTGCATTCCAGATCCTAACCACTTGCTGTGTAAAAAAGTTTTTCCTCATGTCACCTTTAGTTCTTTGGCCAATCACCTTAAATCTATGTCCTCTGGTTCTTGACCCTTCCACCAATGGGAACAGTTTCTCTCAACCTACTCTGTCCAGACCCTTCATGATTTTGAATACCTCTATCAAAACTCCTCGCAACCGTCTCTGTTTCAATGAGAACAACCCCAGCTTCTCCAGTCTATCCACGTAACTAAAGTCCTTCATCCCTGGAATCATTCTAGTAAATCTCTTCTGCTCCCTCTCTAAGGCCTTCACATCTTTCCTAAAGTGTGGTGCCCAGAACGGGACACAATACTCCAGTTGTGGCCGAACCAGTGTTTTCTAAAGGTTCATCATAACTTCCTTGCTTTTGTACTCTATGCCTTTATTTATAAAGCCCAGGATCCTGTATACTTTTTTAACCGCTTTCTCAAACTGCCCTGCCACCTTCAACGATTTGTGCACATATACCCCCAGGTCTCTCTGTTCCTGTACCCCTTTTAGAGTGGTGCCCTCTAGTTTATATTGCCTCTCCTCGTTCTTCCTACCGAAATGTATCACTTCGCATTTTTCTGTGTTAATTTTCACCTGCCACGTGTCCGCCCATGCCACCAACCTGTGTATATCCTCTTGAAGTCTATCACTATCCTCCTCACTGTTTACTACCCTTCCAAGTTTTGTGACATCTGCAAATTTTGAAATTGTGCCCTGTACACCCAAGTCCAAGTCATTAATATGTATCAAGAAAAGCACCAACCCCTGGGGAACACCACTATACACCTCCCTCCAGTCCGAAAAGCAACTGTTCACCACTGCTCTCTGTTTCCTGTCACTTAGCCAATTCTGTATCCATGTTACTACTGCCCCCTTTATTCCATGGGCTGCAATATTGACGATAAGCCTACCGTGCGGCACTTCATCAAACGCCTTTTGAAAGTCCATATACACCACATCAACTGCATTGCCCTCATCCATCCTCAATGCTACCTCATCAAAAAACCTTTTAGGACAGGTGACCAAAATCTTGGTCAAAGAGGTAGTTTTGAAGGAGGAGTCTTGAAGGAGGCGAGAGAGGTTGAAGGCGGAACGGTTTAGGGAGGGAATTCCAGAGCTTAGGGCCGAGGCAGCTGCAGGCACGGCCACCATTGGTGGAGCGATGTAAATCGGGGCTGCGCGACACCCCCCATACAGTGACATGTACCTTACACCAGTAGCTTTGATCTACACGAGAACCAGCTGGTACACTCCCTCGTTGTGTTTTATTTTACATATGATTTTATCCGTGTGCATATTTCTAGGTCACAGAAGATTGTTAAATTTTATAGTGCATTTATAGTTGTAGGTCAGACAAGGTTTGAGAGTCAAGGTCAGCTTCACACGGTCGTCTGAATTCCCTTTCCCGACTGACTGAATGCTTGCAGTAGACCTGGCAGAACCCTGGCACGTCACTCTCTGGAATGAACATAGCGTTGATTGTTTTTTTTTTCCAGCCTGCTCAAGAGCGTTAGCCTAGCATTCTTGGTGTGAATAACCTCTTTGTTGCCGGTTACGGTCAGCACTGAGCTGCAAGTCCTTCTGAGGAGGGTAAATCTCCGCACTTATGGGACTTCAACAAAGACCGATGACACATCTTTTGTCCTCCCTCTTCGTTGGTAAAGTCGCAGCCATTCACCAGTGAAGAGTGAATGGTGTGAGGTGGGCAGGGATGTGAAGCTGATAGATATTAAAGAATGGGGGTAATCAATAATCGCAGGAACTCAATGAAAATACTTCCCTGCCATCAGTGACAGGGAGATGCATGTCCAGTAAAGCTGGATTCTCGGGGATTATTTTTATCTAATGTTTAAATCATAAGAACCTGATGCAACACACAGCCGGATCCTGCTATACATCAGAATGAAATTGCATATAATAGAAAAAGCTATTTTAGGCAGTGCAATGCACAAATAGTTATCAAGAAAAGATCAAATCATTCGCTTGATGCAATTGATTTTACTTTTAAAAATTAAGCTTTGCTTCTCTTCACTGTTGAATCCATTCCTTTATATTTTTGGAGAATTTTGTACCATGTGATTTTTCAGCATTGTTACGCTATGCGTGCCTTTATTAAGTGCAACAGGCTTGGGAGGAACAGGTGACTTTGGACCTATGGTTCCCAAAGCTCTCCACCACTGGGGGTTTTCCTCGCCTCATGTCTGGGTCTGTTGAAACTAATTGAGAGAGATTGATTGCTATAATTAGTCAACAACTCCATTATCGTTGTTATCATGCGACTACCAGGGTGGTAGGAGGTGAACTAGATGGACCTTGGTCTTTTATCATCTCGCAATTCCTGCGCTTGTATGTTCCTATTGCCTCCTGTTTCAGAAATAATCATTTGCAGGATGAATGAGGAGCAAGAACTGCCACAATAGTGATGGCGCTTGATATAAAATGACCAGCAGTCAGATTTTGACAAAGTTACTAACCAACTTGTCGATGGCATCCATCACGTAATGAGAGACACCTCCGAGCACTTTCCAGGGTGTTCGATAGTGAGTAGACACAGAGAGGGGGGGAACAGAGAGAGGGCCAGGGTGCAGCAAAAGCACAGCCGAACAGCAAGGCGCTTAAGGAGGGAGTATGGTAACAGAGTGGTTATGTTACTGGACTAGTAATCCAGAGACCTGGACCAATAACAGGGAGATACGGTTGAACATCCACTTGAACAGAGTGACAGAGCCACGGCTTAACATCCACCTGAACAGGCTGACATCTCACCCATAGAGAGCACCACTGACAGAGCAGCACTCTCTCGGTACTGCACTGGAGTGCCAGCCTGCATCACAAATACAAGTCCTGGAGTGGGGCTTGATCCTACAACCTTCTGACTCGGAAGTGAGAGTGCTACCAATTGAGTGAAACTCACACCTAGTTTAAATGTAAATAATATTAATTAGAACACCAATAAGCAGATTAACTGGTCAGTGGTGCTTGTGAGATCTTGCTATGTATTAATTGGCTGTCGTGTTTGTCTATCTAACAACCGTGAGTGTACCTCAAGAAGTAATTTGTGTGAAGCACTTTGAAATGTTCCTCAGAGATGTGATTAGGCGTTATATGAGTGTCGGCTATTATTTCTTTTTTGCTAAGTTAACCCACTTTCTGGCAAACTTTACAGAAGATGAGGAAATTCTTCCATTATGCTAAAAAGACCACCCAACAAATGATCACCTACCCTCCACACAAGAAAAATCACAGCTAGAAGTGTAAAGCAAGAGAGACCAATAATAGTACACAAAGGGTGGTAGAAGTTTGGAACTCTCTTCCGCAAACGGCAATTGATACTAGCTCAATTGCTAAATTTAAATCTGAGATAGATAGCTTTTTGGCAACCAAAGGTATTAAGGGATATGGGCCAAAGGCAGGTATATGGAGTTAGATCACAGATCAGCCATGATCTTATCAAATGGCGGAGCAGGCACGTGGGGCTGAATGGCCTACTCCTGTTCCTATGTTCCTATGTATATAGAATTTACAGCACAGAAACAGGCCATTTGGCCTCCTCCCAGCCTCTTCCCTCCCTTACTTCATCTAACCCTATCGGCATATCCTTCCACTCCTTTCTCCCTCATGTGTTTATCTAGCTTCCCCTTAAATGCATCTACACTATTCGCCTCAACTACTTCATGTGGTAGCGAGTTCCACATTCTCACCACTCTCAGGGTAAAGAAGTGATGTAAATTAAGATGTTGAGTGAGGCTGAGAACTAAGAGGCAATAGAGAGTGAAGGTCAGGTTGTGCCTAACCAATTAAAAGCCCCTTGCTTACCAGATGGAAGTTCCTCAAACTCTGCCCTTGCCTAACTTTTTGGCCTCAATCCAGGGTGAGGCATCAACACAGAACTAAAGAAGTTTAGCATTTTATGTTGTTGAAATATCCCATTATATCATATTACAATGATAGTAGAGCTGGCTAACTGTTTCTCAACCTTATACACATTCCTCAAGGAAACGTCCAATTGCCTTCCTACATTGTTAACTTTTCCTCGAGGTATTTATCCTATTACACACTCCTTGGCTTCACTCCTAGTCAGTTGATTAATATGGCAATGAAAGTCACTACAAGGCCATCAACCATCTTTAATCGTGCTTCCATTGTTTGCTGCAATCCAAATATGTTCACTTCTGCTTCCTTGCAGGCTCCAAGAATGACATCAGCACAAGTAGGGGGACATTTATGTGAGCTTCTTGAAGGTTTCCTTACAAAGCCCACTGTCTGGCATCTTGTCACTTTGGATTATTAAAATTAGCGAGTGATCCTTTCTATTCTAAATTGCTTAATTTATGCAGTGAGAAGTGTGTTGGTAATGTGTTTGCTGAAAATGTGCCAGACTCTTGCAGTTCTGTCCCATAAATAGCAAGCAATGATGCTAGCCAAAAGAAATCAGAATGAACAGTGCATTGTTAGGCATTAAACAAAGTGGATTTACATTCAAATATTCTTTCGTTTAAAAATAGCTTCACGAATACTTGGAGCAAAGCAATAATTGGAGTGTTTGAAGGGTTGAATTGATATGACCTTGTAACGCTAAATAATCTTAATAATTTCCATAAGCTTTTGTCTTTCACTGAAGCATTTCGCCCATTACTCAATAGCTAATAGCTGTTAGACGTGTAATATTAATTAGACTTCAGAGGCTTTGCCCAATACTTTTCCCTTTATGCGATGGATAAAGTTTAAGACGATTAATATAAATAGTATCTCAAAAATGTTTGTTTCGCTGAAGATCTCTGCCTCTCTCTATTGGGCAGCTCTTCCCAATCAGGTGCTCCTGATGAGGAACAGTGCTGACAGGCAGAGCTGGTTGGGAAATTGCCCCCTGATTTTCTGTCCACTTGAACTAATGCAAAAGAACGAAAGAATTTATATCGTGCCTTTCATGACCTCAGGACGTCCCAAAGCACTTCACAGCCAATGATGTACTTTTGAAGTGCAGTCACTGTTATAATGAAGGAAACGTGGCAGCCAATTTGCCCAGAGCAAGGTCCCACAAACAGCAATGTAATAATGACCAGATAATCTGTTTTAGTGATGTTGGTTGAGGGATAAATGTTGGTCAGGACACCGGGGAGAACTCCCATGCTCTGCTTCAAAATAGTGCCATGGGGTCTTTCATGTCCACCTGAGGGGGCAGACTGAGCCTCAGTTTAACACCTCATCTGAAAGACGTCACCTCCGACCGTGCAGCACTCCCTCAGTGTTGCATTCCACCTTTCCCAGTCAAGAACTCGCCTGGTGACATGTTAATGAGATCCATTGATTAAAACCCACTGGCAATTAAAATCCCCCTCTTCCCTATCTCACTATACAAGGCCTCCCCTTTTTTTTCAATGTTTGCTTGTCCTTTAGGTTGTCCATCTAGTATCTCTGGTTTGCTTTACAAAATTTAATCGATGTGACCTCCAACGACACATGCCCGTTGAAGCATTAGGATTTACACCATTAGCCCTTTGATTGGCACGCAAACGTAGCTGTAAAGTTATCGATAACCATTGCCCTAAAACCCTGCTAGATGTAGCTGCTTTATCTCACAGGTAGGAGCTGTCTGTTTACACAAATCTAAGTCGGCAGGAACACCAGGTCCTAATTTCCCTGCAATCTGCTGGACCTTGTGGATTTTATGGATTGTTTGAAGATATGAGACCGTTTGTGCAATTCCGACCCTTTAAGCAAGTCAATGTAAAATGCTCATGTTACAGATCAGCCACGATCTTATTGAATGGTGGAACAAGCTCGAGCAGCTGAATGGCCTGCTCCTGTTCCTATGTTCCTAACTATATTAATTTAACCTTGCTGGATGACCCATTCCTTCAGAGTTGTGTGTTGCAGAAAGACTGAACGGTAACAGTGAAACAGTAAACACGGATGATATCAGAACTGAGAGGGTACAACTATCCGGAAAGACTGAACAGGCTGGAGCTCTTTTCCCTAGAAAAGAGGAGACAGAGAGGTGAGCTGATGGAGGTCTTTAAAATTATTAGGGTAGATGTAGAGAAGATGTTTCCACTTGTGGGGGAGTCCAAATCTAGAGACCATGAATATAAGATAGTCACTAATAAATCCAATAAGGAATTCAGGAGAAACTTCTTTACTCAGAGAGTGGCGAGAATGTGGAACTCGCTACCACATGGAGTAGTTGAGGTGGATAGCATTTAAGGGAAAACTAGATAGGCACATGAGGGAGAAAGGAGTAGAAGGATATGCTGATAGGGTTAGATGAAGTAAGGTGGGAGGAGGCTCATGTGGAGCATAAACACCAGCATAGACCTGTTGGGCCGAATGGCTTGTTTCTTTGCTGTTAATTCTATGCATCTCCTGTGTCATGATTTTCACGTGGTTTCTATAACAACCAACTTCTAAACCCTGATAATCCATTATTTCAGGATTCTGCTGGGCTGTAGGTACCAGCCATGCATGTACTTCAGTCTGAATCGATGTGAAATTTATTTCTATTGTAATCTTAATAAAGCGTTTTGATATGAATCTCCTGGTCTACTCCAGTGTTCAGATGGTGCTCTGAGTGTAAAATAATGCTTTGACTTGACCTTGCAGCTTTAAAGCTTCACTATTATTAAACTAGAAAGAGTGCAGAAAAGATTTACTAGGATGCTACCGGGACTTGATGGTTTGACTCATAGGGAGAGGTTGGATAGACTGAGACTTTTTTCCCTGGAGAGTAGGAGGTTAAGGGGTGATCTTATAGAAGTCTATAAAATAATGAGGGGCATAGATAAGGTAGATAGTCAAAATCTTTTCCCGAAGGTAGGGGAGTCTATAACGAGGGGGCATAGATTTAAGGTGAGAGGGGAGAGATACAAAAGGGTCCAGAGGGGCAATTTTTTCACTCAAAGGGTGGTGAGTGTCTGGAACGAGCTGCCAGAGGCAGTAGTAGAGGCGGGTACAATTTTGTCTTTTAAAAAGCATTTGGACAGTTACACGGGTAAGATGGGTATAGAGGGATATGGGCCAAGTGCAGGCAATTGGGACTAGCTTAGTGGTATAAACTGGGCGACATGGACATGTTGGGCCGAAGGGCCTGTTTCCATGTTGTAAACTTCTATGATTCTATGATTCTATGATTCTATTGAAAGCACCCCTATCGACTATTTATCAAAAACTATCGCCAGTCAACCACACTCTGGCTTTTAAGTTAATCGTATCGACTTGCCGTTCACAGCAGAGAATAAGGAACAACAGAGTGCATTTTTTCAGGCACTTCCTTATTAAAGTCAAAGGAAGTAATTTCTGTCACTGGATATGTAACCAATGGCACATTGTAAGTCTGTTGTTTTAGTTGTGAACAGTACGTCTCTAAGATGCTCTTTGACTGTTTCCATCTGATGTGCAACTTGGAAGTGGATCTTGTGCTGAGGTGTTGACTACATCCCATTCAGTTTCACTGCCACTGTTACAGCCATTCATTGTAGAGACTTCCCCACTTTCTTTGCCTCACCATTCAGCTGCCAAGGCCCTAAGCTCTGGAACTCCCTCCCTAAACCTCTCCGCCTCTCTCTCCTCCTTGAAGACATTCCTTAAAACCTACCTCTTTGACCAAGCTTTTGGTCACCTGTCCTAATATTTTCTTATGTGGCTCGGTGTCAATATTTGTCTGATTACGCTCCTGTGAAGCATCTTGGGACGTTTTACTACAATAAAGATGCTTTCGAAATGTGAGTAGTGGTTGTTGTTGTTGTTTTGTCATCACTGGGTCAATAGCCTGGAGTTCTCTATCCAATCCCATTGTAGTAGCAACAACATCTAGAAGAAGCAGCGGTTCTAGAAGAAGGCCCACCTCCACCATCTCAGGACAGCTCGGGATGGACAATGAATACTGCCTTGCCCACATTCAAATGAATAAAAGAAGAACGCAGTTTAATATTTTCAACACTAATTGTGAAATGTAGATTCAACAACATTAATTTTCTTCAAATACTCAAGGATCTGAATATTGAATCAGATCGCAGGATTATTATTGAAATGTATTAAATCCGACACATGCTGATAAACTGGTGGCTATCCATTTCT
Organism: Heptranchias perlo; assembly: GCF_035084215.1. Lineage (NCBI taxonomy): Eukaryota > Metazoa > Chordata > Chondrichthyes > Hexanchiformes > Hexanchidae > Heptranchias > Heptranchias perlo. The sequence goes on along the minus strand of NC_090339.1, from coordinate 60,260,417 downwards.
TAATCTCGATGATATTCATGACTTAATCATCCCCGAGCTTTCATATAAAACTGATCTTCACTGCCAAGCATTAACACATCATTTTTTTTTACTTCTACATGATCTCGCACTAAAAGAATAGAATATTTATAAGAAGAAAGTCAATTGCAAGATTCAGGGTTATGTGAGTGCAGTAATAACAGTGTTTGTTTAATAAATCCAGGACTGTCCTCCAAATACAAAGGTAACTTCCCCAAGCTACATTCTGTTTAAGTGGGATTACATAGAATTTACAGCACAGAAACAGGCCATTCGGCCCAACTGGTCTATGCCGGTGTTTATGCTCCACACGAGCCTCCTCCCACCTTACTTCATCTCACCCGATCAACATATCCTTCTATTCCTTTCTCCCTCATGTACTTATCTAGCTTCCCCTTAAATACATCGGAGAAGATGGAGGTGAGTGTGGGGTATAACACCATAGCGTCAATTGTCTGATCCACACTCGCTTCGAGCAAGGCTCCACACTGCATCAGTGAATTTACCCAACTGCTTTTCAACACTATCATTCTTCTACTCAGTTTTACTTTCTGTTTTAGTCTCCACAATTTCCATTTTACAAGCTATTTACGATTCCCTCCACACCCCTCCTACATCTCTGTAGCTTCCTCCAGTCCTATGTCCCAGCCTACACTTTTCAGTCTTCGGACTCTCCTCTTCAATGCACTCTCCCTCACCCCGTTCCACCATCAGACATATTGGCCCTACACTCTGGAATCCTCTTCAACAGTTCCACCATGCTAGCTTCCTTCCCAGCTTCCCAAATCTTGCCTCTTTGACTCTGCTTTCAGTCATCCACATTAGCTCTTCAATCACTGCTCATTGTCATAGGAACAGGAGTAGGCCATTTAGCCCCTCGAGCCTGTTCCGCTATTTAATGAGATCATGGCTGATCTGTGACCTAACTCCATATACCCGCCTTAGCCCCACATCCCTTAATACCTTTGGTTAACAAAAATCTATCAATCTCAGATTTAAAATTAACAATTGAGCTAGCATCAACTGCTCTTTGCGGCAGAGAGCTCCAAACTGCTACCGCCCTAAACTTGTAGAAATGTTTCCTAACTTCATTCCTGAGAGTCCTGGCTCTAATTTTTAGGCTATGTCCCCTAGTCCGAGACTCCCCAACCAGCGGAAATAGTTTCTCTCTATCTACTCTATCAATTCCCCCTAACATCTTCCCTTTCTGCCTGTGAATCACCTTGGAATAATGTCAGTGTTGAAGGCAAGTTCTTTTTATATTGTCCTTTTATTCTGTCGTGATTTAACTCTCATTTTTCTTTTCTTCCATTTTGTTTCTCCCTATCCTTCATTACATTGTATAACTTAAACACATCCTAATAAAAGGGTTCAAAACAGATCATGCAAATGGGATACACAGAAAATAAGCCATTTGAATATGCAGCGCTTACAAACAAAGGCATTGGGGATTATGGAAAATAAACCGTTAACCAGTGACAACCATATAACCAGATCATGAATCATAAATTAAAACCCTTTGAGCAGCAGGCTGTTCTGACACTGACTAAAATAACATATTTATGTCACAAATCTATATTAAATACCCCTGAGTTTAAAACAGAAGAGTAAATTCCCAGAGGCTGTGTTGGCAGCGAGACACCACCAGCGCCTATCGGAAAATCGCAATTTCACTTCCAGATATGGAAAATGTAGGCCACGGAGACCATTTTCTTTGCTGTCTTCTCAATTCTCTCCTTTCTTCCTGAAGTCATTGACTCCCTGTTGGGACACCATGGACCTCATCACTCTTAGCGTCTTGACCAAGTGAGCAATACTTACATGCGAGCATTGAAAGCTTGTGTTAGCAGGCTATTCGACTGCAGTTATATCACAGCCGATGTCCGCACGCGCGTACACAAACACTGCACACAAACAGGGGTGGGAACGCTGACCGGTTTTCTCGTTTCCAATCTGGCCGACTGAGAAAACAGGTGCAAGACGCCCGAGGACCGATGGAGATTGGTTCTCGGGATTGACCTGCGTACTCGGGGCAAGCTGCCGGTGTTGGGTTTCTCATCCCATGAGAAAAACCCAGGAGCGAGCCTGGAGGGGTTGGAGCGAATTATCCCGGGTGGGAGGGGAGGCACCATCATGACTCTCATGGAGTCGGGGCAACACTCCTGCTTCTCCTGACTCCGTAGGACGGTGTTTTTGAAAAAAGAAAATTCAAAAACTTCCCTTTATTTGGCGGCCACGGGGCCGGTGAAGAATCCTAGGAGGAACATTCCTGACCTCTGCCTCACTCGTGAGGCCACCAATTTGTCCTTTAACAGGCATTGGGCCGCTAATTTACATATTCAAGGGGCCTAATGCATGTTTATGGCAGCTGCCTAAAAACTGGGTCCCAGGCTTTTGGCAGTGAGACCAACACCTGCACAGATTGGGCGCAGGCCTGCCCGCTGCTAAATTGGTGTGCTTTGCCCCTGTTTTACGCCCGAAAAACCAGTGCAACGCACATCTATCTCTACCCCTTGGTGTCCCTGTGTAATTCTGCATGGGGCCGGGTCACCACACATATCACAGGACGTGAGGGACGAGTGGAGCAGGCATGGAGGAAACTATGGAAAGACCAGCGAGCTAAAGATGATAATGGAAGTAGACGGGGCTACATGCAGTCAGCCAATGGCCAGGAGAGATTGGAACAAGGCCAACAGATTGGAGAGCAAGAGTTTAATTACACATAAGGAAGATGGGAATTTCATTACTCATTCTCAGTAGATAGCTGGCCACTGTTAAAGCAATTTTCAAATAATTTAGTTTCAGATTTAGGAAAAGTGCACCATGTGGTGTGTCCTCTGCCAGCCATATGGCGTTTGATATCATCTCCCCTGTTACTTTCCTTGTCTACTTTTAGAGTTTAATTAATCGCCCCGTACAGAGAAGACAAAATGAATGGCAAACAGATGGTGTTACAATTTGGACTTGGAGTAAAGATAACTGCAATCAGTAGAAACTGCAGGTTACATGGCAGTATCTATTAGCACTGGAGATGAAGATCCAACATTGAAAGATTTCACCAGTGAACCATTGAAACTTGCTTATTCCTATGTATTTATCGTGCAGTTAAACGGAGAGAGGGTTACATATCAAGTTTGTTTCTCAAAACATTTTTGATATAAAATTTCACAACATATTTTTTTACCTAACATACACTGATCCAATTTGCAGGGAACAAGTTCTGAATGACAGCAACTTAAAGAAAGAAAAAACTTGCATTTATTTAGCACCTCTGATGTCGAAAATCGGTCTCAAGGCATTTCACAGAGGATTAGCAGGGCCGGCCAAGAGATTGGAGTTTTGAGAAGAGTTTTAAAGTTGGGGATGGAGGGAAGGAGGGAGGGAGGGAAGGAGGGAGGGAGAGAGGCAGAATGGTTTGTGACATAATTCTAGAGAGTAGGACTGAGGCACCCAAAGCACGTCCAAAATAATTTGTCATATTAAAACTCATTCTTGACATTTGCAAAATCATAATTTATAAAACACACTCAGATGCAACCATTTACAGTGCAGGACATATTTTATATATAAAATTCAGGCAGCAATCTCCGCTTACAGTGAAGATGAAACGGATCATCTTCATGAAATAGTATTGACAGCATACCATTATTTTTGTGATAACGACAAATGCAAGTGATGCAGCAATGTGCTTTGGGACAATTTATGTTACTGAGTAATAGATAAATTCAGCACCGTCTTCGTGAAGACGCACTGGAAGAGATGTGCCAGGTTCAGGCCTACAGTACTGTAACGCACGTTCTCTGACCTGTGCTTTCTTTGACCGTGCTTCCCCCGCTGGGTGCCTGGGAGGGCTGAACTTCATCTGATGGGTCAAACATTATGACCCCCTGAAATGATGCTGTGGAATACCGTTGTGCAAAGCGGTAACATGTACAGGTGAAATTCCTCTGCCTGCTGTTTTACGGTTAAAATAAACGGGTTAACGACATCGCTAAAGCAGCAGGGAGAAGAGCTCGCATGCCAACACCCCACCATGTCACATCAAGGCCTGTTATTTTCTTGACGGAGGTGCCTCATTAAAGTTTTACAGAGCATTTCAGCGCAGAGTACTCTAGGCAATTGACCTGGAGGAGCTGATACTGTGATCAGAAGCATCAAGACCACATTATCTGCTCTTAATTTCATCTTTAAATCTATTTTCTGTTACACCCTACTTCCTTTCATCTCTGTTCTGCGCTTTTGCCTTATAGTATAGCAAACGTATGATATAAATGATTTTTGGTGGGGTTTCTTGATCCCCCCACAAAAGGAAATAGTTTCTCCGTATCTACCCTATCATATCCTTTTAACATTTTAAACACTTTAATTAGATCAGTCCTCAATCTCCTATACTCAAAGGAATACAAGTGAAGTTTATGCAACCTGTCCTCATAATTTAACTCTCTAAGCCCCGGTGTCATTCTGGTGAAACTGCGCTGCCCCCCCTCCAAGGCCAATATATCCTTCCTGAAGTGTGGTGCCCAGAACTGAACCCAGTCTCCATTTAGGGTCTGACCAAGACTCTGTAACACTGAAGCATCACTTCCTCCCCTTTGTATTCCAGCCCCCCTTGAGATAAAAGCCAACGTTCCACTAGCCTTATTAAGTCCCTTTTGTACCTGTCGACTGGCTTTTAATGATTTGTGTACTTGTATCCCCAAATCACTTTGCTCCTCAAGCGCATTGCAAATGACGAGAGAGCTTGCCCCTACTGTGGAAATGATTCCATCCGTAGGAAGTTGGAACAGGGTCATCAGCGGACTGGCAGGCAGAAGAGAAAAGTGGTACACCCCTTCACACATTGAATTAGTCCAATGCCACTCTAACCTCACAATAATATGTGGATCTCCCGTGGCATTGCTCACAGTGAGAGGGGCGCCAATGCTGGGAGTTGCACCGGGATAACAAGGTTCTGATAACGGAACTAGGCACCGATATTTTATAGTATCATAGAATCATACAGCTCAGAAGAAGGCCATTCGGCCCTTCGTGGCTGTGCCAGCATTTTGAAAGAGCTACCCGATTAGACCCACTCCCCCAGCTCTTTTCCCTTAGCCCTGCAATTTTTTCCTTTGCTAATATATATCTAATACCTTTCAAAAGTTACTATTGAATCTGTTTCCACTGCCCTTTCAGGAAGTGCATTCCAGATCATAACAATACGCTGCGTGAAATAATTTCTCATCTCCCCCCTGGTTCTTTTGCCAATTGCACAGCTTCGTTTAACCTTCAAGAAATATACAGACATTAGCTTGGAAATTACAATATCATCACACAAATGCATTACATGTTCGTATCGTCACTATTTTAACCCATTTATTTTAATTGGTTTAATGGCACTGTTAAAATAGCAGAGAGAGGCATCTGATTTGCAGGCATTACGCACCTGTACAATAACATAACTCACAGTCATTTACTGATTATTTTCCCAATTCTTGGCTGTGCATTGGAGTTATTGAATTACAAAGCAGCAAGCTGCTCTGGTGGGTCTGACCCGTAATTGTGAGTGTGCTGATGAAATGTATCAGGGCATTCTAACTGTGTGAGACAGGTTGGATGGACCAGTAGTCTTTCCCTGTTTGCCATATTTGCTATATTCATATAACTGAGAGTACCCAAATTTGAGTCTTCCTTGTTATGGGACAGGAGTGAGCACAACATAAAGAATATAAATTGAATGATACTGTTCCTTGGCTGTGAGATTGATCTATGCCAGACAGGAGAAGGTCCATATTAACAGGCTCTGCCATGAAGTGATCTCGCAATCAAGAGGAGAAATTTGCAGGACTATGGGGAAAGAGCAGGGGAGTGGGGCTAATTGGATAGCTCTTTCAAAGAGCCGGCACAGGTACGATGGGCCGAATGGCCTCCTTTTGTGCTGTATCATTTTATGATTGTAATTGGGAAGGTGGTTTATTGATAATAGAGTTCCTGCTGCATGTGAATAAACAAAGTTAAGAGCTTCTCGATGAGGCAAAAAACACTACAATAATCCTCTTTCTACCCAGCAACAAGGTGAGAGACAAAGTACATTCCTTAGAGTCTCTCAATCTATCACATTTTGAATTACCGATCTGCAATGTACTGCAGAACAAATGAAAAATATTTTTGATCAACATTGTATCCAATTAGTTTTCTGAGAATTATATTTTTTTCTCCTTTCCTCTCGTATATTTTAAATGATCCTCATCGATGTATAATTTATTCCCATCCTTCCCAACAATCTTGGATCATTTGTGCATTTACTTAAGATATTCAAAGCGCGAGGATCCCAGTTAAATTCGGAAGCTTTTTTACAATGGATCCTTGCCCTGGAACTCTCTCAGATGAAACACATTACAGTAAAGTAAATAAAGTAGTCAGCACAGAGCAACGTGGCTCAAATCTAAACATTTCAAATTTACCCAATGCCACTGTAATCTTGATGTGGAGATGCCGGTGATGGACTGGGGTTGACAAATGTAAGGAATCTTACAACACCAGGTTATAGTCCAACAGTTTTATTTGAAAATCACAAGCTTTCGGAGGCTTTCTCCTTCGTCAGGTGAAGTGTGGGATTCCTTGAATGTTACCGCATTTATAGTCAGAGAACAATACCTGGTGATTACAGATAATCTTTCCAACTGCCCGTTGTCAAGGCAACCAAAGTGTTCAGACAGAGAGATGTTACATACAGGACCACCGAATATACAAACGGCCAGAACAAAAGACAGAGAGAGAGAGAGAGAGAGAAACATCCGAAAGGAAGAGAAAGACAGAGAATGACCCGTTGTATTAAAAACAGATAACTTTTTTTCGCTGGTGGGGTTACGTGTAGCGTGACATGAACCCAAGATCCCGGTTGAGGCCGTCCTCGTGGGTGCGGAACTTGGCTATCAATTTCTGCTCGACGATTTTGTGTTGTCGTGTGTCTCGAAGGCCGTCTTGGAGAACGCTTACCCAAGATCGGTGGCTGAATGTCCTTGACATAATCTTGCAATAACAAGTGGCTCTCCCATGATATTTCTCATAGGGGAATGATGCTGGGAGTTAGACTGGGATAATGCATGTTCCAGGGCCCTCAGGAGCACTGAGGTGCATGTTTAAACCATGGAAGAGTAGGAATCGACTGAATGTTAAGCTGCTTTTCTTTTCCCAGAGTGTAGTGAGCCTCTGGAATATGTTGCTGGCTGGTGTGGTTGGTGCCGACTCTCTGCTCTGCCTTCAAGAGGGAGCTGGACCGGTTCTTGACTGGGGCAGAGATCGCATCATATAGAAGATAAGTGTCTTTAGAGATAACACATGGGGGGGTCCATGTGATCTCCTAGACTGGCTGCGAATGCCTGAGGGGGGGGGGGGGGCGGTCAGAGAGGAATTTTCCAGAGTATTTTTTCACTTATCGGCCCTAGGTTTTTTCTCTGTTTTCTATTCCTCTCCCAGGAGATTACATGGCCGTGAGGGAGGGGGAGGGTGCGGTAGGAAGTTTAGTCAGGATGCTCCGGCCATCGTGATGTGGGGCAAACTTCATGGACCAGCTGGTTTTTTTCCTGCCCGTGTTTTGTATGTCTGTAACCTCTCAGGATCTCTGCACGTCTCTGCAGGACCTGGCTTTTGCCCGAGCTCTATTGATCCTTTCCTTCCCCACTTCCCATGAAGTCGGCAGGGAAGACTTGACTGCACTTCCTTCGTGCTTGCACTCACACCCTTGACAGCCGCTACTGCCCTCCCAACTACTTCTCCCTCTTAGCCTAATCCACTGCTTCTTCCTGTCATCATGCACACTGTGCTAAGCTGCATGTTGAAAATCATACATGTTAAAAATCCCTTGCCAAGGGCACATGTTTAGCCACTTCCAACCTTTCTACAGGAAAAGCTGGCACACAGCAGGAGGGGGACGACCAGGAGAGGAGGAGGTCTTGCATCTATTTAAAGGCTGCATATAGTGACCCAGCCAGAGTGGAGACGATTGTGCAATTCGCCCCATCAATCAAGCCTGGAGCCCGCATTGCTGTAAGTGACTGAGATTTATTTTACGCACGTAATTTATATTATGCAACAATGCTCCACTCACTGTATTTTGCTGGAGAAATAATCCTGCTTTTATCGGGAGACTTTGCTGTAGTTTCAGTCCTGAGTTCTGTTTGCTGTAGTGCGTACAGACTCTGTTTAAATAGACACTGTTGGCTGTAAGTCCCACCCCGCCTCCAACTCTTCGACTGACACAGTGGTGTCAATAAACATTTTGCTCCTTAAACACTGACACTAATGGAAGAAGCTGCCACCGACATTATTGGAAGAAACAGAGCAGACAGCAGGAAACGTGCCAGCCAATTTGTGCACAGCAAGGTCCCACAAAGAGCAATGCAATAAATGACCAGATAATCTGTTTTAGATGATATTGGTTGAGGGATAAATTTTGGCCTGCTCTTCAGTGTCGTGGGATCTTCTACGTCCACCTGTGAGGGCAGAAGGGGCCTCGGATTAACGTCTCATCTGAAAGATGGCACCTACGACAGTGCAGCACTCCCTCAGTACTGGCACTGGGAGTGTCAGCCTGGATTATTTGGTCAAGTCTCAGCTGTTAGTTTATTGATGAAAAAGCATTATGGGATGAAAAGAGCAACATTTCACAAAAAATGCTTAAAATACCTCAGCACCTGTCAGTAATCCTGATGTAGAGAAAGGCTACATTTATTGACTAGCAAAAGAATGATAAAATAACGAGAATAAAACTGCTGACGGCCAAAGGTAAATAGGACAATAAGTAAAACCGGAGAAGCTATGTCTGCCTCTCAGTGATTATTAGCATTTATTTGCATTAAATATGCTGAGAACATTAAGGTGCCAACATTAAATCTGCCCAATGAACAAGCAAAGCCTTGATGGCAATAGACAATATTCAGCATGTTGACAATAACAGACAGAAAGGGGTCAGTCAAACAATAACCTGACCTAATTTCAGACTTCAGACTAAAATCATTTGCGTTTCACCCACGCAATTTATATTTATATTGTTACCTGGATCCCATAATGGGATTTCAAATCAGCAATTCTTCCCGATGAACCATTATTTATTTCACTTAACTATCAAACTCCCACACCATAAAACCCACCCTGTGATGGAATGAGCCTCCTTTCCTGTTTAGTTTCTCAACACTGGACACCTATTCAAGAAGGGAGTCAGGCAGAAAGCAAATAACTATAGACCAGTTAGCCTAACATCTGTCATTGGGAAAATGCTAGAATCCATTATTAAGGAAATCAGTAGGAGGACATTTGCAGACTCATAATACGATCAAGGAGAGTCAACATGGTTTTATGAAGGGGAAATCATGTCTGGCAAATTTATTAGAGTTCTTTGAGGATGTAACGGGCAGGGTGGATAAAGGGGAAGCAATGATACAGTATATTTGGATTTCCAAAAGGCATTCGATAAGGTGCCACATAAAAGATTACTGCACAAGACAAGAGCTCATGGTGTTGGGGGTAATATACTGGCATGGATAGAGGATTGGCTAACTAACAGAAAACAAAGAGTCAGGATAAAAAGGTCATTTTCAAAATGACAATCTGCAAGCAGTGGGGTGCCGCAGGGCTCAGTGCTGGGGCCTCAACTATTTACAATATATATCAATGACTTGGATGAAGGAACAGAGTGTCTTGTGGCCAAATTTGCTGATGATACAAAGGTAGGTGGAAAAGCAAGTTACGATGAGGACACAAAGTGTCTGCAAAGGGATATTGACAGGTTAAGCGAATGGGCAAAAATTTGGCAGATGGAATATAATATGGGAAAATGTGAAGTCATCCACTTTGGGAGGAAAAATAAAAAAGCAAAATATTATTTGAATGGAGAAATACTACAAAATGCTGCAGTACAGAGGGATCTGGGTGTCCTCGTACATGAAAAACAAAAAGTCAACATACAGGTGCAGCAGGTAATCCGGAAGGCAAACGGAATATTGGCCTTTATTTCTCGGGGGATGGAGTATAAAAGCAGGGAAGTCATGCTACAACTGTACAGTGTGCTGGTGAGACCACACCTGGAGTACTGCGTACAGTTCTGGTGCCCTTATTTAAGGAAGGACATACTTGCATTGGAGGCAATTCAGAGAAGGTTCATTAGGTTGATTCCGGGTATGGAAGGGTTGTCTTATGAGGAAAGATTGAACAGGTTGGGTCAATACTCATTGGAGTTTAGAAGAATGAGAGGAGATCTTATTGAAACATACAAGATTCTGAGGAGACTCGATAGGGTAGATGCTGAGAGGATGTTACCCCTCAAGGGGGAATCTAAAACTAGGGGGCATGGTCTCAGAATAGGGGGTCGCCCGTTTAAGATGGAAATGAGGAGGAATTTCTTCTCCCAGAGGGTCGTGAATCTTTGGAATTCTTTACGCCAAAAAGCTGTGGAGGCTGAGTCATTGAATACATTCAAGACTGAGTTAGACACATTTTTGATCAGCGAGGGAGTCAAAGGATATGGGGAAAGGGCGGGAAAGTGGAGTTGAGGTAAAAATCAGATCAGCCATGATCTCATTAAATGGCGGAGCAGGCTCAAGGGGCCGAATGGCCTACTCCTGCTCCTATCTCTTATGGTCTTATGCTCTCATGCTCTCATGGAAGATTCTAACCTTGCCCCCCCCCACCCCACCCTGGTCAGGAACGGAATGGGCAGGCGGGCAGTTAGCATTGCTGCAGAGCAGTTACCACTGTGTTCCTGCTGGTCGCCATTTTAAGCATGTAGCTTTTATTAGTCGGGCGGGGGCGCCTCATGAATACATTGCAATTCGGGGTCCCATGAAATAATCGAGGCATGGCATGGCAGGGCAGCTCAGACCCGTCGAATGCACATCTTGTGCCATGTGGGAACTCCAGGACGCTTCCCATGTCCTGGAGGGCCACAGATGCAGGAAGTGTCATCAGCTGGAAGAGCTCGCGCTCTGGGCTTTGGAGCTTGAGCAGCGGCTGGCGTCACTGCAGTGCATCCGCGAGACTGAGAGCTACGTGGATAGCACATTTCAGGACGTGGTCACCCCACAGCTGAAGAGAGTGCGACAAAGAGGGACTGGGTGACCACCAGACAGACAAGGAGGAGCAGGCAGGTGGTGCAGGAGTCCCCTGAGGGCATCTCGCTCTCTAACTGGTATTTTGTTCTGAGAAAGGTGAAGAGAGAGATAGTGATAGGGGATTCGATAATTAGGGGAGCAGACAGGCATTTCTGAGGCCGCAGATGTGATTCCAAGATGGTATGTTGCCTCCCTGGAGCCAGGATCAAGGATGCCACTGAGCGGCTGCAGAACATTCTGGAGGGGGAGGGTGAACAGACAGAGGTCGTGGTCCATATCTGCAGCAACAACATCGGTAGAACGAGGGATGAGGTCCTGCAAGCAGATTTTAAGGAGTTAGGAAAGAGATTAAGAAGCCGGACCTCAAAGGTAGTAATCTCCGGATTGCTCCCGGTGCCACGCGTTAGTGAGTATAGAAATAGGAGGATAGAGCAGGTGAATACATGGCTGGAGAGATGGTGGAGGAGGGAGAGCTTTAGATTCCTGGGGCATTGGGAACGGTTCTGGGGGAGGTGGGACATGTACAAGCCAGTCGGGCTGCACCTCAACATGGCCGGGACCAATATCCCCGCGGTGAGGTTTGCTAGTGCTGTTGGGGAGAGTTTAAACTAGCTTGGCAGGGGGGTGGGAACCTGAGCGTAGATTCAGAAGGGAAGGAAGCAGAGCTGGAAATGGAAGGCAGAAAATTGTAAGTGAGTTTGGAAGGCAGAGGAAACAAAGGTTAGAAACTAGACAACAAAGGAGTTTGGCAGTGCTTAATGGTGTATACCTCAATGCAAGGAGTATAGTCAGGATGGCAGATGAGCTAAGGGCACAGATGGACGGGCAGGAATGGCAGCTCAACATTCCTGGTTACAGGATTTTCAGACGAGATAGAGAGGGGGATAGAAAAGGAGGGGGGATGGCAATATTGGTTAAAGAAACAATTACAGCTGTGAGGAGGGGTGATATGTTAGAAGGATCATCAAATGAGGCCATATGGGTTGAGCTAAAAAAGAGGCAATCACACTTATGGGAGTGTACTATAGACCCCCATACAGTTAGAGGGAGATAGAAAAGCAATTATGTAGGGAAATTTCTGAGAAGTGCAAAAACAATAGGGCAGTAATAGTAGGGGATTTCAACGACCCTAATATTAACTGAGATAAAATCAATGCAAAAGGTATAGCAGGTGCAGAATACTAAAATTGTATTCAGGAGAACTTTTTTAGCCAGTACGTAGCTAGCCAAACAAGAGAGGGGGAGCAGTTCTGGATTTAGTTTCAGGGAATGAAGCTGGGCAGGTGGAAGGAGTATCAGTGGGAGAGCATTTCGGTGGTAGTGATCATAATTCAGTTAGATTTAGCATAGTTATGGAAAAGGACAAAGAAAGAACAGAAGTAAAAGTTCTAAATTGGGGAAAGGCCAATTTTACTAAGCTGAGAAGTGATTTAGCAAAAGTGGACTGGAAACAGCTACTTGAAGGTAAATCAATGTCAGAGCAGTGGGAGGCATTCAAGGGGAAGATTCAAGGGGTTCAGAGTAAACATGTTCCCACAAAGAAAAAGGGTGGGACTCCCAAATCTAGAGCCCTCTGAATGACAAGTAGCATACAGGATAAGATAAGGTAAAAAAGGGAAGCTTATGTCAAAAACCCAGAGCTCAGTACTGCAGAAAGCCTAGAGGAGTATAGAAAGTGCAGGAGTGAAATTAAAAAGGAAATTAGGAAAGCAAAGAGAGAGCATGAAAAAATACTGACAAGTAAAATTAAGGAAAACCCAAAAATGTTTTATAAATACATAAAGAGCAAGAGGATAACTAAGGAAGGAGTAGGGCCTATTAGAGACCAAAAAAGTAACCTATGTGTGGAGGCGGAAGATGTGGGTATGGTTCTTAATGAATACTTTGCATCTGTCTTCACAAAAGAGAGGGACGATGCAGAGATTGTAGTTAAGGAGGAGGAGTGTGAAATATTGGATGGGATAAACATAGTGAGAGAGGAATTATTAAGGGGGTTATCATCTTTGAAAGTAGATAAATTGCCAGGCCCGGATGAAATGTATCCCGGGCTGTTAAGAGAAACAAGGGAGGAAATAACGGAGGCTCTGACCATCATTTTCCGAACCTCCCTGGTTACAGGAGTGGTGCTGGAGGATTGGAGGACTGCTAACGTTGTACCATTGTTTAAAAAGGGAGAAAGGGATAGACCGATTAATTGTACGCCAGTCAGTCTAACTTCGGTGGTGAGCAAATTACTGGAATCAATTCTGAGGGACAACATAAATTGTCATTTAGAAAGCCACGGGTTAATCAAGGACAGTCAACATGGATTTGTTATGGGAAGGTCATGTCTGGCTAACTTGATTGAATTTTTTGAGGTGGTAACAAGGAGGGTCGATGAGCATAACGCGTTTGATGTAGTCTACATGGATTTTAGCAAGACATGGCAGACTGGTCAAAAAAGTAAAAGCCCATGGGTCCAAGGGAAAGTGGCTAGTTGGATCCAAAATTGGCTCAGTGGCAGGAAGAAAATGGTAATGGCTGATGGGTGTTTTTGCGACTGGAAGGCTGTTTCCACTGGGATCCCACAAGGTTCAGTACTAGGTCTCTTGCTTTTTGCGGTATATATTAATGATTTGGACTTGAATGTGGGGGACTTGATCTAGAAGTTTACAGATGATACAAAAGTTGGCCATGTGATTGATAGTGAGGAGGAAAGCTGTAGACTGCAGGAAGATATCAATGGACTGGTCAGGTGGGCAGAAAAGTGGCAAATGGAATTCAATCCAGAGAAGTGTGAGGTAATGCATTTGGGGAGAGCAAACAAGGCAAAGGAATACACAATAAATGGGAGGATACTGAGAGGTGTAGAGGAACAAAGTGACCTTGGAGTGCATGTCCACAGATTCCTGAAGGTAGCAGGAGAGGTAGATAAGGTGGTTAAAAAGGCATACGGGATACTTTCCTTTATTAGCCGAGGCATAGAATATAAGAGCAGGGAGGTTATGCTAGAACTGTATAAAACATTGGTTAGGCGTACAGTTCTGGTCACCACATTATTGGAAAGATGTGATTGCACTCGAGAGAGTACAGAGGAGATTTACGAGGATGTTGCGAGGGCTGGAGAATTTTAGCTATGAGAAAAGATTGGATAGGCTGGGGTTGTTTTCTTTGGAACAAAGTAAGCTGAGGGGAGATTTAATTGAGGTATATAAAATTATGACGAGACTAGGTGGAGTGAATAGGGAGGACCTATTTTGCTTAGCAGAGGGGTCAGTGACCTGGGGCATAGAATTAAAGTAATTGGTAGAAGGACTAGAGGGGAGCTGAGGAGAAATGTTTTCACCCAGAGGGTGGTGGGGGTCTGGAACTCACTGCCTGAAAGGGTGGTAGAGGCAAAAACCTTCAACTCATTTAAAAAGTACTTGGATGTGCACTTGAAGAGACGTAACTACAGGGCTACGCACCAAGTGCTGGAAATTGGGATTAAGATGGAGAGCTCTTTTTCGGCCGGCACAGTCACGATGGGCCAAATGGCCTCCTTCTGTGCCATAACTTTCTGTGATTCTATAGTTAGGACCCCGGCGCCATTTCAACTTCAACTTGGGAGGTCCCACCCAATGTCCAACCCATCAGTAAAACTGAGCGGGATTGGTCTCTCGGGGCCAGCAAAGCATTATTTAAAGGGGCACTCACCTGCAGGTAATTGGATCACAGGAGCTGTATGCCATTGTACTGTTTGGATTTCCAGGAGACCTCCCAGCCACCAGATCAATTCTTTCTCACATGTTTTTGGCCTGTGACGTGCCCTCAGTAAGCTTTATCTGCGTATCATGGATGCTATTATTGCCAGTTTCATTTGGATGGAGGAAGAGTTGGAGAAAGAGCTTTGTGAAGCAATACAGAGTAGATGACAGTGACAGCATCTTTTTCTTATTTGTTCTTAGGCAAGGCAGTATTTATTGCCCATCTCTGGCTGCCCTGAGGACCTTAAGAATCAACCAAATAAGGCGGGACAGGAGTCACCTGCAGGCCAGATTAGGAATGGTTCTCTTCCCTGAAGGATATCAGCCCCTGTTTTATGGAGTGAGAGTTAAGGCAGGTGAGTACTAAATACAATTATTTAAAATCGTTCTAAATTAACCACTCGCTTTAATCTCAGTGGCCTCAATGGGGAGAATAGGCACATGATACATCCATACCTTTACCTAATTGATTTATTTAATTACTGTTTAAGGGACCTTACAATGTATAAAATGGCTGCCTGGATCATCTAAATAACAGTCACTGCACTTCAATGTAATTGATTGTCTGCGGTGGGGAGTTTTCCCCGATGTCCTGGCCGATATTTATCCCTCTACGAACATCACTAAAATAGATGATCTGGACATTATCTCAATGCCGTTTGTGGGATTGTGCTGTGTATAAAATGGCCGCCACGTTTCGTACATTAATACAGTGACTACACTTCAAAGTGCTTCATTGACTACAAAGCATTTTGGAATATCCTGAGGTCGTGAAAGGCACTATATAAATGCAAGTCTTACTTTTTCTATCTATCTCTCTGCGATGTTTCTCAGTGGTGCGATAGGACACTAAATAAATACAAGTTATTGCTTTGTTACCTAGATTTTATTATTTTGGACAGTCATTGTGGGATGTGAAGGGATTCGCAAAATTTCACATGTTCCCCCCACCCCGAAGATTTATTGGAGTTATTAAAGAAACCCTGGTGTGACTGTTTTAAAAAATCCAAGGTCTCTCAAAATGGCTGCAGTCAGACACATGGCCGAGGACCGGCAGATTTGAAATTGCATTCTCAACAACTTGGCAGGTTTCGTGTCTCAGACAGGTTTCTTTAAACAATGCAGCTGCATTCTAGCCCTGAGGCAAGCTATCAACATGGCCGGCCAACACATCAAAATTCGAGCAGGAAGTGATCGCAGGACAAAAGGTGAACCATCAAGGTACATTCGGAACAATGGTAAAGCAGTTAGCGAACAGATCGATACAGGAAACGGCCATAATGTAAATGGGCCAGAGATGGGGTCCTTTGTCTTACGTTTCGTGCTTAAATCAAACAATGAAGCAAGCTGATAAGGTATGAAAAAACCTGTTACCAAGAGGGTATAACTGAAGCTGCCCAGTATATTTCTGGGTGGGTAGCTGCTCTCTTCGCCTCTTGGCCCTATCCTGTCTGTCTGCTAGCAACTAAGAAGGAAGCCATCCAGTAAACCTCGCAACCACATGTCGACGGCAGCAGCAGGCACAGGGGCCAGGCCTTTTCATCTGTTTTCACCGGTGAGCATTAATTTTCTGGCTGCCACAAGACAACCTAGCATAAGTGTAAGGTTGGGGGTTAAAGGGGATATTGCTAAACTTGTGATTTTAGAATTTTTCCTCGATGTGTCTGTTTCTTTCAACCCGATAAGTGTAAGACTGTATTACATCCATAGCGATTTCTTTATCTTCTGTATTATACTGTTTACCTTGTAGTTTTAGTTTTCTTATTAATAAACATTGGTTTTCCTTGTACCAATCCACTGGTCTGTTTGTCTGTCTTTGTTACCACTCGATAAGTCCTCAGCTCAGAATCAGGAAGGGGTAAGCGATTCGCAACCGCACTGCGGGCAGGGCAGCTCAGGAAAAACATAACTGGCTGACCTATTATAAGCCCGAGAAACAGTAAAAAAAGAAACCCCTTACAGATGGGCCTTTTATATCAGTTGCATTCTCAACTAGTGCCATTTGCTTCCCTGCCCCACTCACCTGCCTCTTCCCTGCATTTGTTTATATGTTCCTTGCCGAATATCTTCTGATGACCGACATAAGATCATCAACAAGGGACTGGGAATCAAACTCCCAATAGTTGGTCACAAATTGATCTGTGATGCTATTAAAAAGGGGGTAAAATAACACTGTCAAGGAGGGAAATTAGATCTTAATACTGAGCTCCAGCAAAGCTCCAACAGTGGACACAGATTGAAGACAATTAGCACAGCCCTGATATTTTTCCAAGCAATTTGTGGGAAACTTATCTGCAATAAGTCTCTACAGTAAAATGAAGAAAAAGAAAGAACTTGCATTTATAAAGCGTCTTATCAGGTCTTCGGGATGTCCCAAAGTGCTTTGCAACCAATGGATTACTGTTGTAAAGTAGTCACTGTTGTAGTGTGGATACAAGTCACAACTAATTTGTACAACTATCAACATTTTTAACTAAGTCCAAGTGTTAGACGGTTCACTATGGTGATTGGTGACTTACCAAAAATGTTTAGGGGTCAGTTTATCAGTACATAGAATCATACAGCACAAACGAAGACCATTCAGTTCATCGTGCCTGAGCCGGCTCTTTGAAAGAGCTATCCAATTAGTCCCACTCCCTCGCTCTTTCCCCATAGCCCTGCAAATTTTTCCTTTTTAAGTTTTTATCCAATTCCCTTTTGAAAGTCACCATTGAATCTGCTTCCAAGGCCCTTTCAGGCAGCGTGTTCCAGATCATAACAACTCGCTGCATAAAATAATTTTGCCTCATCTTCACCTCCATCCCCACCCCTCCGCCCCGTTTCTTTTTTTGCCAATTATCTTAAATCTGTGTCCTCTGGTTACTGACCCTCCTGCCAGTGGAAACAGTTTCTCCCTATCTACTCTATCAATATAAAAAGAGATAAAGTGTGACAAAGGAAACAAGAAATCATGGAACCTTACTGTTTGAGTTAGCTCAGGCTGCAAAGCCTTAATCTAACCTGCAGACACGGCAGACTGGGACAGTGACAGTATTTATAATAACTGTACCTTTTCGCTTGGACACTTGCTGTGTCAGCATTCAGCTGCACCCGGTGAGCAAGCTCTCAAACTTTCAAAAGGGGATGTAACTGGGGAACATTTATAAATAACCCAGTGCCTCGAGTCAACCAGAACTTTCATCTTTCTAAGAAACAGCAATTGCCTCCATGGGAGAAACAGGCTGGTATTTAGTTTCATTTCCAGGATTGTGTCACAATGCTTAATTTGATTCTGGAGTTGGTCTACATAAACAGACTTAATTAAAGAAAAGATCTATCTAGAAAAGAGATGGCTGAGAGGGGACCTAATAGAGGACCTTGAAATTATGAAGGGGTTTGATAGGGTAAACATAGAGAAGATGTTTCCACTTGTGGGGAATCCAAAACTAGAGGTCATAAATATAAGATAGTCACTAATAAATCCAATTAGGAATTCAGGAGAAACCTTTTTTACCCAGAGAGTGGTGAGAATGTGGAACTCGTTGCCACAAGAAGCAGTTAAGGCGAGTGGCAAAGATGCATTTAAGGGGAAGCTAGATAAGTACATGAGGGAGAAAGGAATAGAAGGTTATGCTGATAGGGTTAGATGAAGTAAGGTGGGAGAAGGCTCTTAAGAACATAAGAACATAAGAAATTGGAGCAGGAGTAGGCCAATCGGCCCCTCGAGCCTGCTCCGCCATTCAATAAGATCATGGCTGATCTGATCCCAACCACAAATCTAAAGAACACAAGAAGTCGGAGCAGGACCCGGCCACATAGCCCCTGGGCCCTCTCCGCCACCCACAGGGCATTGACCGATCCGAACTCAGCTTCATGTCCAATTTCCTGCCCGCTCCCCATAACCCCTAATTCCCTTTACTTCTAGGAAACTGTCTATTTCTGTTGTAAATTTATCTAATGATGTAGCTTCCACAGCTTCCTGGGGCAGCAAATTCCACAGACCTACCACCCTCTGAGTGAAGAAGTTTCTCCTCATCTCAGTTTTGAAAGAGCAGCCCCTTATTCTAAGATTATGCCCCCTAGTTCTAGTTTCACCCATCTTTGGGAACATCCTTACTGCATCCACCCGATCAAGACCCTTCACAATCTTATATGTTTCAATAAGATCGCCTCTCATTCTTCTGAACTCCAATGAGTAGAGTCCCAATCTACTCAACCTCTCCTCATATGTCCGCCCCCTCATCCCCGGGATTAACCGAGTGAACCTTCTTTGTACTGCCTCGAGAGCAAGTATGTCTTTTCTTAAGTATGGAGACCAAAACTGTATGCAGTATTCCAGGTGCGGTCTCACCAATACCTTATATAACTGCAGCAATACCTCCTTGTTTTTATATTCTATCCCCCTAGCAATAAAAGCCAACATTCCGTTGGCTTTCTTGATCACCTGCTGCACCTGCAAACCAACTTTTTGATTTTCTTGCACTAGGACCCCCAGATCCCTTTGTACTGCAGTACTTTCCAGTCTCTCGCCATTAAGAAAATAACTTGCTCTCTGATTTTTCCTGCCAAAGTGCATAACCTCACATTTTCCAATATTATATTGCATCTGCCAAATCTCCGCCCACTCACCCAGCCTGTCTATATCCCCTTGCAGGTTTTTTATGTCCTCCTCACTCTCTACTTTCCCTCCCATCTTTGTATCATCTGCAAATTTTGATATGTTGCACTCGGTCCCCTCCTCCAAATCGTTAATATAGATTGTAAAGAGTTGGGGACCCAGCACCGACCCCTGTGGAACACCACTGGTTACTGGTTGCCAGTCCGAAAATGAACCATTTATCCCAACTCTCTGCTTCCTGTTTGATAACCAATCCTCCACCCATGCCAGAATATTACCCCCAATCCCGTGATTTTTTATCTTAAGTAATAATCTTTTATGTGGCACCTTGTCGAATGCCTTCTGGAAGTCTAAATACACTACGTCCACTGGTTCCCCTTTATCCACCCTATACGTTATATCCTCGAAGAACTCAAGCAAATTTGTCAGACATGACTTCCCCTTCATAAAGCCATGCTGACTTTGTCCTATTAAATTATGCTTATCTAAATGTTCCGTTACTGTCTCCTTAATAATAGACTCCAAAATTTTACCCACCACAGATGTTAAGCTAACTGGCCTATAATTTCCAGCCTTCTGCCTACTACCCTTTTTAAATAACGGTGTTACATTAGCAGTTTTCCAATCTGCCGGGACCTCTCCTGAGTCCAGGGAATTTTGGAAAACTATCACCAAAGCATCCACAATCCCTACTGCCACTTCCCTCAAGACCCTAGGATGGAAGCCATCAGGTCCAGGGGATTTATCCGCCTTGAGTCCCATTATTTTACTGAGTACCATCTCTTGAGTGATTTTAATCGTATTTAGCTCCTCCCCCCCGAGAGTCCCCTGTTTGTCCAGTGTTGGGATATTCTTAGTGTCCTCTACTGTAAAGACTGAAACAAAATATTTGTTCAGCATTTTTGCCATCTCCATGTTTCCCACCATTAATTTCCCGGTCTCATCCTCTAAGGGACCTATGTTTGCCTTAGCCACCCTTTTTCTTTTTATATAACTATAGAAACTCTTGCTATCTGTTTTTATATTTTTTGCTAATTTCTTTTCATAATCTAACTTCCCTTTCTTAATCAATCCTTTAGTTACTTTTTGCTGTCTTTTGAAGAATTCCCAATCTTCTATCCTCCCACTAAGTTTGGCTACCTTATATGTCCTTGTTTTTAGTCGGATACTATCCTTGATTTCTTTACTTAGCCACGGGTGGCTGTCATTTCTTTTACACCCTTTTTTCCTCAGTGGAATATATTTATTTTGAAAGTTGTAAAATAACTCCCTAAATGAACACCACTGCTCATGTACCGTCTTACCCTTTAATCTATTTTCCCAGTCCACTTTAATCAATTCCGCTCTCATACCATCATAGTCTCCTTTATTCAAGCTCAGTACGCTTGTTTGAGAATCAACCTTCTCACCCTCTAATTGGATATGGAATTCAACCATGTTGTGGTCGCTCGTTCCAAGGGGATCCTTAACTAGGACATTATTAATTAATCCTGACTCATTACACAGGACCAGGTCCAAGGTTGCCTGCCCCCTTGTAGGATCAGTTACATACTGCTCAAGAAATCCATCCCTGATGCACTCAATGAACTCGTCCTCAAGGCTGCTCTGCCCAATTTGATTTGTCCAGTTAATATGATAATTAAAATCCCCCATAATTATGGCTGTTCCCTTATTACATGCCCCGACTATCTCCTGATTAATACTTCTTCCAGCAGAGTTGCAACTATTAGGAGGCCTATATACTACGCCCACTAATGTTTTTTTCCCTTATTATTCCTTATCTCCACCCAAACTGTTTCATTATCTTGATGCTTTGTCCCAATATCATTTCTCTGTATTACAGTGATTCCTTCCTTTATTAACATAGCCACCCCACCTCCCCTTCCTTCCTGCCTGTCCTTCCTGATTGTTAAATACCCTGGCATATTTAATTCCCAGTCGTTGTCACCCTGCAGCCATGTTTCTGTAATGGCCACAAGATCATACCCATACGTAGTTATTTGTGCCGTTAACTCGTCCATTTTATTACGAATGCTACGTGCATTCAGATAAAGAACTTTCAAATCTGTTTTGTGACGCTTAGTTCCTGCTTTTTCCTTTTTTACACTTTACCTATTACTCCATACCTTCTGTCCCTTCCTGTTACGCTTTCCTCTCTCTCCCTGCTCAGGTTCCCAACCCCCTGCCACTTTAGTTTAAACCCTCCCCAACAGCACTAGCAAACACTCCTCCTAGGACAGCGGTCCCGGCCCTGCCCAGTTGCAGACCGTCCGGTTTGTACTGGTCCCACCTCCCCCAGAACCGTTTCCAGTGTCCCAGGAATTTGAATCCCTCCCCCTTGCACCATTCCTCTAGCCACGTATTCATTTGAAATATCCTCCTATTTCTACTCTGACTAGCACGTGGCACTGGCAGCAATCCTGAGATTACTACCTTTGAGGTCCTATTTTTTAATTTACCTCCTAACTCCCTATATTCTGCTTTTAGGACCTCATCCCCTTTTTTACCTATATCGTTGGTGCCTATGTGCACCACGACAGCTGGCTGTTCGCCCTCCCCCTCCAAAATGTTCTGTAGCCGCTCCGAGACATCCTTGATCCTTGCACCAGGGAGGCAACACACCATCCTGGAGTCTCGGTTGCGGCCGCAGAAACGCCTGTCTATTCCCCTTACAATTGAGTCCCCTATCACTATAGCTCTGCCACTCTTTTTCCTCCCAGCCTGTGCAGCAGAGCTACCCGTGGTGCCAGGAAGTTGGCTGCTGCTGCCTTCCCCTGATAAGTCATCCCCCCCAACAGCATCCAAAGTGGCATATCTGTTTGAGAGGGGGATGGACACAGGGGACCCCTGCACTACCTGCCTGCATCTCTTACTCTTCCTGGTGGTCACCCATTCACTTCCTGCCTGTATACCCTTTACCTGCGGTGTGACCAACTCGCTAAACGTGCTATCCACGAGTTTCTCTGCATCGCGGATGCTCCACAGTGAGTCCACCCGCAGCTCCAGCTCCGAGATACGATCGGTCAGTAGCTGCAGGTGGACACACTTCCCGCACACATGGTCGGCAGGGACACTGGTAGTGTCCATGACTTCCCACATCTTGCAGGAGGAGCATATCACGGGTGCGAGGTCTACTGCCATTACTTGCCTTAGCTGAGTTACCCCTTTTAAATTACGTTGAAATTAGAAAATGTTAACTATACCAGGGACCTAGGTTCACTAAAAAAAAAACACTATCTGCTATAAAACCTGCAGATCTTCCCTTTCTTATTACTTTACTTACAGTAAAATGGTAGAAATACTCACCTGAACCTACTCACCAATCAGCTGCCTCCCCTGTGCCGCGTCACTTTCTGACTGGTGACGTCACCCCGAACTCTGCCGCTGGTCTCAGAGTCTCGCTCTCAGAGTAAGCTCTGGTCTCGCTCTCTCCACACTGTTTATATCCCCGCTCTGGTCTCGCTCTCTCCGCGCTGTTTATATCCCCGCTCTGGTCTCACTCTCTCCCGCCGCTCACCGCTCTCTCAGGTCCACTACCGCTCTGCAGGAAAAGCAAGGCAAAGCAGCACCTCCTTCCCCCACTTCACCTAACTCCCACACGTACCGAACTCTCAGCACACTGTGTAATATCCGCACACCGGAGCATAAACACCGGCATAGACCAGTTGTGCCAAATGGCCTGTTCCTGCGCTGTCATTCCGATGTAATTCCGATGTAATGTCCTGGCCATTAGCATGTGTAAAATACAGCCCTGTTCAGAACCTTGCTATAATCTCAGTTATACGTCTTCTTAAAAATGTGATGCTCATCAAGATGAAGGAGTTTAGTGCTGGAAGTCTTCAATTTCAGGCGATCAGCCTCAGCATCAAGGACTCCCAGGTCAGATATAACACAGCGATTATGCAGAATAAAGCTCCCTTTACCCAGAGAACATGTTTGAGCCCTAACCTCAGTGAGTACCAGTGTGGCAATTCTTTCCAGTGCCCACCCCGTGGCCTCTTTGAGCTCGCCAATTAGTACTGGATTAGGAGCAGATTTGTGTGGTAGCCCCGTACCCACAAGGAACTGGAGTGACACTGCCCAAATTCATTTCATGTAGCATCCTTAGAACCAGCAGACACACCCCCATCAGTTTGGACTGGCTGGATTTGAATGCGCCATCCAGTTCTTCACATATACAAGCATAATTCAATCGTCAATATAACAGAAAGACTCGCATTTATATAGTGCCTTTCAAGACCTGAGGATGTCACAAAGTCACAGTTGTAATGTAATAGTCACCAACATTACAATAATTCCATTTGGAATTACAATGACACAGCATTAGCTTGGCTCAATTTGACAAGAGCTAATGATAATATTCAGCCTCCGAGACTACAGTATGTGCTTGGTGAAGCTGACCTTTGTAGTTTATATAGCAAGGTAGCAGGAAGCAATTATATGCTTCAGGGATTAAGCACATAATTTTGATAAGATTGCATAAAGACACATGGCCTCTTTGATGAGGTAGCAGAGAAATTGATATATCAAATCGGTCTAGTCGTCTTCTCTGAGGTGCTGATTCAGACCTCTGAACTATGACTTCAATAAGCCATCTTCTATGTAGTCTTCTATCCCGCTGCTTAGTTGAATTATTGCACTTTACCCTTCTCCTGACCCTCCGCTCTTAAAGTTACTGAGTCTCCTGATCCATCTGTCCCTACCTACTTTACATCATACTGCATTGGAGCTATTCACATGTGTGAATGTAACCCCACTATTCAAGAAAGGAGGGAGAAAGAAAACGGGGAACTATAGGCCAGTTAGACTGACATCAATAGTAGGGAAAATTCTAGAATCTATTATTAAGGACGTAGTGACGGGGCACTTAGAAAATCATAATATGATTAGGCAGAGTCAACACGGTTTAATGAAGGGGAAATTATGTTTGACAAATCTATTAGAGTTTTTTGAGGGTGTAACTAACAGGGTAGATAAAGGGCAACCAGTGGATGTAGCTTATTTGGATTTTCAAAAGGCATTCGATAAGGTGCCACACTAGATTAGGGCACATGGGAATGGGAGTAATATAATAGCATGGAGAGAGGATTGGTTAACGGACAGAAAACAGAGTGTAGGAATAAACGGGTCATTTTCCGGTTGGCAGGTTGTAACTGGTGGGGTGCTGTAAGGATCAGTGCTTGGGCCTCAGCTATTTACAATCTCTATTAATGACTTAGATGAAAGGCCAAGAGTAAATGGAGAAATGTGAGGTTATTAACTTAGGTGGGAAAAATAGAAAAAGAGTATTTTTTAAATGGTGAGAAACTACTAAATGGATTTGGATGTCCTTGTACACGAAACACTGAAAGTTAACATACAGGTACAGCAAGTAATTAGGAAGGCAAATGGTATGTTGGCCTTTATTGCAAGGGGGTTGGAATACAAAAATAAGGAAGTCTTGTTGCAATTGTAAAGGACTTTGGTGTGATCACACCTGAAGTACTGTGTACCATTTTGGTCTCCTTACATAAGGAAGAATATACTTGCCTTAGAGGCGGTGCAACAAAGATTCACTAGATAGATTCCTGGGATGAGATGATTATCCAATGAGGAGAGATTGAGTAGAATGGGCCTATGTTCTCTGGAGTTTAGAAGAATGAGAGGTGATCTCATTGAAACATATAAAATTCCTAGAGGGCTTGACAGGGTAGATGCTGAGAGGCTGTTTCCCCTGGCTGGAGAGTCTAGAACTAGTAGACATAGGGGGTGATTTTAACCCCCAAGAATGGATGGGTTGGGGGCGGGTGGGAGTTGAAACTAGTTGTTTTTTTGGTTTGCTACCGCAACCCGGCTTTATTTCCGGGTTTAACATCGATGCGTGAAAGTGCAGGCTTCCCACTGGGAATGTAAAGTCTGAAAATTTTGCGGTTGCGACCCAAAATAACAACTATTTTCAACTCCCACCCATCCCCAACCCACCCGTTCTTGGGGTTTAAAATCACCCCCGTAGTCTCAGGATATGGGGTCGGACATTTAGGGTTGAGATGAGGAGGAATTTCTTCACTCAGAGGGTCGTGAATATTTGGAATTCTCTGCCCCAAAAGGCTGTGGATGCTCAGTCATTGAGTATATTCAAGACTGAGACTGTAAGGGAATCAAGGGATATGAGGGTCAGGCGAGAAAGTGGAGTGGAGGTCGAAGATCAGCCACGATCTTATTGAATGACAGAGCAGGCTCGAGGGGCCCTATGGCCTACTCCTATTTCTTAGGTTCTTATGCTCTTATACGGTAAGACCATTTTCCAACACCTACCGTAACTCCACTTTGAGCAAAAGCAAATAACCTGAGATTGTGCCTAACAAGAGTATTTAACCTTCAGACTATGCAAGAATCCCAGGTATCTTCTGGGTTTCAGAATTCAACGCCAGTAAACAAAAATATCAATTGCCTTCATCGATCTCAACGTACACCCTCTCAAACAACTGAGAGTGATTTGATCACACTTTGAGACATTGAAACAGTGAGAAGACAAATTCCCAACCACCTGCAGCAAGATGAGACTCCTGAAGCCAGGACACTGCCTGTGTCATCACATTCTTGATACAATAATCAGAGAGGAAATTAGGTCTTAACAATGTGACAACAGCGAGGGCATTGGTGCTGGGTATTTCAACCGTTTTGGCTGTAAGAAGATATAAGGGGAGATTTTTCGGAGTCCTTGTCTGATGCCAGAGCATATTGGAAAATCACTGCCCACACCAGTGTTCTGATACGCGACTAGCGGTGAAGGGCTCAAGGAGCAGCACCTCATCGCTCGATTAGGTCATTTATAACCTTCCGGCCTCAAGATTGAGTTCAACAACTTCAGATCATAACCACTGCTCCCATTTTCTCGGACAGCAGGTGCTGGTAATAGTTCTGCTGGAACCATTTGCACCTCCCGTGGGCCCATCTTTTGTTTCTTTACTTGTCCCATTACCACCCCCATTTTGCCTCGCACCATCATCCCTTTTGTCATTTAATCACTCCTGCTCTCCACCCTATCACAGACCTTCCCTTTGGTCTCATCTTCCACCCCCCCACTCCCACCCTTTCTGTATTTGCTTATAAATTCTAACTTCTTCTAGTTCTGATGAAAGGTCATTGACCTGAGACGTTAACTCTGTTTCTCTCTCCACAGACGCTACCTGACCTGCTGAGTGCTCCCAGCATTTTCTGTTTGTATTTCAGATTTCCAGCATCCGCAGTATTTTGCTTTTGTCACAGGAAGTCTACCCTATGTAATCATAATTGATATACAATGGTTAGTAGAAAGGAAGAGTTATTTCGTCACCATTAGATGGTTGCATGCGGTCATCCTGACCTCCATTTCTATCGCCAATGCCGAGATGATCAGCAGAGAGTAATTGTGACAGTTTAAGTTTAGCGAGCACTGTGCAGAGAGAATGGTTATTAGAACCAAATAAGAGATTTATTCACGTGCTATCTCTGCTGCTGTCAAGAGTTACTGAGGCTGCTCTGGTTCCTTGATGTCTCATCTTAATTCGTTGTTGTTGATAGAAAATTGAAGGGATGCATTATTTACTACCAACTTGTAGATGTTTGCCTTCTGGCTTCACTTTCAGCGTTTAATTAATTCCAAGTTCTCACCTGAACATGAGACAGCTGTGCTAATGAAAGAAGGAGGGTGATTGATTGAACTAAATATATCTAAAGGTTAAGTGGCCAAATCAAAGGCTCCCCTGGCTGTGCAGTTACATTCCAGCCACACCTCATGGTGTGGCTCTGCTGCTTATTGTGAATTGCCACTGTTGAGTTTCAACCCAAAGAATGAACAGGCTGGGGCTCTTTTCTGTAGAAAAGAGAAGACTGAGGGGTGACCTGATAGAGGTCTTTAAAATTACAAAAGGGGTTTGATAGGGTAGATATTTTCACTTGTGGGGGAGACCAAAACTAGGGGCCGTAAATATAAGATAGTTGCTAATAAATCCAATAGAGAATTCAGGAAAAACTTTTTTACCCAGAGAGAGGTTAGAATGTGGACTCGCTACCACAAGGAGTAGTTGAGGCGAATAGCATAGATGGATTTAATGGGAAGCTAGATAAACACATGAGGGAAAAAGGAATAGAAGGTTATGCTGATAAGGTTAGATGAAGAAGGGAGGGAGGAAGCTTGTCTGGAGCATAAACACCGGCATGGACCAGTTGGGCCAAATGGCCTGTTGCTGCGCTGTACGTTCCATGTAAATTCTATGTAAAGCCCGAAGATTGAGAACAGTTCACAACAGTCAATCTTCTTCCAGTCTTTTGTTGAATGCATCAATGCATCTATTCAAATAATGAACAAATAAGCATGACTGGCACTGACAATGGTAATGGCACGTTGAATGAAAGACATGAAGACGCTTTGGACTTTGTGTACTGCTCCGCAGTACGACTTTCATGCTCAATGCTGCAGAGAAACCAGAAATCAATAGTCAACTGCTGCCTTTGTTGAACAATCGATGGGAAATTCCGGAGTGTAGCTCACCCACTTCCACTTTCTTAGCTGTACTTGTTTCTGATGCCCAGAATCTGGAATAGATTCCAATTGTGTCAGATGTGGTGTGCGTATTTTAAGTGAGAATAATTCTAGGGGCAGGAATGTTACTCCATAAGGCATGCAATAATGCCACGGACCCGGAATTTCCTGGATCAGCATCAATCGAAAGATATGTTGAAATTTAATGCAAATGTGTTTAAGATTTTGACAGTCACACAATAATTAGCAAATCACAATATATTTAAACGTAATTTATAACTCTATAATGGGCCAATTTCCTATTGTGAGACTGGCTTCTTATTGGATTCAATAGTCTCTGTTAAACAACAAACAAAATTCTTCTTCCAAAGCAGGAAAATTCAACCTCTTTTTATCATCTCCTTCTTTCGCCCTCAGGCAAGGCTTGTTCCTTTCAGAACTCTTGGTTTTTGAAACAACTCCAAGACTGGTTCCTGGTCTCCGTGTTTAACTCATGATGCATCAAAACTAACACTTCGGTTAAGTCAGTGATGTAGAAATTTCAGACAACCTCAGTGGTACTTCTGACATACATCCAATTAACGAAACAAAATAAATACAGGCCATCTTGTGAGAGATATGAATACTTCACATGTCTGTGTATAAGTCTTTATATTGGAACAAACCTGTTCTTTTAACTCAAAGCAACAATGCTGCTCATTAAATCAAAGTTTGTTTTAAATGAAGAACACATATTGATTTTTATATAAGTGAATGAAGCAGTTCCAACTCAGATAGCCATTGCTAATAGCACTTTAGATACTAAAAAAGGTGACAGTGGCAAAGAAGCCCTGTTTGACTCTCATAGTTGTGGTGGGAATCTTGAGAAGCTTAAAGCATTGGGGTCGATTTTCGTTGCCCACCCCTGACACTAATGGGACGGTAACGGCCTCAGAATGGGGCTCGGAGGGGGCCGGTGTCAACCGTGGCTCAGTGGATAGCACTCTCGCCTCTGAGTCAGAAGGTTGTGGGTTTAAGTCCCATTCAAGTAGACCTGAGCACATAATCTAGGCTGACACTCGCAGTGCAGTACTGAGGGAGTGCTGCACTGTCGGACGTGCCGTTTTTCGAGTGAAAACACAAACTGTGGCCCTGTCTGCCCTCTCAGGTGGATGTCAAGATCCAATAACACTATTTGAAGAAGAGCAGGGGAGTTCTCCCGGTGTCCTGGCTAACATTTATCCCTCAACCAACATCACTAAAAATTAGCTTACCTGGTCATTTATCTCATTCCTGCCAGTGGGATCAAGTTGTTTGCAAATTGGCTGCCATTTTTCCTTATCATTGTGGCAGTGACTGCATTTCATTGGCTGTAAAGAGCTTTGGGACGTCCTGAGGTTGTGAATGGCGCTATATAAATGCAAGCCTTTCTTTTTTTTGTGAGGATTTCATAGAATCATAGAACCATACAGCATAGAAGGAGGCCATTCGGCCCATCCTGTCTGTGCTGGCTCTTTGAAACAGCTATCCAATTAGTCCCACACCCCTGCTCTTTCCCCACATCCCTGCATTTTTCTTCCCTTCAAGTATTTACACAATTCCCTTTAGAAAGTCACTATTGAATCTGCTTCCACCACCCTTTCAGGCAGTGCATTCTAGATCATAACAACTCGCTGTGTAAAAAAAATTCTCCTCATCTCTCCTCTGGTTCTTTTGCCAATTACCTTAAATCTGTGTCCTCTGCTTACCGTCCCTCCTGCCAGTGGAAACAGTTTCTCCCCATCTACTCTATCAAGACCCCTCATAATTTTGAACACCTCTATTAAATCTCCCTTTAACCTTCTCTGCTTTAAGGAGAACAATCCCAGCTTCTCCGGTCTCTCCCATAACTGAAGTCCCTCATTCCTGGCTCCGTTCTAGTAAATCTTCTCTGCACCCTCTCCAAGGCCTTGACATCCTTTTTAAAGTGTGGTGCCCAGAATTGGCCACAGTATTTCAGCTGAGGCCTAACCAGTGTTTTATAAAGATTTAGCATAACTTCCTTGCTTTTGTACTCTATGCCTCTAGTTATAAAGCCAAGGATCCTGTATGCTTTTTTAACAGGGGTTAACCTTCAATATAAATGGGGCTATTGCACAAGATTGAGTTCCATGCTAAACCGAATACAACAGAAGGTCTCAGCATAAATATGCTATAAATTGTTAATGGCACACTAAACATTTTATAGATACTCAAGCAACCTTACCACCAGATAAGTTCATACCTGTTGCAACCCCATAAAATAAACTCACAGCTTCTCAGTATTTGATGCTTCTACAAACCATCTCTTTTTGTCCGGTCTAATCAACAATAACTTTGTTCAAAGTCTGCAATAAATGCACAGCTGACTCGAATGCATTTCACCGCAGATATATGAACACAGGGCTGTTATGTGCCGCTTTGGAGACTCCGTATTATGAAATGATAGGGAGTGCTGTTAGATCGGGAGTTCCAGTATTTTGACCCAGTGATGATGAAGGAATGGCAATCAATGTCCAAGTCGGGACGGTGTGTGTGACTCAGAGGGGAACCTGGAGGTGGTGTTGTTCCCATGCACCTGCTGCCCTTGTCCTTCTAGGTGGTGGAGATCGCGGGTTTGGGAGGTGCTGTAGTGCATCAATTTTAGAGTTCAGTGTTGCCAACAGCAATTTTGAGGCTGCTGTTAAGGCTGCAGGCATAATATAAGTTACTCTACTTAAAAGTATTTCTCTGATAAATCTGAACCAGGAATTTGGCCAATCTTTAATGCTTAAAAGTAATTAATTCCACGTGAAGTATTTTGAGATGTTTCTCATGATAAAGTGTGATATGAGTGCAAGTCTATTATTTAAATAGTTTCTGACTGGGTAATCTCAGAGTGCACAAGGCAGCAAGCAGTTAGCAAGACTGGAGTTATACTGTGGGCTGCGACTTTCACTCTGCCCGGCAGGGGAGAGCCCTGTGCAATTTTGCTCATGAACAACAGCAACAACAACTTGCATTAATACAGCACCTTGAACATGATAAAACATCCCAAGGCACTTCGCAGGAGCGTAAACTGATAAAAATTGACACTGAGCCAAAGGAGGAGATCTTAGGACAGATGACCAAACGCTTGGTCAAAGAGGTAGGTTTTAAGGAGCGTCTTAAAGGAGGAGAGAGAGGTGGAGAGGCGGAGAGGTTTAGGGTGGGAATTCCAGACTCTGTACATGACTCTGTTCACCCCCATTCATCCCCGCCCCCCCGCCCCAGGACATGACTGTCGATATTAGAAGAGAGCAGACGGCAGTGCCTACCATAAAGACTCAATACTAAGTTTACAAGGTGCTCGGGAGGTCTGTAGATTCACAGCAGAATTACACTCTGAGCCCCAGTGGTGTGAGACAGTCTCCGGAATGGGTTCTCACACTGCTTATCTTTAGTCTTCCTGGGACTCATATCAACACCCGAATCCCTAATCGTATTGCCACTTTTGTGTCAGTGTGGACCCAAGCATGCTTTGTATAAAGGTTGCAGTTATAGCACCACTTTTGTTAATCGGTAGCAAGGGCTCATAAACTCAGGATTATCACCAATTGAACACAGGAGGGGGTGGGGGAAATACAAAGAAATGTTTTCACACGGAGCGCTATAGAAGGTGGAATGATTTACCACAAGTGGCTTTTGAAAAGCAGAGACAACAACATTATCTAAAAAGGAACTGGATAAGTATTTGAAAAGGAAGATTGAAAAGGATACAGGGAAAAGGGCAGGATATGGGAGTAGAGTGGAGAGTTGAAGAGCTCATACCACCACAGGCTCTATAACTGACTCTGTGCTGCAGTTTCTTTGACTATTTAATTTTTAATGCAATCTGCATAAAAGTAGGAGCACAAAGCAGCGGCCTCAGCTCTGAGATTCACTCAATTTGAGCCTGCTATTAAATCCTTGGCACTCTGCAACGGCCTTTGCTGCACTCCCCTACGTTGACTAATCAATAAAGATCCAAACAAAAAAAAGATTGTACGTGGGTTCGTGACAATTCAATACACAAAAAACCTTGGTACAAAACATATTGTTCCAGCTATACTTTTACTTTTTAACAACTTTACTCATTAATTTGAGAATTAAAGGGTAGACATTTTTGACCAGTGCCGTTCTCGTACGACCGTTTAATGCTCGCGCGCCAAACTTCTCCCCAGTGCTATTTTAACACAGGCTTTAATATCCATGTTAAACGAGCAAGAGAGAAATTTAGTGCGAGTACTCGGGACGATTTTAACCCAGTCCGCCCTACAGGAACGGGGCGGGCGGATGGTTAAAATGGCGGTAAAGGAATTACCGCTGCGTTCCCGGCACGCTCCCGCCCGCCCGCCATTTTAACCGTGCAGTTTCTGAATAGGCAGAGGCACCTGACCGCCACCCCTCACCCCCCCCCTCATAACTGGCCAATTCACGCTCCGAGTTAAAATCACGGCATTGATCTCGAAGCAGCACCTATCACATTTTCTACCCTTATTTCTGAGTAAACGTATCTAATGTACCATCTGACACCTTTATAATGATTGCGACAAGTTTGATCATCGAGTTTTCTTTTGTGCAGACCCAAAGCCACGGTGCATGGCGGTGGAACTACTCCTAAAAATAAAACCCCAACTGTTTTCTCATCAGCCTGTGTATTTATAGAAATACATTCCGTTCCTTCCTTCAACTCTCACTTCCACTCAGTTCCCGATCAATAATTGCTTCAAGTGATTGACTGATGGAAGAATAAATGCATCCTTGGAATGAAATGGGTTTTCAGTGATTTTGATAAACCTACCTTCAGGCATGCTTTGAGAAGGCTGTGAAACAAACTACATGGGCAAAATGTTTTTAAGAATGTTTTTATTGTAGGAGCGCCTGATTCTGATTTAGGGCTGAGGCACCTGTTATTCTATCCGGTTACTGTGCAGCATCATTTTTAGAACGTGTTCATACATTTAGAGAAGGTTACTGCACTAAACTCCGGTTATTGAGCCCTTTCTCTTTTGCAACATTATTAAAGCAGTTTATCAGACCCGACAGAATCTACCTAATGGCCCAGAAATTGCTTTTAAAATAACGTTAAGCTTAACAGCGCTCACCATTATCAATGGCGGAATCGGAAGAGCAAGTTCCTCAACCACACAAGCGCAGTCAAACGCGGAAATCCGGAACGTGCACTTCCTGGTTCGCCGGCGATCTGACAGCTTCGACTTAAAGGGACCTCGCCGGCTGCAATCAATGGACCAGCGCCAACTTGCTCTCCTGCCCAGCTGGAAACGAACTAATCGCGCCACAAAACAGATACGGTCAGTTATATCAGGCTAAACTAAATTTAAACAGCATGGTAAGTTTTAATGACTGTCAAACAACCTTTCTGGCATTAAAAAATAACTTTAAAAAATGTGGAGTCTCATTACTCCTGATTTTAATTGTTTTTGGACATTTAAAAAAATAATTTAAAAATGTTATTTTTTTTTACTTTTTCCTTCTGTCTTTTTCATCTCAGTCTTTTAATCTTGTCCTCTCTTTATTTTGCTTTTTCTATGTTGCTTTATAATACATTTACTAACCTTATCGGGCACATCTGGGTTTTTAGTCTGCGCGGTTTATGAATGAACTGCACACCGTGGCTTGCTTCAAGCTAATTGGTTGAAGGGCCTTTCAACACTCACAAAGCCCGGGAAAGAACACTGATGTTATTTGAACTCCCAGTTGAAGGAAGTTGCCGCCAAAAAAGAATGCGGTAACTTAGTGGGTGAATTTAAACTTAACGAGCGGTGACCGCTGCTGGTTCACAGCTCAGAGCAATTTACGGGCCATGATATCATTCTTTACCAAGATGTCCGCTAGATTTGATGGAGCTTGATCCTTTAATCTTATTGCCATTTGGTGTTATTTTTATTCATTCTCAGAAAGTGGGCATCATTGGCAAGGCCGGCATTTATTGCCCATCACCTTGCTCTAAAGGCAGCAGGACAGGTAGATAAGGTGGTCAAGGAGGCATACGGGATACCTTCCTTTATTAACCGAGGTATAGAATATAAGAACAGGGAGGTCATGCTGGAAATGTATAAAACACTAGTTAGGCCACAGCTTGAGTACTGCGTACGGTTCTGGTCACAACATTACAGGAAGGATGTGATTGCACTCGAGAGGGTACAGAGGAGATTTACTAGGATGTTTCCAGGACTGGAGAATTTTAGCTATGAGGAAAGATTGGATAGGCTGGGGGTTGTTTTCTTTGGAACAGAGGAGGCTGAGGGGAGATTTAATTGAGGTGTACAAAATTATGAAGAACCCAGATAGAGTGGATAGGAAGGACCTATTTCCCTTAGCAGAGGTCAATAACCAGGGGGAATAGGTTTAAAGTGATTGGTAGAAGGATTAGAGGGGAACTGAGCATTTTTGTTTTCACCCAGAGGGTGGTGGGGGTCTGGAACTCACTGCCTGAAAGGGTGATAGAGGCAGAAACCCTCATCACATTTAAAAAGTACCTGGATACGCACCTGAAGTGCCAAGACCTGCAAGGCTACGGACCAAGTGCTGGGTGGCTCATTTTCGGCCAGTGCGGTCACGATGGGCTGAATGGCCTCCTTCTGTGCCGTAAATTTCCTATGATTCTACTAAGATTGATACATCAGAGGGGCTTGCTAGGCCACTTCAGAGGGCAGTTAAGAATCAACCACATGAGTCTGGAGACTGGAGTCACATATAAGCCCAGACTGGGTATGGACAGCAGGTTTCCTTCCCTGAAGGACATTAGTATCAATTTTTTATGACAATCAGACTGCTTCATGGGAGCTTTTATATTGAACTCATGTTGGATGGACTATTAGTCCAAGCCTCTGGATCACTAGCTAGAATTATAACCACTATGCTTCTGTATAAAGACAGCAGGTTTCCTTCCCTTGGTG
Source organism: Heptranchias perlo (assembly GCF_035084215.1). Classification (NCBI taxonomy): domain Eukaryota; kingdom Metazoa; phylum Chordata; class Chondrichthyes; order Hexanchiformes; family Hexanchidae; genus Heptranchias; species Heptranchias perlo. Next base: position 60,225,570 of record NC_090339.1, on the reverse strand, counting down.
AACCAGTTGGGTATTTACAACAATCCAACTGCTCCAATTGCCAGCTTTTTATTAAAACCGAACTCAAATTCACAAACTACCATGGTGGGATTTGAACTCATGCTCTCTTGATTACTGGTCCAGTAACATAACCACTATGCCACTGTACCCTGTTTCATGGTGACTGAATGTAAGGAATCTTACAACACCAGGTTATAGTCCAACTGTTTTATTTGAAAATCACAAGCTTTCGGAGGCTTTCTCCTTCGTCAGGTGAGTGAGTGTGGGATTCCATGGAAGGTTACCGCATTTATATTCAGAGAACAATACCTGGTGATTACAGATAATCTTTCCAGCTGCCCGTTGTCAAGGCAATCAAAGTGTTCAGACAGAGTGATGTTACCTACAGGACCACCGAATACACAAACGGCCAGAACAAAAGACAGAGAGAGAAACATCCGAAAGGAAGAAAAAGACAGAGAATGACCCGTTGTATTAAAAACAGATAATTTTTTTTCGCTGGTGGGGTCACGTGTAGCGTGATATGAACCCAAGATCCCGGTTGAGGCCGTCCTCATGATCATCGACACAGACACCACCATCACACGAGAGGACACCACCCATCAGGTACATGGTTCATACTCCTGTGACTCGGCCAACGTTGTCTACCTCATTCGTTGCAGGGAAGGATGCCCCGGAGCATGGTACATTGGCGAGACTATGCAGACACTGCGACAACGGATGAACGGACACCGCGCAACAATTGCCAGACAGGAGGGTTCCCTCCCAGTCGGGGAACACTTCAGCAGTCAAGGATATTCAGCCACCGATCTTCGGGTAAGCGTTCTCCAAGGTGGCCTTCGAGACACACGACAACGCAAAATCGTCGAACAGAAATTGATAGCCAAGTTCCGCACCCATGAGGACGGCCTCAACCGGGATCTTGGGTTCATGTCACGCCACACGTAACCCCACCAGCGAAAAAAAGTTATCTGTTTTTAATACAACGGGTCATTCTCTGTCTTTCTTTTCCTTTCGGATGCTTCTCTCTCTCTCTCTCTCTGTCTTTTGTTCTGGCCGTTTGTGTATTCGGTGGTCCTGCAGGTAACATCACTCTGTCTGAACACTTTGATTGCCTTGACAACGGGCAGTTGGAAAGATTATCTGTAATCACCAGGTATTGTTCTCTGAATATAAATGCGGTAACCTTCCATGGAATCCCACACTTGCTCACCTGACGAAGGAGAAAGCCTCCGAAAGCTTGTGATTTTCAAATAAAACAGTTGGACTATAACCTGGTGTTGTAAGATTCCTTACATTTGTCAACCCCAGTCCATCACCGGCATCTCCACATCATGGTGACTGAAGGGTGGGATCTCCCACCACCTCCAATTAGCCCCAGCCTTCTTTCTATAGTACATTCCAGAATCCTCAGCTTGGCTGCAGGGATACCGTTCCATCCTTGGAGATTTCTCAAAGTGGCTGCAGAGAAAGTAACGTTCCTCCCTGTTCAGGAGGTTCCTACGTTCCTCCCTGTTCCGAAGATTCATGCAGTCCTTCCTGTTCTGAAGATTCATGCCGTCCTCCCTGTTCTGAAGATTCATGCGGTCCTCCCTTTTCTGAAGATTCATGCGGTCCTCCCTTTTCTGAAGATTCATGCGGTCCTCCCTTTTCTGAAGATTCATGCGGTCCTCCCTTTTCTGAAGATTCATGCCGTCCTCCCTGTTCTGAAGATTCATGCCGTCCTCCCTGTTCTGAAGATTCATGCGATCCTCCCTTTTCTGAAGATTCATGCCGTCCTCCCTGTTCTGAAGATTCATGCCGTCCTCCCTGTTCTGAAGATTCATGCGATCCTCCCTACTATGAAGAATCCTCTCACCTCGGCCTAGTTGCGAAGGTTTTGATGTACCAAGGACGACGGAGAGTAGAAAAGTCGCAACCATCGAATGGTTTGAGCCCTCCCATTGTTGCGATAATAAAAACCAATGTGCTTGTGGAAATATCCAAAGCAAGACCAGGGCTAAAAAATTAGTGAGCTGAGGGATTTGGAACGAGCGCGCTGTCATTTCCAAAAAAGACTGCGGAGATAAGCGGATGAAGAGGGTGTTTTGGAATTGTGACCATTTCAGCAGGAGCTGGAGACGATAGAGGCAAAGTGGAAAGTTTTGGGATTGATAAAACTTGCCTCATACACATCTTGAGAGACAGCCAAAAACAAGAAGAGATGGAATAAAGATGACACAACGGTGATGGAAACAACACAGTCAAAAAAATTCTGAAAGCGCAGGACATAATGCTGAATAAGAGAGCAAAACCAAGAATAAAGACAGAATGAGGCAACCAGCTGAAGTTTGAGTGCATGGGAAGTTTATAAGCAGTGCTCTGCATCACTTAAATTCATTTGTCAACTGGAGCAGGTGGGAAGTAAGATTGTGATAATCTGAGCGATTGAGGGTGAATTGTATCATTTGCTGCCCAATTGAGCAGCAGTGTGAAAGGTAATCAGGCCTTCTCCAGCTGAGACGGATGTGGGATATTGAGCAGTATAACAAGGGAAAACAGGAGGCATAATAGCAAACAAAAGAGAAATGTTTAAAAGGAAGGGAAGATTTAAAGGGACATCTCATGCTTTTCTTACCTCCGGACTAAATTATTCCAATGTTCTCCTGGCCAGCCTCCCATCTTCCATCCTCCGTAAACTTGAGCTCATCCAAAACTCTACTACCTGTATCCTAACTTGCATCAAGTCCATTCACCCATCACCTCTGCGCTCACTGACCTACATTGGCTCCCGGTCTGGCAACGTTTCGATTTTAAAATTCTCATCCTCGTATTCAAATCCCTCCATGGCCTCGCCCCCTCCCTATCTCTGTAACCTCCTCCAGCCCTACAACCCTCCGAGATCTCTGCGCTCATCCAAATCTGGCCTTTTGAGCATCCTCGATTTTCGTCGTTCCATCATTGGCGGCTGTGCCTTCGGCTGCCTTGGCACAAAGCTCTGGGATTCCCTCCATAAACCCCTCCGCCTCTCCACCTCTCTCTTTTCTCCTTTAAGTCGCTCCTTAAAACCTACCTCTTTGACCAAGCTTTCGGTCACTCCTTGTGCAGCATAAACAACAGCATAGGCCTGTTGGGCCGAATGGCTTGTTTCTGTGCTGTAAAATTATAGGTAATTCTATATGTGATATACTGTATGTGAATCTTCTTTAAAGTCCTAATTGCTAAATGGAAAATAACTTTGAAAATATTGCTGCGCAGTGAGTTACTGCCAGCATCAACCATACTTATAGGTGGCAATCTCACACATCTACTCCCAACGACAATGCAAATTGGATATTTGGGAGCACACTGCCCACTGTTTTTCCAATTATATTTTTTTAATGCTCGAAACATCAAGGGAAGTGCTATCCTGCCTGCCAGGCAGATTTCTGAAACTACACCATCATTCTAACAGAGCAAATTGGGCAAGTTATATTTATCTTTTTCTTCTCCACATAGTTTGAAGCAAAAGAATTTTTTATACAAGTTATGAAGGCAGCGATTGTTCATTACAGCTACTTTCTGTATGGCTCTCCTGCAGTACACAGAATTAAATAGAATTTTACAGCACAAAAACAGGCCATTCGGCCCAATTGGTTTATGCTTCACAGGAGCCTCCTCCCATCTTACTTCATCTAACCCTATCAACATATCCTTCTATTCCTTTATCCTTCATGTACTTATCTAGATTCCCCTTAAATGCACCTATGCTATTCACCTCAACTACTCCATGTGGTAGCGAGTTCCACATTCTCACTACTCTCTGAGTAAAGGAGTTTCTCCTGAATTCTTTATTGGGTTTATTAGTGACTATCTTATATTTATGGCCCCTAGTTTTGGACTCCCAGCACAAGTGGAAACATCAACATAGATGAGGAATGATGGCAAACAAATAATGGCATTTCAGCAAACAACGCCTAACGGTGAGTCAAGTATTAATGGGCATCTAGGCCTAAGAGGAAAGCTGCCGGGGGGTAGGCAGCAGCGTTATGTAATAACAGAGGATGAACGGCAGAAAGCAGACAGGGAAATCGGGGATGTGTGGACTGACCTTAGACCAACTTGAACTAAATCCCAAGCCACCAAATAATAAACCCAGATCAGAAGAGTAAATAAGGAGAAACTGTTTCCACTGGTGGGAGAGTCAATAACCAGAGGACACAGATTTAAAGTAAATGGCAAAAGAACCAGTGGGGAAATGATGTGGTTTTTTTTATGCAGCAAGTTGTTACGATCTGGAATGCACTGCCTGAAAAGGGTGGTGTTAGCAGATTCAATAGTGACTTTCAAAAGGGAATTAGATATACACCAGTAAAGGAAAAATTTGGGGAGAGAGCAGGGGCGAGTGGGAGTAATTGGGGCAGCTCTTTCAAAGAACCGGCACAGGCACGATGGGCCGAACGGCCGCCTTCTGTGCTGTATCGTACTATGATACTTTGATAACTGAAGTGCCTCATCAACAACAACTACTTGCATTTATTTAATGCCTTTAATGTAGTAAAACGTCCCAAGGCGCTTCACAGGAGCGATTATCAAATAAAATTTGAAACCGAGCCACATTAAGAGATATAAAGACAGGTAAGAGGTAGATTTTGAGGAGCTTCTTAATGGTTTGGGGTGGGAATTCCAGAGCTTAGAGCAAAGGCAACTGTAGGCACAGCCATCAATCGTAGAATCATAGAATGATACAGCACAGAGGGAGGCCCATCCTGCCTGTGCCGGCTCTGTGAAAGAGCTATCCAATTAGTCCCCCTCCTCCCCTGCCCTTTCCCCATAGCCCTGTAAATTTTTTCCCTTCCAGTATTTATCCAATTCCCTTTTGAAAGTTACTACTAAATCTGCTTCCACCGCTCTTTCAGGCAGCGCATTCCAGCTCAGAACAACTCGCCGCGTAAAAAAATTGTTTCCTCATGTCGCCTCTGGCTCTTCTGCCAATCACCTTAAATCTGTGTCCTCTGGTTACCGACCCTTCTGCCACTGGAAACAGTTTCTCCTTATTCACTCTACCAAAACCGTTCATGATTTTGAATGCCTTTATCAAATTTCCTCTTAGCCTTCTCTGTTCTAAGGAGAACAAACCCAGATTCTCCAGTCTCTCCACATAACTGAAGTCCCTCATCACTGGCACCATTCTAGCAAATCTCTTCTGCACCCTCTCTAAGGCCTTGCATTCTTTCCTAAAGTGTGGTGTCCAGAATTGAACACAATACTCCAGCTGAGGACTAATCAGTGTTTAATAAAGGTTTAGCATAACTTCCTTGCTTTTGTACTCTATGCCTCTATTAACTTGTCCTCCCACCTTCAAAGATTTGTGTACATGCATCCCCAGGTCTCTCTGTTCCTGTACCCCATTTAAAATTGTATAATTTAGTTTAGAAAAACTTTTCTCATTTTTCCTACCAAAATGTATCATTTTACATTCCTCTGCGTTAAATTTCATCTACCATCTCCAATGATGGAACAAATGAAATTGCGTTGCGTAAGAGGCTAGAACTGGAGGAGCACAGAGATCTCGGAGGGTTGTAGGGCTGGAGGAGGTTACAGAGATAGGGAGGGGGTCGAGGCCAAGGAGGGATTTGAAAACAAGGATGAGAATTTTTAAATCAATGCATTGGTGGACCGGGAGCCAATGCAGGTCAGCAAGTACAGGGGGTGATGAGTGAGCGGGACTTGGTGCGAGTTAGGATAGGGCCAGCAGTATCATTCTGGTAAATCACCGCTGCACCCTCTCCAAGGCCTTGACATCCTGTACCAGCTATCCATGACATTTTGTCCAGTACTTTCCTCCAGTGAATTATGTGAGTTTCTCTTGACAATTTAGACCACCTAAATTTGGGGATTACCCACATGGTGTTTCTCAGAAACTCTCCCTGGACTCCATTCAGTTGCCCTCACTTGACCTGCTAAATGAATTTCAAGATATCTAAAGCTCAAAATATGAGTTTGACCTTAAGTCTACAATTCCTTCAATGCTCAAAATGTACCAATAATTCATGGTGACTTTTTATAAATAATGTCGTTACCTGAAAATTAACATTGCGTCATTTGCTTTTAAAGGATGGGTAGATCCATATCTGAAGCAAGCTCTATAGATGGAGCATCCAAGTGGCAGCTGTAAACTCTCATTCTAAATTCATGAACATGATGCTTCATCTGATCTCATCACAACTAATCATTGACCCCACAGCACAGCTGCTGTGAAGCTTCTTAATCAACACTAAAAAATAAAAGTCTAATCAGTGGTACCTCATTTATTTTTAAAATGACAGGAAGCAATTGTTAGTTGTGTAATAACCAGACTCAGGCATTGATCATATATTACTTGTTACAGATCTGCGTAGCTCTGAGCCCTTATGATTTTCACACTAATGAAACATCATCAGTATTAAAACATTTCCTATTGAGTTCCGTCAGATTTATTTTATCCACAGACCCAGTAATTTCACCGCTGATGGAATTATTATTTGAGACTTATGAAAATCAAAAAATTATAATTCGCAAAGCAGTCAGTGGCAAGGATGTTTCAGAATCAATTTAGGGAACGATCAAGGTTCTATCAAGATCAACGTGCCAACAGAATAAACTGAGCACGTCACGGGTAAACGTGAAATCTGGTTATTCTTTCAATCGCGGGCACGGCCTCTCATTAATCGCTCGCGCCCGTGGCAGTACAAGCTATGGATCTTTCGCAGTTGTGTAAGAGCTGCTGTAACTCACCTCTACGGGCTAGTGTTCCTTCAGGTACCTCTCCGTTATGAGAATATCATTATGATTGAATCAGTAGAGAGTTGGACAATGCCCAACCTCAGTTAGCTTGTCAGAGGTTTTGAATCTCACTGTTCAATATCATTTGGGTCTAACTGGTCCAGCGGGAGAAATGACAACAACCACAATGCACTCATACACCACCTTTAGCTTAGAAGTATGGTAGCCTGGCGGTTATGGTAGCCTAGCAACTTAGAAATTGAGTTCAAATCCCACCAGAGCAAGTTGCGAAATTAAATTCAATAAATCTGGTAATTTGTGGGTGCGAGATAAAAAGAAATGACCAGATTGTTGTTTACGCATTACGTCATTGACTCTTAATGCCCTCTGAAGTGGCCTAGCAAACATTTCAACTGTTTGGCCACATCCTGAGAACTAATAATAAAAGATGCCCCAATGCATTTCACATATGAGTAATAGATGCTGTGCTGAAGAGTGAAGAGAGATGATTGAAAGCGCGATCAAATGGATTGGTATTGAGGAGGATGCAACGTATTGTGCTGTTATCAATAGGTGTCAGTGATGGGGGTTGTGTAGAAGTAGACCATACAACATTTCCTCCCTGTTGATGGAGAAGCCACAACATTGACCCACACCGAAGTATAGATGGAACCCTTTGCTGTGGATGATTGTGATCAGATTTTGGCGCTGGTCAAAAGTCCACTTGTCCTTCTGTCATCCACGGTTTCAATAGATTAACGTGGCCCGGATCGAAGTTCAGGTTTTTGGCTTTCAGTTACTCAGCTGGTCACAAAAACAGGTCTTTTGGAACTTGCCCCTCCCATCTCCCCCACCTTGAGGATGGAGCCCCGAGGAATAAGAAAACAACTATTTCAAAGTTGTTTTTCAAAGGAAGAAAGAAAGAACTTGCATTTATATCATGCCTTTTATGATCTTAGGACATTCCAAAGTGCTTTACAGCCAATGAAGTACTTTTGAAGTGTAGTCACTGTCATAATGTAGGAAATGCGGCAGCCAATTTGCGCACAGCAAGATCCCACAAACAGCAATGAAATAAATGACTAGATCATCTGTTTTAGGTATTGGTCGAGGGATAAATGTTGGCCAGAGCAGTAGGGAAAACTCGCCTGCTCTCCTTAGAAATTGTGCCGTAAGATTTTTACGTCCACCTGAGAGGGCAGGCGGGGCCTCGGTTTAACGTCTTATCCGAACGATGGCACCTCTGACAGTGCAGCACTCCCTCAGTACTGGCACTGCGAGTGTCAGCCTAGATTATGTGCTCAAGTGGTTAATGGTTAATGGGTGTTGTTGAGGTTAGAGAAGAATTGTACGTGGTGTACTGCAGGGGTCAGTGTTGAATCCACTTTTATTCTTGATATAAAGAGATGATTTGGATTTAGGGATGAGGAGCTCAATATAAAAAGTTGCTGACAATACAAAAAATAAGGGGTTTAGCAAACAGCGAGACATACTGGAGTGAACTTCAAGTATACGCAGCCATGTAAGTGGAATGGACAGACGAGAGACAGAGGAAAAGTAATGGTGAAGATTGTGAGGTAATGCATTTTGACGTGCTCTAACAATTCTCTGCTTAAAGAAATGTTCCCGAACCTCTCTCTGCACTCTCATGACGATAATTTTAAATTGAAGACTCCTCGTCACTGACTCCCAAAGCAGACAAAATAATCCTTCCCACTTCACCCTTTCAAAATCATAGAATCATCCAGCACTGAAGGAAACCTTTCAGCCGTTCGTGCTGAAGTCAACATGCATTTTAAATGCGCCCTCCTTCACTTTAACAATTGGTCATTTGAAAACAATTTGCACGGGTCAGTGGTATTATCTTAAGAGGCTGTGTAAGTAATTGCAGGTATTTCGTCACTGTGCATTAAAAAGGAAGCAAGGATTTGTTACGCGATTAACAGTTTCTCTCATAAAACGCATATTAATGCTATCGCCGTTAATAGATGCATAATTGCATGAGCCTGTGCAAGGAATGGGAGCAGACTCACAATGGAAGGATGCTGGAGGTTTCAGGCATAGGCATAGAATCATAGAATGGTTACAGCACAGAAGGAGGCCATTCAGCCCATCGAGCCCGTGCTGGCTCTTTGTAAGAGCAATCCAGTCAGGCATTGAACGTCTATTTTTTTTGCCTATACCAATATGGTGGGTGGCACACTTCCAGTAATGAGCGTGCGCTTCCTGCCCCCGTATTGGAGGCTTGGGAGGTCCATTTAGAGCCCGTGCAATGGGTGCTGCGCGGCAGAATTTCTAGGCCTCTGTGTTTGGGTGAGGAATGTATCGGGCTTGGCTGTGTCGCTCCCTCCCTCATGGTCAAATCGTCTCCTATCATTCCCTATCTAGACTCAGAGTCGGAAGTAGCCACTTGGGAGAGATACTGACAGGCTGGCAATGTCTGTGAAACCATATTTGAGCATGAGTGGTGTTTACAGGAAAGGAAGGGAGAAAATTGGAAAAAGAATGGTTGTCTCAAGCATTTTGAATGCACTATGGTATCAGAACACCAAGCATGGAGGGCCTCATTCTTACCAATTGGGAAATCATGACTCTTTTAATAAAGCTTCAGTTGAAGGGCATAACAGTACAATTTGAGCAGTTCCTACACTAGTAATTCAGTGGTGTAATTATGCCGATAATATTTATACTAGTTACGTTAATAAAATGATAATATTTATCCCTCAACCAACATCGATAAAAAACGATTATCTTCTCATTATCACCTTGCTGTTTGTGGGACCTTGCTGTGTGCAAATTGGCTGCTACATTTCCTACATTATCAACAGTGACTCCACTTCAAAAAGTATTTCATTGGCTGTAAAGCGCTTTGGGACATCCTGAGGTCATGAAAGGCCTCTATATAAATGGAAATTCTTTCTTTCTTTTCTAATGTCTGTCTTAGGCCCCGTTGCAGCAATTGGATTGCGATGAGTGAAGTAGACGCCAACCCTTCAGTTTCTGTCAATGACTTGCTGCAGTGGAAATGCCCATGAAAAGAATCCTTAACAACTATTTAAACATCAAAGGGTTGGATTCTTTTGTTAAAGTCTCATTCATTGGACCTTGTCGTCTCTTATTTCATAATTAGATAAGTCGTTGTAACTTCATTGTAATAAATATAACACATTTCATAAAGTGGATAAAGAAATCCCGACTGGCTCTAGGTCCTTGATGTGGGGCTATATATCCACCAGTCGTTACTCACAATCAGTAATATTGTCATTCACGTCTTGCACTGCCTCAAATCAAGATAGTCAACCTTCTCCAGACGAACATTAAATCATCTCATAAAACTATTGCTGAGTATCTATCTCATCTATAAAACAACAGATCAAGTGGCACTGAGTAACATCACTGTAATTGAGTCTCAGAGTTCAGGCTTTACTTGCCCACTTTATGACACAAGTTCAAACACCTCGATTGAGTTACATTCTTGTAATTAACTCTCGAGTGTCTATTATTCAATAAGTATTGCATTAGAAGAGCTTTTATAAAACACCAATGTTACAACAGTCGAACCTCAAGTATCAATGGTGTCATTACATTATGGATTTTTTTTATCTTTGTCTTTGCAAAGCACTTTGTGACCTCCTGAAGTCATGAAATGTGGTATATAAATGCAACTTCTTTCTCAGACCTTATGTTGGAATTCGGCCTTGTTCAATGGCAATTTGATTTTTTTCTGTTGCAGCAAATCCATTCTGCATTTTACATAATCTAAGTTGTTAAATTTACCTCCTTTTACGCTAGAAATAAAGAACTTACATTCAAACAGTGCCTTTCATGACATCCCAAAGCTCGTCACAGCCAATGTAGTCCTTTTGCAGTGTAATCACTGTTGTAATGGAGCAGCCAATTCTGCGCACAACAAGGTCCCACAAACAGCAATGTGATAATGACCAGATAATCTGTTTTTTTTGGTGATGTTGGTTGAGGGATAAATATTGACCGGGATACCGGGGAGAACTCCCCTGCTCTTTCTTCGAAATAGTGCCATGGGATCTTTCACATCCGCCTGAGAGGGCAGACGGGGCCTCAGTTTAACGTTTCATCCGAACGACAGCACCTCTGACAGTGCAGCATTCCCTCAGTGCTACACTGGGAGCGTCAGCCTGGATTTTGTGCTCAAGTCCCTGAAGTGGGTTTTGAAACCACAACCTACTGGTCTAGAGACAATCTGAGTGCTACCACTGCCTATTCTAAATTCCTCTCCCACTTCACTGACATTTAATGAAACAAAAAATAAAATATATAATACATGTCACATGTATCATTTCAAAGTAAAGTACCAATTCAGAATGATTATGAATAAAGATTTTCTGCAACCATTTTAGCGGTGTGTGGCACTTGCCTTGAAATTGTTTTTCAGCTGATTCTGAATAAGGAACTGTTAGGGCCCGATTTTAAAGGGGAGGGGTTGGGGGGTGTGGGAACGGTGCCCGTGAGCCCCAAAGCGGGCGGCGAATCTGGAAAGTCCGGGGACGTGGATCTTAACGGCCGGGCCTCATTGAAATAAACGTTCCCGGAGTCCTGCCCGACACACGGCCAGATTTACTACCTGGCCAGCGGGAGTGAGCCGGAGTGAGAATTTGGTGGCAGGAAGCCGCAGCCGGGGACCCGGGCAGTCAGTGGGAGGAGTGGTCTGGTGGTGGTGATCGGGGATCAGGGTGGGGTTCCAGCGTGATAGGGGTGGGTGTGGGGAGGTCGGGGCTGGGAAGGCCCAAGGACTCCTTGCGGGGTATTGGGGTGGGGGGGTGGTGGGGGGGCGGGGAGCGCTCCTGCTCCTCCTGGCACACAAGGTGTCCTAACAGAAACAAATTCCTCGGACTTACCTTGGTCTCTTCTGGCTGCCTAGCTGCAAACAGTGCGGACTCCCCCTGAGATAAAGTTAAATGTTAAGTAGGCCCTCGCTGGCCTTTAGTGGGAGCCTCGTCATTGACATCCTTCACCATCATAAGAACGTTGTGAGCTCAAGCCCCACTGCAGGACTTGTGCACGTACTCCAGGCTGACACATCACTACTGAGGGAGGGCTGCATTTTCAGAGATACCGTGCTTTCAACGAGAAAACTTAATAGTAGGACCTGTCTGCCTATTCAGATGAATGAAATAGATCCCATGGCACTAAGCACACAGGAACTGCTAGACGGAAATAGACCAAGGTCCATCTCGTGCTCCTTCTACCATCCTGGCTCAATTGGTAGCACTCTCACTTCCGAGCTAGAAGGTTGTGGGTTCAAGCCCCACTCCAGGACTTGTATTTGTGATGCAGGCTGGCACTCCAGTGCAGTACCGAGAGAGTGCTGCTCTGTCAGTGGTGCTCTCTTTGGGTGAGATGTCAGCCTGTTCAGGTGGATGTTAAGCTGTGGCTCTGTCACTCTGTTCAAGTGGATGTTCAACCGTATCTCCCTGTTATTGGTCCAGGTCTCTGGATTACTAGTCCAGTAATATAACCACACTGTTACCATACTCCCTCCTTAAGCGCCTTGCTGTTCGGCTGTGCTTTTGCTGCACCCTGGCCCTCTCTCCATTCCCCCCCTCGCTATCGAACACCCTGGAAAGTGCTCGGAGGTGTCTCTCATTTTGTGATGGATGCCATCGACAATTTGGTTAGTAAGTTTGCCAAAATCGGACTGCTGGTCATTTTATATCAAGCGCCATCACTATTGTGGCAGTTCTTGCTCCTCATTCATCCTGCAAATGATTATTTCTGAAACAGGAGGCAATAGGAACATACGAACACAAGACTTGCGAGACGATAAAAGACCAAGGTCCATCTAGTTCACCTTCTACCACCCTGGTAGTCGCATGATAACAACGATAATGGAGTTGTTGACTAATGATAGCAATCAATCTCTCTCAATTAGTTTCAACAGACCCAGACATGAGGTGAGGAAAACCCCCAGTGGTGGAGAGCTATGGGAACCATAGGTCCAAAGTCACCTGTTCCTCCCAAGCCTCCTACACTCACCACATGTCACATCTCAAATTACTCACACACTCTATCCCAAAATATTATTTCCTGAGAGAAATCTATGTAATTTGCATTTGAATGAATCAACACTCTCTGCTCCCAGTGTCTCCCCAGGGAGCCTGTTCCATAGATTGACCACTCGCTCACTGAAATATTGGGCCAGATTTTGCTCTGAGCGGCGAACGAACTGCGCCCGCTGCTTGTTAGACTTGTACTTGCCCGTGGACCTTTCTTGGGCTTTTCACAGCAAGTTCCTCCCATGGTGCCCTCAATCCAGCACAGCGCCCTCTACAGGGCATCTGGGACCTGTGTGAACAGGGCCAGCCACTGTCTATCCCCATAACCAATCAGATTAAAGCATCGTTAACAAGCCACGCAGAATCAGAACCAGGAAGTGTGAGTCAGAATAGTGAATTCACTGTAAAATCAGGTACAGAAAGCGAAATAAAGAGAGGGTAAGAAAGATTGAATTAAAAGACAGAGATAGAAGAGACAGAAAGAAGTACAAAAAATAAACTTTAAAAAAAATGTCCAACACTAATTAAAATCTGACGAAAGTTAATTTGTAATGTCAGAGTGGTTGTTTGGTGGTCATTAACACTTACCACGCCGTTAAAAGTGTGTTTTGACTTAAGTAACTTGATGTACCTTTTTTTTGGTGAGATTACTTCGTATCCATCAGGTCAGTGCAGGAATGTCATGCCGTTCAAGTCATCTGAACGGTGGGTCAGCTGAACACCAAATGGCTGCTGCATTTTCCTGCATCACAACCACGGCGACACTTCAAAACTAATTCATTGGTTGTAAAGCGCTTTGGGATGTGCTGAGGTGGTGAGAGGGGCCACGACATAGAATCATGCAGCACAGCAGGAGGCTATTCGGCCCATCGTGCCTGTGCATCAAAGCAAGTTCTCTTCTTTTTTTGCTTGCCATCTATTTTGATTGCAAGTAGAGGATTCAAGAGTTTGTTTGAAGGAGTTGACAGCTCATCATTGCTAGAGAAAAAAAAATAATAATCAGAATGTCTTTCAAGAATGGATGAAAACTATTGACATTCCAGCTGACAGTCAATCCCCGTCCTTCATAATATTAGTATGTTGGTTGTGTGCAATATCAGCACTCCGTAAATGGATATGTTTCAGACAATGGATCAATTTCTGGCAGCTCTACAAAACAAATCTTTATTCAATCTTTGCTGAGGTGGCATGTAAGTTATTGGAGGGCAGTGACATACATCAGGTATCGTAGCAAATCAGCACAAAAAAGAAAGAAAGAACATTTATATAGCACCCTTCATGACCTCAGGACATCCCAAAGTGCTTTACAGCCAATGAAATACTTTCAAAGTGTATTCACCATTGTAATGTAGGAAACGTGGCAGCCATTTTGTTCACAGCAAGCTCCCACAAACAGCAATGTGATAACGAGCAGATAATCTGTTTTAGTGAGGTTGGTTGAGGGATAAATATTGGCCAAGACCCTGGGGAGAACTCCATTGCCCGGCTTTGATATAGTGCCATGGGATCTTTTACATTCACCTGAGAAGGCATGATGTGGAGATGCCGGTGATGGACTGGGGTTGACAATAGTAAACAATTTTACAACACCAAGTTATAGTCCAACGATTTTATTTGAAATTTACAAGCTTTCGGAGGCTTCCTCCTTCCTCAGGTAAATGTCAGGAACTCCTCGAAGCCTACGCATTTATAAATCACAGAACAATACATGGTGATTACAGATAGTCTTTGCAACTGCCCGTTGCCAAGGCAATCACAGTGTTCAGACAGAGAGGTGTTACCGACAGAGCCTCCGAATATAGAGACAACAAAAAACAAAAAAAAAACAAACAGAAAAAAAAAGAGAGAGGCAGAAACATAAGGAAGGCAGAGAAAGCCAGATAGCTTTTGTTCGCTGGTGGGGTTATCTGTAGTGTGACATGAACCCAAGATCCCGGTTGAGGCCGTCCTCATGGGTGCGGAACTTGGCTATCAATTTCTGCTCGACGATTTTGCGTTGTCGTGTGTCTCGAAGGCCGCCTTGGAGTACGCTTACCCGAAGGTCGGTGGCTGAATGTCCCTGACTGCTGAAGTGTTCCCCGACTGGGAGGGAACCCTCCTGTCTGGCGATTGTTGCGCGGTGTCCGTTCATCCGTTGTTGCAGCGTCTGCATGGTCTCGCCAATGTACCATGCTCTGGGGCATCCTTTCCTGCAACGTATGAGGTAGACAACGTTGGCCGAGTCACAGGAGCATGAACCATGCACCTGGTGGGTGGTGTCCTCTTGTGTGATGGTGGTATCTGTGTCGATGATCTGGCATGTCTTGCAGAGGTTACCGTGGCAGGGTTGTGTGGTGTCGTGGACGCTGTTCTCTTGAAAGCTAGGTAATTTGCTGCGAACGATAGTCTGTTTGAGGTTGGGTGGCTGTTTAAAGGTGAGTAGTGGAGGTGTGGGGATGGCCATAGCGAGGTGTTCGTCGTCATTGATGACATGTTGAAGGCTGCGGAGAACATGGCGTAGTTTCTCCGCTCCGGGGAAGTACTGGACGACGAAGGGTACTCTGTTGGTTGCGTCCTGTGTTAGTCTTCTGAGGAGGTCTATGCGATTTCTCGCTGTGGCCCGTCGGAACTGTCGATCGATGAGTCGAGCGTCAAATCCCGTTCTTACTAGGGCATCTTTCAGCGTCTGTGGATGTCCATCGCGTTCCTCCTCGTCTGAGCAGACCCTGTGTATTCGCAGGGCCTGTCCATAGGTGATGGCCTCTTTGACGTGGTTAGGGTGGAAGCTGGAAAAGTGGAGCATCGTGAGGTTGTCCGTGGGCTTGCGGTAGAGTGAGGTGCTGAGGTGCCCGTCTTTGATGGAGATTCGTGTGTCCAAGAAAGAAACTGATTCTGAGGAGTAGTCCATGGTGAGCTTGATGGTGGGATGGAACTTGTTGATGTTATCGTGTAGTCTCTTTAGTGATTCTTCGCCGTGGGTCCATAGAAAGAAAATGTCGTCGATGTATCTGGTGTATAGCGTTGGTTGGAGGTCCTGTGCAGTGAAGAAGTCCTGCTCGAACTTGTGCATGAAAATGTTGGCGTCTTGGGGTGCAAATTTGTTCCCCATGGCTGTTCTGTGTGTTTGGGTAAAGAACTGGTTATCGAAGGTGAAGACATTGTGATCCAGGATGAAGCGGATGAGTTGTAGGATGGCGTTTGGAGATTGGCTGTTGTTGGTGTTGAGTATTGATGCTGTCGCAGCGATGCCGTCATCGTGGGGGATACTGGTGTAGAGTGCCGAGACGTCCATCGTGGTGAGAAGTGTTCCTGGTTCAACTGGTCCGTGGGTACTGAGTTTTTGTAGGAAGTCTGTAGTGTCGCGACAGAAGCTGGGGGTTCCCTGCACGATGGGTTTCAGGATGCCCTCGATGTATCCAGAGAGGTTCTCACACAGGGTTCCGTTGCCTGATACGATAGGACGTCCGGGTGTGTTGGCTTTGTGTATCTTTGAGAGGCAGTAGAAGTCTCCCACGCGGGGAGTACGTGGGATGAGAGCGCGTAGGATGCTTTGAAGGTCTGGATCGAAGGTCTTGATCAGTTTGTTGAGCTGGTGGGTGTGTTCTTTGGTTGGATCTGCGGGTAACCGTCTGTAGTGTTCCTGGTTGTCCAGTTGTCGGTATGCTTCTTTGCAATCGTCCGTTCTGTTCTGTATGACGATGGCTCCTCCTTTGTCCGCTGGTTTGATGATGATGTTGCGGTTGGTCTTGAGAGCGTCGATGGCGTTGCGTTGTGCTCGGGTGACATTCTGGACTGTCTTCTGAGTGCGCCTGATGAATCTGGCATTGACGCATTTCCTGATAGCTTGGGCATACATGTCAAGCTGAGGGCAGCGACCCTCCGGAGGAGTCCAGTTTGACTCTTTCCTCTTCGGTTGCTGTACCGCGGATCCCTCTGTCTGCTGTTCCGGATCATCGATTGTCTCATTGGGTTCGCTGCTGAAATCTTGGGGTTTGTGGTAGAATTCCCGGAGCCTCATTCTCCTGATGAATTCCTCTGTGTCTGCCGCGAGACTAACGGGGTCCATTTTGATAGTGGGGCAGAAATTGAGCCCTCGGCTGAGAACTTCGATTTCGTCTGGTTGAAGGGTGTGGTCGGACAAATGTCAAATAGGGCTTCGGTTTAACTGCTCATCCAAAAGACGACACCACTGACAGTGCCGCACTCCCTCAGTATTGCAGTGAAGTGTCAGCCTAGATTCTGTGCTCAAGTCTCTGGAGTAGGACTGTGAACCCACAATCTTCAGACGTAGGGAGAAGTGTGCTCCCACTCAGCCACAGCACCAGGATGTTTCTATATACAGGAAGCTCGTAACCTGCACTGTCCTAAGCTGTTGAATTGTTGATGACTTGGCAGATTCTCGAAGCTGACAGATCAGCCATCTTGTGGAAAACGGATTGGTCAAGTTCTGATCTTCTGATCACCTCAAGTGATTACAGCTCTGAAGATGAACTAGAATGTACATCAAGGGTGACCGAATAGAGGTCTTCAAAATTACGAAGGGGTTCGATGGGGTAGACGGAAAGAAGATGTTTCCACATGTGGGGGAGACCAAAACTAGGGGACTATAAATATAAGATAGTCACTTAATAAATCCAATCGGGAATTCAGGAGAAACTTCTTTACTCAGAGAATGGTTGGAATTTGGAATCTGCTACCACTTGGAGTAGTTGAGACGAATAGCATAAGGGGAAGCTGGATAAGCACATGAGGGAGAAAGGAATATAAGGATATGTTGATAGTGTTAGATGAAGTAAGGTGTGAGGAGGCATAGGCCAGTTGGGCCGAATGGCCTTGTTGTTTGTGCTGCAAATTCATGTAATGTAAAGTAGTTAATATCACAAAATTGTTTGCAATTCATGATGGCGTGGTTGTTCATGTGACGACCTGTTTGCTGTTGTCTCTTATATACTCCATGCAAAAGGAGGTGCAGCAAGGGATTCCATCAAAGAACTATTTAATTGAAGTGAAAGGCCCAAACTATCAACTTTGACCAACTGTGCTGCTTTTCCTCTGTCAGGAGAATGAATGTATTTCTAAAAGTAAAGAAGATAAACAACCTTGACAATGTGACACCACCAATCACCTGAAGGATACATAGCAATCATTGTAAATGCAATTGGAGCTCATCAGATTATGAAACCTTGTTACAGCACAGGCAACTCTTAGGGCTACCAACATATAATTAAGCGCTGATATCTTCATTACAAAGACAGGAAGGCACATGTAAGAGTCGGAGAGATGTTGTGACCTTTGTCCTAGCATCTCTCCACAGCCAAAATTGTAATTTCAGAATGCAGCGTCTATGTGGTGTGATAAATTAATCTACGATAAATATTTGTCCATTCATATCGAACATCTATCTCTCTGGGAGAGCTTTGAGAAACTTCTTTTAGGTGTCACACTTGTCACATCTGCAAATTTCCATGTCTCACACACACACACACACACAAACACACACACACATGCACAACAACAGCTTGCATTTATATAGCATCTTTAACATAGTAAAACGTCCCAAGGCGCTTCACAGGAGCGTTATCAGACAAAATATGTCACGGAGCCACATAAGGAGATATTAAGACAGGTGACCAATCGCTTGGTTAACGAGGCAGGTTTTAAGGAGTTACTTAAAGGAGGAGAGAGAGGTAGAGAGGCGGAGAGGTTTAGGGAGGGAATTCCAGAGCTTAGGGCCCAGGCAGCTGAAGGCACGGCCGTCAATGGTGGAGCGATAAAAATCGGGGATGCACAAGAGGCCAGAATTGGAGGAGCGCAGAGATCTCAAAGGTTACAGAGATAGGGAGGGGCGAGGTCATGGAGAGATTTGAATACAAGGATACAGTCCTCGCACTTATAATGGGCACGTTCGGGCTAACGCGATATAGTTGTTGCGTTCCACGCGGTTTATACTTTAAAGCGTTCCGTTTCAAGCCCATTAATCTTCCCCATCACTGACCAGGTACCCGAGAGGCACTGCTGGGACTCAGTGCTCTATAATTCCAAATTCACTCGTATTTCTCTCCGGTGCAAAGTACCGGGTACGGTAGCATAGTGGTTATATTACTGGACTAATAATTCAGAGTTCCTGAGTTCAAATCCTACCATAGCAGCTGGTGAATTTAAATTCAATTAATTAAAATAAAAATAAAATTCTGGAACAAAAACAAAACTAGTGTCAGTAATGGAGACATGAAACTACCAAATTGTCGTAAAAACCCATCTGGTTCATTAATGTCCTTTAGCGAAGGAAACCTGCTGTCCTTACCCGGTCTGGCTGATATGTGACTCCAGACCCACAGCAATGTGGTTGATTCTCAATTGCCCTCTGAAATGGCCTAGCAAGCCACTCAGTTATAAAATCTTTCTACGAAAAGTCACAACAAGAATAAAACTGGACGGACCACTAGGCACCGGACATGACAAAGACAAGCCAAGCCCAGTGGACCCTGCAAAGTCCTCCTCACGAGCATTTGGGGACTTGTGCCAAAATTGGGAGAGCTGTCCAACAGACGAGTCAAGCAATAGCCATACTCACAGAATCATACCTTTCAGCCAACGTCCCAGACTCTTGCCATCACCATCGCTGGGTATGTCCTGTCCCACCAGCAGGACAGACCCACCAAAGGTGGTGGTGCAGTGATATATACAGTCAGGAGGGAGTGACCCTGGGAGTCCTCAACGTTGACTCTGGACCCCATGAAATCTCATGGCATCAAGACAAACATGGGCAAGGAAACCTCCTGCTGATTACCACCTACCGTCCTCCCTCAGCTGATGAATCAGTTCTCCTCCATGTTGAGGAAGCACTGAGGGTAGCAAGGGCACAGTATGTATTCTGGGTGGGGGACTTCAGTGTCCATCACCAAGAGTGGCTCGGTAGCACCACGATTGACCGAGCTGGCCGAGTCCTGAAGGACAGAGCTGCCAGACTGGGCCTGCGGCAAGTGGTGAGCGAACTAAAATGAGGGAAAAACCTACTTGACCTCATCCTCACCAATCTACCTGTCGCAGATGCATCTGTCCATGACAGTATTGGTAGGAGTGACCACCGCACAGTCCACGTGGAGATGAAGTACCGTCCTCGCACTGAGGACATCATCCAACGTGTTGTGTGGCATTACCACTGTGCTAAATGGGATAGATTGAGAACAGATCTAGCAGCTCAAAACTGGGCATCCATGAGGCTCTGTGGGTCAGCAACAGCAGATTTGTATTCCAGCACAATGTATAACCTCATGGCTTGGCATATTCCTCACTCTAACATTACCAACAAGCAAGGGGATCAAACCTGGTTCAATGAGGAGTGTAGAAGAGCATGCGAGGCGTACTTAAAAATGAGCTGCCAACCGGGTGAAACTATAACACAGGATTACATGCATGCTAAACAGTGGAAGCCACATGCTATAGACAGAGCTAAGCGATTCCACATTCAACGGATCAGATCAAAGCTCTGCAGTCCTGTCACATCCAGTCGTGAATGGTTGTGGACAATTAAACAACTAACAGGAGGAGGAGGCTCTGTAAACATTACCATCCTCAATGATGGCGGAGTCCAGCACGTGAGTGCAAAAGATAAGGCAGAAGCGTTTGCAACCATCTTCAGCCAGAAGTGCCGAGTAGATGATCCGTCTCAGCCTCCTCCCGATATCCCCACCATCACAGAAGCCAGTCTTCAGCCAATTCAATTCACTCCATGTGATGCCAAGAAATGGCTGAGTGCACTGGATACAGCAAAGGCCCTGACAACATCCCGGCTGTAGTGCTGAAGACTTGTGCTCCAGTATTTGCCGCGCCTCTAGCCAAACTGTTCCAGTACAGCGACAACATGGGCATTTACCTGACAATGTGTAAAATTGCCCAGGTATGTCCCGTCCACAAAAAGCAGGACAAATCCAATCTGGCCAATTATCGCCCCATCAGTCTACTCTCAATCATCAGCAAAGTGATGGAAGGTGTCGTCGACAGTGCTATCAAGCAGCACTTACTCACCAATAACCTGCTCACCGATGCTCAGTTTGAGTTCCGTCAGGACCACTCAGCTCCAGACCTCATTACAGCCATGGTCCAAACATGGACAAAAGAGCTGAATTCCATAGGTGAGGTGAGAGTGACTGCCCTTGACATCAAGGCAGCATTTGACTGAGTGTGGCACCAAGGAGCTCTAATAAAATTGAAGTCAATGGGAATCAGGGGGAAAACTCTCCAGTGGCTGGAGTCATACCTAGTACAAAGGAAGGTGGTAGTGGTTGTTGGAGGCCAATCCTCTCAGCCCCAGGACATTGCTGCAGGAGTTCCTCGGGGCAGTGTCCTAGGCCCAACCATCTTCAGCTTCAGCTGCTTCATCAATGACCTTCCCTCCATCATAAGGTCAGAAATGGGGATGTTTGCTGAAGATTGCACAGTGTTCAGTTCCATTCGCAACCCCTCAGATAATGAAGCGGTCCGTGCCCGCATGCAGCAAGACCTGGACAACATCCAGGATTGGGCTGACAAGTGGCAAGTAACATTCGCGCCAGACAAGTGCCAGGCAATGACCATCTCCAACAAGAGAGAATCTAACCTCCTCCCCTTGACATTCAATGGCATTACAATCACTGAATCCCCCACCATCAACTTCCTGGGGGTCACCATTGACCAGAAACTTAACCGCACCTGGAATACTGCATACAGTTTTGGTGTCCACACTTAAGAAAAGACATACTTGCTCTCGAGGCAGTACAAAGAAGGTTCACTCGGTTAATCGCGGGGATGAGGGGGCGGACATATGAGGAGAGGTTGAGTAGATTGGGACTCTACTCATTGGAGTTCAGAAGAATGAGAGGCGATCTTATTGAAACATATAAGATTGTGAAGGGGCTTGATCGGGTGGATGCAGTAAGGGTGTTCCCAAAGATGGGTGAAACTAGAACTAGGGGGCATAATCTTAGAATAAGGGGCTGCTCTTTCAAAACTGAGATGAGGAGAAACTTCTTCACTCAGAGGGTGGTAGGTCTGTGGAATTTGCTGCCCCAGGAAGCTGTGGAAGCTACATCATTAGATAAATTTAAAACAGAAATAGACAGTTTTCTAGAAGTAAAGGGAATTAGGGGTTATGGGGAGCGGGCAGGAAATTGGACATGAAGCTGAGCTCGGATCGGTCAATGCCCTGTGGGTGGCGGAGAGGGCCCAGGGGCTGAGTGGCCGGGTCCTGCTCCTACTTCTTGTGTTCTTTAGATTTGTGGTTGGGATCAGATCAGCCATGATCTTATTGAATTGCGGAGCAGGCTCGAGGGGCCGATTGGTCTACTTCTGCTCCTATTTCTTATGTTCTTATGTTCTTATGTTAACTGGACCAGCCACATAAATACTGTGGCTACAAGAGCAGGTCAGAGGCTGGGTATTCTGTGGCGAGTGACTCACCTCCTGACTTCCCAAAGCCTTTCCACCATCTACAAGGCACAAGTCAGGATTGTGATGGAATACTCTCCACTTGCCTGGATGAGTGCAGCTCCAACAACACTCAAGAAGCTCGACACCATCCAGGGCAAAGCAGCCCGCTTGATTGGCACCCCATCCACCATTCACTCCCTCCACCACCGGTGCACAGTGGCTGCAGTGTGTACCATCCACAGGATGCACTGCAGCAACTCACCAAGGCTTTTTCGACAGCACCTCCCAAACCCGCGACCTCTACCACCTAGAAGGACAAGAGCAGCAGGCACATGGGAACAACACCACCTGCACGTTCCCCTCCAAGTCACACACCATCCCGACTTGGAAATATATCACCGTTCCTTCATCGTTGCTGGGCCAAAATCCTGGAACTCCCTTCCTAACAGCACTGTGGGAGAACCGTCACCACACGGACTGCAGCGGTTCAAGAAGGCGGCTCACCACCACCTTCTCAAGGGCAATTAGGGATGGGCAATAAATGCCGGCCTCGCCAGCGACGCCCACATCCCATGAACGATTAAAAAAAACCCACCATAGTTATCGTGCAACGTGCCCGATTGTCGCATTGACGGGGCACGACAAAGAAAGGCAAACTCCTTGCTTGTTCTTTCGTACTGATGCTGTCTGCAGGGATCAGTCAACCTCACCCAGATTCTCTTCAGCTGAAATACCCTGGGCGGCTCCATAACCAAGAGGTGTGATAGGTAACCGTACTTTAACAAGGTACGACCGACTCACCAAATACCTACGTCTGCCCCAAAATAACCGGCGCTCTTTATAATTGACAACAAAGGCCTTGGGAAATATTTTGCGCTATTTGCCCCATTTAACGATGGCCCGATTTAAATGTGGGCGGTTTAAGTGATGAGGACCGTGTCTATAAAATTAAAGAAGGCCAGTCTTTACCTTTGCTAATCTATAACTATCCACAACAATGGAATATGTTGTGACAGATGTGCCTAAGAGCAACTGACCTCATCATGACATGTGATAAAGTCCATCATAAAACCGCCCAAACCTCTACTTATTATGAGCAATGCCACAGGAAATATGCAAGTTTAGAATAACTGGGCAGCGAGCAGTGAGCCACGAACATGTACTTGATTCT
Source organism: Heptranchias perlo (assembly GCF_035084215.1). Lineage (NCBI taxonomy): Eukaryota > Metazoa > Chordata > Chondrichthyes > Hexanchiformes > Hexanchidae > Heptranchias > Heptranchias perlo. Next base: position 60,202,257 of record NC_090339.1, on the reverse strand, counting down.
GAGTTCATTTAGTGCCAGAATGTGCACCGTTGCCTTTGAGAAAAGCACAAGAATTGGTCGTTACGAATCCATTTTGGCCTCTGAACATGAATGTTGGCCGTAGGTTTTCACTTCTGTTTGAAGAATCCTGAGTCGGCGATCGCGGAGGCAGAAAACCCTGGTCGTGATGTTCTTCTGCTCCGACTGTGCTTTTAATCGCCTGTCTTCATAACTTTGCAAAGGCCGCAGCAAATCTATTTTTTTTTTAACTCAGTTCTGCTCAGATTTTACATTTTAATCATTCCAATTTTCTTTGCTGATTAAGATTAGGATTCCTAATGAGAATTCCGTCTAAGGTCTAATTGGAAATAGCGTGGATTGAACAGTAAAATGGACTGAAAAATAAATCCATTGAGAAAGTCAAAAACACAAGTTTTGTGTACCGAGTCCTTCATTTCACAGTTAATTCTGAGCAACTCTCCGACATTGAACATTCCTGTTCAGCCAAAGACTTTGATTCTCATGTTCTAAATGATAGGTGTATCCAGGAGCCCTAAAACCCCAGAATCTTTTCGTTCCTCTAACTCTAGCACTTTCCGCAACTTCCCTCCCTGCAAACCACCATTGGCAGTTATGCATTCAAGCAACTAGACCCCACAGTCTGAAATTCCCTCTAAACTCCTCCAGTTGTCCACCTCCCTCTCACTTATGGTGGAAAATAAAATCGGGCGGGATGTAAAACGGGCTGCCGATTCACAATTGCCCGTTTTGTGCCTCTGCCGAAGTTCAATTTCCCCTTTATTGTGTTATAAGGAGGGTGAATTGTATCCTGCCTGAACACATATATAAGGTATTCTAAACATCATTCCCTGCAGAGCAAAACTTCATTAAACATGAAACAAAAATAACTGAATCACTTAATTCCAGTTATTGTTGAGATATTAGAACATTTAATATCTTGGTGAACAACTTGAACAGAGATTAATTTTTTATTGAAGTGAAGTAAATCTTGGGTCTATTGAATTTAACAGTTATTAAAATATCAATACAGAGGATTTCCAGCTTTAATATCTAAGCAAAGCTGAATTGTTACCTGGTGTAGTATGTACCTCTCCTAATGCTGTTACCTGGTGTAGTGTGCACCCTTCCTAATACTGTTACCTGGTGTAGTGTGCACCCTTCCTAATGCTGTTACCTGGTGTAGTGTGCACCCTTCCTAATACTGTTACCTGGTGTAATATGCACCTCTCCTAATACTGTTACCTGGTGTAATATGAACCTCTCCTAATACTGTTACCTGGTGTAATATGCACCTCTCCTAATGCTGTTACCTGGTGTAGTGTGCACCCTTCCTAATACTGTTACCTGGTGTAGTGTGCACCCTTCCTAATACTGTTACCTGGTGTAGTGTGCACCCTTCCTAATGCTGTTACCTGGTGTAGTGTGCACCCCTCCTAATGCTGTTACCTGGTGTAGTGTGCACCCTTCCTAATACTGTTACCTGGTGTAGTGTGCACCCCTCCTAATGCTGTTACCTGGTGCAGTGTGCACTCTTCCTAATGCTGTTACCTGGTGTAGTGTGCACCTCTCCTAATGCTGTTACCTGGTGTAGTGTGCACCCTTCCTAATACTGTTAACTGGTGTAGTGTGCACCCTTCCTAATACTGTTACCTGGTGTAGTGTGCACCCTTCCTAATACTGTTACCTGGTGTAATATGCACCTCTCCTAATACTGTTACCTGGTGTAATATGCACCTCTCCTAATACTGTTACCTGGTGTAGTGTGCACCCTTCCTAATGCTGTTACCTGGTGTAGTGTGCACCCTTCCTAATACTGTTACCTGGTGTAGTGTGCACCCTTCCTAATACTGTTACCTGGTGTAGTGTGCACCCTTCCTAATGCTGTTACCTGGTGTAATATGCACCTCTCCTAATACTGTTACCTGGTGTAGTGTGCACCCTTCCTAATGCTGTTACCTGGTGTAGTGTGCACCCTTCCTAATACTGTCACCTGGTGTAATATGCACCTCTCCTAATACTGTTACCTGGTGTAGTGTGCACCCTTCCTAATGCTGTTACCTGGTGTAATATGCACCTCTCCTAATACTGTTACCTGGTGTAGTGTGCACCCTTCCTAATACTGTTACCTGGTGTAGTGTGCACCCTTCCTAATGCTGTTACCTGGTGTAGTGTGCACCCTTCCTAATACTGTTACCTGGTGTAATATGCACCTCTCCTAATACTGTTACCTGGTGTAATATGAACCTCTCCTAATACTGTTACCTTGTGTAATATGAACCTCTCCTAATACTGTTACCTGGTGTAATATGCACCTCTCCTAATGCTGTTACCTGGTGTAGTGTGCACCCTTCCTAATGCTGTTACCTGGTGTAGTGTGCACCCTTCCTAATACTGTTACCTGGTGTAGTGTGCACCCTTCCTAATGCTGTTACCTGGTGTAGTGTGCACCCTTCCTAATACTGTTACCTGGTGTAGTGTGCACCCTTCCTAATACTGTTACCTGGTGTAGTGTGCACCCTTCCTAATACTGTTACCTGGTGTAGTGTGCACCCTTCCTAATACTGTTACCTGGTGTAGTGTGCACCCTTCCTAATACTGTTACCTGGTGTAGTGTGCACCCTTCCTAATACTGTTACCTGGTGTAGTGTGCACCCTTCCTAATACTGTTACCTGGTGTAGTGTGCACCCTTCCTAATGCTGTTACCTGGTGTAATATGCACCTCTCCTAATACTGTTACCTGGTGTAGTGTGCACCCTTCCTAATGCTGTTACCTGGTGTAATATGCACCTCTCCTAATGCTGTTACCTGGTGTAGTGTGCACCCTTCCTAATACTGTTACCTGGTGTAATATGCACCTCTCCTAATACTGTTACCTGGTGTAATATGCACCTCTCCTAATGCTGTTACCTGGTGTAGTGTGCACCCTTCCTAATACTGTTACCTGGTGTAATATGCACCTCTCCTAATACTGTTACCTGGTGTAATATGCACCTCTCCTAATGCTGTTACCTGGTGTAGTGTGCACCCTTCCTAATGCTGTTACCTGGTGTGGTGTGCACCCTTCCTAATGCTGTTACCTGGTGTAATATGCACCTCTCCTAATACTGTTACCTGGTGTAATATGCACCTCTCCTAATACTGTTACCTGGTGTAATATGCACCTCTCCTAATACTGTTACCTGGTGTAGTGTGCACCCTTCCTAATGCTGTTACCTGGTGTAATATGCACCTCTCCTAATACTGTTACCTGGTGTAGTGTGCACCCTTCCTAATACTGTTACCTGGTGTAGTGTGCACCCTTCCTAATACTGTTACCTGGTGTAGTGTGCACCCTTCCTAATACTGTTACCTGGTGTAGTGTGCACCCTTCCTAATACTGTTACCTGGTGTAGTGTGCACCCTTCCTAATGCTGTTACCTGGTGTAATATGCACCTCTCCTAATACTGTTACCTGGTGTAGTGTGCACCTCTCCTAATGCTGTTACCTGGTGTAGTGTGCACCCTTCCTAATACTGTTACCTGGTGTAATATGCACCTCTCCTAATACTGTTACCTGGTGTAATATGCACCTCTCCTAATGCTGTTACCTGGTGTAGTGTGCACCCTTCCTAACACTGTTACCTGGTGTAATATGCACCTCTCCTAATACTGTTACCTGGTGTAGTGTGCACCCTTCCTAATACTGTTACCTGGTGTAATATGCACCTCTCCTAATGCTGTTACCTGGTGTAGTGTGCACCCCTCCTAATACTGTTACCTGGTGTAGTGTGCACCCTTCCTAATGCTGTTACCTGGTGTAGTGTGCACCCTTCCTAATGCTGTTACCTGGTGTAATATGCACCTCTCCTAATACTGTTACCTGGTGTAATATGCACCTCTCCTAATACTGTTACCTGGTGTAGTGTGCACCCTTCCTAATGCTGTTACCTGGTGTAATATGCACCTCTCCTAATACTGTTACCTGGTGTAGTGTGCACCCTTCCTAATACTGTTACCTGGTGTAGTGTGCACCCTTCCTAATACTGTTACCTGGTGTAGTGTGCACCCTTCCTAATGCTGTTACCTGGTGTAGTGTGCACCCTTCCTAATACTGTTACCTGGTGTAATATGCACCTCTCCTAATACTGTTACCTGGTGTAGTGTGCACCCTTCCTAATACTGTTACCTGGTGTAGTGTGCACCCTTCCTAATGCTGTTACCTGGTGTAATATGAACCTTTCCTAATACTGTTACCTGGTGTAATATGCACCTCTCCTAATGCTGTTACCTGGTGTAATATGAACCTCTCCTAATACTGTTACCTGGTGTAATATGCACCTCTCCTAATGCTGTTACCTGGTGTAGTGTGCACCCTTCCTAATACTGTTACCTGGTGTAGTGTGCACCCTTCCTAATGCTGTTACCTGGTGTAGTGTGCACCCTTCCTAATACTGTTACCTGGTGTAGTGTGCACCCTTCCTAATACTGTTACCTGGTGTAGTGTGCACCCTTCCTAATACTGTTACCTGGTGTAGTGTGCACCCTTCCTAATACTGTTACCTGGTGTAATATGCACCTCTCCTAATGCTGTTACCTGGTGTAGTGTGCACCCTTCCTAATGCTGTTACCTGGTGTAATATGCACCTCTCCTAATGCTGTTACCTGGTGTAGTGTGCACCTCTCCTAATGCTGTTACCTGGTGTAGTGTGCACCCTTCCTAATACTGTTACCTGGTGTTGGCCAGGGGCTGAAGTAACCTGAGATTCTGAGCTACTGACACACAGGCAAAAGCAACTTTTGAACTGAAGTAACCTGAGTTCAGTCGCTGGCCTGAGCTGGCTGGAACTGGTTTGAATTAGCTAAGTTTTGTGAAAGACAAAGGAGATGTGATAAGACACAAGTCTTTATTTAGAAAAGGAGTAATGAGGTAATGCTACCTAAGTCCTTGGGACAGAGCCAATAAGGAGAAGACACTGACAAGGCGAGCAAGCTTAAACCAACGGGAGAGAGAGACAGCACAGCTTGAAGAGATAAGATTTGGAATAAGAATGAAGAATCTGGGGCGTGGAGCAAGAGCGAAGACTCTGGAGACCAACCATCGCGGATTTGGAAGAACCTACGTCAGGGACGTAGAGACAATGTAGAGAGAGAGAGAGAACAGAATGCCTGGCCAGCGTCAGCTCTCCTTTTCAGGTATTATCCTTTATATTCTGTAACCACTCAGGGAGTGTCAGATAAACCTAGTGTGTGTGCGTTTAGATCCTAGTTTGGGTATAAAACTGTATAACCTGGTGCAAACTGCATGTTTATAACTAACCAGACATATAAGCTATATGTATATGATCTAACAGCGTGAATAAAGCGAATTGAGAGTTAAGAGAGAATTGACACTTCTCCTCTTTGTACTAAGCCAATAACCGTAACCGGTGACCTCCGGTCAACTCTGGTGTAGTGTGCACCCTTCCTAATACTGTTACCTGGTGGAATATGCACCTCTCCAAATACTGTTACCTGGTGTAATATGCACCTCTCCTAATACTGTTACCTGGTGTAGTGTGCATCCCTCCTAATGCTGCTACCTGGTGTAGTGTGCACCCTTCCTAATACTGTTACCTGGTGTAATATGCACCTCTCCAAATACTGTTACCTGGTGTAATATGCACCTCTCCAAATACTGTTACCTGGTGTAATGTGCACCCCTCCTAATGCTGTTACCTGGTGTAGTGTGCACCCTTCCTAATACTGTTACCTGGTGTAGTGTGCACCCCTCCTAATGCTGTTACCTGGTGTAGTGTGCACCCTTCTTAATACTGTTACCTGGTGTAGTGTGCACACTTCCTAATGCTGTTACCTGGTGTAGTGTGCACCCTTCTTAATACTGTTACCTGGTGTAGTGTGCACACTTCCTAATGCTGTTACCTGGTGTAGTGTGCACACTTCCTAATGCTGTTACCTGGTGTAGTGTGCACCCTTCCTAATGCTGTTACCTGGTGTAGTGTGCACCCTTCCTAATACTGTTACCTGGTGTAGTGTGCACCCTTCCTAATACTGTTACCTGGTGTAGTGTGCACCCCTCCTAATGCTGTTACCTGGTGTAGTGTGCACCCTTCCTAATACTGTTACCTGGTGTAGTGTGCACCCTTCCTAATACTGTTACCTGGTGCAGTGTGCACCCTTCCTAATACTGTTACCTGGTGTAGTGTGCACCCTTCCTAATGCTGTTACCTGGTGTAGTGTGCACCCTTCCTAATACTGTTACCTGGTGCAGTGTGCACCCTTCCTAATACTGTTACCTGGTGTAGTGTGCACCCTTCCTAATGCTGTTACCTGGTGTAGTGTGCACCCTTCCTAATGCTGTTACCTGGTGTAGTGTGCACCCTTCCTAATGCTGTTACCTGGTGTAGTGTGCACCCCTCCTAATGCTGTTACCTGGTGTAGTGTGCACCCTTCCTAATACTGTTACCTGGTGTAGTGTGCACCCTTCCTAATACTGTTACCTGGTGTAGTGTGCACCCCTCCTAATGCTGTTACCTGGTGTAGTGTGCACCCTTCCTAATACTGTTACCTGGTGTAGTGTGCACCCTTCCTAATACTGTTACCTGGTGTAGTGTGCACCCCTCCTAATGCTGTTACCTGGTGTAGTGTGCACCCTTCCTAATGCTGTTACCTGGTGTAGTGTGCACCCTTCCTAATGCTGTTACCTGGTGTAGTGTGCACCCTTCCTAATGCTGTTACCTGGTGTAGTGTGCACCCTTCCTAATGCTGTTACCTGGTGTAGTGTGCACCCTTCCTAATACTGTTACCTGGTGTAGTGTGCACCCTTCCTAATACTGTTACCTGGTGTAGTGTGCACCCTTCCTAATACTGTTACCTGGTGTAGTGTGCACCCCTCCTAATGCTGTTACCTCGTGTAGTGTGCACCCTTCCTAATGCTGTTAGCTTCTGTGAGAACCAAGAGAATTGTTTTTGCTGTTCAGCCGAAACAACAATGCACAATTAATTGGGTAATTTTCTGAATGTGTACGAACGTGACCGACCGGATGTTTCTGTGGAATTTTATTTGGTCGGCGTTGAGAGTAGCACAATGTGCAGAGCTGTCAGTGCCCTTTCCTTGTGCTCTTGACCCTGCCTCTCAGATGCTGTTGCAAATTAAGGGTCAGAAGTACCTCAGGCACTATTTTGAGTACATACTTTCTGCTTTCACCTGTGAAGAGGAAAAGGTGTTTGACGTCAGTACAGTTCACATTCTTTTGCTGCTGTACGTGGCACAAACTGAGACCCTTGGAGTATATTGTTAAGATTTTCTTTTCGGCACCCATTTGTTTCAGTGTTTTGAGTTACCCCAGAGAACTGGGTTGACATGCATTATCTGTAAACCGGGAAATTTATGGGAGAAAGAATTAATCATGTAGAGTTTTCGCTTGTTTACGTTAGTTATATTAGCACATTCGTGTCGCAATCAGCCGAACCAGCGCAAAAGATCGGTGAATGTTAAACGTAAGTGAATTACGCCCCAGACCACTTACGCTCATGTTTTCCACGTCTTTTACGCTGGTTTAAGATTCAATTCGCCCGGATCGGGCCCCAGCCCACAACACTGGCCACGCCCCCAGTTTGAGATTCCGAGGTTCTGCCGACTGTGCTGGTTCAGGAAGACTCTTCAAATTGCGTTCATTTTCTTGAAATGTTGCCACGTTTTAACATTTTTTACCTATCAAAAAAATATTTAATTTACTAATAAACTGACTCGTGTACACCCATGGAAGTATTAAATGATATGCTATAGTTTTTTAGTCATTGTCAGTGGTTTTAAATCAGATTACTCACAGGCAGAGGACTGGACACCATAATTAAAAATGTTTATTTTTGATGATAAACCCATTTTCTGCAGCACTAATAAAACTGCACCATGTTACCACTCTTAAATACATCAAGGAATACGTTTTAAAGGAAAAAAAATATATATTCTATTATGCTGACCTACTGCGCTGGTTCATGGAAGATTTTACGTTTGTGATTATGCAAATAAATTTGAGCAGAAATTTGAACCAGCGCAAATTTATGTGCATTCTGGGTGCAATTTCCTGATTGCGCCTAAAGTAGGAACTCTACCCCGTTATCTTTTCAAAGTTTATAATTGATTCACTCATTGTCTTAAAACGTTGCTGGCTTGCTGCTTCATGTAAAGATCTAAGCAATGATGCACATACACCCATTGGCTTAAATAATCGAAAGACTTAACTGAAATAGAAAGAGAAAATGCTGGAAACGCTCAGCAGGTCAGGCAGCATCTGTGGAGTCAGGAAGCCAGGGTTAACATTTCAAGTCGATGACCTTTTGACTGAGCCTTCGAAAAGTTAACCCTACCTTGTTCTCTCCACAGGTGCTGCCTGACCAGTAGATTTTTTAATTAATTCCTGGACTATGGGCGTGCTAGCACGGCGAGAGGCTGAGATGACTGGCCTCCAATTACCACTACCATCTTCCTGTGTGCCAGGTATGACTCCAGCCACTGGAGAGTTTTTCTCTTGTTCCCCACTGACTTCAAGGATTCCTTGGAGCCACACTGTCGAATGCTGCCTTGATATCAAAGGCGGTCACTCTCACCTCACTTCTGGAATTCAGCCCTTTTGCCCGTGTTTGGACCAAGGCTGTAAGGAGGCCTGGAGCTGAGTGTTCCTGGCGGAACCCAAACTGAGCATTCAGTGAACAGTTTATTGGTGAGTAAGTTCTGCTTGACTGCAATATCGAAGACTCCTTCCATCACTTTGCTGATGTTTCCAGCATTTTCTGCTTTGACTTCAGATTTGTAGCATCTGCAGCGATTTGATTTTAGGACTTGATGGAAAATCATTTTGAAGATCCGTGCAAAAAAAAATCCATTCCGACATCCTTTACTGTTACTGGGACAAATGATCGAAACCAGACATTCTGAATAATTGTCAGTTTTTCTTGTGAGCAGAGATTTTCTTTTTCCAGAGTTACCTCATTGCCTCAAAAATATATTTGTGCCCCAATGCCATCCAGTATTGTTTGTGCTTTGATTTATTACAGTGATATACATTTATAGTATTAAAGCTGAGGTGAAAGATGCTCTGTCAAGTCTCTCTCATAAACATAGCAATCAAGAAGCTAGCCTATTTTTATTTAAACTGCTAGTCGATGTTATAATGCAGGGTGCAATTCATGTCACATACTGGATCAGTCAGTAAAGGAATGTTGCCGTGTTGTACTGAAATGAAACTCAGCCCTTATATGACATATTTTTTTAAAATTTGTTCTTGAGATGTGCACAATACTGGCAAGGACACATTTATTGCCCATTCATAGTTCCGCCAACACCTGTCACTTCAGAGGGTGTTAAGAGTCAACCACAAAATGTGGGACTGGAGTCACATATAGGTGAGACCAGGTAGGGGTGGAAAGTTCCCTTCCCTGAAGGACAGTCATGAACCAATTGGGTTTAAGAGCAATCCAGCGGCTTTCATGCCAGTCTGTAAATTGCCAGATTTATTGAATTGAATTCAATTGCCATGGGGAATATTTGAACTCACAACCTTTACGTTGCTCGGTCAGAATCACTACACTATTGTACTGGGCTATCAGATATGTGCGTGAAGAACCACATTATGTCAATCCCACTTGACTCAGAACACTGGCTGCTACTAGGGCATGGTTCCATCTATAAATGTAAGCATCATAATTATTATATTATTTTATTATCAGGCCTAAGCCACTCTGGTCTACACTAGCGCTTTACAACAAATTGCATTTATATTTGAGATACGACATGTGGTGAGTGTAGGAGGCTCGGGAGGAACAGGTGACTTTGGACCTCTGGTTCCCAAAGCTCTCCACCACTGGGGGTTTTCCTCAACTCGTGTCTGGGTCTGTTGTAGACTCACTGATAGAGATTGATTGCTCTGAATAGTCAACAACTCCATTATCGTTGTATCATGCGATTACCAGGATGGTAGAAGGCCAACTAGATGGACCTTGGTCTTTTTTTTGTCTAGTAATTCCTATGGTCCTATATCGGGCCTTGAACGTTGAAGGCAGATTACAGGGTGGGGGAAGGAGGCAAAATAAATAGATAACAGGAGTAAAGGAATGAACTACGAGCCATGGTGAAAGAGTTGGGAGAAGAGGCCAAAAGCTTGTTGAAAGAGATGGGCTATGAGAAGGTGGAGAGGGAGAGAGGCAGAGGGGTTTAGAGAGGGAAACAAGACTGACAGCAACTTTCTCTGTATCTGTGTAATATAAAAGAAGACAAATGATATATGCTTGTGATAGTCTGTCAGAACCCAAGGTCACTTTTTCTTCTTGAATAGCACATAAAAAGTTAACTTTGTAGCTCAAAGCATCACTCCAATGAAAATAAACTGCAATTTATATAGTGTTAAAATAAACCCATTAGAGTAATACATTGAGAGATGAATAAACAAATTGCAAATTCTGGAAATACACAGCAGGTCAGTCAGAATCTGTATAGAGAGAAGATAAGTTAATGTTACAGGTTTACAAGGACGTATTTGCCTTAGAGGGAGTGCAGCGAAGGTTCACCAGACAGATTCCTGGGATGGCAGGACTGTCGTATGAGGAGAGATTGGGTCGACTCGGCCTGTCTTCACTTGAGTTTAGAAGAATGAGAGGGGATCTCATTGAAACATATAAAATTCTGACAGGGCCAGACAGACTGGATGCAGGGAGGGTGTTTCCCCTGCCTGGGGGGGGGTCTAGAACGAGGGGTCACAGTCTCAGGATACGGGGTAGGACATTTAGGACTGAGATGAGGAGAAATTTCTTCACTCAGAGGGTGGTGAACCTGTGGAATTCTCTACCACAGAAGGCTGTGGAGGCCAAGTCACTGAATAAATTTGAGAAGGGGATAGATGGATTTCTGGACACAGTAGTCATCAAGGGGTATGGGGAGAGAGCAGGAATCTGGTATTGAGATAGAGGATCAGCCATGATCATATTGAATGGCTTAAAGGGCCGAATGGCCGACTCCTGCTCCTATTTTCTATGTTTCTATGTAACTTCTTCATCAGAATTTAAGATGTGGAGATGCCGGTGATGGACTGGGGTTGACAATTGTAAACAATTTTACAACACCAAGTGATAGTCCAGCAATTTTATTTTAAATTCACAAGCTTTCGGAGGCTTCCCCCTTCGTCAGGTGAACGATGTGAAATGAAATCCTCGAAATGAAATCGCATTTATAATTCACAGAACAATGCTTGGTGAGTACAGACAGTTTTTTCAACTGCCCGTTGCCAAGGCAATCAGTGTGCAGACAGACAGGTGTTACCTGCCAGGTCTCACAGAATATACAAATCACCAAAAAAAAAACAACAAACAAAAAAAAACAGAGATAGAGAGGTAGAAACATAGAAAAGACAGCAACTGACCCGTTATATTAAAAACAGATAACATTTGTTCGCTGGTGGGGTAACGTGTAGCGTGACATGAACCCAAGATCCCGGTTGAGGCCGTCCTCATGGGTGCGGAACTTGGCTATCAATTTCTGCTCGACGATTTTGCGTTGTCGTGTGTCTCGAAGGCCGCCTTGGAGAACGCTTACCCGAAGGTCGGTGGATGAGTGTCCATGACTGCTGAAGTGTTCAGACAGACTGGATGCAGGGAGGGTGTTTCCCCTGCCTGGGGGGGGTCTAGAACGAGGGGTCACAGTCTCAGGATACGGGGTAGGACATTTAGGACTGAGATGAGGAGAAATTTCTTCACTCAGAGGGTGGTGAACCTGTGGAATTCTCTACCACAGAAGGCTGTGGAGGCCAAGTCACTTCAGCAGTCATGGACATTCATCCACCGACCTTCGGGTAAGCGTTCTCCAAGGCGGCCTTCGAGACACACGACAACGCAAAATCGTCGAGCAGAAATTGATAGCCAAGTTCCGCACCCATGAGGACGGCCTCAACCGGGATCTTGGGTTCATGTCACGCTACACGTTACCCCACCAGCGAACAAATGTTATCTGTTTTTAATATAACGGGTCAGTTGCTGTCTTTTCTATGTTTCTACCTCTCTATCTCTGTTTTTTTTTTGTTTGTTGTTTTTTTTTTTGGTGATTTGTATATTCTGAGACCTGGCAGGTAACACCTGTCTGTCTGCACACTGATTGCCTTGGCAACGGGCAGTTGAAAAAACTGTCTGTACTCACCAAGCATTGTTCTGTGAATTATAAATGCGATTTCACTTCGAGGATTTCATTTCACATCGTTCACCTGACGAAGGGGGAAGCCTCCGAAAGCTTGTGAATTTAAAATAAAATTGCTGGACTATAACTTGGTGTTGTAAAATTGTTTACAATCAGAATTTAAGACTGTGATAAACAGGTTGGAAGTATGGAAAAATAGAGAGAAAAAAGGAGGCAGCGACATGGTGGGAGACGGAGAGCCATGAAGAGTAAATATAAAATAAATCAGAGTATAATAAGCTGCCAAACAACATCTACCAGATTAAACATTACAAATGTCAGTCTTGTATCATGATTTCATATAAAAGCAATGTTGCTGATCGTTAGTGACTCGAGGTTAGATACAGTCGACCGACTATGCTGCAACAATGGCTGCACACAATCGTAATATTGAAAGAGAGAAGCAGGGACTGCTGGATTTCTTGGCTCCCCTTCGCTTTGTTTTATTCTGAGCTCTTCAGAATGTCAGCCCACACGATAGATCATTTTTAGTGATTGGCATTCTCCTGTGTTGGCTGCACCCCACAGGCATTCTGGGCTATGTAGGTGTCCTGACCAATATTTATCTCTCAACAAACATCACTAAAAAAAAAACAGACTCTCTGGTCATCATCACATTGCTGTTTGTGGGAGCTTGCTGTGTGCAAATTGGCTGCCGCGTTTCCTAACATTACAACAGTGACTACACTTCAACAAAAGTACTGAATTGGCTTTGAAGCGCTTTGGGATGTCCTGAGGTCATTAAACGTGCTATATACATGCAATTCTTTCTTTATGTAGACACTAAGGTTGGGTGTAGAAATTAGATACCATTTGGCTAAATGGTTTCAAATATGAAGTCAATATAGAGCTAAAAGAAATACAGTTTATTTTTAAAGGCAACAAAGCTCTTTCGAAAAAAAATACAAAAGTGACATGATAAAACTCTTTCACTGACCCTGACCTGCATCTCTACCACCTCCCATGGCCTTATTCTTCGAGAGAAGCTGTGCGCTCACTTTGTATGGAGTGCCAAGCTCCAGTTTCATCTTTCGCAGCTCAGTAAGTGCGGCTCTCTGAAGTCTGTCAGTTAGAAACTATATTTCATTGGGAAAAAAAAACAAGGTGATAAAGAAAGTGGAAAAATTCTCAAACCCAACAAGACTGCAATTTAAATTATGATCTAAACACTCCTAATTTATTGCAAGCTATTATCCTTTATGACGTGTAATGAAACACCAGATGAAAAAGTTGTCAGTTAAATATGATGAATATAATAGCAGAAACTGTTTTATAAATTCATAAACAGCAATTTTTAAGGAAAACGATGGCTGTTGACCATTATTTTTGGACATGATTTTTCAACGTAACAGGTTTCTCACAAAACAACATCTGACCCGAAATGTAAGCGGACACTTTTTTAGAATGGCTAAATACAGTTTTAAATAAAAATCACAGTGGCTTCAGATGTACATGCATAGAATTACATAGATTTACATAGAATTTACAGCACAGAAACAGGCCATTCGGCCCAACTGGTCTATGCAGGTGTTAATGCTCCACACGAGCCTCCTCCCATCCTATTTCATCTAACCCTATCAGCATATCCTACTATTCCTTTCTCCCTTATGTGTTTATCTAGCTTTCCCTTAAATGCACCTAAGCTAGTCACCTCAACTACTCCTTATACTGGATCCAGTACTGGATGAGCAAAAATTTCCTCCAACTAAATATTGTGAAGACCGAAGCCATTGTCTTTGGTCCCCGCCACAAACTCCACTCCCTAGCCACCGACTCCATCTCTCTCTCCTTGGCCACTGTCTGAAGCTGAACAAGACCGTTCGCAACCTTGGCGTCCTATTTAACCCTGAGATCATCACCATGACCGCCTACCTCACCTCTGTAACATCGTCCGTCTCCGCCTCTGCATCAGCTCATCTGTTACTAATCCCCTCATCTATGCCTTTGTTACCTCTAGGCTTGGCTATTCCAATGGTCTCCTGGTCGGCCTCCCATCCTCCACCCTCCATAAGCTTGAGCTCATCCAAACTCTGCTGCCCAAATCCCAACTCGCACCAAGTCCCGTTCATCCATCAACCCTGTGCTCGTTGACCTACATTGGCTCCCCGGGAATGCCTTGAAATTCTCATCCTTGTTTTCAAATCCCTCCATGTCCTCGCCCCTCCCTATCACTGTAAGCTCCTCCGAGATCTCTGCGCTCTCTAATACCTGCCTCTTGCGTGACCCCGAGTTTAATCGCTGCACCATTGGTGGCCGTGCCTTCAGCTGCCTACGCCCTAAGCTCTGAAATTCCCTCCCTAAAAGTCTCCGCCTCTTTATCCTCCTTTAAGCTGCTCCTTAAAACCTACCTCTTTGGTCACCTGTCCTAATATCTCCTTGTGTGGCTCGGTATCAAATTTTGTTTGATAATCGCTCCTGTGAAGCACCTTGGGACATTTTACTACGTTAAAGATGCTATATAAATGCAAGTTGTTGTTGTTGTGTATCAAGTTATCCAGTTACGGTTATCAACTTTTCAGCATAGTCATGAAGGCCTCACCACAGTGAATAATTTATGGAGGAACTACAGGTGCTAATGTTCCCACTTTGTGATTTCGGTGAGCTCACCTTAGAAATTTATTCTGTGTGTTTTTCCAAGTCGTAACTTAGTCAAATAGTTTGAAAGGCAAGATCTCATAGACTTACAAGGCATGATTCCTTGACTCAGTGCTCCCGCTGGGGAGTCATGCTCGTAGGGAGCCCTGGGCAGGACACTGTAGGCCTTGTCAGCTATAGCTCAGTGGGTAGCGCTCTTGCCTCGTGTCAGAAGGTTGGAGGTACAAGTCCCACTCTGAAGATTTTAGGGGGTAGGTATTAAATTTAAAGGAGGCATTTACCCTTCAAATGAAGCAGATTAACACGCCGATGAATGTTTTAAGTGCTCATATGGTAACAGAGTAGAAATTCTGCATTGCCCTCCCCAATGTACTGGGGTGTCCATTATTTAACTTTAGTGGATACAGTTTCATGAGCTTGGGGCGTAATTTTGAAAAGTACGCGCCAAAAGCCAGCAAGGTGGAATCTTTAACTCACCGTCAGAGCCCCTCCCTTTTCAAGTCTCTCGTGTCTCATCATTTGAAAGTTTACCTATAATGTGAATTATTAATCACTGTTGAATTTTTAAAGGATTTAAAACAGACATTTCTGCTTAAGTTATAACATAAAGATATATTTATCAATGAAGGTTTCCCTAACTGTTGAGTGTTGTGTTACTTGGAGTGCAGTTATTTGGAAAGCAGTTTGGTGGTTAAATAGAATTCACAGCACAGGAATCATAGATAGAATCATAGAATCATAAAAGTTTACAACATGGAAACAGGCCCTTCGGCCCAACCTGTCCATGTCGCCCAGTTTATACCAATAAGCTAGTCCCAATTGCCTGCACTTGGCCCATATCCCTCTATACCCATCTTACCCATGTAACTGTCCAAATGCTTTTTAAAAGACAAAATTGTACCCGCCTCTACTACTGCCTCTGGCAGCTCGTTCCAGACACTCACCACCCTTTGAGTGAAAAAATTGCCCCTCTGGACCCTTTTTTATCTCTCCCCTCTCACCTTAAATCTATGCCCCCTCGTTATAGACTCCCCTACCTTTGGGAAAAGATTTTGACTATCTACCTTATCTATGCCCCTCATTATTTTATAGACTTCTATAAGATCACCCCTTAACCTCCTACTCTTCAGGGAAAAAAGTCCCAGTCTGTCTAACCTCTCCCTATAAGTCAAACCATCAAGTCCCGGTAGCATCCTAGTAAATCTTTTCTGCACTCTTTCTAGTTTAATAATATCCTTTCTATAATAGGGTGACCAGAACTGTACACAGTACTCCAAGTATGGCCTCACCAATGCCCTGTACAACTTCAACAAGACATCCCAACTCCTGCATTCAATGTTCTGACCAATGAAACCAAGCATGCCGAATGCCTTCTTCACCACACTATCCACCTGTGACTCCAATTTCAAGGAGCTATGAACCTGTACTCCCAGATCTCTTTGTTCTATAACTCTCCCCAACGCCCTACCATTAATGGAGTAGGTCCTGGCCCGATTCGATCTACCAAAATGATCACCTCACATTTATCTAAATTAAACTCCATCTGCCATTCATCGGCCCACTGGCCCAATTTATCAAGATCCCATTGCAATCCTAGATAACCTTCTTCACTGTCCACAATGCCACCAATCTTGGTGTCATCTGCAAACTTACTAACCATTCCTCCTAAATTCTCATCCAAATCATTAATATAAATAACAAATAACAGCGGACCCAGCACCGATCCCTGAGGCACACCGCTGGACACAGGCATCCAGTTTGAAAAACAACCCTCTACAACCACCCTCTGTCTTCTGTCGTCAAGCCAATTTTGTATCCAATTGGCTACCTCACCTTGGATCCCATGAGATTTAACCTTATGTAACAACCTACCATGCGGTACCTTGTCAAAGGCTTTGCTGAAGTCCATGTAGACCACGTCTACTGCACAGCCCTCATCTATCTTCTTGGTTACCCCTTCAAAAAACTCAATCAAATTCGTGAGACATGATTTTCCTCTCACAAAACCATGCTGACTGTTCCTAATCAGTCCCTGCCTCTCCAAATGCCTGTAGATCCTGTCTCTCAGAATACCCTCTAACAACTTACCCACTACAGATGTCAGGCTCACCGGTCTGTAGTTCCCAGGCTTTTCCCTGCCGCCCTTCTTAAACAAAGGCACAACATTTGCTACCCTCCAATCTTCAGGCACCTCACCTGTAGCTGTCGATGATTCAAATATCTCTGCTAGGGGACCCGCAATTTCCTCCCTAAACTCCCATAACGTCCTGGGATACATTTCATCAGGTCCCGGAGATTTATCTACCTTGATGTGCGTTAAGTCTTCCAGCACCTCCCTCTCTGTAATATGTACTCTCCTCAAGACATCACTATTTATTTCCCCAAGTTCCCTAACATCCATGCCTTTCTCAACCGTAAATACCGATGTGAAATATTCATTCAGGATCTCACCCATCTCTTGTGGTTCCGCACATAGATGACCTTGTTGATCCTTAAGAGGCCCTACTCTCTCCCTAGTTACCCTTTTGCCCTTTATGTATTTGTAGAAGCTCTTTGGATTCTCCTTTGCCTTATCTGCCAAAGCAATCTCATGTCCCCTTTTTGCCCTCCTGATTTCTCTCTTAACTCTACTCTGGCAATCTCTATACTCTTCAAGGGATCCACTTGATCCCAGCTGTCTATGCATGTCATATGCCACCTTCTTCTTTTTGACTAGGGCCTCAATCTCCCGAGTCATCCAAGGTTCCCTACTTCTACCAGCCTTGCCCTTCACTTTATAAGGAATGTGCTTACCCTGAACCCTGGTTAACACACTTTTGAAAGCCTCCCACTTACCAGACGTCCCTTTGCCTGCCAACAGACTCTCCCAATCAACTTCTGAAAGTTCCTGTCTAATACCATCAAAATTGGCCTTTCCCCAATTTAGAATTTTAACTTTTGGGCCAGACCTATCATTCTCCATAGCTATCTTAAAACTAATGGAATTATGATCACTGGTCCCAAAGTGATCCCTCACTAACACTTCTGTCACCTGCCCTTCCTTATTTCCCAAGAGGAGGTCAAGTTTTGCCCCCTCTCTAGTCGGGCCATCCACATACAGAATGAGAAATTCCTCCTGAATACACTCAACAAATTTCTCTCCATCCAAGCCCCTAATGCTATTGCTGTCCCAGTCAATGTTGGGAAAGTTAAAGTCCCCCACTATTACCACCTATTTTTCTTGCAGCTGTCTGTAATCTTCTTACATATTTTCTCCTCAATTTCCCGTTGACTATTTGGGGGTCTGTAGTACAATCCTATCAAAGTGATCTCTCCCTTCTTATTTTTCAGTTCTACCCATATAGACTCAGTGGGCGAACCCTCGGATATATCCCCTCTCACTACTGCCGTGATGTTCTCCCTAATCAAGAACGCAACTCCTCCTTCTCTCTTACCTCCTGCTCTATCTTTCCTATAGCATCTGTACCCTGGAACTTTGAGCTGCCGGTCCTGCCCCTCCCTTAGCCATGTTTCAGTAATAGCTATAACATCCTTGTCCCAGGTACCCATCCATGCCCTGAGTTCATCTGCCTTGCCCATCAGACTTCTTGCATTGAAATAAATGCAGTTTAATCTAGACTTCCCTTGGTCTTTGCCCTGCTTTCTCAGACCATCTGTCCGGTCATGTTTTGTACACTCTCCCTTACTGCCTTTTGTTTCTGTCACCACTTTACTTCCCACTGACTTCCTGCATCGGTTCCCATCCCCCTGCCACATTAGTTTAAACCCTCCCCAACAGCACTGGCAAACACTCCCCCTAGGACATTGGTTCCAGTCCTGCCCAGATGCAGACCGTCCAATTTGTACTGGTCCCACCTCCCCCAGAACCGGTTCCAATGGCCCAGGAATTTGAATCCCTCCCTCTTGCACCATCTCTCAAGCCACGTATTCATCCTAGCTATCCTGTCATTCCTACTCTGACTAGCCCGTGACACTGGTAGCAATCCTGAGATTACTACCTTTGAGGTCCTACTTTTTAGTTTAACTCCTAACTCCCTAAATTCAGCTTGTAGGACCTCATCCCGTTTTTTACCTATATCGTTGGTACCTATATGCACCACGACAACTGGCTGTTCACCCTCACCCTCCAGAATGTCCTGCAGCCGCTCCGAGACATCCTGACCCTTGCACCAGGGAGGCAACATATCATCCTGGAGTCTCGGTTGCGTCCCCTTACAATCGAGTCCCCTATCACTATAGCTCTGCCACTCTTTTTCCTGCCCTCCTGTGCAGCAGAGCCAGCCACAGTGCGATGAACCTGGCCGCTGTCACCTTCCCCTGGTGAGCCATCTCCCCCAACAGTATCCAAAACGGTATACCTGTTTTGGAGGGAGATGACCGCAGGGGACCGACCCCTGCAGTGCCTTCCTACTCTTCCTCTGTCTGTTGGTCACCCATTCACTATCTCCCTCAGTAATTTTTATCTGTGGTGTGACCAACTCACTGAACGTGCTATCCACGACTTCCTCAGCATCGCGGATGCTCCAAAGTGAGTCCATCCGCAGCTCCAGAGCCGTCAAGCGGTCAAACAGTAGCTGCAGCTGGACACACTTCCCGCAGGTGAAGGAATCAGGGACACAGGAAGGATCCCTGAATTCCCACATCCCACAAGAGGAACATGACACGGGTCTGGGATCTCCTGCCATGACTTAACCCTTAAGTTAGCTTAACAACAACTACAATGTCAAAAAAAAAGGAAAGAAAAACTACTTACCAGTCACCAGCCAATCACTTACCTGTTGGCTGTGACTTCATGCCTCCAGCAGCTGCAGTAGCTCGATCCTCCTCCTCGTCAACTTGCTTGCCCTCCTCACAGTGCCTCCTTCTTTTTTGGTTAGAGGAGGGAGGGAGGGAGGGAAACACAAGTGTTGTGTTTCGGGTTTAACTGCTCCTCGACACCAGTTCTTCTGCTACCCACTGTTCAGTGGAGGTGACTGAGCCGACTTCTCCCAGAATGCCCCTCTGTCTCCTCTGCTGGAAGAGCCCATTCAGCTCACCTGGTCCATGCCGGTGTTTATGCTCCACACGAGCCACCTCCCACTCTACAGCATCTAACCCAATCAGCAAATCCCTCTGTTCCTTTCTCCCTCATGTGTTTATCTAGCTTCCCCTTAAATGCATCTTTGCTTTTCGCCTCAACTACTCCTTTGTGGTAGCAAGTTCCACATTCTCACCACTCTCTGGGTAAAGAAGTTTCTCCTGAATTCCTTAATGGATTTATTAGTGACTATCTTACATTTATGACCCCCTAGTTCTGGTCTCTCCCACAAAGTGGAAATACCTTCTCCACGTCTACCCTATCAAACCCCTTCATAATTTTAAAAACCTCGATTCGGTCACCCGCCAGCCTCGTTTCTAGCGAAAAGAGCCCCAGCCAGTTCACTCTTACCTGATAGTTAGGACATTGATTTTCTTCACTATCACAGTGATGAAAACATTTGCAACTTTGTTCATGATTTATTGATTTTGAATTTATGTTTTAATGTGCATGACTTCACTGGGGAGAAGAGAGCGAGAGGATTTTTTTCGCGTTTTTCTTACAAAAGCCATGTTTATGGTGTTCCCCCACTGAGATTGTCAATTTGTCTCACATAATGAACAGTTTTCTCCTGTCAATTTGCTGTCGACTGGGAACTCGTTTGAGACACTGGAACATAAACCCCTCGAACTCATTTCATACAGGATCCCTTACAGTTGTAAGACAGGAGATTTAGATTGCAGCAGTGTTTCCAGGTTGGATTTGAATTGACCTAGCAGAGATGGAAGGACAGTACACTAACCCATAGCCTCACTGAATCTCTTTCCCTTTCCTTGCCAGCACTTGTATTCAACTACATTCGGGAACATTGCATAATGGTGCTGGAATTGGCTCAGTGGTATCACTCTCTGAGTCAGAAGGTCGTGGGTTCAAGTCCCACTCCAGAGACTTGAGCCTACAATCCAGGCTGACACTCCAGAGCCGTACTGAGGGAGTACTGCACTGTCGGAGGTGGCGTCTTTTGGATGAGGCGTTAATCCGAGGTCCCAACTGCCCCCTCAGTTGGACGCGAAAGGTTGCATGGCACTATTTTGAAGAAGAGCAGGGGAGTTCTCCCCGGTGTCCTGGCCAATATTTATCCCTCATCCAACATCTCAACAGATTATCCGGTTATTATCACATTGCTCTTTGTGGGATCTTGCTGTGTACAAATTGGCTGCCTCATTTCCTACATTACAACGGTGACTACACTTTAAAAGTACTTAATTGGTTGCAAAGTGCTTTGGGATGTCCTGAGATCGTGAAGGATGCTTTGTAAATGCAAGTTCTTTCTTTGAAAACATCAAATTCTGTTACGATTATGTGGGATTCTGATATGTTAAACTACTGGATGGAATTTCTAAATTACGGGCAGCCACTGGTGAGACTGCCTGCTGGCTGCATGTTTCGGGAAACAACGGGCAGAATTCCACGATATCCACTATCCACTGCCGAGGACTTCCTACCGGAATCACCTGTTCGGAAAATCAATCTTTCAGCAAACACGATCCTGATGATTCGACACACCCGTGTCCCAAGCTACACGTACAATGGGCTGGATTTTGACTATCAGATGGGCACCCGATCACGCTGACGCCAGGATTGATCCATTATCTTAACTCCTGGCAGACGGTGGGGGGGAAACGGAGCGGCCCACTGGCCATACCGTTTAATGGGTAGGATGAGCATCGATGGGCCTGATGATCTTCTCAGATGTTCGTATGTTCATAAGCTTAAAGTGATCTTTGTTGCAAAATATAATGTGGGTGAAACTCGTCTTGGGAGGTCGTGTAAAATGGATGATAGCGAATCGGGAGCCGGTTTCTCACCCAAGCAAGTTTTCTTTTCCAATTGGGCAGGATGTTAAACGGGCTGCCGATTCGCTATGGACCATTTTGTGTACTCCCACACATGACGAATTTCACGCCCAATATTTATAGAATTTCCGTGGATTAAATATGAAGAACAGTTTCACTTTTTTATTATTAGTTCTCGCTCCGTTTTTTCATTTCACGTCGTTGCTGCGTCCGATACAGAAAATATCGTCACAGTTATGGCAGCTGTCATTTCTCGTAATAACTCCGATTAGCTCCAACCTTTAGCAACAAGTATCACTCGCTGCCTCTGTGTACGGAAGTCTCCTTTATGATTAACCTCCCCCACCTTCTCCTCTGGCTATTTCCCATCATCATCTTTTTAAAAACAACTGTCGTTTTGCTAACACTGGTTCATGGAGTTAATCGGTCGAGAAATATTGGCCCAGAATTTGCTGTCAAAATAACGGTCAGGCTAATGGCGCTCACCATTGTTGATGCACAAATGCCCATTGTACGTGTAGCTTGGGACACGGGTGTGTCGAATCATCAGGATCGTGTTTACTGAAAGATTGATTTTCCGAACAGGTGATTCCAATAGGAAGTCCTCAGCAGTGGATAGTGGATATCGTGGAATCGTGGGACATTCTGCCCGTTGTTTCCCAAAACATGCAGTCAGCGGGCAGTCTCGCCAGTGGCTGCCCGTGATTGGAAATTCCATCCAGTAGTAAGCAACTTCAGTGGAAATCCATAAGTTGCTGTCCGCCATTAGCTTCATGAATATGGCGTCTGCCTCACCATTGAAATACAATGAACGGCGTGAAGTTGCTGTATTTGCATGGTAGATGCGAATTAAACTCTTCACAAAAAGTTAAGTTAAGTCATTTCAAGTCTAAGTCTTTTAATGGCTTGGTAAGTGCTAATTACTACCAATTAACAAAATCCCACAAACAGCAATGAGTTAACAACCAGATAATCTGTTTTTTAGTGATGTTGGTTGAGGGATAAATATTGGCCAGAACACCGGAGAAAATTCCACACACCTTCTTCTTCGAATAGTGTCGTGGGGTCTTTTACGTCCACCGGAGAGGGGCAGGCGGAGCCTCGTTTTAAAATAAAAGTGACGATGATGCTGTCGGATTGTCGTAAAAACCCAACCGTTTCACCAATGTCCTTTAGGGAAAGAAACCTGCCGTCCTTAAACGTTCTGGTCTAGATGTGATTCCAGTCCCACAATAACATGGTTGACTCTTAACTATCCTCTGAATTGGCCTAGAAAGTCACTAAGCTGTGTCAAACCATTACCAATGGTTCATGAAGAAGGCCCACCACCACCTTTTCAGGGCAACTAGGGATTGGGTAATAAGTGCCAGCCTTGCCAACAACGCCCGTATCATGGGAATTAATATTTTTTTAAAAAGAAATGAAGATTCCTGATTTATCAGTATTTTTGTAATAGTGGGCAATTTATTCAACCCCTCCTCACCTTCTGCTGCACAAGTTTGTCATAGTTGCCCATATGTTATGCTTCATGATAAAATATGAACAAGCGAGCACTTTGTAGTAATTGATTTTACTTTACGTTATTAAGAAAATGTAGAACCATAGAACCGTAGAAAAGATACAGCACAGAAGGGGGCCATTCGGCCCATCGTGTCGTGCCGGCTCGAAGAACAACCAGGTGCCCATTCTAATCCCACCTTCCAGCACCCGGTCCGTAGCCCTGCTGCTTACAGCACTTTAGGTGCAGGTCCAGGTACTTTTTAAAAGAGTTGAGGGTCCCTGCCTCTACCACCAATTCGGGCAGCGAATTCCATACACCCATCACCCTCTGGGTAAAAAAGTTTTTCCTCATGTCCCGTCTAACCCTTCCGCCAATCAGCTTAAATTTATGTCCTCTAGTTCTTGAACTCTCCGTTAGGGGAACTAGGTACTTCCTGTCAACTCTATCTGGGCCCCTCATCATTTTGTACACCTTAATCAAGTCTCCTCTGCTCCAAGGAAAACAACCCCAGCCTATCCAATCTCTCCACGTAGCTACAATTTTCAAGCCCTGGCAACATTCTTGTAAATCTTCTCTGCACTCTCTCCAGAGCAATTACGTCCTTCCTGTAATGTGGTGACCAGAACTGCGCACAATACTCCAGCTGTGGCCTTACCAGCGTTTTATACAGTTCCATCATTACATCCCTGCTTTTGTATTCTATACCTCGGCTAATAACGGAGACCATTCCTTATGCCTTCTTCACAACCTTATCTACCACCTATGTACTGCCACCTTCAGGGACCTGTGCACATGCACTCCAAGGTCTCTCACTTCCTCTACCCCTCTAATATATTCCCGTTTACTGCATATTCCCTTTCACTGTTTGCCCTCCCCTAAGTGTATTACCTCACACTTCTCCGGGTTGAACTCCATTTGCCACTTTTCTGCCCACTCCACCAACCCATTGATATCTCCTTGGAGTCTACAGCTATCCTCTTCACTATCAACTACACGGCCAATTTTTGTGTTGTCTGCAAATTTGCCAATCATGCCCCCTACATTCAAGTCCAAATCATTAATATATACCACAAACAGCAAGGGACCCAACACTGAGCCCTGTGGCACACCACTGGAAATGGATTTCCATTCGCAAAGACATCCATCGACTTTTACCCTTTGTTTCCAGTCACTGAGCCAATTTTGGATCCAATTCACCACAATTTCCTGTATCCCATGGGCTTTTACCTTTCTGACCAGTCTGCCATGTGGGACCTTGTCAAATGCCTTACTAAAATCCATATAGACAACATCCACTGCACTACCCTCATCAATCCTCCTTGTCACTTCCTCAAAGAATTCAATCAGATTTGTAAGGCATGACCTTCCCTGAACAAATCCATGCTAACTATCCCTGATTAAACCATGCCTTTCCAAGTGACAGTTTATCCTATCTCTTAGTATTGATTCTAATAGTTTGCCCACCACTGAGGTAAGACTGACCGGCCTATAATGGTAAAAGGTTAAAAACAGTGGATGTCCAAAGGGACCTAGGGGTACAGGTACATAGATCATTGAAGTGTCATGAACAGGTGCAGAAAATAATCAAGAAGGCTAATGGAATGCTGGCCTTTATATCTAGAGGACTAGGGCACAAGGGGGCAGAAGTTATGCTGCAGCTATACAAAACCCTGGTTAGACCGCACCTGGAGCACTGTGAGCAGTTCTGGGCACCGCACCTTCGGAAGGACATTTTGGCCTTGGAGGGAGTGCAGCGTAGGTTTACTAGAATGATACCCGGACTTCAAGGATTAAGTTACGATGAGAGATTACACAAATTGGGGTTGTATTCTCTGGAGTTTCGAAGGTTAAGGGGTGATCTGATTGAAGTTTATAAGATATTAAGGGGAACAGATAGGGTCGATAGAGAGAAGCTATTTCTGCTGGTTGGGGATTCTAGGAGTAGGGGGCACAGTCTAAAAATTAGAGCCAGACCTTTCAGGAGCGAGATTAGAAAACATTTCTACACACAAAGGGTTGTAGAAGTTTGGAACTCTCTTCCGCAAACGGCAATTGATGGTAGCTCAATTGCTAAATTTAAATCTGAGATAGATAGCTTTTTGGCAACCAAAGGTATTAAGGGATATGGGCCAAAGGCAGGTATATGGAGTTAGATCACAGCATCAGCCATGATCTTATCAAATGGCGGAGCAGGCACGAGGGGCTGAATGGCCTACTCCTGTTCCTTTGTTCCTATAATTGTTCGGCCTTTCCCTCATACCCTTTTTAAACAATAGTATTATGTCTGCATTTTTCTAAGTTTCCCTTAAGACTACAATAAAAATACCAACTCTATACACAGATTGGCATCACAGAATTTATCTTCAATTACATGGGACATTAATAAATCATTAAAAAGCTTTTTCATCACATATTTATTATATCTGCACATCCAGGTTACAAAGTTCTTTTCAATACCCTTACCCAAGGTTTTGTGTTGTCCAAATATTAATAACTAATTATCTTTTTTTTTGGCGTTCTTCCTGTCCTTTTCTCTTCTTCTTAAAGTGCTGATTCTTAATAGGAACATAGGAGCAGGAGTAGGCCATTCAGCCCCTCGAGCCTGCTCCGCCATTCAATTAGATCATGGCTGATCTGTATCTCAACTCCATCTACCCACCTTGGTTCCATAACCCTTTAACACCCTTACCAAACAAAAATCTATCAATATCAGTTTCGAAAATTTTCAATTGACCCCCAGCCTCAACAGCATTTTGGGGGAGAGAGTTCCAGATTTCCACTACCCTTTGTGTGAAGAAGTGCTTCCTGACATCACCCCAGAATTGCCTGGCTCTAATTTTAAGGTTTATGCCCCCTTGTTCTGAACTCCCCCCACCAGAGGAAATAATTCCTCTCTATCGACCCTATCAAATCCTTTAATCATCTCAAACACCTCAGTTAGATCAACCCTTAATCTTCTATACTCAAGGGAATACAAGCCTAGTCTATGCAACCTGTCCTCATAATTTAACCCTTTTAGCCTTGGTATCAATCTGGTGAAAATGTGATACAGTTCCACAGATCCAGGATATGGCCCAAGGGGCCAGTCTCCAATTGTGGAGGGCATGACAGGGGAATGAAATCAGAGAGTAGGAATAAACAGGTCATTTTCGGGTTGGCAGGTTGTAACTAGTGGGGTGCCGCAGGAATCAGTGCTTGGGCCTCTGTTGTTTATAATATATATCAATGACTTAGATGAGGGGACCAAGTGTAATGCTGATGTTACAAAGTATGTGGGGAAGTAAGCTGTGAGGGGGATGCAAAGAACTGCAAAGGAATATAGACAGGTTAAGTGAGTGGGCGAGCAGGTGGCAGATGGAGTATAATGTGGGGAAATGTGAAATTATCCACTTTGATAGGAAGAATAGAAAAGCAGAATATTTTTTAAATGGTGAGAGACCAAGAAATGTTGTTATTCAGAGGGATTTGGGTGTCCTTGTAAATGAAGCACAAAAAGTTAACATGGAGGTACCGCAAGGAATTGGTATGTTAGCCTTTATTGCAACGGGGTGAGAGTATAAGAGTGAGCAGGTCTTGCTGCAATTATATAGGGACCTGGTGAGACCACACCTGGAGTACCGTGTACAGTTTTGGTCTCCTTACCCAAGGAAGGATATACTTGCCTTAGAGGGGGTGCAACGAAGGTTCACTAGAATGATTCCTGGGATGAGAGGATTGTCCCGTGGGGGGAAATTGAGTAAATTGGGCCTATATTCTCTAGAGTTTAGAAGAATGAGAGGGCTTGACAGGGTGGTTGCTGTGAGGCTGTTTCCCCTGGATGGAGAGTCTAGAACTAGGGGTCATAGTCTCAAGATAAGGGGTCGGTCATTTAGGACCA
Source organism: Heptranchias perlo (assembly GCF_035084215.1). Lineage (NCBI taxonomy): Eukaryota > Metazoa > Chordata > Chondrichthyes > Hexanchiformes > Hexanchidae > Heptranchias > Heptranchias perlo. The sequence continues at coordinate 60,175,214 of NC_090339.1, read as the reverse complement.
AGATGAGGAAAATTTCTTCATTCAGAGGGTTGTGAATCTTTGGAATTCTCTACCCCAGCGGGCTGTGAATGCTCAGTCATCTCATTGAGTATATTCAAAACTGAGATTGATAGATTTTTGACACTAACAAAATCAAGGGATACGAGGAAGGGCAGGAAAGTGGAGTTGAGGTAGAAGATCAGCCATCATCTTGTTGAATGGCGGAGCAGACTCGAGGGGCCGTATGACCCACTCCTGCTCCTAGTTCTTATATTCTTATGTTAATGCAATCTCATCCACACTCTACATCCATAAATGCGCACTCCCCAGCAGAAGCTGCAATCAGGTGTAGGAACCCTAGTTGACGCTTCCCCTCCAAAGCCCAGGGGTGCTGAGGTGAATTGTAATGTCCCAACTGCCCAGGCTAAGATCAACTAATTTAGCATCTAGCTGCCACGCGACCGACTATTAATTGCACTGCAGAGCATGTGATGCATATCGCTATCCAGGGACGTAATAACTGAGTTGTCTCATATCGCAGAGGGAGTGCTACACTGTCGGAGGTGCCATCTTTCGGATGAGACATTAAACCGAGCCCCGTCTACCCTTTCAAGTGAATGTAAAAATCCCACAGCGTTATTTTGAAGACGAGCAGGGGAGTTCTCTCCGTTGTCCTGGACAACATTTATTCCTCAACCAACAACACTAAAACAAATTATCTGGTCATTATCACCTTGCTCTTTGTGGGACCTTGCAGTGTGCAAATTGGCTGCTGCGTTTCCTACGTTACAACAGTGGCTACGTTTCAAAAGTAATTAATTGGCTGTAAAGTGCTTTGGAAAGTCCTGAGCTCATGAAAGATGCTGTATAAATGCAAGTTCTTTCTTTCATAGTCTAAAGCAAAATACTGCGGATGCTGGAAATCTGAAATAAAAACAGAAAATGCAGGAAACACTCAGCAAGTCAGGCAGCATCGTTGGAGAAAGCAACAGAGTTAACGTTTCAGGTCAATGATCTTTCAGAACACTGGTTTAACATCTCATCTGAAAGGCAGCACCTTTGACAGTGCAGCACTCACTCAGTACTGTACCAGAGTGTCAGCCGAGATTACATGCTGAAGTCTCAGAGTGGGGCTTGAAACCACAACCTTCCTAACTGCAAAGGTGCGAGTGCTATCAACTGAGCCAAGGCTAAATTACGCTTAGCAATCTATATAAATTCTACAAACCAAGACAATTTGTTTTTGTCCCCTTGTAAACCTCTGCATGGGATCTTCCATCAAGCAGGAAATGATGCTAACCCACTTATTCTGATCAATCTCCAGCTTTCAAAAGAATTCATGCACTGTTTCTAACTTGAACCTTTTAATCTCTTACAGGTCAAAATCAATACTTCTGTTAATGCCTCAACCAAAGGTCCTCAGATAAACTGTACAGTACTTCATACTTACATACAAATCTATAACAAATGTCAGAAACAGACTGATAAATATCCAGGAAGGTGGTAACACTTTGAATATCTGCACCAAACATAGAATTCTTTGTAATAGAACAAACATTTTTTTTCATCTCAAAGCAGTGTTGCTGCTAATATAACCGAAGAAACAAACCAATTTGAACTTTTGGCCAAAGACACAACCTGACCTTTCCAGCAAATGAAAAGAACGCTTCAAATTCGGCTAAAGTATGACTTTTTTTTTATTCGTTCATGGGATGTGGGCATCACTGGCAATTTATTGCCCATCCCTAAGTGCCACTGCAGCTGCAATGGTGAGCAGGATTGTACAAATTGAGTGGCTTGCTAGGCCACTTCAATATCAATCACATTACTGTGGGTCAGGAGTTACATATAGGCCAGACCAGGTCAGGATGACAGATTTCCTTCCCTAAAGGACATTAGTTTTTTTTTATTCATTCACGGGATGTGGGCGTCACTGGCAAGGCCAGCATTTATTGCCCATCCCTAATTGCCCTCGAGAAGGTGGCGGTGAGCCGCCTTCTTGAACCGCTGCAGTCTGTGTAGTGACGGTTCTCCCACAGTGCTATTAGGCTTATTATGACTTTTTGTAGTGAGATTTTACAACTGAGTGGCTTGCTAGGCCATTTCAGAGGGCAATTAAGAATCAACCACATTGCTGTGGGTCTGGAGTCACATATAGGCCAGACTGGGTAAGGACAGCAGGTTTACCTTCCCTAAAGGACATTAGTGAACCAGATGGGTTTTTACAACAATCTGGTAGTTTCATGGCCATCATTACTGATACTGGTATTTTAATTCCAGATTTTTATTTAATTAATTGAATTTTTTATTAATTAATTGAATTTAAATTCGCCAGCTGCCATGGCAGGATTTGAACTCATAACTCTGGATTTTAGCCCAGGCCTCTGGATTACTAGCCCAGTAACATAACCACCATGCTACCGTACCCATATTGGTGAACCAGATGGGTTTTTACAACAATCATTTTGATTGTCACCATTACTGATACTAGTTTTTTAATTCCAGATTTAATTTAATTAACTGAATTTAAAATCCCTAGCTGCCATGGTAAAATTTAAGCAGATTATTAGGTCAAGCCTCTGGATTACTAGTCCAGTAACATAACCACTACACTACCATATCCAGCTTACTAAAAGTTGACTGAAAGTTAACTAGTCACATTTGGAAAGATTAGTAGCAGGATCCTGTCCACTGGATTGACATATTTGGTGACAGGAACAGAAAAGCAATGAGCTCTTGAAGCTACAAATTGCATTTATGAAATGGCACTCAAATGTAATTTTAAATGTATGTTTTAATAATGAATATTAATATGTTGACAATTAAAAATCATTCAAAAAAGCATGAAAGTGATGGATTATGGATAGATAGAATGTTGGAGAAAGAGACAACAGAATGTTCAACGGCAAATATATAAATAAATGTCGGATAAATTATGTTCCTCTGACTTTGCAGAAAGAGCAGGAATACCAATATCATAAGTATTGTATGACAGGATATTTGTTGATATTATATTTTGCCAAGAAGCCACACTGTTCCTGCATTGCATCCCTCAAGAAATAATGAGGATTAATTCATGAAAAATGTGCATTAAACATCTAGACCGCTCCACCATTGGCGGCCGTGCCTTCAGTTGCCTGGGCCCTAAGTTCTGGAATTTTCCCCCTAAACCTCTCCGCCTCGCCACCTCTCTCTCCTCCTTTAAGACGCTCCTTAAAACCTACCTCTTTGACCACCTGTCCTAATATCTCCTTATGTGGCTTGGTGTCAAATTTTTGTTTGCTAATATCCCTGGGGGGCACCTTGGGGCACCATATAAATGCAAGTTTTTGCTATAAATTTTCGATCCAATTAGAGTTCATCTCAGGGTTTTAATCTGAATTGATATTAACGCGGCCAGATTTTGGTAATAAATCTAAACAAAATCTGAGTGGTTCAGGTTGACGTTTAACACAACGGCGCAGATCATAACTTGAATTTTAAGCAGATAAACTATCGCGATGAGAGGCAATCGAGAAATAAATAATCAAAAATGCAAATATCAGTCTTGATTGAGTCAGCTGCACACATCTCCCATGGTAACAATCAATTGAGGTAAATTCCAGTTTGAATATTTATTGCCTCTTCTTTTTGGCTTCACAAATTGAGTTGTCGATAGAAACTATTAAGTTGCTGATAGCTGAACCGGCCTTACGCTTACAGGAAGCATGCTAATGGAAAGACTATTTCCTTTTCCGATGTGCAGCTGTACCCACCAAGTAAACTCAGGGAGATTAAATTTTAACTGCTCAGGCAACATAGATGTCAAGTAGAAGCTAATGAGACAGTGGATGAGCGATAAAATATCTTAATGAATATAAATTGATTAAATGAAACAGTGATTTGTCTGAAGAGTAGTGAGCTTAATTGAAGGCCCAAGCTAATGCTCCAGTACTGATAACCAAGTCTGGACTCATTCTAAGTCAACAGTCAGTGCGTCCATCTTTACTTACACAGTTTATATATATTTAACTTACAAGTTGTAAATGTAGGCTACAATATAATGGCTGATTCCATGATCAGGGTAAGGAGCACTGCCTGAAATGCTTAAATGTAAGGAATCTTACAACACCAGGTTATAGTCCAACAAATTTATTTTAAAATCACAAGCTTTCGGAGATTATCCCCTTCGTCAGATGAATGAGTCTGACGAAGGGGATAATCTCCGAAAGCTTGTGATTTTAAAATAAATTAGTTGGACTATAACCTGGTGTTGTAAGATTCCTTACATTTGTCCACCCCAGTCCATCACCGGCATCTCCACATCATGAAATGCTTAAGACCTACCTTTAACTTTTCCAGTCTCCCAACATAAGAATATAGGCCTATATGGATAACTAAAAGGTGCACATTGGGAAACAATTGGACTTAAACTCCATTTACTTGCCTTTGCTTCATATCCCTTGATGCCTTTACCTAACAAAAATCTCAGTCTTGACAGCTCCAATTATCCCCCAGCTTCCACAGCCTTTTTGGGGGGGGGACAAGAGTTCTAAATTTCCACTACCCTTTGTGTGAAAAAGTGTTTCCTGATTTCACTCCTGAATGGCCCTAGCTCTAATTTTGAGATGAAGTTTTGTGAGATGAGACTCCCAGCGCGGAGTTGCCCCTGACACGAGCATGGATTGAACAATTGGATCCAGCGGAAAGCAGGCCTGATTCACGATGCTCCTAATTTCCTGGTGAACGACCTCCAGGCCTATCGTCCAATCTGCCTTTGCATCGATTGAGGTTCTACAAGTTCTACAAGTTCTCCCTGGTGTCCTGGCCAATATTTATCCCTCAACCAACATGACTTATACAGATTAACTGGTCATTATCACATTGCTGTTTGTGGGACCTTGCTGTACACAGATTGGCTGCCGTGCTTCCTACGTTACAACAATGACTACACTTCAAAAGTACATCATTGGTCGTAAAACGCTTTGTGACGTCCTGAGGTCAAGAAAGGTGCTATATAAATGCAAGTTTTTATTTCTTTCTATACATTGGGAGCTTTATTTTGCAAAATTTCACCCTAAAAATCTCTACATTTCACCTCATGATTCCCATCCTTAGGGGTACGATATGGTTAGTTCCGTGACTACTCCCCTCTCCCAAAACATTTAAACAACACAGCCAACGTGTTTATAGCATTCAGGAAGCTAGTCGTTAATAGACTTGTAAGTAAAATTAAAGCCCATGGGATTAAAGGGACAGTGGCAGCGTGGATACAAAATTGGTTACGGGGCAGACAGCAGAGGGTAGTGGTGAACGGTTGTTTTTCAGACACAATATACAGTGGTGTTCCCTGGGGGTCAGTATTAGGACCACTGCTCTTTTTGATATATATTAATGACCTGGACTTGGGTATACAGGGTATAATTTCAAAAGTTTGCAGATGACATAAAACACGGAAATGTAGCAAACAATGTGAAGTATAATATCAAGCTTCAGGAGGACAGGGAAGACTTGTGAAACAGGCAGACACATGGCAGATGAAATTTAATGCAGAGAAGTATGAAGTGATATATTTTGGTAGGAAGAATGAGATGAGGCAATGTAAACGTAATGGTCCAATTTTAAAGGGGGTGCAGGAACAGAGAGACCTGGGGGGTGTATGCACACAAATCTTTGAAGATGGCAGGACCAATTGAGAAGGCTGTTAAAAAAGCATATGGGATCCTGGGCTTTATTAATAGAGGCATAGAGTACAAAAGTAAGGAAGTTATGCTAAACCTTTATAAAACCCTAGTTAGGCCTCAGCTGGAGTATTGTGTTCAATTCTGGGCACTGCACTTTAGAATATTTGTCACGGCCTTAGAGAGGGTGCAGAAGGGATTTACTAGAATGGTACCAGGGATGAGGGACTTCAATTATGTGGAGGGACTGGAGATGTTGGGGTTGTTCTCCTTAAAGCAGAAGAGTCTAAGAGGAGATTTGATAGAGGTGTTCAAAATCATGAATGTTTTTGATAGAGCAAATAAGGAGAAACTGTTTCCAGTGGCAGAAGGTTTGATAACCAGAAGACACAGATTTAAGGTGATCGGCGAGGTGTATAATGGACGAGGTGTATAACAGGCATTAATGGGATCCTGGGCTTTATTAATAGAGACATAGAGTACAAAAGTAAGGAAGTTATGCTAAACCTTTATAAAACCCTGGTTAGGCCTCAGCTGGAGGATTGTGTTCATTTCTGAGCACTGCACTTTAGGAAGGATGTCAAGGCCTTAGAGTGGGTGCAGAAGAGATTTACTAGAATGGTATCAGGGATGATACACTCCAGTTATGTGGAGAGACTGGAGAAGCTGGGGTTGTTCTCCTCAGAGCAGAGAAGATTAAGAGGAGATTTGAAAGAAGTATTCAAAATCATGAACGGTCTTGACAGAGTAAATAAAGAGAAACTGTTTCCAGTGACAGAAGGGTCGGTAACCAGAGGAAACAGATTTAAGATAATTGCCCAAAGAACCGGAGACAACATGAAGAAAAATTTTTTTATGCAGCGAGTTGTTATGATCTGGAATGCACTGCCTGAAAGTGTGGTAAAAGCAGATTTAATAGTAACTTTTGAAAGGGAATTGGATAAATACTTGAAGGGACAAAATTAACCGGGCTATGGGGAAAGAGCTGGGGGGTGGGACTAATTGGACAGCTCTACCAAAGAGCTGGCACAGGCATGATGGGCTGAATGGCCTCCTTCTGTGCTGTACCATACTCTGATACTATGATAATTCACAACACCCTTTCCTGCGCACACTGTACATCAACCTTGTGCAATTGTCCATCACTTTGTTCCTTTTCCATGTTAGTAAATAGAAAATGATGGCAAATCGTGTTCTGAGGGAAACGTGGCTGAGCTGACACATGCAGTTCAACACATCGAAATTTGTATGTGAAGGGGAAGGCGCAGATACTAAAGCTATTTAAGCAATCAAGGCTCTTTCTTCCTGCAATGAAAGAGAGGTTTTGTATGATCCATGGTGCAGAACGGGACAGAGAGCACATTATGCATCCTTGGCTGGTTGAATACACATCAGCAAAACAGAAGAATTCTTCACCAGTACAATCATTTTATGGTCTCTGATGGGGTACTTAAAAAAAAAAGCAATGAAGAAAGATGCAAAAATATGAAGAAGATTGGATTTTCTTAATAGGCAAAACATCTCTTACTAAATAGTGCTTGAGCTTTTGTGCTTTCTAAAAACATAATTGCGATCCTGAATACTTTTCTTCCCGATTGGGTGCACTAAAGCCCCACTGAGTACAGTAAATCACTCTGGTATTGTCTACTAGACCGAGTTTGCTCTCGACAGCACAGAGGAAGTGCTGCGATTATTATGTGATGTTAAAAACAAAATGATACAATCGTTAAAATAAAGGAATGAATGACTAACGCAGTTTGCTGTAGCGGGTGGATAAAGGAACAGGAACGATTAAGGACCATGTGTGAAAATGAGCTTGTCAGTATTTATATTGCTTTTTAATTCATAGGATAGTTCAGTTTGTTCAGGAAATTACACCAACAACAGCTCACTGGATTCTCTTCTGTTAAAAAAAAACAAAATCGTGCCTTTCCGTGTAAAAACAGATGTTTAAAAAAAAACGGCAAACAGGCCAACGATGCAGGGACATTTAGGGTCCGAGTTTCCTGACCTTTGACACTGGGAACACCCACTCCCTGGGCACAAAGGTCAGGAAAAAAGGGTCTGGATCTCCACCTGCTTTAAGTTGGCTATTAACATGGCAGGCTGCAGTGCTGGAAAACTGGAGAGGAAATTGGAGTGTGACTAGCAAGCCCCAAAGCCTGAGGAAGCCTGAAAATTGAAAAAAAATGCCAACGTAACTTCGGGCCAGTCTTTGGCTTGTTGCCGAGCCTCCTCAGGCCCTTTGATCTGAGAAAGATCCCTGATTAATCCCCCAACATTGGCTTTGTGTGTGCCTCTTTGTCAGGGCATCCCATGGCACCCCGAACAGGAAATTGGGGAAGAGAGGCTGAGAACGCCCCAACCCCGCCTCATTTGCATCGGTCTGATTGGCTTGCACCTATTGCAACGCAGACCCAATTCCACCTCCACGAGGAAGCCCCAGAAATTCAGGTGCATCTGAGCCTGAACAAGTGTATTCACACGTCTCGTGAGCTTTTCCTGACGAGCACCAAAAGTAGGGGGCCAGGAAATTCAGCCCCACAGTGGCCTGTTGAAGTTCTGCACCAGGCAGCCATTTTAAAAAGATCATTGATCCCAACAGCTCAAATACCTGACGGCAAGATGTAAGTACGAATGGGGATGGCCATTTGGCCCATCTAACTCATGACCCCATTGAAACCCAAAGAACACCCATCACAGCATCCAGCACTCTAGAATGATTTCAGCATCTACACTGCCCGAGTGAGAGACATGCGAACATACGAAATAGACAGTCAGGAAAAGACCAGCTGGTCCATCAAGCCTGCCCCACACTCATGATGGCTGGAACATTTTGACTAGACACTTCCCACCCACCTCCACCACCACCCCCCAACCACCACCCCATCCCCCACAGCCATGTAATCTCCTGGGAGAGGCAAAAAGCCAGAGAAAAAGCTCAGGGCCAATAAGGGAAAAAATACTTTGGAAATTTCCTCTCCGAACCCCTCAGGTGATCGAAACCAGTCCAGGAGATCACATGGACCAAGTGTTATCTATAAAGACACTTACCTTCTATATGATGCGATCCCTGCCCCAGTCAGGAACCGGTCCAACTCCCTTTTGAAGGCAAACAGAGAGTCAGCACCCACCACACCAGCCGGCAACGTATTCCAAAGACTCACTACTCTCTGGGAAAAGAGGAACCGCCCAACATCCAGTCTATTCCTACTCTTATATCGTTTAAACTCCTGTGCCCTGGTCCTCCCCAATCTGTTAAACTGGAATAATCTATCAAAATGGCACTTTGTGGAAAAGCAAAGACATCACAGAAAGCCTGGGTTGAAGTCAATATTTACAAAGCTTTCTATTTAATACAATATCACTATCCCAAGATGTCAAAGTGATGTGATAACCAACACTGAAGAAGAAAGATCTTACATTTATACATTACCTTATCATACACTTAAGCAGTTCACAGTTAATGAATTACTTTCGAAGTATAGTCATCCTTGTTATGTAGGCTAGTGCAGCAGCCAATATGTGAACAACAAGATCCCGCAACAGTAAGGGTTAAATGACCAGTTAATTTGAGGAGAAAATAATACTATTGTATCTTTCTTTACTTAACTATCGAACTATATATATAGTTCATACATATAAAGCTGTGGATGCTGGGTCAATTGAAACTTTCAAGACTGAGATCGATAGATTTTTGAAAGGTAAAGGTACTAAGAGATATGGAGCAAAGGTGGGTAAATGGAGTTCTAGTGCAGATCACCCATGATCTAATTGAATGGTGGAACAGGCTCAAGGGGCTGAATGGCCTACTCCTGTTCTTATGTTGGGGATGAGGGGCCAGACATATGAGGAGAGGTTGAGTAGATTGGGACTCTACTCATTGGAGTTCAGAAGAATGAGAGGCGATCTTATTGAAACATATAAGATTGTGAAGGGGCTTGATCGGGTGGGTGCGGTAAGGATGTTCCCAAGGATGGGTGAAACTAGAACTAGGGGGCATAATCTTAGAATAAGGGGCTGCTCTTTCAAAACTGAGATGAGGAGAAACTTCTTCACTCAGAGGGTAGTAGGTCTGTGGAATTTGCTGTCCCAGGAAGCTGTGGAAGCTACATCATTGAATAAATTTAAAACAGAAATAGACAGTTTCCTAGAAGTAAAGGGAATTAGGGGTTACGGGGAGTGGGCAGGAAATTGGACATGAATTTAGATTTGAGGTTAGGATCAGATCAGCCATGATCTTATTGAATGGCGGAGCAGGCTCGAGGGGCCGATTGGCCTACTCCTGCTCCTATTTCTTATGTTCTTATGTTCATATGTTCATTGAAATTAATGGTTGTGATCTTATCGGCCTGTTAAAGAAGAACAGGGCATTCTCCTGGTGTCCTGGGCAACATTTATCCCTCAACTAACACCATCAAAAGCTAATCGTTCACATCACTACTCTTTGTGCGATCTTGCTATGCACGGATTGGCTGCTGCATTTGCCTGCAAAGATAACAGTGACTGCACTTCAGAAGTAATCCATTGGCTGTGAAGCCCTTTGGGTAGTCCTGAGGACATGCAAGGCGCTGTATAAATGCTCGCCTGCTCAATCCTGGCTCCACATTAAGGCTAAACAAATTCGGTAAACTTAACTTTTCTTTGGCGGCCTCCAGCAGTCCCTTTAGACCGCAGTAGACACGGAAAAACTCCACCCAGTTTTTGCCCAACTTGGCGGGCGATAGGCCCCTGATTACCATATTCAAGGGGTCTAATGCTTGCTTCAGGCGGGTGCCCAGGGCAACTAAGCCCAATCCATGGGCGACATGGCCGTCGAACGTCGAGAGCAAATCGGACACGGGAGATAGTGGCCCGATTTTGGTTAGCTTTTTCCTCTTACGCCTGAAAAATGAGTGAAATGGGGTTAAATTTCTCCCCCAACTGGGGGTAATTTTCCCAGTATGCATTGCTGGTGCGGTCCTCGCTAACGTGTATCCAGAGAATTTAGGCTATTACGCACCTCAAAATGTTAACTTATATAGAATAATATAGACTTTTACAGCACAGAACTAGGCCATTCGACCAAACTGGTCTCTGCCGGTTATTATGCTCCACATGAGCCTCCTCCCACCTTACTTCATCTCACCCTATCCTTCTATTCCTTTCTCCCTCATGTGCTTATCTAGCTTCCCCTTAAATGCATCCATGCTATTCATCTCAACTGCTCCATGTGGTAGCGAGTTCCACATTCTCACCACTCTCTGGGTAAAGAAGTTTCTCCTGAATTCCTTATTGGATTTATTAGTGACTATCTTACATTTATGGCCCCCTAGTTTTGGTCTCCCCCACAAGTGGAAACATCTTCTCTACGTCGACCCTATCAAACCCCTTCATAATTTTAAAGATCTCTATCAGGTCACCTCTCAGCCTTTTTTTTCTAGAGAAAAGAGCCTCAGCCTGGCCAGCCTTTAGTTCAGTTCAAACTTATCTCTCTCCATCAGACACTGATTGACCCGCTCGACATCTCCAGCAATTTCTGCTTTCATTGTTCCTTATTATCTACTTACATATAGCCGTCCACAGAGCTATGGAAGAACTGATTGCTCCAAGGGTCCTTGATAGGACTGCAATCTGGCTGAGTGGCACTTCAGTTGTGGTGCAACTGGATGCTGTCCCGATAATCCGTCCAAATCGACCTTCATTGGGTTTGATGGAGTTCTGAACAGCTATACTCTGCAATGAGCAGGAGACTTGCTGGTGGCTGATGGACTGTGGTGAGCAGATTAACTACTGAGTCAATCTGCTTTGTCAATTGTACTGTATTATGTGATGCAATGTTATCACCCACTTCCAACTCTGTAACATCCATCTCCACCCCTGTGTCTGCTCAATTGCTGCTGAAACCCTCATCCGTGCCTTTGTTACCTCTAGAATTGACTATTCCAATGCTCTCCTGGCCAGCCTCCCATCTTCCACCATCCATAAATGTGAGCTCATCCAAAGCTCTGCTGCCCGTATCCTAACTTGCACCAAGTCCCTTTCACCCATCACCCCCCGTGCTCGCTGACCTCCATTGGCTCCTGGTCCGGCAACCCCTCGGTTTTAAAATTCTCATCCTTGTTTTCAAATCCCTCCGTGGCCTCGCCCCTCCCTATCTCTGTAACCTCCTCCAGCACTGCAACCCTCCGAGATCTCTGCGCTCCTCCAATTCTTGCCTCTTGGGTATAGCCGAGTTTAATCGCTCCACCATTGGCGGTCGTGCCTTCAACTGCCTGGGCCCTGAGCTCCGGAATTCTCCCCCTAAATCTCTCGTCCTCTCTACCTCTCTCTCCTCCTTTAAGAACCTACGTCTTTGACCAAGCTTTTGGTCACCTGCCCTAATATCTCCTTATGTGGCTCAGTGTTAAATTTTGTTCTGATCCTGTGAAGCGCCTTGGGACGTTTAAATTCGCTAAAGGCGTTTTATAAATGCAAGTTGTTGTTGTATCATGTAAGATGACATTTGTGCCAGACAAGTGCCAGGCAATGACCATCTCCGACAAGAGAGAGTCTAACAACCTCCCCTTGACATTCAACGGCATTACCATCGCTGAATCCCCCACCATCAACATTCTGGGGGTCACCATTGACCAGAAAGTTAACTGGACCAGACATATAAATACTGTGGCTACAAGAGCAGGTCAGAGGCTGGGTATTCTGCAGCGAATGACTCACCTCCTGACTCCCCAAAGCCTTTCCATCATCTACAAGGCACAAGTCAGGAATGCAAATGAATACTCTCCACTTGCCTGGATGAGTGCAGCTCCAACAACACTGAAGAAGCTCGACACCATCCAGGACAAAGCACCCCATCCACCACCCTAAACATTCACTCCCTTCACCACCGGCGCACAGTGGCTGCAGTGTGTACCATCCACAGGATGCACTGCACCGCCCGTTATACACCGCCCGTTGTTATACACCTCGCCTGTTATACACCTCGCCCGTTATACACTGCCCGTTATACACCGCCCATTATACACCTCGCCCGTTATACACCTCGCCCGTTATACACTGCCCGTTATACACCGCCCGTTATACACCCCGCCCATTATACACCCCGCCCATTATACACCTCGCCCGTTATACACCCCGCCCATTATACACCTCGCCCGTTATACACCGCCCGTTATACACCGCCCGTTATGCACCGCCCGTTATACACCTCGCCCATTATACACCGCCCGTTATGCACCGCCCGTTATACACCGCCCGTTATACACCTCGCCCATTATACACCGCCCGTTATGCATCTCGCCCGTTATACACCGCGCCCGTTATACACCGCCCGTTATACACCTCGCCCATTATACACCTCGCCCGTTATACACCGCCCGTGATGCACCTCGCCCGTTATACACCGCCCGTTATACACCTCGCCCGTTATGCACCTCGCCCGTTATACACCTCGCCCGTTATACACCGCCCGTTATGCACCGCCCGTTATGCATCTTGCCCGTTATACACCGCGCCCGTTATACATCGCCCGTTATACACCTCGCCCATTATACACCTCGCCCGTTATACACCGCCCGTTATGCACCTCGCCCGTTATACACCGCCCGTTATACACCTCGCCCGTTATACACCTCGCCCGTTATACACCTCGCCCGTTATACACCGCCCGTTATGCACCTCGCCCGTTATACACCGCCCGTTATACACCGCCGGTTATACACCGCCCGTTATACACCGCCCGTTATGCACCTCGCCCGTTATACACCGCCCGTTATACACCTCGCCCGTTATACACCGCCCGTTATACACCTCGCCCGTTATACACCGCCCGTTATGCACCTCGCCCATTATACACCGCCCGTTATACACCTTGCCCGTTATACACCGCCCATTATACACCGCCCGTTATACACCTTGCCCGTTATACACCTTGCCCGTTATACACCGCCCGTTATACACCTCACCCATTATGCACCTCACCCGTTATGCACCTCGCCCGTTATGCACCTCGCCCGTTATACACCTCGCCCGTTATGCACCTCGCCCGTTATACACCGCCCGTTATACACCGCCCGTTATACACCGCCCGTTATACACCTCGCCCGTTATACACCTCGCCCGTTATTCACCTCGCCCGTTATGCACCTCACCCGTTATACACCTCGCCCGTTATACACCGCCCGTTATACACCTCGCCCGTTATGCACCGCCCGTTATGCACCGCCCGTTATACACCTTGCCCGTTATACACCGCCCGTTATACACCGCCCGTTATACACCGCCCGTTTACACCTCACCCGTTATACACTGCCCGTTATACACCGCCCGTTATACACCTCGCCCGTTATACACCGCCCGTTATACACCTCGCCCGTTATACACCGCCCGTTATACACCTCGCTCATTATACGCTCCCGCTCGCTATTCAGTTCCAGTGACTCGTTGGTTTTATAAGTAGACACCAAATTTAAGCAGTTAGATGAATATAATATATAAAACCTGATTGGGCAATCATCTTTCTCAAATAGAATAGAAGTGCTAAGTGTAATGTAATCAATTATAAAGTGCATCAAATCTCACTAATAATGATGAATTCAAGCCTCTTTTCCTCACAGGTTGAATAATCAGAATAAAATATGAGCTATTCCAGACATGTTGCTTTCAGAATAATAATTATATAATATTCCTTCCTTTCTCTTTCAAAGATACATGATTTAAATAAGGACAGCATAATATTTCCCATTTGCCACACTCTTTGCAGGGCATGATACAGATCTCAATTCACATCCTTTAACTATGTAACATTTGGTGCATCATCAACAACAACAACCACCTGTATTTATATAGTGCCTTTAACGTAGTAAAACGTCCCGAGGCGCACCCCAGGAGCGATTATCAAACAAAAGTTTGACACCGAGCCATATAAAGAGATATTAGGACAGATGACCAAAAGCTTAGTCAAAGGTGTAGGTTTTAAGAAGCACCTCCTAGGAGGAGAGAGAGGTAATGGCAGAGAGGTTCAGGGAGGGAATTCCAGAGCTTAGGGCCAAGGCAGCATCATAAGATTCTCTCAACTCATGAATGATGTACCTTAAGACTATCGTCAATAAGAACAAAGATTATGCCCAAGGGTGGATTTGATTTTGTGGCATGGACGTCCACTGATGATGGATACCCCTTTTAGAGAATCACTCTGGGATGAGATGCAAGCATGCATTCAGTAAGATAAGCTAGATCTTCAGATTGAAGTTGTTATTGTGGGGAGTTCTATCCTTTTTTTTGGGTATTAAATGTCCATTTGCCATAGATTTTTCCAATCAAAATGGTGGGTAAGTGCAATTTTCCTACGGGCAATTATGTCCAACATAGATTTGTTACAACAAACAGGAAAACAGCCAATCCCGATGCGCCATTAATGCATCCCTCTTCGCACTTCTGAAGCAGCAGAATGAGCCACTTAACGGGTATCAGTGTCGAACGTCTCATTCATCTAAGTGTGGGCCGTGCACAGTTCTGACAATGGCGACACTGCAAAGCCTGTTCCATTGACCATGTGAATTACATAATGGGGAAAACAGGAGAGTCTTTTTGTTTACATGGTGCATGTTCCAGAGGCAAAGGGATAGGGAATACATTGCAGAGCATGTGAACTTGGACGAGCCTACTGTAAAGAGTTGAATCATAGAATCATATAACTTTACAGCACAGTCATTCAGCATCAAGCCTGTGCCAGCTCGCTGAAAGAGATTTCCACTTAGTTTCATTTCTCTGCCCTTTAAATATATTTCTTTTTTCAAATATTTATCTGGTTCCATTTTAAAAGCTATTGCGGATTCTGCTTCCCCTATTATTTCTGGTTGGACATTCAATGCTCTGCTTAAAAAAAAGTTCTAACCTCTCCCTCCATTCTTTGGGTGATTATCTTAAACCAATGCCCTCTGGTTACTGACTCATTGACCAGGGGAAGTAGTTTTTCCTTATTTACTTTATCAAAACCCCTCATAATTCTGAATATCTCTATTAGGTACATCTCTTATCCAACTTTGTTCCAATGAAAAGAGTCCCAATTTCTCTAGTCTTTCCTCAGAACGAACATCTCTCATCCCTGATTCTTAACTGAGGCAAAGATCGCATCATATAGAAGGTAAGTGTTTTTATAGATAACACTTGGTCCGTGTGATCTCCTGGACTGGTTTTGATTGCCTGAGGGGGTCGGAGAGGAATTTTCAAGTGTATTTTTTCCCTTATTGGCCCTGGGTTTTGTCTTTTTTGTTGTATCTCCCAGGAGATTACATGGCTGTGAGAGTGGGGGGGAGATGGGAAGGGGAGGGAAGCAGTGTCTAGTCATGATGCTCCGGCCAGGCTTGATGGACCAGCCAGTCATTTCTTGCCCGTCAATTTTGTGTGTTCGTTCGATACCATCATAGTCAATCTCTTCTGTCCCTTCTCCCTGGGCTTGATATCGCTCCTGAAATCAGGTGCCCAAAACTGGACAAAATATTCTAACTGTGGCCTAATGGAAGTCCTAAAGTAGGGGCATGGCTTGAAAAAGAGCAGTAGGGTAAGGGAAGAGTAGTCTTTTCTGCAGCAAAGGGCAAAGATATTTTCATAAACACTGTACTCACATGCGGAATTTAATCGATTTCCGTGTGTCAGATCACTCTGTCTTAATCCACACTGCTCTTTTGTTTAAAGGCAAAACTGACACATAATGGGAAGGTAATGAATGGAATAAGTGGTAGACCTATCGAGGTAAAATCGTTAACTTCAAGGGAACGGCTAAATTAATAAGGAGGGGAAGGCTTGCTAACGCTCTGTGCTGGATGAGGCTGGGTGGATACGCAGACCAACTAGTACGCGCTAGTTTACTGGTATATGCTGTGATGTACACCATATCTTACATTAACATCACAAGTGCTTAACAGTGTATGTAATACAATAGTGTACAGTACCCAAACAGATAATTATGCTCATGTACTCAAAATATTCCATCTACTCTCTCCACAGAGCAAGGAGAAACTAATGGTCTGAAATGCTTGAGACGCATCATCAGACAGCACTTGCAGTTAGCATCAGTACAGATATAAACACTTTGCAACAATATACATTGGTAAATTCATCAAATTGACAATAGCCGCAAGGAGCCATGTTTAAAGGCAGTGCAGGTCAGCGATTCAGTTTCTAGATGGTTTTCTATTATATCTTTGAGTAAAAATTCCAGTATGTTTCCTACCACCGATGTTAATCTAACTGGTCTACAGTTCCCTGGACTTGTTCTATCTGCAGGGGGTGGCGATGTGTGTCAGCTTCACCTCTGACTTCTGAGTGGTTCGAATCGCTCCCACTCCCTTGGTTCTAGACCTTGGACTTATTTGGGGGTTTTGACAAAAGTACAGCAGACAACTGGTTTTGGTGCAAGAAACTTTGATCTTTATTCAAGAGAGAAAATACAACACAACAATCTTAACATTCTAATAAAATGGGGAACACTTCAATACACACGAGGGAAATTACAGTAGAAAGATACCCCACCCCTCCCAATCCCACTTTACTAGCTAAGTTGGGCTCTAAAGGACCAGGGATAATGCTCACCAAACGAATCCTTGACAGTTGAGCTGGTTCACGATTTTGGGGCTCGCTGTTGGTTGGTATCTGCCGTATCCCGGACGCGATAGAGGACTTCAACTGCGTAGCTGGTCAGTCTTCGCGAGTCCACTGATGCGGTAGGGTGCGTATTGGATCTATCGGGTGAGTACCCACTTTTCTTCGTAAAGGGATAGGATTTAGACTGTTTTGAGTAGAAAACTTACCCAGGGATAAGTCAGGAATAGATTGTAGAGTGGAAACTTTGCAAATCTTCGGTTTTCTCCTGAGTTGGTTTTCTTTGGTCGCGGTGGCCCAATATTACCCGGTTGGTTGGTGGTAATATTTGGTTGGTTGTTTTGTAAGGCCTTTGTTGCCGCAAGGTGTCTGATGGTCACGGGGGCTGTTGCTCTGGTTTCTTCTTGTGTGTCGGCCTGCTTCTAGAGCTGCTGACATTCTCTGTTGAACTTCTTTCTGTTGCCCCCTCGCCTTGTTGAACTGTCGTCTTCCGAGCTGTCGAACTCCTGGCTGAACTGCCTTCTTGAGAAAACGGGCCTTCAATTATACTAATTGAAGCCTCCTTATCTGAGCGCCAAATCTGACCCGGTTTATTGTAAGATTTTGGCGGGCTCGTTAAGAGTAACTTGTTTGTGAATGTGTGAAGTGGTTTCGGGATGGTTTCATGAGTTGTTGAGCTCTTGCTTGATTGTGGTCGTTGTGCTCAGGTTTCGAGTTTCCTGACTGGGCCTGAGATTTCTATGGAGTGGGGTGATTGGATTTGATTTTTATGCATGTTTTGGATGGGTCCTGTAATTTGGGTGGGGACTGCTCTTCCATGGGTCTATTGTCTGAATGTAAATGTCTGGTAGGGGCTGAGTGAGGTCACACAGTTCCCCAGACAGTTTGATTAACTCCAATATTCAAACCATCTATTACAGAGCTTGATCCCAACTCCTGTTGCAGCCTTTTCCTTTACAAGCCCAAACATGCCTTTTTAAAAAAAAAAATACCAACTCTTGGTTTTTGACCTTGAATCACCCTCTGTTAGGCCCAATATTTCATCACCCTGAAATGGTTAGAAAAGAGTCCAAAGTCCTTTTCTTTAGGGTTTTTCTCCGAGTTTTGGGGGATCTGTGAATTTTGAGAATCTTACAGATCTCACTTTTAAATATATGAATCACATTAGCTGTCCGCCCGTTCTCTGGCACTATTCCCTTTTCCAATGAGTTTTTAGATATATGGTAATAGTGCCTCTGCTATCTCCTCCCTAACTTCATCGTATCATAGTAGGTACAGCACAGGAGGAGGCCATTCAGCCCATCGTGCCTGTGCCGCCTCTTTGAAAGAGATATCCAATTAATCCTGTAACCCTGCTCTTTCCCCATAGCCCTGTAATTTTTTTTCCCTTGAAGTATTTATCCAATTCCCTTTTGAAAGTTACTATTGAATCTGCTTCCGCCACCCTTTCAGGCAGCGCATTCCAGATCAAAACAACTCACCGCATAAAAAAAATGTTTCCTCATGTCACCTCTGGCTCTTCTGCCCATCACCCTAAATCTGTGTCCTCTGGTTACCGACCCTTCTACCACTGGAAACAGTGTCTCCTTATTTACTCTATCAAAACCATTCATGACTTTGAACACGTCTATCAAATCTCCCCTTAACCTTCTTTGTTCTATGGAGAGCAGCCCCAGCTTCTTCAATCTCTCCACATAACTGAAGTCCATCATCCTTAGTATCATTCTGGTAAATCTTTTCTTCACCCTCTCTCAGGCCTTGACATCCTTCCTAAAGTGCAGTGCCCAGAATTGAAAACAATATTCCAGCTGAGGTGTAACCAATGTTTTATAAAGGTTAAGCATAACTTTTTTGCTTTTGTAATTTACGCCTCTATTAATAAAGCTCAGGATCAACTTGTCCTGCCACCGACAAAGATTTGTGTATGTGCGCCCCCAGGTCTCTATGTTCCTGCACCCCCTTTAAAATTGTTCCATTTAGTTTATATTGCCTCTCATTCTTCCTTCCAAAATGCATCACTTCCCACTTCTCTACGTTAAATTTCATCTGTCATGTGTCTGTCCACTTCACCAGTCTATGTCCTCCTGAAGTTTGTTAATATCCTACGACATTTCTGAGTTTTGTGTCATCTGCAAACTTTGAAATTATACCCTCTATACCGAAGTCCAGATCATTAGTATATATCAAAAAGAGCAGTGGTCCTAATATCGACCCTGGGGAACACCACTGAATACTTCCCTCCAGTCTGAAAAACAACCGTTCACCACTACTCTCTGCTTTCTGTCCCTTAGCTAATTTTGTATCCATGCTGCCATTGTCCCTTTAATCCCATGGGCTTCAATTTTGCTAACAAGTCTATTATGTGCTCATTTATCAAATGCCTTTTGAAAGTCCATATACACAATATCAATTGCACCACCCTCATCAACCCTCTCCATTACTTCATCAAAGAACTCAATCAAGTTAGTCAAACTCGATTTTCCATTAACAAATCCATGCTAACCTTCATTTATTAGCCCATAATTTTACAAATGCCAATTAATTTTGTCCCGGATTATTGTCTCTAAAAACCAATGTTAGGCTGACTGGCCTGTAATTGCCGAGTTTAACCCTCTCCCCCTTTTTTGAACAAGGGTGTAACATTTGCAATCCTCCAGCACCATCCCCATATCTCAGGAGGATTGGAAGATTTTGGCCTGAACCTCCTCAATTTCCACCTTTACTTCCCTCAGCAACCTAAGGTGCATCCCATCTGGACCGGGTGACTTTTCTACTTTGAGTACTACCAATCTTTTAAGTACCTCCTCTTTATCTATTTTTTATCCTATCCAATATCGCTGTTACCTCTTCCTTTACTGCTACAATGGCAGCATCCTCTTCTCTAATGAAGATTCATTTCGTGCCTCAGCCATGCTCTCTGCCTCCACAAGAAGATCTTTTTTGTTCCTAATCGGTCCCACCCTTCCTTTGAGTACCCTTTTTTAGATTTTAATGTTTATAAAAGACTTTTGGTTTCCCTTTTTTGTCAGCCGCTAATCTAATCTTATATTCTCTCTTTGCCCCTCTTATTCACTTTCTAAGATCTCCTCTGTACTTTCTGTATTCAGCCTGGTTCTCTAATGTATTATGAACCTTACATTCATCATAAGCTACCTCCAATCTCTCCCTAACTTCTTTTAATATGCATGGATGCAACCCATCTGGAATCAGGGTTTTATACTCTCTAAATTATCTCCCCCCTTTCTATCTTAAATGCTTTTATATATTTTTATTCTCTTCTTCTAATGTCACGTCCAACTTGTTAGTCTCCCTGGTAAATAGTGAGGCAAATAACTATTCAATACTTCTGCCATTTCGTTGTCATTACCTGCAAGATTATTTTGTGCATCCCTTAGTGGCCCTATCCCTATCCTGATATGTCTTTTGTTAGTTATGTGTCTGTAGAATACTTTACTATTTCCTATTATGTTCCTTGATAATTTAATTTCATTTTCCTAATTGTTTTTTTGACTTCTTTCCTAACCTCTTTGGATTCCCTTTAGTCATTCTCTCCATTGTTATCTATGTACTTAGTGTATGTCTTTTTCTTTTAACCTTATCTCTTTATTCATTCATTGGGTTTCATTTTTGGTTAGTTTGTTCCTAATTTTTTAGGGGAATATATTTCTCCTGAACTCTATTGATCACCGTTTTAAATATTTCCCACTGCTGTTCTATCTCTTTGTCAACATTTTTTTTCCAGTTTACCTTCCCGAGTTCCATTCTCATCCCCTCAAAACTAACATTTTTCCAAACTATTACTTTGGTCTTTGTCTCAATCTTTATCACATAGAATTAAATAGAATGTACAGCACAGAAACAGGCCATTCAGCCCAACCGGTCTATGCCAGTGTTTATGCTCCACACAAGCCTCCTCCCTCCATAATTTCACTAGATTGATTCCTGGGATGGGAGGGTTGTTCTATGAAGAGAGATTGAATAGAATGGGCCTATACTCTCTGGAGTTTAGAAGAATGAGAGGTGATTTCATTGAAACATAAAAGATTCTAAGGGGGCTTCACAGGGTAGATGTTGAGAGGTTGTTTCCCCTGGCTGCTGAGTCTAGAATTAAGGGGTCATAGTCTCATGATAAGGGGTCGGCTATTTAAGACTGAGATGAGGAGGAATTTCTTCACTCAGAGGGTTGTGAACCTTTGGAATTCTCTACCTCAGAGGGCTGTGGATGCTGAGTTATTAAATATATTCAAGACTGAGATAGATAGAATTTTGGACTCTAAGGGAATCAAGGGATATGGGGATTGGGCGTAAAAGTGGAGTTGAGGTTGAAGATCAGCCATGATATTAACGAAAGTCGGAGCAGGTTCGAGGGGCCATATGGCCTATTCTTGTTTCTTATGCTCTTATACTTCATCTCACCCTATCAGTATATCCTTCTATTCCTTTCTCCCTCATGGGGTTTATCTAGCTCCCCCTTAAGTGCATCTATGCTACTCGCCTCAGCTACTTCTTGTGGTAGTGAGTTCCAGATTCTAACCACTTTCTGGATAAAGAAGTTTCTCCTGAATTCCCTGTTGGATTTATTAGTGACTATCTTAAATTTATCTTAAACCTTATTACGTTGTGATCGTATGATGTTCCCCGACGCTATCTTTTATTATCTGCTCTGGTTCATTTCACACCAGATCCAAAGGGGATTTCTCTCTTTTTGGGTTTCCCACATACTGGGTAAGAAAGGAATCCTGAGAACTCCATTCCCTTTTCCCCTTTCCCTACCTCTTCCTGTCAGTTTATTTGGGGAGGAGATGAAATCTCGTGTGATAATTATTCTATGCGTTTTATTCATTTCATCGATTTGCCCACATATTTCTTCCTCCCTTCCACTATTAGGTGGTCTGTAGTATACCCCTATTAGTGTGATCAAAAATAGTTGACTCTGGTGCAGTAGATCCGCTGCCTGAGGTAAATTAATCTGTAAATAGCGGGCTTCCTGTATCATCTGCGCTTCTCGGATGCCCTCTTCCAGCAGAATCTTCAGAACCAACAGAAAGCCTAGTTTAACATGAGGAGGGAGAGGAAAGCTGAAGGTCAGATGCCTCAGGCCAACCTTCCAGCAACTGGCCATTAGCTGACATTTGCAAAGAAGGCACAAAGGAAAGAAAGTCTGAATTAAACTTAAGGGGCTAAAAATCCATGGCCCTTCCAGTGCGCTCCCTCTGTCAGCAGAGTTTAGGCAGGGATCTGGCTACACCAAGTCTTAGCCTTGTGGTGTACTTAACACTCAATCTTGTAAAGGGTGGAGCCTCTGCCCACTTCCTTATAAGGGGGCAAGAAACTCTGAACCTTGGAGATCCCACGTTCTCAACCTCTCAGGTGTAGGACTGTACAGTTGGTCAGTATGCCTGGTGAGGTCAGACATACCAGACCGCCAAATGGAGACTCTGCCTCTGAACTAACTTTCTGACTGGGTTTTTTGAATGTGTGTGCGTGTGCGTGTGTGTGTTTGCGTGTATACGCATGTTTGTTTGTCCGTGTGTGCGCATGTGTGTGCATGAGTGCATTTTTTTTTATTCATTCATGGGATGTTGGCGTCGCTGGCAAGGCCAGCATTTATTGCACATGCCCAATTGCCCTTGAGAAGGAGGTGGTGATCCGCCTTCTTGAACCATTGCGGTCCGTGTGGTGAAGGTTCTCCCACAGTGCTGTTAGGAAGGGAGTTCCAGGATTTTGACCCAGCGACGATGAAGGAACGGCGATATATTTCCAAGTCGGGATGGTGTGTGACTTGGAGGGGAACGTGCAGGTGGTGTTGTTCCCATGTGCCTGCTGCTCTTGTCCTTCTAGGTGGTAGAGGTCGCGGGTTTGGGAGGTGCTGTCGAAGAAGCCTTGGCGAGTTGCTGTAGTGCATCCTGTGGATGGTATACACTGCAGTCACAGTGCGCCGGTGGTGAAGGGAGTGAATGTTTAGGGTGGTGGATGGGGTGCCAATCAAGCGGGCTGCTTTATCCTGGATGGTGTCGAGCTTCTTGAGTGTTGTTGGAGCTGTACTCATCCAGGCAAGTGGAGAGCATTCCATCACACTCCTGACTTGTGCCTTGTAGATGGTGGAAAGGCTTTGGGGAGTCAGGAGGTGAGTCACTCGCCGCAGAATACCCAGCCTCTGACCTGCTCTTTTGGCCACAGTATTTATATGTCTGGTCCAGTTAAGTTTCTGGTCAATGGTGACCCCCAGGATGTTGTTGGCGAGGGATTCGGTGATGGTAATGCCGTTGAATATCAAGGGGTGGTGGTGTGCAGTTTTGTTTTCTTTATCTGAGGAAGGATGTCCTTGCCATGGAGGGAGTGCAACGAAGTTTTACCAGACTGATTCCTGGGATGGCGGGACTGATGTATGAGGAGAGATTGGGTCGACTAGGCCTATATTCACTAGAGTTTAGAAGAATGAGAGGTGATCTCAGCGAAACATATAAAACTCTAACAAGACTAGACAGACTAGATGCAGGGAGGATGTTCCTGATAACTGGGGAGTCCAGAACCAGGGGGCACAGTCTCAGGATATGAGGTATGCCATTTAGAACCGAGATGAGGAGAAATTTCTTCACTCAGAGGGTGGTGAACCTGTGGAATTCTCTACCACAGAAGGCAGTGGAGGCCAAGTCATTAGATGTATTCAAGAAGGAGATAGATATATTTCTTATTGCTAAAGGGATCAAGAGATATGAGGAAAAAGTGGGAACAGGGCACTGAGTTAGACGATCAGCCATGATCATTTTGAATGGCGGACCAGGCCAGAAGGGCCGAATGGCCTACTCTTGCTCCTATTTTCTATGTTTCTTTTCCATAATAATGCTAAAACCAACTGGATTGTGGTCACTATCCCCAATATGGTCACCCACTGTCACTTCACCCACTTGCCCATCTTCATTCCCCAGGACTAAATCTAGAATTGCATCCCCTCTTGTTGGGCTTGTCACGTATTGGCTAAAAAAGTTCTCCTGGACACCGATCAAGAATTTTGTGCCCTCTGTGCCCCTCACACTGTTTGAATCCCAGTTGATGTTAGGGTAGTTGAAGTCCCCGACTATTATTGCCCTCTTATTTCTGCACTCAGAAATTTGCCTACATATTTGTTCTTCTATCTCCCTTTCGCTATTCGGGGGTCTCTAATGCACTCCTAGTAGTGTGACTGCCCCTTTTTTATTTCTTAGCTCAACCCATATGGCCTCGATTGATGATCCATTTAGCATATCATCCCTTCTCACAACTGTAATTGTTTCTTTAACCAATAATGCTGCCCCCATCCTTTTTTATCACCCATTCTATCCTGCCTGAAAACTCTATATCCAGGGATATTGAGCTGCCAATTATCCCCCTCTTTAAGCCAATCTGAGGGGTTGCGAATGGAACTGAACACTGTGCAATCATCAGCAAACATCTCCATTTCTGACCTTATGATGGAGGGAAAGACATTGATGAAGCAGCTGAAGATGGTTGGGCCTAGGACACTGCCCTGAGGAACTCCTGCAACAATGTCCTGGGGCTGAGATGATAAGAACATAAGAACACAAGAAATAGGAGCAGGAGTAGGCCAATCGGCCCCTCGAGCCTGCTCTGCCATACAATAAGATCATGGCTGATCTGATCCTAACCTCAAATCTAAAGAACACAAGAAGTAGGAGCAGGACCCGGCCACTCAGCCCCTGGGCCCGCTCCGCCACCCACAGGGCCTTGACCGATCCGAACTCAGCTTCATTTCCAATTTCCTGCCCGCTCCCCATAACCCCTAATTCCCTTTACTTCAAGGAAACTGTCTATTTCTGTTTTAAATTTATTTAATGATGTAGCTTCCACAGCTTCCAGGGGCAGCAAATTCCACAGAACTACTACCCTCTGAGTGAAGAAGTTTCTCCTCATCTCAGTTTTGCAAGAGCAGCCCCTTATTCTAAGATTATGCCCCCTAGTTCTAGTTTCACCCATCCTTGGGAACATCCTTACTGCATCCACCCATTCAAGCCCCTTCACAATCTTATATGTTTCAATAAGATCGCCTCTCATTCTTCTGAACTCCAATGAGTAGAGTCCCAATCTACTCAACCTCTCCTCATATGTCCACCCCCTCATCCCCGGGATTAGCCGAGTAAACCTTCTTTGTACTGCCTCGAGAGCAAGTATGTCTTTTCTTAAGTATGGACACCAAAACTGTATGCAGTATTGCAGGTGCGGTCTCACCAATACCTTATATAACTGCAGCAATACCTCCCTGTTTTTATATTCTATCCCCCGAGCAATAAAAGCCAACATTCCGTTGGCCTTCTTGATCACCTGCTGCACCTGCATACTAACTTTTTGATTTTCTTGCACAAGGACCCCCAGATCCCTTTGTACTGCAGTACTTTCCAGTTTCTCGCCATTAAGATAATAACTTGCTCTCTGATTTTTCCTGCCAAAGTGCATAACCTCACATTTTCCAATATTGTATTGCATCTGCCAAATCTCCGCCCACTCACCCAGCCTGTCTATATCCCCTTGTGGGTTTTTTATGTCCTCTTCACTCTCTACTTTCCCTCCCATCTTTGTATCATCTGCAAACTTTGATATGTTACACTCGGTCCCCTCCTCCAAATCGTTAATATAGATTGTAAAGAGTTGGGGACCCAGCACCGACCCCTGCGGAACACCACTGGCTACTGATTGCCAGTCCGAGAATGAACCATTTATCCCAACTCTCTGCTTCCTGTTAGATAACCAATCCTCCACCCATGCCAGAATATTACCCCCAATCCAGTGATTCTTTATCTTGAGCAATAATCTTTTATGTGGCACCTTGTCGAATGCCTTCTGGAAGTCTAAATACACTACGTTCACTGGTTCCCCTTTATCCACCCTATACGTTATGTCCTCAAAGAACTCAAGCAAATTTGTCAGACATGACTTCCCCTTCATAAAGCCATGCTGACTTTGTCCTATTAAATTATGTTAATCTAAATGTTCCGTTACTGTCTCCTTAATAATAGACTCCAAAATATTTCCCACCACAGATGATTGGCCTCCAACAACCACTACCATCTTCCTTTGTGCTAGGTACGACTCCAGCCATTGGAGAGTTTTCCCCCTGATTCCCATTGACTTCAATTTTACCAGGGCTCCTTGGTGCCACACTCGGTCAAATGCTGCCTTGATGTCAAGGTCAATCACTCTCACCTCAACTCTTTTGTCCATGTTTGGACCAAGGCTGTAATGAGGTCTGGAGCCGAGTGGTCCTGGCGGAACCCAAACTGAGCATCGGTGAGCAGGTTATTGGTGAGTAAGTGCTGCTTGATAGACACTATCGATGACACCTTCCATCACTTTGCTCATTGGCCGGATTGGATTTGTTTCGGTTTTCTGGACAGGACATACCTGGGCAATTTTCCACATTGTCGGGTAGATGCCAGTGTTGTAGCTGTGCTGGAAAAGTTTGGCTAGAGGCGCGGCTAGTTCTGGAGCACAAGTTTTCAGCACTACAGCCGGGACGTTGTCGGGGCCAATAGCCTTTGTTGTATCCAATACACTCAACCGTTTCTTGATATCACATGGAGTGAATCGAATTGGCTGAAGACTGGCTTTTGTGATGGTGGAGATAGCGGGAGGAGGCCTAGATGGATCATCCACTCGGCACTTCTGGCTGAAGATGGTTGCTAACGCTTCAGCCTTGTCTGTTGCACTCACGTGCTGGACTCTGCCATCATTGAGGATGGGGATGTTTGCAGAGCCTCCTCCTCCCGTTAGTGGTTTAATTGTACACCACCATTCATGATTGGATGTAGCTTGATTGCAGAGCTTTGATCTGATCCGTTGGTGGTAGAATCGCTTAGCTATGTCTATAGCATGTTGCTTCCGCTGTTTGGCATGCATGTAGTCCTGAGTTGTAGCTTCACCAGGTTGGCACCTCATTTTTAGGTACACCTGGTGCTGCTCCCGGCTTGCTCTTCTGCACTCCTCATTGAACCAGGACTGATCCCCTGGCTTGTTGGTAATGGTTGAGTGAGGATTATGCGAGCCATGAGGTGACAGATTGTGCTGGAATACAGTTCTGCTGCTGCTGATGGCCCACAGCGCCTCATGGATGCCCAGTTTTGAGCTGCTAGATCTGTTCTGAATCTATCCCATTGAGCACGGTGATAGTGCCACACAACACATTGGATGGTGTCCTCAGTGTGAAGACAGGACTTTGTCTCCACAAGGACTGTGTGGTGGTCACTCCTACCAATAATGTCATGGACAGCTGCATCTGTGACAGGTAGATTGGTGAGGACGAGGTCAAGTAGGTTTTTCCCTCGTGTTGGTTCGCTCACCACCTGCCGCAGGCCCAGTTTGGCAGCTATGTCCTTCAGGGCTCGGCCAGCTCGGTCAGTAGTGTCACTCTTGGTGATGGACATTGAAGTCTCCCACCCAGAGTGAATTCTGTGTCCTTGCTACCCTCAGTGCTTCCTGCAAGTGGTGCTCAACATGGAGGAGGACTGAAGGAGGGTGGTCAGTGGTTTCCTTGCCCATGTTTGACCTGACGCCATGAGATTTCATGGGGTCCAGTGTCAATGTTGAGGACTCCCATGGCCACTCCCTCCTGACTGCATATCACTGTACCCCCTCCTCTGGTGGGTCAGGACATACCCAGGGGTGGTGATGGAAGTGTCTGCGACGTTGGCTGAAAGGTATGATTCTGTGAGTATGGCTGTATCAGGCTGTTGATTGACTAGTCTGATGCTTAGCTCTCCCAATTTTGGCACAAGTCCCCAGATGTTAGTGAGGAGGACTTTGCAGGGTCAAATGGGCTTGGTTTGCCTTTGTCGTGTCTGGTGGTCCATCCAGTTTTATTCTTATTATGACTAGCGGAGATTTTACAACTCAGTGGCTTGCTAGGCCATTTCAGAGGGCAATTAAGAATCAAGCACATTGCTGTGGGTCTGGAGTCACATTTAGGCAGACCGGGTAAGGACGGCAGGTTTCCTTCCCTAAAGGACATTAATGAACCAGATGGGTTTTTACGACAATCCGATAGTTTCATGGCCACCATTACTGATACTAGTTTTTTTTTTTAATTCCAGATTTTATTTTAATGAATTGAATTTAAATTCCCCAGCTATCATGGTGGGATTTGAATTCATGACTACTGGATTATTAGTCCAGGCCTCTAGATTACTAGTCCAGTAACATAACCACTATGCTACCGCACCCATACGTGTGTGTGCATGTTTATGTACGTGTGTGTCTGTGTGTGCTATTAGTATTACAGATATAGGCAACAAATTGCTAAATCTTTGCGTAACCAAAATATTCTTTCTGAGCAAATCACTTGAAAAGCTGCTTCTGGTCTTGTCTGTGATTGGGGATGGGCAGATCCTTCTGAATAGTCATGGGAGAGCGGCCAAGATGACATCACCACCAGAAGAAATTGCATTCACTTTTTTTTTCCCGGGTTTCCATCTGATTTGCTGCTTTTAATACTGGTCCATCCTTGAAGGATTCACGCAAAGTTTTGGCTTCTGATCACGTATTCAAGCCTCTCACTGTTCCCTTCCCTTTCCTGTTTACCCCTCACTCCCTGCGCTACGACCCTCGGACAATCTATTAGGGAGATCGTCAGGTAGGCCGACACATCGAGCCAGCCGTCAAGATCCGACACGTTTGCAACCCTGGTTTCCTGCTGCTCTCCCCCGTTGTTGTGTGAATGAAAAGCACAGCAGAGAGAGAAGAAAAAAAATGCAGCTTGCTGCAATCATCCAAAAATGTCCATGGAAACACACAGCTATTCTGTGGGAAGGGAAGTCCTGGCAATGGAGCACCTGTCTCTTTTATAGCTTTACTTGGCATGAGCATTATGCCATAGAGACTATCTTTGTCTCATTTTTTCTTTTTTTCGTTTGTTATTCACTGACTTGCTTGTTAAACTGCGGCCGGGAAGAAGCCATGTTTAACTGTCTGAGACAGCATACATTTGTGTTAAGAGCCCATTAATTACGATGAGGTTAAAGGGTTCAATGAGGGTTGTGCCATCACAGAGCGTTGACTGCAGAAGTGTTAAAAAGGAGTTTAGCATTGAATGAGTCCCTACAGGACAGTAAGTGTTTTACAAATGAAGTGCACTAACTGTGGAATATGAGTGTTCAGATTGCCTGGATGTTAGCTGTTGGGAAATCCAGATTGCCATAACTGAGCCAAATAAAACAACAGTGCGTTGAGTGGATCTGAGCAGACTGGTTAACCTGAAAAATTTAGCAATGGAATTTATCATAATAATGATCTGAATACTGCAATAAAACAACTCTGTTCTACAAACGAATTAGGAAAACTAAAATCTCCTCCAGCGTTCTGCACTAAAAATAAATTTATGCTACAAGGTACAATGTACCTATTTGTTAGTCTATTTTGAGCTCCATTCATAAAGCGCTGATGCTATTGTTGCCTCCCTGACCTGTGACCTCTACCACCAAAAAGGACAAGAGCAGCCATGTCATGGGAACTCCATGACCTGCCAGTTCTCCTCCAAGTCACTCACCGTCCTGACTTGGACATATATCACCGTCCTTTCATTGTCAGAGTCAAAACGTCTAATTCCCAACATGAAACCATTGTGCGAGCACCTTCAACACGAGGACTGCAGCGGTTCGGGGAGAAGGCCCAACCCCATCCCCTCAGGGCAACTAGGGAGGGGTAATAAATGCAGCCTTGCCAGCGATGCCCACATCCCGATAACAAGATAAACCCCTCACTGTTAACCCCTCTTTTTTTGATACATAGCTGCTGTTTGAATTTTGTTCATGGCATGATCTGTACAAAGTTACATCAACATAAGTCTAGAAGTGGTTATTGGTGACATTGGTGGACAAACGCTTAAGATATTTGTATGTTCAGCATATCCTTTTCCTTCCATTTTCCTACATTACAACAGTGACTACACTTCAAAAGTACTTCATTGGCTGTAAAGTGGTTTGGGAACATGCTATGGTCATGAAAGGCGCTATATAAATTTAAGATCTTCTTTTCCTTCTTCCTTATTGTAAAGTGCTCTGAGAGTTTTTACTCCCTGTGAGGAGCACTGTATAAATGCAAATGTTCATTGTGTGACATGTCTGCTGCATTAACCCATTTATTTTAAGTTGGTTAAAGAGTACAAAAGGAAGGAAGTCATGATGAAACTTTATAAAACACTGGTTCGGCCGCACCTGGAGTATTGTGTCCAGTTCTGGGCACCGCACTTTAGGAAGGATATGAAGGCCTTGGGGAGCGTGCAGAGGAGATTTACCAGAATGATTCCAGGGATGAGGGTCTTAAATTACGTGGATAGACTGGAGAAGCTGGGATTGTTGTCCTTGGAACAGAGAAGGTTGAGAGGAGATTTGATAGAGGTGTTCAAAATCACAGTGGATAGAGAGAAACTGTTCCCATTGGCGGAAGGGTCAAGAACCTGAGGGCATAGATTTAAGTTGCTTGGCAAAAGAACCAAAGGTGAAACGAGAAAAATCTTTTTTATACAGCGAGTGGTTAGGATCTGGAATGCACTGCCCGAGGGGGTGGTGGAGGCAGATTCAATCATGACCTTCAAAAGTGAACTGGATAATACTTGAAATGATAAAATGTGCAGGGCTACGGGGATAGGGCGGGGGAGCGGGACTAGCTGGATTGCTCTTGCATAGAGCCAGCGTGGACTCGATGGGCCGAATGGCCTTCTTTCGTGCTGTAACCTTCTATGATTCTATGATTCCATTAAACTCAGGAGAGAGGAATGTCATCTTAAATACTTTGAATAACCCTCAACAAAACTCTTTCATCCATTACGATTTCAAGCAGTGTGACAAGTGTTATAAATCAGATCATGTAATGGTTGTGTTTAACTGCGTAGACTCGTTCAATACTTGGAAGACTTAGCTTTCAATGAAAAAAAATACAACTTCATATGTGAACACAATGTAAGGTCAGAACAATCCATTCTGGGAAGCTGGGGAGAAAAAAGCTAAAGACCAGCAAAATCATTTAAAAATACATCTGCGCCTAGTTGAAGTCGGTTAGAGATATTAACAGATAAACACTAAACACATGTGCATAACATTCCTATGTCCCTTTTTCTTTAGCAGAGGAATTAAACAAAAATAAGTGTTTGTCCACTGTCATCATGAACAGTAATTTCAGGCCTATGTTAAAACAAACGTGAATGAAAAAGACAGAAAAGCTTTTGCATAAAGATAAAAATCTGACCGAGTGATCACTAACCTGAATATTCTGACATTACTGTGCAAAGTGCGAAAGAAAGCAGCATCATTGCACTGTAACATTACTCTGTCTGATGCATGGAAATCTATTGGAAAGAATGGTTAAAATCAAATGCAACATTTTTTTTTACTTACTGAGATGGTTTCAGTGTCAGGGGATAAAGAAAGAAAGAACTTGCATTTATATAGCGCCTTTCACTACCTCAGGACACCCCAAAGCGATTTACAGCCAATTAAGTACTTTCTTTGAAGTGTAGTCACTGTTGTAATGTAGGAAACGTGGCAGCCAATTAGTGCACAGCAAAGTCCCACAAACAGCAATGTGATAATGACCAGATCATCTGTTTTTTTAGTGATGTTGGTTGAGGGATAAATATTGTCCCAGGAGAGAACTCCTCTCCACTTCTTCGATATAGTGCCATGGGATCTTTTACATCCACCTGAGCGGGCAGACAGGGCCTCAGTTTAATGTCTCAACCGACAAACGGCACCTCCGACAGTGCAGCACTCCTTCGGTACTGCACTGGGAGTGTCAGCCTGGATTTTGTGCTCAAGTCCCTGGATACTCATACAAATACACCTACAAATGTATGTTCACTTCACAGCATATTCATTTGTAAGGAAACTGTCAGATGCCAGAAAGAGACTTATCAAATTTGGTTATAATGTCACTGAAATGCTTTTAAGTTATCAAAATGACAAGTTCGAGGGCAACACAGTCAGGCTGAACAATGTGACATTAATATCCCTGCTCCCAGAAGAGAATGGGATTGCTGTTTCCTACGTGCAATGTAAGGCAATGTTTTGATTTGCAGTCACAAGCACTCAAATACATGCAGCACATTTTTTGAGTAATTTAATCAAATTTATATTGCTGACATTTCAGAAAACTGTCAACAGATAAAGCCAGCAGTGAGATGAGGGAATATAATCCAACTTGTGGCATTAGAAATATAAAATCATTCTCAGACTGGTTAATCCACTTATATCAGATATTAGTGTGGTTTAGTAATAAGCAAAAAAAAATTGTGCACACTTCCTGTTGTGTAACACTTATTTCCTGTGACATCACACTATCACCATCATATTTTGTTGATTGACGAAATGGGGAACATGTGAATTTAAAGTTTAAAATTGCTGAGAAAACCACCTATGTGAAATTACTAAAGGACTTATGAAAACAATCTATGCTTAATGGCCAGTCAGGAGAACCCACCAATAAGAGAGAGGAGAAGGTGAGCCAATTAAATCACTGAAAAATGCTTTTTGAAAACATTTTCATACGACATTTTATTCTTAGTAACAGAAATTTCTACATCCAAAATAACATTTGGAACACATAAAAGATGTTAAAAATTATATATTTCACAGGAACATGGTTAAAGAGAACGGCAATGTTACCGTCTGTGTTTCCGTGCACCTTCATTAATGTTTCTCTAAGCACAGCATCTCATTAAAATTAGTGACTGGTCATCATTGATAGCTGATAGATTGATGTCTAAAAATGTTGTTCCTCAACATGCCCGTAATATATTTTTGCTGTGGGTGTGAAACGGGCACCTCCGCTGCAGCTCGCCAGTCGTGGGTGAGTGGAGAAATCAACCAGCTCCCACGCTGAACCGGCCGACTGGTGGGGCCGAGGGGGGGGGGAGGAGCCAATTCCAGAGGGGGGGAGGGGGAGGGGGGGAGGGGGGGCGCGACCACGAGCCGGCAGCGGGACGCAGTCATTATTGTGGAGCCAGCAGGAGCACTCCTGCTCCTCTGGGCCCCCACAAACGTTCAGCCAAACAAATTCTAGACCTTTCCCGGCATGGGCACCAGCAGTCCCTTTTCAGGGCTGTGGTCAGACTGCCCACCGCCTGGTACAAATAAGCAGAGTGTGCGTGGCATCTTCTCCGCCCATTGGAACCTGAAAGTTGGAAACAGGGTCCTACAAAACAGCACATTTAAGCAGCTTCCAGCCTAAAACAGACAGACAAGGCTGGTCAACCCTTTTAAAAGTCCCGCCTGAGAATTGACCGATATTTATTGCCCATTCCTGGTTGCCCTGTACAACTGAGTAGCTCACTAGGGCAGTTAAGTGTCAACTACATTGGTGTGGGGCTGGAGTCATGTGTAGGCCAGATCAACAAAAACAACAACTTGCATTTATATAGCGCCTTTAACATAGTAAAACATCCCAAGGTGCTTAGCAAACAAACGTTGACACCGAGTCACGTAAGGAGATATTAGGACAGGTGATGAGGTAGATTTTAAGGAGCGTCTTAAAGGAGGAGAGAGAGGTAGAGAGGTGGAGAGGTTTAGGGAGCAAATTCCAGAGCTTAGGGCCCAGGCAGCTGAAGGCATGGCCACCAATAGTGGAGCGATTAAAATCAGGGAGGCATGAATTGGAGGAGCACAGAAATCTCGGAGAGTTTTAAGTTTGGCGGAGGTTATAGAGATAGGGAGGGGCTAGATCATGGAGGGGTTTGAAAATAATGATGAGAATTTTAAAATCAAGGCACTCCCAGACCGGGAGCCAATGTAGGTCAGTGAGCACATGGGTGATGGGTGAACAGGACTTGGTGCGAGTTAGGATACAGGCAGCAGAATTTTGGATGAGCTCAATTTTCCTGCCCAAAATAGGTAAGGAAGGCACATTTCCTTCCCTAAAGGACGTTAATGAACAAGTTGGATTTTTACAACAATCCAACAACTTCATGGTTACTTTTATTGATACCAGCTTTTTATTTCCAGATGTAGTTTTAAACTGATTTCAAATTCTCAAATTGCGATAGTGAGATTGGAACTCATATTTGCCAGATTATTAGCCCAGGCTTCTGGATTACGAGTGCGGCAAACATAAACACTACACTACCGTACCTGTATCAGGTGAAGGTAGCAGCGCAATACTGTACCTAGAAAATCCGCTCTGCTAGATTGCCACCCAGGCAGTGAAGACAAAAATCTATCCCTATACAATGGGAAGAAAGACTTGCATTTATATCATACTTTTCACAACCTCGGGACGTCCCAAAGCGCTTTACAGCCAATTAAGTACTTTTGAAGTGTAGTCGCTGTTGTAATGTATGAAACACAATAGCCAATTTGCACACAGCAAGGTCCCACACACAGCAATGATAATGACCAGATAATCTGTTTTAGTGATGTTGGTTGAAGGATAAATATTGGTCTAGCCGCCAGGGAGAACTGCTCTGCTCTTCTTCGAAATAGTGCTAAGGGATCTTTTACATCTACCTGAGAGGGCAGACGGGGCCTCAGTTTAACGTCTCATCCAAACGACGGGACCTCCAGCAGTGCAGCACTCCCTCAGTACTGCACTGAAAGTGTCAGCCTAGATTCTGCGCTCAAGTCTCTGGAGTGGGACTTAAATCCACAGCCTTCTGACTCAGAGGCTGGATTGCTACCAACTGAGCCACAGCTGACTCCTTAGCTTGAAAGGTATTAGTGAATGAATGCTAACACATTCATATGATATTTTGTTAACACTTATTTATAGAGGTGCAGAAAATAATCAAGAAGGCTAACAGAATGCTGGACTTTATATCTAGAGGACTTGAGTACAAGGGGGCGGAAGTTATGCTGCAGCTATACAAAACCCTGGTTAGACCGCACCTGGAGTACTGTGAGCAGTTCTGGGCACCGCACCTTCGGAAGGACATTTTGGCCTTGAAGGGAGTGCAGCCTAGGTTTACTAGAATGATACCTGGACTTCAAGGGTTAAGTTTCGAGGAGAGATTACACAAATTGGGGTTGTATTCTTTAGAGTTTAGAAGGTTAAGGGGTGATCTGATTGAAGTTTATAAGATATTAAGGGGAACGGATAGGGTGGATGGAGAGAAACTATTTCCGCTGGTTGGGGATTCTCGGAATAGAGGGCGCAGTCTAAAAATTATAGCCAGACCTTTCAGGAGTGAGATTAGAAAACATTTCTACACACAAAGGGTGGTAGAAGTTTGGAACTCTCTTCTGCAAACTGCAATTGATACTAGCTCAATTGCTAAATTTAAATGTGAGATAGATAGCTTTTTGGCAACCAAAGGTATTAAGGGATATGGGCCAAAGACAGGTATATGAAGCTAGATCACAGATCAGCCATGATCTTATCAAATGGCGGAGCAGGCACGAGGGGCTGAATGGCCTACTCCTGTTCCTATATTCCTATGTTCCTAGGTATTAATGCAACTTAAATGAACGGATTAATGCCTGTGTGTTAAAGTAGCAGAGAGAGGAATGTCACCCAAATGCCAATGTCACCAACAGTCATTCCTAGGCTTATGTACTTTATGCAAAAAAGCTTAGCAACGAAACCCGACTCTGACTCCATCCACTGAGCATACGTTACGTATATGAGTACAGAATTGCAACAGTGGATGCGCGGTGACATGTTAATGAGTTTCACGCTCAATGTCACTGAAGCAAATGTTGTAAAGCTATATTAGTGGGAAACCACTGAATTAAACTACCCGCTGCATATAGGGGATCGGTTGCTACACCATCTGGTTTTGCCGATAATTACAGTGGCTTTGTAAGAGAGGCTATCCTTAGGACTCCACTAAACACCATGAAACAATGATGCAGCCTCATTAAAATTTAATTTTGATTCTTCTGAGCCCAACAATTGACCAAAGGCTTTTGTTTCTATTAATCTGTGTAGGTTGCTGAATCTCACTAATGTAGGTAAGATGCAATGGCTGCCTTGCATTCCCATTAGTGACTTATTGATATAGACAATTGAACAGAGGCAGCTTAGTAATGAATCTTGTCAGCATGCAAAACCTAATTATTTCAACAATTCAATTTCACATTTGCCGGAGGCTTACAATGCACCACAGGTTAATGTAAAAAAGTCAAATTTATATTAAGCCTCTTGCATTCCAAAATGCCTGCCATTGGTTATCCAAGTGGCATGAAAAATGAATGCACACAAGGGGTGACATTTCGCTTGTGGATAATTTCAGAAGTTAGCTCGAAAATAAGATTCAATAGGGGGGATTTCATCCCTACAGTTCCCATTACTGATTGGCAATTTTAATTTCAACTTTACATTATTTCAATGTACATTTTGCTACTGCACTGGAAACAAATGTGGGCGTTAACCTTGATGGAGACAAGAATGCACTCACCAGTGTATTGTGTGAAACAAGTGTTATATCAGAAATCTGGTTGGTTAAGGGAGTTAAAATTATGGTGCAACTGCATTCAATAGTACAATTCTTACATGGACATATGAAAAGAAGGGTGAGGAAACACTTCTTGCTTTTATAAGATCCTTGAAAACCTATCTTCTCAACCTTGCTTTCTGTCATCTCTCCTAACTTTTCCACTATAAATTGGAGTCCATTTTCTCCCCGATAACGCACCTCGAGAGGTTTACTATGTTACATACGTTATATAACTGCATGTTGTTGTTCAAACGGTAGGAGAGAGGTACTAATTGTATTGAAGGAAAGCAGCAAAAACCGGCTGTAACTTTCTTTAGTGCGTCTTTGAAAAACTGTCTGAAACCTATTGGGCCAGAACTCGCTCAGAGAGGCGAGGCATCGGTCACCACAGCTACTGCGAGTTAAACGGACGAAAGTACTTACTGCGGGCTCAGTGGTGTCGAGTTGCTTGATTTTGAACTTTAAAAAAAATTGTACGCTATCAACCCAACATCTGAGCAGCGTGAGTTGACCGGCAGGGAACAGTCTGTGAAAATAAAAGATAGAAGACACATCCACAAAATCTGTCAGGAAGAGAGGTCACGTCCATAGACTCGGGCTGCATTGCTCAAGCAAGCAAGCGGACTTCATTCATTTAAAGTTAGCATTCTGGATGTCATCGTAAAAAACAATTTTAATTTTTTTAAATTAAAAAGCCAAAGAAATTATTGAATTAAATTAAAGAGACAGAAGGGAAAAATTTAAAAAAATGTAATTTTTTAAATTTTAAATTTTTTTTAATGACCAAAATCTATTAAAAATGGAGTAATATGCGATTCCACATTTTTAAGAGTTAGTTTTTTGTTGTTTGGCAGTCATTAAGGCTAATTGCGCTGTTAAAACTTAGTTTAGACCTGGTATTTTTAAGTGTACCTATTTGGTGACATAATCCCTTTTCATCAGTCCTGCCCCCCACACTATCAGAGACCTTCCCTTTTGTTCTTTCTTCCCCTCCTCTCTTCCCCCCACCCCGCCCCTTTCCCTGCCTCTGTATTGGTTAAAAACTGTTTAATCTTCAACTGCTTCCAGTTCTGACAAAGGGTCATCGACCTGAAACGTTAACTCTGTTTCTCTCTCCACAGGTGCTGCCTGACTTGCTGAGTATTTCCAACATTTTCTGTTTTTATTTCAGATTTTCAGCATCCGCAGTATTTTGCTTTCGATTTGGTGGCGTAATTAGCTACTTTCCAGCTGAGCAGATACGCAAGTTGGTGATTTTTCAATGATTTCTCGATTGCAGCGTGCGATGGCATTTTAATTCGAAGCTGTCACATCGCAGGCGAACCAGTCGGAGCAAGTTCCCGATTTCCGCGTTTTAGTGCGCACGAGCAAATGCAGGAACTTGTTCCTCCAATTCAACACTAAAAACGGAGAGTGCTGTCGAGCTATTTCTCATACCGAGATCGTTCAATCCATTGTGAAAACCCATGAGATAATATACTGAGCACAGTCTCTTAGACCTCTGATGTGATGACACAGAGACTACACATCTCTGGTAGAGGCATTGACTTTCAATAAGACGGCTGATGACTTTCTGTGACATGGGGCATGATTTTAATAAGGTGGCGGGATGGTAGCGGATGGATCGGTGGGCGCACGGGTAACCCAAAATAAAATGTTATCGTTCCCCACGCGATCGCGACTTAATTGATGGCCCTTAACGTTGTTTGCGGGTTTGCCGTCCGAAAGCTGCGCAGAGGGCCGACTGCGCACCCGCATAACCTGCTGTCAGCTGGAGTGTCTGGATATAAAGGGCTTTTGCTGGAGCAAGGAGCAAGCACGCAGAATGGAGCAGCAGAGGGGCAAGCCAGCTCCAAGAT
Organism: Heptranchias perlo; assembly: GCF_035084215.1. Taxonomy (NCBI): domain Eukaryota; kingdom Metazoa; phylum Chordata; class Chondrichthyes; order Hexanchiformes; family Hexanchidae; genus Heptranchias; species Heptranchias perlo. The sequence goes on along the minus strand of NC_090339.1, from coordinate 60,136,728 downwards.
TCAGTGACGCCTCACTTGAGGTGCTGCTGGCCGGGGTGAGGAGGAGGAGGGAACTATTTCATCCGGCCGACAGGAGGAAGTGGCCTGCCTCTGCCACCAAGAAGGCCTGGCTCGAGGTGGCAGAGGAGGTCACCAGCAGGAACAACATCTGCCGCACCTGGGTTATGAGTCATTCCAGGCCACGGGGCGGGGTCCAGACAGATCATCTGAGACAATATATCAGGCAGTATAGGATCTGCTGGGCTCTGCTCTCTGCTCTGCACTCTGCTCTCTGCTCTCTGCTCCTCGGCATCATTCTACAGCGAGTCTCCTGAGTGGGGCTCGGCTCGATTGAATGGAACACCGCCAGAAGCTGAGCGCTGGTCTTCCTCCCTCATCAACGGACCTCGACTCAAACTGGAACTTGGATACTGCATCGGCGGTACGGAACCAGGAGCGAGACGTGCAGGAAGAAGCTGCAAGCAAGACAACGGGCGATCGGGGTGAGCATATTGCCTGCGTCTACACACCCACAAGACCACTGAGCTGTGTAAGGGGGTGATTGTAAGTCCCGACCAAACCTTCGAGGGTTTTAGTGCTGGGGGGTCCTGTGTAAGTTTATTTCATGGGCTGGGGGGGGTTTTCTCTTATTAAGCCGTGGTAATTTAGCACGGTCGGACTTATTGTACAAGCCAGGGTTGTACTGTTTGCACTGTTTACTAGTGTCATTATTAATCTTATTAAACACAATACGGTTGAGCCAGAAAACATGTGTCCGAGTCTGACCTGTCCTTATAATCCCTATCGTTCCAGAATTATAGTAAGAGTTGTGTTTTCGGTACGCCCGAGAAAATCGCTTACACAGACCCTGACAACGGCCGATCGGACTCACTGTGAACAACATTCTGCCGCCTTAAACAGGCAGACAGAAACTTTACAACTGGGCTTCCAAGGCATCACACATGTCCTCCAAACTGTTGTCCAGAAGCGTGGTAGGAGTGATGTGGACCTGGTCCAGGGGAGGGATGATGGAAGAAGTGGGGACATGGTAGTGGGGACGCCACTCAAAGCGCTCTCACATCTCACCTGTTGCCCTCTCAACCAGTACCCGCAATGCTGCCTCCTCTCCAGGTGGTCGAGTCCGCCCCTGCACAGGTGCAGGTGGAGCAGTCTTTGGCGGGGCCCTCACGGGTTCCAAAACCCAGAGGGCATAAGCCAAAAGCATCTCAACAGTCAGGGCATGAGCGTGAGTTGCCTGCCACTACCTCTGCTACAGCCACAGAGGATGCTCCACGTAGAAGCGATAGGAAGTGAAAGGCGAAGGATTTATGATCACAAAGGGCACGCACAAGGGTGTTTGACAAACTTGTCAGGTTTTTCATTTATATTTGGTTTTTTGTTAAGTTCACATTAAATGTTATCATTCTCACCACTACTGCCACGTCTTGCCCATTCTTGACTGGCTTTTGCGAGCGCACCCTTTCATGTGCTTCATCATGAACGGCGAGACTTGATGCCACCCAGTGGGTGCGTTTACAGCGGGTGTATGTGTAATTGTAGGACTGTTTTGTGAAGGGGAGGGGGGCTAGTGTTGGCACTGCTCTTTCCAGGTGGTCTGAGGACTGGACTGTCCTCACTTTGCAGATGTCCTTGCGAGAATCGTTCAAATATTCGTGACTCCCTGGCCTCACGAGCAGCCAGGTGAGCCGCTGCTCTGCTGATGGGTTCCTTCTCTTCTTCATCTTCCTCCTCCTCCTCATCCTCCTCCTCAATGTTGATGGCAGATGTGGATTCTGGATGAAGGCTTGGGGCCTCATCAACCGGTACCCCTCTCTGTTGCGCCGTGTTGTGCAGGACACAACACACTACTATAATGCGTCCCACTCTCACTGGTGCGTATTAAAGTGCTCCCCCAGACTGATCCAGGCATCGAAATCGCATCTTCAGCAGTCCCATCGTGTGCTCAATGACAGACCAGATGGCGATGTGACTGTTGTTGTATCGACGCTGTGCCTCTCTGATGGGGTTCCTCAGAGGTGTCATGAGCCACGTGTGCAGGGGGACTCCCTTGTCTCCCTTAAGGCTGTTTGGTGCGTGGAAGAGGGCCGGGATGTTGGATTCCCTCAGAATGAACAAATCATGGCAGCTGCCAGGGAATCTGGCGCACGTGAAGAAATCTTTTGTGGTGGTCACAAACGAGCTGAGTGTTGATATCCCTTTCTGTTGGTGAACAGTCCTGGCTCATGTGGAAGTGCTCGGATTGCTATATGGGTGCAATCAATTGCAACCTGTACCCGTGGGAAGCCAGCCACAGAGTGAAAACCCACTGCCCTCTCCATCTGACTGGGATCCTAGTGAGATGCCCTGCAAAACAATTCATCAGTGACCTTTCTTATGCACTTGTGGGCAGGCGACTGAGAGGCCCCGGCGATTTCACCAGTGGTGCCCTGGAATGATCCGGAGATGAAGAAGTTGAGGGCAGTGGTCACTTTAACTGCCACGGGCAATGCGATGCCACCAGGCCCAGCCGGGAGCAGCTCGGCATGAAGGAGGCTGCAGATGTCTGCGACCACCTGGCGACTCAATCTCAGCCTCCGTAGGCACTGCTCCTCAGAGAGGTCGAGGAAGCTCAGCCTCGGTCTGTAGACCCTCTCACGAGGGTAGTGCCTCCTGCGACGTCGGTCCCTCTGTTGTTGCCCTCTCTGCCCTTGTGCAGGTGCCTGTGGCGCAGCTCTGTGTTGTGGAGATGCAAGTGGCGGAGGTCCACGCCGTGCCTGGCGAGGATGGTGATGTTCTCCGTACTCGGATGTGCTGGTGAATGCAACCGCTGCGTCCTCCCATCCTGATGTTATCTGTTTGAGGGGGTCAAAAAAGTTGGTAAATATGTGTAAACAGAGCAATTTTGGGCACGAACCAAGAATTTTCAATCTAAACACAAAGAACTCCCAGCCAAAAGTTTGTCTGAGAGAACTGCTGCAATTAACTCACCTTTTATCCTCATCTGTCAAACGGGGATTTAAATGGCCAAATAACTGTCGGCTCCAACCTGCCTCGTTCCCCATGGCATGCTTCACACAGCACGGGAAACACGTTGAGGCAGTGTTGAAATCACTTTCCAGCATGATTAACTACATTAATGAAGATTTCAAGTACTTAAGTAGTTTAATTCCTGGCTTAAATATCGTCCCACTGGCTTTAATTGCCGGCGGGACTTCCAGGTTCGGGAAGATGGATCTGGGTCGTGCGTGTTGGAGCCGGGATTCCTTCCCGCTCTGGAAACGCTCGATTTTGTTTGCCCACCCCCACGCACCCGGACTTCAAAGTTAAAATCGTGCCCATGATACCCAGATGTTTCGCGGGTGCCGCTGACCCTCCTTTCATTTATACCTAACAGGTTACTAATCTTCTTCAGAGATGCCTCCTTCCTCTACAAGTACATCTGCGATGGGGACACAGTGAAGCAGATGTTTGCACTCAACATAATGAAATATAAGGCTGTTAAATTGAACATGCCTTGTGTTAAGATGGTACTTGGCAATCACAAACATGTTCACGCCAAAAACAGTGGACCAAGTCATAATTTTCTCACATTTTATATCATTGTCTTACCAAGTTATTGTTGTGACCATTGATAGATATTTTGCACCCGTATAGTGGGTGAGGTGGATCTAAAAGATCCCATGGCGCTATTTTGAAGAAGAGCAGGGGCGTTTTCCCCAGTGTTCCGGCCAATATTTATCCCTCAACCAACATCACTAAGAATAGATGATCTGGTTATTATCTCACTGCTGTTTGTGGGAGTTTGCTGTGTGCAAATTTCCTAAATTACAGTGTTTCCTACATTACAACAGTGACTGCACTTCACAAAGTACTTCATTGGTTGTAAAGCACTTTGGGACGTCCTGAGGTCGTGAAAGGCCTCTATGGAAATGCAAATCTGTCAGTCTTTCATTCTTTCTTTCTTTCCTTCCTTTCCTTCTTTCTGCAGACAAGAAAATCACCCTTATTTGGTAATAAACTACATACATGCATATTAGATTTCTTACCCTTGTGCAATTTGTGTGCTGTATTTACAATAGCAATGGGCAGACTGTATAGTTAGTGGTTTCACTGCAAAAACGATTTCTGCGGGGAAGTGCTATTCAGCGAGGCTGTGCTTCATTTCTCTTGCCATTGTAAGCCCATTAGTTTCTCTCTCCCTTCTTCCCACTACGAGTTGTTAAGAGATCATCCGGTGCCAGGCACAAAGCACAGATTATATTTTTCGAGGAGTTCTATGTCGATAACATTCGTAACTGAAAGGTAGTGCAGCGGAGAACTTACAGGCTCTGCATGAATCCTACTGCTTTGCAGTCCTACAAAACCACGCAGCTGAATATTCGCTTGAGTAGAAAAATCTAAGGAGTTAGTAGAGGTGTGCGTGCCTGTTTAGAATGACATTTGACTGGCATTGCAGGATTGGGCCTACGAGTGTCAAGAGGCCACAGTTTTAGTTGACTAACCATGGCTCTCCAAAAAGCCAGCCTTTACCGCGACTGTCCTTGCTAGGATGGCCAGGGATATGTAACAGTTCAAGATTAGCGTGTTACATGTTCAGCCAAGCCAATTGGTAGTTGTCAGGAGTATTATTTTTGGACCACCTTCACATTCTTAGAACAGAAGCACTTTGTGGCTGTTGTACGCTTGGATTGACTGATGACACCCTTATCTCCTCACAGGTAGAACATTTGCTATGTGACTAAGCTGTTTCTTTACGCTCCTTGAAAGATTAATGATCCTGCCAGCTTTTCGAGTAGTGCATCAATCACAAACTGAATGCAAGTGGACATGTTGGCCTGGCTAATACCATCAAAAGTCCCCTCTTGATACCTGGAATAAAACTGTGGCTGAGGAATCGGTGATATCCATCAATCTAAATAGCCACAGGCACTCCAAGAGTTAAACAACAACCACAACTTGCAATTATCTAGTGCCTATAACATAGAAAAATATTCTGAAAAGCTTCACAGAGGTGTAAGGGGAAAATGGATGCCGAGATAAAGGAGGAGATACCAGGAGGACTGACTAAGAGCTTAGTCGAAGTGATGGGTTTTGAAGGAGGAGAAGCATTTAGGGAGGGAATTTCGGCCTGTGAGGACTAGGCACAGCCACGGATAATGGGATGAAGGGAAGGGGGATGGAATAAGAGGTTGGAGTCAGAGGAATGGAGAGTTTGGAAGGTGTGGAATTGTAACACATTATAGAGATGGGAGGAGCAAGACCAAGGAAAGATTTAACCTCAAGGATGAGAATTTTGAAATTTGAGGCGTTGGTGGACTGGGAGACAATTAAGGTCAGCGAGGACAGGGGTGATGGATCTGAGGGACTTGGTGCAGTTAAAATTGCCTTCAAAAGCTTACTGCCCCATTCCGGCTCCATTCTCACCTGCTGCTACCTTCACTGGGCTCTTATTTTAGACGTCAAAAGAGCTTTCCTGTCTCAGGTGGGAGCCTCGTTAATACATGCAAATCGAGGTCCTCCGATCTCATTAGGACCCCAATGGCATTTTATCCATCGGCAAGGTGCCCCCTGCAGTCGCCCGCTCGGTATAACCGTGCTGAAACCCCCTCCACTCTCCCCAAGCAGCGATTTACCTCAGTGCTGGCTGACGACCTCCAGGCCGCCCGATTTCCACCTGCTGGCAGTCGGCCAGCTGCCTCTTAATGCCCAGTTCGCGGGTGGGGAGGGCGACTGTCTGACGGGATCTAAATGAGGCTCCAGGGTGTTAAAATATCCCAGGCCTCAAATCGATGCTGTCCGCAGCTGGTTTAACACTGTCCTTACCCCTCCCACCCCCCCATTCCGCCCGCCCGAAACCCGTTCCCAGTTAAAATCCCCCCCCCACCCATCTGTCTTTATTTGTCCAGGTTACGGCTTTTCCAGCTCCTGAATCGCCTCGGCTTGGCAGAGCATTGAAATCCAGGGGCACACTGCAGTAAAATGTAACGCAACACGCAACATTCAATGAGATGGTTAATCTACCTATACCATACATCTAGGCAATTAAACAGCTTCTGTAGACAGTCTCAGAGATCTCTAAACCCACCGGGGTTTAGTGAAGATTTCAGAAACTTGTAATTAAGGCAATGTCATTTTGACATTCACATTGGCCTGAAATTATGTCGTCTCAGTGTTCGTGTTTTTGTGGTGCTAAATGACATTTTCTTTTTGCTTTAAAGGAATAATTAGCGTATTTGTAAGTAAATTAGGGTCATCTATTTTACTTTAGCTGTCAAGATTGATTTAAATTGAAATTTTAACATCTATACTGTGAGCATAAGTATTTTACCCAGGCTTCCAGAGTTGCCTCATCATTATTACATCAACATTCCTATTTTCCATTATTTAATTACAGTAATTGTACAAATCGTGCCTGTGAAATTAAATTCATGTTAAAAGAGAATGAAACAAAACTATTCAAAGGAGCTCTATGCTATCCTTTGTTTTTAAAGTAATGTTTGTTAAAATGCACACTATATTTTAATTTCTGGTCCATTTCAAATTCTTTCAGCTCTAACTTAATCTATAATACGTTAACCATCTTAAGGCTGTGCACATTCACTGTCATTTTGATTTTCTGTTATACATTGCTATGTCGATGCTTTAATGGTAATTGCCAATGTAATCATGTCATGCTGCAATTACACTTTGCCACCAGTGGCAGCGCTGCAGCACCTGCACTGGCAGCAGGGCATAATTGCAGTGTGACAAGTTTACATAGCAATCTCCACTATAAATGTGGGCATTGAAATTTAGGATGGAGAAATAAATGTAAGGATAGAATGCACGACTTTAAAATGGGAACTGAATTATTTCAGCACACTCTGGTCCAGTTCTCCCCTACCCCTTGTCTTCACTCCCAGTCTGAAACACTATGGGAGGTTACGTGGAATTAAATAGTTTTTACAGCACAGAAACAGGCCATTCGGCCCAATCAGTCTGTGCCAGTGTTTATTCTCCACACAAGCCTCCTCCCACCTTACTTCATCTAAACCTATCGGCATATCCTTCTATTCCTTTCTCCCTCATGTACCTATCTAGATTCCCTTTAAATCCATCTATGCTAGACGCCTCAACTACTCCATGTGGTAGCGAGTTGCACATTCTAACCACTCTCTACGTAAAGAAGTTTCTCCTGAATTCCTTATTAGATTTATTAGTGACTGGCTTATACATATGATCCCTAGTGTTGGACTTCCCCACAAGTGGAAACATCTTCTCTACGTCTACCCTAACAAACCTTTTCACAATCTTAAAGACCTACACTAGGTCACCCCTCAGCCTTCTGTTTTCCAGAGAAAAGATCCCCAGCCTGTTCAGTCTTTCATGATAGTTATAACCTCTCAGGTCTTGTAATCTTGTAAATTTTGTTTGCACCTTCTCCAGTACCTGTATTATCCTTTTTGTAATATGGAGACCAGAACTGTTCCATGCCCCAAGTATGGTCTAACCAAGGTTCTATATAAGTTTAACATAACTTCAATGCTTTTCAATTCTATTTCTCTTAAAATGAACTTCAGTGCTTTGTTTGCGTTTTTTATGGCCTTGTTCACATGCGTCGTTACTTTTAGTGATTTGTGTATCTGTACCTCCAGATCCCTTTGCTCCTCCACTCCATTTAGATTCTTATTTTCCAATTGTATGTGACCTTCTTAATCCTTCTACCAAAATGCACCACCTCACACTTATCTATGTTGACTAATGTATAATTAATCAGACAGCCGTAGAAGTATCCAATGCATTCGAGTTCACTATTTTAATGTGGAAGAATATCAGCAATGAGTGTGTCACCCCACTACAACTCTGACAGGCAGTCAGAGGTTTGATTTCTAGTTCCTGAATGAAAAGAATCAAAGAGCTAAAAATGTATTGAGTAGCACAAAATTCTCATAGAACCATCGAACCATAGAAAAGGTACAGCACAGAAGGGGGCCATTCGGCCCATCGTGTCCACGCCGGCTCGAAGAACAACCAGGTGCCCATTCTAATCCCACCTTCCAGCACCCGGTCCGTAGCCCTGCAGCTTACAGCACTTTAGGTGCAGGTCCCGGTACTTTTTAAATGAGTTGAGGGTCCCTGCCTCTACCACCAATTCGGGCAGCGAATTCCATACACCCACCACCCTCTGGGTAAAAAAGTTTTTCCTCATGTCCCCTCTAATCCTTCCGCCAATCAGCTTAAATCTATGTCCTCTAGTTCTTGAACTCTCCGCTAGGGGAAACAGATACTTCCTGTCTACTCTATCTGGGCCCCTCATAATTTTGTACACCTCAATCAAGTCTCCCCTCAGCCTCCTCTGCTCCAAGGAAAACAACCCCAGCCTATCCAATCTCTCCTCGTAGCTACAATTTTCAAGCCCTGGCAACATTCTTGGAAATCTTCTCTGCACTCTCTCCAGAGCAATTACGTCCTTTCCGTAATGTGGTGACCAGAACTGCGCACAATACTCCAGCTGTGGCCTTACCAGCGTTTTATACAGTTCCATCATTACATCCCTGCTTTTGTATTCTATACCTCAGCTAATAATGGAGAGCATCCCGTATGCCTTCTTCACAACCTTATCTACCTGTACTGCCACCTTCAGAGCCCTGTGCACATTCACTCCAAGGTCTCTCACTTCCTCTACCCCTCTCAATATATTCCCGTTTACTGCATGTTCCCTTTTACTGTTTGCCCTCCCTAAGTGTATTACCTCACACTTCTCCGGGTTGAACTCCATTTGCCACTTTTCCGCCCACTCCACCAACCCATTAATATCTCCTTGGAGTCTACAGCTATCCTCTTCACTATCAACTACACGGCCAATTTTTGTGTTGTCTGCAAATTTGCCAATCATGCCCCCTACATTCAAGTCCAAATCATTAATATATACCACAAACAGCAAGGGAACCAACATTGTGCCCTGTGGCACACCTCTGGAAACGGATTTCCATTCGCAAAGACATCCATCGACTTTTACCCTTTGTTTCCTGTCACTGAGCCAACTTTGGATCCAATTCGCCACATTTCCTTGTTTCCCATGGCCTTTTACCTTTCTGACCAGTCTGCCATGTGGGACCTTGTCAAATGCCTTACTAAAATCCATGTAGACAACATCCACTGCACTACCTTCATCAGTCATCCTTGTCACTTCCTCAAAGAATTCAATCAGATTTGTAAGGCATGACCTTCCCTGAACAAATCCATGCTGACTATCCCTGATTAAACCATGCCTTTCCAAGTGACAGTTTATCCTAGCTCTCAATATTGATACTAATAGTTTGCCCACCACCGAGGTAAGACTGACCGGCCTATAATTGTTCGGCCTTTCCTTCATACCCTTTTTAAACAATGGTACTACATTTGCAGTCCTCCAGTCCTCCAGTACCTCCCCTGTATCTGGAGAGGATTGGAAAATGATCCTCAGAGCATCTGTTATTTCCTCCCTGGCTTCCTTCAATAGCCGAGGAAACAATCCATCCGGCCCTGGTGACTTATCAACTTTCAAGGATTCCAGTCCCTCTAGTACTTCCTCTCTCGTTATGTTTACCTTATTCAATATTTCACACCTCTCCTCTTTAACTACGACGTCCGGATCATCCCTTTCCTTTGTGAATACGGAGACAAAATATTCATTTAAAACCCTACCCACATCCTCTGCTTCGACACACAAGTTACCCTTATCATCCCTGATAGGTCCCACCTTTTCCTTAGCTATCCTCTTGTTCTTAATGTACTGATAAAATATCTTTGGGTTTTCTTTAATCTTACGAGCTAATATTTTTTCATGCCCTCTCTTTGCTTTCCTTATTTCCTTTTTTACGTCATCCCTGTACTTTCTATACTCCTCTCGGCTTTCTACAGTATTTAGTTTTCTGTGATAGTCATAAGCTTTCTTTTTCTGCTTTATCTTGCCCCGTATACTTCTAGACAACCAGGGGGCTCTAAATTTGGCAATGCCATCCTTTTTCTATGAGGGGACGTGTCTGCATTGTACCCCTGGAATTTCACTTTTTAGTGCCTCCCAGTGGCTTGCCACTGATTTCTCCTCAAGTAGTTGTGTCCAGTCCACTTCTGCCAAATCACCTCTTAGTTCTGTAAAATTTGCCTTCCCCCCAATTTAAAACGTTTACACCTGATTTAACTCTGTTGTTTTCCATAATAATGCTAAAACTAACTGAATTGTGGTCTCTATCCCCAATATGGTCACCCACTGTCACTTTACCCACTTGCCCATCTTCATTTCCCAGGACTAAATCTAGACTTGCATCCCCTCTTGTTGGGCTTGTCGCGTACTGGCTAAAAAAAGTTCTGCTGGACACCGATGCTGTTACTTCTTTTCCAAAAGCGTTATGCTGAAAGTCAACAGCTTTTTCCAAAAGTCCCCCTAAAAATTGCAGCCTGTTAAAACCTTTTTCCCTCCAAAACGCTGTTCAGCAAAAATAATTCCCCACAAACTCTCTGCTGTGGGAAATATATTTTTTTCTTTCTCCTCCTGCTTCATTTGTTAGACCACACCTGGAGCACTGTGAGCAGTTCTGGGCACCGCACCTTCGGAAGGACATATTGGCCTTGGAGGGAGTGCAGCGTAGGTTTTCTAGAATGATACCTGGACTTCAAGGGTTAAGTCACGAGGAGAGATTACACAAATTGGGGTTGTATTCTCTAGAGTTTCAAAGGTTAAGGGGGGATCTGATCGAAGTTTATAAGATATTAAGGGGAACGGATAGCGTGGACAGAGAGAAACTATTTACGCTGGTTGGGGATTCTAGGAGTAGGGGGCACAGTCTAAAAATTAGACGGGCCACAGCAAAAAATCGCATAGACCTCCTCAGGAGACTAACACGGGACGCAACCAACAGAGTACCCTTTGTCGTCCAGTACTTCCCCGGAGCGGAGAAACTACGCCATCTTCTCCGCAGCCTTCAACATGTCATCAATGAGGACAAACACCTCGTTATGGCCATCCCCACACCTCCACTACTCACCTTTAAACAGCCACCCAACCTCAAACAGACCATCGTTCACAGCAAATTACCCAGCTTTCAAGAGAACAGCGTCCACGACACCACACAACCCTGCCACGGTAACCTCTGCAAGACATGCCAGATCATCGACACAGATACCACCATCACACGAGAGGACACCACCCACCAGGTGCATGGTTCATACTCCTGTGACTCGGCCAACGTTGTCTACCTCATACGTTGCAGGAAAGGATGCCCCAGAGCATGGTACATTGGCGAGACCATGCAGACGCTGCGACAACGGATGAACGGACACCGCGCAACAATCGCCAAACAGGAGGGTTCCCTCCCAGTCGGGGAACACTTCAGCAGTCAAGGACATTCAGCCACCGACCTTCGGGTAAGCGTACTCCAAGGCAGCCTTCGAGACACACGACAACGCAAAATCATCGAGCAGAAATTGATAGCCAAGTTCCGCACCCATGAGGACGGCCTCAACCGGGATCTTGGGTTCATGTCACGCTACACGTTACCCCACCAGCGAACAAATGTTATCTGTTTTTAATATAACGGGTCAGTTGCTGTCTTTTCTATGTTTCTACCTCTCTATCTCTGTTTTTTTTTTGTTTGTTGTTTTTTTTTTGGTGATTTGTATATTCTGAGACCTGGCAGGTAACACCTGTCTGTCTGCACACTGATTGCCTTGGCAACGGGCAGTTGAAAAAACTGTCTGTACTCACCAAGCATTGTTCTGTGAATTATAAATGTGATTTCATTTCGAGGATTTCATTTTCACATCGTTCACCTGACGAAGGGGGAAGCCTCCGAAAGCTTGTGAATTTAAAATAAAATTGCTGGACTATAACTTGGTGTTGTAAAATTGTTTACAATTGTCAACCCCAGTCCATCACCGGCATCTCCACATCATGACTACCATCGACACCACAAACTGCCGGCTCAAGGTGGAAAGGATATCCAAGAAGATCGCGCATTTAGACACAGACATCAAGTTTTTACAGAGCTGCAAGAAAGCAGACAAGATCCCGAAAGGACTCCAGATCACGAACCCACTCAGGTCCACATACAACTCGGATTACGCTGAGAGACTCTGCCGCCGTACCTCTCGCACACTCCGCAACCATCTCATACACCAACTCTACAGCAGACGCCACAACCTCGAAACCAAGATAGAGTCCATACTCTCAACCTGTACTCAGGACACAGCAGACCAGCTACGTTATACCGCCAAACAGACGAGGCAACGGAACTACGCTGCCTACATGAAAACCAAGAGCAGGAAGCTTGAGAAACTCGGCATCACCACCAGCATCGACCAAGCTTCCCCTGGTACCACGGTTGCAACCACAGGGAAGTCTATTGTCAATTTGTCCGACCACAGCCTTCAACCAGACGAAATCGAAGTTCTCAGCCGAGGGCTCAATTTCTGCCCCACTACCAAAATGGACCCCACTAGTCTCGCGGCAGACACAGAGGAATTCATCAGGAGAATGAGGCTCCGGGAATTCTACCACAAACCCCAAGATTTCAGCAGCGAACCCAATGAGACAATCGACGATCCGGAACAGCAGACAGAGGGATCCGCGGTACAGCAACCGAAGAGGAAAGAGTCAAGCTGGACTCCTCCGGAGGGTCGCTGCCCTCAGCTTGACATGTATGCTCAAGCTATCAGGAAATGCGTCAATGCCAGATTCATCAGCCGCACTCAGAAGACAGTCCAGAATGTCACCCGAGCATAACGCAACGCCATCAACGCTCTCAAGACCAACCGCAACATCGTCATCAAACCAGCAGACAAAGGAGGAGCCATTGTCATACAGAACAGAACGGACTATTGCAAAGAAGCATACCGACAACTGGACAACCAGGAACACTACAGACGGTTACCCGCAGACCCGACCAAAGAACACACCCACCAGCTCAACAAACTGATCAAGACCTTCGATCCAGACCTTCAAAACATCCTACGCACTCTCATCCCACGTACTCCCCGCGTGTGAGACTTCTACTGCCTCCCAAAGATACACAAAGCCAACACACCCGGACGTCCTATCATATCAGGCAACGGAACCCTGTGTGAGAACCTCTCTGGATACATCGAGGGCATCCTGAAACCCATCGTACAGGGAACCCCCAGCTTCTGTCGCGACACTACAGACTTCCTACAAAAACTCAGTACCCACGGACCAGTTGAACCAGGAACACTTCTCACCACGATGGACGTCTCGGCACTATACACCAGTATCCCCCACGATGACGGCATCGCTGCGACAGCCTCAGTACTCAACACCAACAACAGCCAATCTCCAGACGCCATCCTACAACTCATCCGCTTCATCCTGGATCACAATGTCTTCACCTTCGATAACCAGTTCTTTACCCAAACACACGGAACAGCCATGGGGACCAAATTCGCACCCCAATACGCCAACATTTTCATGCACAAGTTCGAGCAGGACTTCTTCACTGCACAAGACCTCCAACCAACACTATACACCAGATACATCGACGACATTTTCTTTCTATGGACCCACGGCAAGGAATCACTAAAGAGACTACACGATAACATCAACATGTTCCATCCCACCATCAAGCTCACCATGGACTCCTCCTCAGAATCAGTTTCTTTCTTGGACACACGAATCTCCATCAAAGACGGGCACCTCAGCACCTCACTCTACCGCAAGCCCACGGACAACCTCACGATGCTCCACTTTTCCAGCTTCCACCCGAACCACGTCAAAGAGGCCATCCCCTATGGACAGGCCCTGCGAATACACAGGGTCTGCTCAGACGAGGAGGAACGCGATGGACACCTACAGACACTGAAAGACGCCCTCGTAAGAACGGGATATGACGCTCGACTCATCGATCGACAGTTCCGACGGGCCACAGCAAAAAATCGCATAGACCTCCTCAGGAGACTAACACGGGACGCAACCAACAGAGTACCCTTTGTCGTCCAGTACTTCCCCGGAGCGGAGAAACTACGCCATCTTCTCCGCAGCCTTCAACATGTCATCAATGAGGACAAACACCTCGCTATGACCATCCCCACACCTCCACTACTCGCCTTTAAACAGCCACCCAACCTCAAACAGACCATCGTTCGCAGCAAATTACCTAGCTTTCAAGAGAACAGCGTCCACGACACCACACAACCCTGCCACGGTAACCTCTGCAAGACATGCCAGATCATCGACACAGACACCACCATCACACGAGAGGACACCACCCACCAGGTGCATGGTTCATACTCCTGTGACTCGGCCAACGTTGTCTACCTCATACGTTGCAGGAAAGGATGCCCCAGAGCATGGTACATTGGCGAGACCATGCAGACGCTGCGACAACGGATGAACGGACACCGCGCAACAATCGCCAAACAGGAGGGTTCCCTCCCAGTCGGGGAACACTTCAGCAGTCATGGACATTCATCCACCGACCTTCGGGTAAGCGTACTCCAAGGCGGCCTTCGAGACACACGACAACGCAAAATCGTCGAGCAGAAATTGATAGCCAAGTTCCGCACCCATGAGGACGGCCTCAACCGGGATCTTGGGTTCATGTCACGCTACACGTTACCCCACCAGCGAACAAATGTTATCTGTTTTTAATATAACGGGTCAGTTGCTGTCTTTTCTATGTTTCTACCTCTCTATCTCTGTTTTTTTTTGTTTGTTTTTTTTTGGTGATTTGTATATTCTGAGACCTGGCAGGTAACACCTGTCTGTCTGCACACTGATTGCCTTGGCAACGGGCAGTTGAAAAAACTGTCTGTACTCACCAAGCATTGTTCTGTGAATTATAAATGCGATTTCATTTCGAGGATTTCATTTTCACATCGTTCACCTGACGAAGGGGGAAGCCTCCGAAAGCTTGTGAATTTAAAATAAAATTGCTGGACTATAACTTGGTGTTGTAAAATTGTTTAAAAATTAGAGCCAGACCTTTCAGGGGCAAGATTAGAAAACATTTCTACACACAAAGGGTGGTAGAAGTTTGGAACTCTCTTCCGCAAACGGCAATTGATACTAGCTCAATTGCTAAATTTAAATGTGAGATAGATAGCTTTTTGGGCAACCAAAGGTATTAAGGGATATGGGCCAAAGGCAGGTATATGGAGTTAGATCACAGATCAGCCATGATCTTATCAAATGGCGGAGCAGGCACGAGGGGCTGAATGGCCTACTCCTGTTCCTATGTTCCTATGAATTTTGATGTAACAGCAACAAATTCAATTGCTTCATTTTCCCAAAACCACTCTCTTACGTGGTGACATTTCATATTCTGACAGTTAAAGAGTGTCGGATAGAAATTACTGTGTTATCCTACAGTCACTTTATGCGCTGATGTCTATTCCTCTCTGCTATTATAAGGGAGACACTAACCAAGGTTCAACAAGATGAACAAGGGTGAAAATTGGAAGCAATCTTTCACTCAGAGCATTATTAGAACATGGAATGCTTTATCACAAGTGGCCATTGAGGTCGAAACTATAACATCATTTAAGAGCAAAATTGGATAAGTGTTTAAAAAGGAAGAATGTAAAAGGATACAGGGAATATGCTGAGTAATAGGGCTTGAGTAGACAATCGCAATTTAAGAGTTATCATCAAACAGTCATACAGACCATAATGGCCACCTGTACTCTAATTTCTCGGCTTCTATGATTTATAGTAAACAAATTAATGTCTTCATTCAAATAGTGAAGGCAGGCAATTGGTATGAGCACGTTAAACCTTCACATGGTAACACTGCTGAGTGCTATAATCTTAGCAGCTTCTTGAAGTTCATTTGCTGTCCGCCATTACCTGCAATTCTTCCCTCATCCAGGAGGGTGGTGCTACCTTGACCGTGTACTGCTCCACGATTGTCTTGAATACCATTCTGCATTTGGTGAGAAGCTGCCTCCTGTACAATGAGACTTGGGGTCACATCATTTTCTCCCCAAGGTGTGAACTGCGGAATATTCCTTCTAACATTCTGGACACAGACTGAGCAAACCTGCCCACTGAGAACTATAAGGCCCAGAAGTTCGGGGGCTGATGTCGGGAATTATCCCTGCAACGGAATGGTGAGACCCGAGGCACACCCGATATTGGTCCTTGAGCCTCATTACCATCGGGCCGGCGAGCTGTGGACTGTAACAGACGGCGAAGTGTGATTGAAGATCATGATGCCGCGATGCCAGCAACGCTGCTCAGATAAGTGAAGAAGGGTGGGGGCGACCAGATAGGGAGGCGGGCGATTGGGTCAGGAAGGAAGCAGTGCCCGCATTGGTGGGCGGGGTGGGGAGGGGGGGGGGGGAAGAGAGACGACGATTGGGGGAGTGGGTGGGAAGCGCTGGCTGCCTCAGGGCAAACCAACCTCGCAGTGAGGGCCACAAACAGGTGGTAAGTCCCTTATTTGCATATGTAAAGGGCCTTATGCCTGTTTACCGATTTTTTTGGCATTAACCAATATGGCGGGTGGCGCATTTTCGGCTCGTAATGAGTGTGCGCTTCCTGCTCGCTATATTGGCGGCTTAGGAGGCCGTTTAGGGCCCAAAAAATGGGCGCTGTGCGGCCAAATTTCTAGGCTTCAATTTCAAGGTGAAGCCAATGTCAGATGGTTTGGATACAAGTCCAGCACTCACTGGTGGAGCTACCAGGCCTTTCTTATGTTTCAAACAAAATATTCAGTATATTCAAGGCTGAGATGGATAGGGGAATCAATGGATATGGGGATCGGGCGGGAAAGTGGAGTTGAGGTCGAAGATCAGCCACGATCTTATTGAATGGCGGAGCAGGCTCGAGGGGTCGTATAGCTCCTATTTCTTATGTTCTTGTGTCCTTAAAAACAAAACTGCACATTTAGTATTCAAAATTAAAAAGAGAAAAAAAGCAAGGACTTGGATGTCAGTAACAGAAAAACTCAAATACTTCAGCCCAGAAATTACTATAAACTTCATGGGCAGATGAATTCATCCATGTGATGTTCCTCGAGTTCCTAATTTAGTGTTAATATATTAGACAGAAGAATGTTAACTAAATGTGCTCGGTGTTAAAATAGTGGACAGAGGAATGTCAAACAAACTCATTGGGGGTAATTTTGACTTTGTGCGATGGTGTAAAACGGGCAATATCGAGTCGACGGCCCATTTAACATCTCTCCCCATTTTATTTCCTTTGACTTCAACGGGGAGAGATGTTAAACGGGCTGCCGACTCACTGTCACCCCTTTTACATCATCGCACAAAGTCAAAATTATCCCCCATTAAGTGTTTGTTGAGAATGTCTACAGTCATTTCTAGGTTTTCAATATACACAATACAACAGCGGTAGATAAACGATCCAATATATAAATATAATATACACGTTACAACTGTACATGGGAAAAATCAAATCAGCAACAAAATTAAATTGGTTAAAAAAAGTACAGACTCCCACTGATTACACAAGTGACAGTTCATTTCTGAATTAAACTGCTGATGTGTGCAAAGAAGTGGCTCTTGCAGAACAACTAATAATCAGTGTTCCACTCTGCAATTCACCAATGCAGATCGTTCACACAGCACTCAGGTACAATTCATAATATCAACTGCTTCCAGACAGCTGTCAAGATCAGTTTATTTGTGGTAAAATATCAGTAATGCTTGTCTGAACATACGTAGCAATCCTGGTTAATTTAGTTGCACATCATATCTTGAAGTATTTCGAACAAAGTGGTCTGTCAGCAAAATTGGTTCAGATTGCTACCAGAACACAAAGTAACGGTGTTACTGCAATATAGAAAGATAGAACTAAATTTAAACCATTACACAGAAGTGGTAATAGCTTATTCCTGTCAGGTAAGAATAGCAGGTTGTTCTATTTCAATAGCATTCATGGTTGCTGTTCAATTTAGAACAATAGAAATTTACAGCACCGAAGGAGGACATTCGGCCCATCATGTCTGTGTCTGCTCTTTGCTGGAGCAATCTAAATCTAATCCAGTGGCTGGTTTTTTAATATGAGGTTAGAAATTGTAATGTTTCCACTTGCGGGAGAGACCAGAACTGGGGGCAATAAATATAAGATAGTCACTAATAAACCCAATTGGGAATTCAGGAGAAACTTCTTTACCCAGAGAGTGGTTAGAATGTGGAACTCGCTACCACAGGGAGTGGTTGAGGCGAATAGCTTAGATGCATTTAAGGGGAAGCGAGATAAACACATGAGAGAGAAAGGAATAGAAGGTTACGATGATGAGATGAAGTCGGGAGGGAGGAGGCTCGTGTGGAGCATAAACACCGGCATGGACCTGTTGGGCTGAATGGCCTGTTTCTGTGCTGTACGTTCTATGTAATTCTATGCTTAATGTGCTCAATATCAAATTCCTCTCTGCACCATTTAAGCACATGTCCTAACATGTTTCAGCTTAACACCAGGGTTAGAACAGCACGGGGACAATTTGGTACAAGTGTTCATATGAGATTAGCCTGATTGTAATTTTTGCCCGATGGTCTTTACAAAGTCTGAACTGTAACGTTTTATACATTGTTACAATTATGTAGATTAAGAACGTGTTGCACAGTGCTAACTTCCAGATCAATGACTGTTGAGGGTTCGCTATTATAATGGAGCATGAAAAAAGAGAACTTTTTTTTATTTTCAATTTACTTCTCCATGGCCCTCAAGTATAATCTAAAAGAAAGAATGACTTGCATTTATATTGCACCTTTCACAACCATAGGAAGCGCTTTACAGCCAAAGCAATATTTTTGAAGTGTAGCCACTGTTGTAATATAGGAAAATGCTCGAAGAATACTTCCCCTGCATACTTCATCCCATCCTCTGTTTCGCTTTGATTTATTTATTTGCAATATTCCCTTCCTACCTCTGTCTCTTTATTCATCTTAGGTCGACCTATTCTATTTCCGTCTCCTAAATTCTGTCACAATCAATCTCTTTGCTCTTTCCTGATCTGCAGCCTTTCTTTTACTTCCCTCTTCGTCTCTGCCTTTCAGACAGGTATTGGTCCAGTGGGAACATCGTACCATAATCAATCTCCTCAACCCCCAGTTGTCCATAGACCGGTGAAGACTTTGGTGGGACGAAGATGTGTTTCGAGAATCAGAGGGCGAGCTGGTGCAAGCGTTGCTTTAGCAGGCAGCTTCGAAAATAATTCCTCGAGTGAATATGGGACACAATGGGCTTAATTTTCGACTTGGTCTCTTGGGCAGTAATCTGGCAGATTAGATCACCCGCCTGTAATAGAACCCGCCTGTAATAGAACCCGCCTGTAATAGAACCCGCCTGTAATAGAACCCGCCTGTTACAGAACCCGCCTGATTTTTATTTCCAATAGCAGAACATCTTTTGTGTTTGATCATGACATGGTCTTGAATGTATGGGCTGTCAATTGGCAGAGAAAGTAGCCAAAACTGCTGATTATAGTCAACAAAAAGGACCTCCTCCTCCCTGTGGTAGACAACAACAGAAACAACTCCTTCTATGGCCCTCCTCGGTTAAAGCATCTCGAGCACTTAACAAGGTAGAGAAGGTGGGCACTGAGGACGAAACAAAAAGGAGGAAAAAAAATATGGAGGGGCAAAGCAAAAGTTTAGTCAAAAAGAAGAGTTTTTAAGAGGCTTTTTAAGGCCAGGAATGAGGTGGGAAGCAGAAGAGATTTTGGGAAAGAATTGCAGAGGGCAGACATTACTGATTGAAAGACCAACCTCTGCTGGTGGAGTGGAGGGAGTAGAAATGCAGCAGTTATCCATTGTCAGCGGTACACAGAGTTCATGTTGCTATGATCTTTGTATCAAACCTCTACCAAAAGGGGACCCACCATTACCTTCTCAGGGCAACTAGAAGGGGATGGTCAATAAATGCCAGCCCTGCCAGTGAGATCCCGAGATTGAATGAATTTAAAAGAAACCATGGTTGGATTTGAAGTTAATTAGCAGAAGCACTGGGAGTAAGAGATGGTATGGGAGAGGACACAAGGTTGTCGAATTTGTGAAGGTTGGAGGTGGAGATGCTGCAGAGCACAGCATTAGAGAAGTCAACCCTCAAGGTAATTAGGGTGGATTAGGGTTTCAGCAATGGTGAGGGACACGTAGGGGCATTAGGGGAACAATGTTATGGAGGTGGAATAAAGCAGTCTCACTGATGTGGAATGTGAGGAAGGAAGATCAGTATGAAAACGATAGTTGCATATCTTTGGACATAGCCTGAGGGGCAACCAGGAAGGTTGATTTTTTTTAATATTCATTCTCAGGATATGGCCATCGCTGGCAGGGCCAACATTTATTGCACGTCCCTAGGTGGTGGTGGGCCTTCTTCTTGAAATGCTGCAGTCCGTGTGGTGAAGGTTCTCCCACAGTACTGTTAGGTAGGGAGTTCCAGGATTTTGACCCAGCGATCATGAAGGAATGGTGATATATTTAGGAATGATGTGTGCCTTGGAGGGGAACTTGGAGGTGATGGTGTTCCCGTACAGCTTCTGCCCTTGTCCTTCTAGGCGGTAGACGTCGCGGGTTTGGGAGGTGCTGTCGAAGAGTCCTTGGCGAGTTGCTGCAGAGCATCCTGTAGACAGTACACACTGCAGACATGGTGAGCCGGTGGTGGAGGGAGTGGATGTTTAAGGTGAAGTCAAGGGGAAAGGCACCTCGGTTCTGGCAAGAGTCAAAAAGGAGAGGTTTTGGTTTTTGCAACATTGAGCTGAAGGAAACCTTAACCCAATCAGACTCAATCTTAAACAGGCAGTCAGAAAGCATAGCAAGAGCCTTGCAATGACGTTGGAGGCAGAGAGGTTTAGTTAGGTACTGTCGATGTACATGTGGATGCCAGTGGGTGATATCACCCGAGGAAACATCACCTAATTAATGAAGGGAGGGGCACTAAGGATGTAGTCTTGAGGGTGGAAGGAGAAACCGAGAGAGGAGATGCAGTTACTGTGCTGGGAACATATGAGCGGAACCATCAAATCATAGTGTTGTGGGGATGGATTACAGAGGCAAGGTGGTAGAGAAGAATAGAATAAGTCAACACTGTTGAAGGTGGTAGAGGGACAGCAAGCCACAGTCACAGTTACACAGGGAATTGTTGGGCGCTTAGAATCAATGCAGTTAAAGTGCTGTGAGTGGGCAGAGATTATCTTCACAATGCTATTGGGGAGGAAGAGTTGAAAAATAGAGCTGGAAAAGATAGAATAGGTGTAAAAAAACATTAAAACAAACAATGGAAGGTAGAGAATGGGAAAGAAAAGAGAATGTAAGGGGGTAAAAGAGGTAGGGCTAGAGGAATTAGACAGTTAGTTTTATTCATTTTTCTTTGTAATGAAACACTTATCCATTTATTGAGAGAGAGAAAGAGAGAAAAAGAGAAAGTAAAACACAATTATTTAGCACCTTTCACATTCTCAGGGCATCTTAAAGCACTTTGCAGCAATTAATTATTTTTGATGTGTAGTCAGTATTGTTTTGTAGGCAAATGTAGCAGCAAGGTCCCTCAAACACTTGTGAAAGGAAATACTAATTAATCTGTTCATGTGTACAATATACTTTCCTCTTTGTGATACAAAAGTGGCAAAAAAGTAAAAAAAATTACATGAAGTATAGAGCTACATTTCTCCCACAACCCAAGCACTTGAGTAAAATAAAAAAAACTCTCAGGTGCTGGACTTTGGTTTGATAACACCTTACATCATGACCCAGACTCATCGACACCCAATCCCTAGCCAGCTGCAGGTAAACTACAGCCACCGTACAGTTGAAAGGGTATGGGGCCATCTATCAAAAGTGGGGTTTCATTCCTCTCGCCAATCAAAAATTGCTTCGCGTCGATGCAAAAATGGTAGTATAATAACAGGCTGTGATATCAGTTTAACATTACAGTCTAGAGTATCCAACCTTGAATGGTTGCAGTCCATGAGTAACAGGAGTGAAACTACAATGTTCAATAAAGTGTTTGATTCCCTAACTGTACACTTGCCCTTGCAACCTTTCATACTGTTCTTAACCAGCTATTGGTGCAGTTCCTTTTAAAGGAGTTCATTGACATAACATCAGCTGCTTTTGATGCCTTTCGATTCAACATATCTACTGCTCTGAGGACAAAGGGAATCCCTTGAATCTTTTGCTTTATTCGAGGCTTGTTAATGCTCACTTGTATCTTCTAGTCCTCTGCTCCTGGCCAAAGTTAAATGATTCACTCACCAGCTACATTATCTGCTCGATAAAGGCTTGCTTCCCGTCCCTTCCAATTTTCTTTCCTCCAGTGAACACATTCCATTCTCTGAGTCTTTCTCCGTAAACCAAGTCCTGGAATGAACCTTGTTGATTTTTTTTTCTCCTGAAAACCCAGCGATGAGGATATAGAATTCAATAAAAAAAATAAAAACATTTAAATTCACACGACGGATCTCGACAAGTGGCGATGCCTTCAGTGAGTCACTGTCAACCACAGGAGCCGGAATACTAATCATTAAGAATAACGTACCACAAAGCTATGGAACAAGCTTTCGCTCATTTTTAAATACCCTGTTAAAACTACCAGACAACCACAGTGGGTTTGAGATAGTGATGATGCTGCCACATCAATTGCAGTAGACTATACAGCTGAGGGAGTTGTAGCTCAACACACTGTTTATCTGGTAAGAGCAGCAAACTCACAGTAACTCTCTCTCTCTCCAGAGATAACTTTGTGAGTGACAGAGTGTCCAGACAAAATAGTCAGAAGGGGTCATTCTTGAGGATGGCCAATGGCAGCTAAAAATATATATGTACTAAAATGGCCTCCTTCAGCAAAACAGCAGTAGCAATTCCTTTCCTGTTGCCTAGGAAACACTGTTGTTGCTATACTACCTAAATTTCATTTAATTTTATTGTGCAATTTTATTTTCAAGCTAGTATTGTTCACAGAACGCTTTCCTGCACCCAAACTCCAACCAACCGACGTTAGTTTTGTATTTTGAACGGGTTAATGCCCGAGTTAAATCTAAATCGGCTTGTTCTCAGGATGTGGGTCACACTGACATTTCGCATTTCTTGCCCCCTTGCTTGTTGTCCTGAGAAGGTGGGGGTGAGTTTTCTTCATCAGCAATTGTTTTTACTAAGGAGTGGATTGCTAGGCAGCTTCGCAAGACTTTAAGAGTCAACTACGTAGTTTGGGACTGGAGTCACGTGTAGGTCAGACCTAGCAGGGGTGGTAGGCTCCCTTCTCTGAAGGACATTACCATCCCAGTTGGGTCTTTGTGTCAATCTAGCAGGTTTCCTGATCATTTGGCTGTTTGCACCAGGACTATTTTACAGTGGCTGTAGTAGGTTGTTAGCTGTAGCTCAGTGGGAAGCCTAGATGGGTTATGGGTGCAAGTCCCATTCAACGAGACTTGAGTATATAATCCAGGTTGACACTTCGGTGCAGTACTGAGGGAGTGCTGCACAGTTGGAGGTGCCGTCTTTTGGGGGAGACATTAAACCAAGGTCCCATCTACCCTCTCAGGTAGACGTAAAAGATCCCATATCACTATTCAAATAAGATCAGGGGGAGTTCTCTCGGTGTCCTGGCCAATCTTAATCCCTCAGCCAACATCAGTAATGCAGATTATCTGTTCATGGAACCTTGCTGTGTGCACATTGTGTGCCATGTTTCCGACATTATAAAAGTGATTACATTTCAAAAGTACTTCATTGTCTGTAAAGCGCTTTGGGACATTCCGAAGTCATGAAAGGCGGTAAATAAATTCATCTGTTAATTCATTCATTTTCTTTCTTTTTTTCTTTCAATAAATGGATATGTATTACATTACCAGAAAAATTAAAAATTAAGAAAATTAACTCCTCTAGCCCGATGTCTTTTATCCCCATACATTCACTTTTCTTTCCCATTCTCTATCTGTCCTTTTGATTGTTTCAACTTTTTTCTACCCATTCTTTACCAGCTCTCTTCTATTTTTCAACTCTCCCCCCCCCCCCCCCCGAACCCCCCACCCCCCCACCTCCGCCTTTCTTTCTTCTCCAAGACTCTGTGAATCTGCTAGGGTTGGGTGAAAGTAGATCTACACTTGTTGTGATGGCCCCCAAGGTCGAAGAGCCATTAATGCAAACTGTACGGACTCACTAATAAAAAGTTCCACTTAGGAGTCGGTCATTCGGCCCCTCGAGCCTGTACCACAATTCAATTAGATCATGGCCCACCTGTACCTCAATTACATTTACCTGCCTTTGTTCCATATCCCTTGCACGTTAATGGGGTTTTTACCGCGCTTCCAGTGAAGCTACAGTGGTGAAACGAGAGCAACGCCAAGGAAATTCCCGGCCAATATAGGAAGTTCCAATGAATTAATTCTTTTTTTCTTCTTTTTAAGCCTTTTGAACATTGCATCTCAGCAGTCAGATAAAGACACGTCAATGTATAAGTTTGCCCTGCCTGAAAATGAACACTTTGACTGGCGTCTTCCACTGCACTTGCCAGCTTCTAGTTTTATAACCATTAAAATGAATGGCTGGAAAATTGTGAGATGGTGAACACAAAAGTAGAAAAACTCCCCCCATGTTGTTAAACATTCACGATTGTAAGATTATATTGCTAAAGGCACACAAAGAATAACAAGTTGCTTTTATACAGAATCTTATCACATTGTACGTTTCACAATCTATTAATTATTTATAATCAATAAATGATTATTATATGTAATATTTATATGGCCAATATTAATCCTTCAACCAACATCACTAAAAAGACAGATGATCAGGTCATTATTTCATTGCTGTTTGTGGGATCTTGCTGTGCGCAAATTGGCTGCCGCGTTTCCTACATTACAACAGCGACCACACTTCAAAAAGTACTTCACTGGCTTTGGGACGTCTTGAGGCCGTGAAAGGCGCGATATAAATGCAAGTTCTTTCTTTCTATGTTATGCAGATTTAGAAAAATCAAAGTGTGAAAGTGCACCAGGCTGTTTTTTTTTTGTATCTTGAAAAATACAATTTCTTTCTTCCTTTTTCTTTACTTTACTTTAAATTCAGGTGTGCAAAGTGAACAGTGTTTCAGTCACTCCGAAATCCACGTTGCTATGAGACTGAGGTTCATTTACTTCGACTTTCTTCGGGTCTCTCAAGTGACTTGTCACAATGATTCATTATTTCGGTTTCCTGTAATCAGTTTGATTGATTGAAAATGTTAGCATATCGCAGAGCCGTGAAACTGCCCATGTCTGTGTGTGGAAGTGAGACTAATGGGGATGGTTTAGTACTGTGAAGGAAAGAATGATAAAGCACTTTTCCTTTGGCAAAGTTACTAACTGCTTAACCCTTTCTGTAGACTCTATCTGCATACAGGTTTTAAGACTGTCTGTCACACTTCAAAGTGCCAAAAGTGTCTTTAAAATGAGGAGAGAAAGAAAGAAAGAAAGAAATTAATTCAGGCTTTTCTTTTTTAACTTGGAGCCAAAAATTTACAAATGCCTTCCCATCTGCAAATTTTCTTCACTAAACAGTTATTAAATTCTGATTGTCCTCAGATTGTGTTTGCTTACAACAATTATACCTTGCGGCCTTAAAGGAACAGGCGTGCCTAAACCACAGAATTTACAATGCATGACATGGGAAATCCAGTGGTATCATTTTAACTTGTGGGATAACTTACTTTTGGTAAAGATCGGTGAAACTAGCCATCTCATTCAAACCGTGCAGGTAATTGACATCTTGAGATAATGATGCTTGATTAATAGCTGTGTCTGAGAGGAAGACACAGCGCAGGCCAGCTAGGGGGGGGCAAGACCAATGATTCGTTGTTGCCCTTTTGACGGACAGCTCTGTGGCCAAAGGTTTCCAATTATTTGGTTCATATTGAACGACACAACCATAGCCCATGAGGCAGCTGCCAGCCAGCAGAGGAGCTGGATCTAATTTGACTTCATGGTCGCGTTTTGCAATGTAAGAAATGAGCAATCATTTTCAGGGATCTAGTCATGTTGAAAGATTGCTCCAGGGAACCCTCTTTATTATTTTGATGTATTATAAAGGACAGCTATGATTTCCAAAAATCTGTAAATATATGGTTTAATTTGAGTACCGCAGATAGAAAGAAAGAAAGAAAGAAAGAAAGACTTGCATTTATATGGTGCCTTTCATTGCCTCAGGACATCCCAAGGAAGTATTTTTGAAGTTGCAATGTAGGAAACGCAGCAGCCAATGTGTGCACAGCAAGATCCCACAAAAAGCAATGGTCAGTGATAATGACCAGATAATCTGTTTTTAGTTGTTGGCTGAGGGACAGATTTTGGCCCGGACGCCAGGGAGAACTCCCCTGCTATTCTTCGAAATAGTGCCCTGGCCCTAAACAACAATATTGTTCCAGTACAGCTACAACACTGGCATCTACCCGACAATGTGGAAAATTGCTCAGGTATGTCCTGTCCACAAAAAGCAGGACAAATCCAATCCGGCCAATTACCGCCCCATCAGTCTACTCTCAATCATCAGCAAAGTGATAGAAGGTGTCGTCGACAGTGCTGTCAAGCGGCACTTACTCACCAATAACCTGCTCACCACTCAGCTCCAGACCTCATTACAGCCTTGATCCAAGCATGGACAAAAGAGCTGAATTCCAGAGATGAGGTGAGAGTGACTGCCCTTGACATCAAGGCAACATTTGACTGAGTGTGACACCAAGGAGCCCTAGTAAAATTGAAGTCAATGGAAATCAGGGGGAAAACTCTCCAGTGGCTGGAGTCATACCTAGCACAAAGGAAGATGGTAGTGGTTGTTGGAGGCCAATCATCTCAGTCCCAGGACATTGCTGCAGGAGTTCCTCAGGGCAGTGTCCTAGGTCCAACCATCTTCAGCTGCTTCATTAAAGACCTTCCCTCCATCATAAGGTCAAAATGGGGATGTTCGCTGATGATTGCACATTGTTCAGTTCCATTCGCAACCCCTCAGATAATGAAGCAGTCCGAGCCCGCATGCAGCAAGACCTGGACAACATCCAGGCTTGGGCTGATAAGTGGCAAGTAACATTCGCGCCAGACAAGTGCCAGGCAAAGACCATCTCCAACAAGGGAGAGTCTAACCACTTCCTCTTGACATTCAATGGCATTACCATCACCGAATCCCCCACCATCAACATCCTGGGGGTCACCATTGACCAGAAACTTAACTGGATCAGCCATATAAATACCGTGGCTACAAGAGCAGGTCAGAGGCTGGGTATTCTGTGGCGAGTGACTCACCTCTTGACTCTGCAAAGCCTTTCTACCATCTATAAGACACAAGTCAGGAGTGCGATGCAATACTCTCCACTTTCCTGGATGAGTGCAGCTTTAACAAGACTCAAGAAGCTTGACTCCATCCAGGACAAAGCAGCCCACTTGATTGGCACCCCATCCACCACCCTAAACATTCACTCCCTTCATCACCGGCGCACTGTGGCTGCAGTGTGTACCATCCACAGGATGCACTGCAGCAGCTCACCAAGGCTTCTTTGACAGCACCTCCCAAACCCGCGACCTCTATCACCTAGAAGGACAAGGGCAGCAAGCACATGGGAACAACACCACCTGCACGTTCCCCTCCAAGTCATACACCATCCCGACTTGGAAATATACCACCTTCCTTTCATTGTCGCTGGGTCAAAATCCTGGAACTCCCTTCCTAACAGCACTGTGGGAGAACCTTCACCACACGGACTGCAGCGGTTCAAGAAGACAGCTCACCACCACCTTCCCAAGGGCAATTAGGGATGGGCAATAAATGCTGGCATCACCAGCGACGCCCACATCCCATGAACGAATAAAAAAAAACTTGCATTTATATCGCGCCTTTAACGTCGTAAACTATCTCGAGCCACATCAGACAAAAATTGACACCAAGCCACATAAAAAGATATTAGAACAGGTTACCAAAAGCTTGGTCAAAGAGGTAGGTTTTAAGGAGCATCCTAAAGGAGGAGATAGAGGTAGAAAGGCGGAGTTGTTTACATAAGAACATAAGAACATAAGAAATTGGAGCAGGAGTAGGCCAATCGGCCCCTCGAGCCTGCTCCGCCATTCAATAAGATCATGGCTGATCTGATCCCAACCACAAATCTAAAGAACACAAGAAGTCGGAGCAGGACCCGGCCACATAGCCCCTGGGCCCTCTCCGCCACCCACAGGGCATTGACCGATCCGAACTCAGCTTCATGTCCAATTTCCTGCCCGCTCCCCATAACCCCTAATTCCCTTTACTTCTAGGAAACTGTCTATTTCTGTTTTAAATTTATCTAATGATGTAGCTTCCACAGCTTCCTGGGGCAGCAAATTCCACAGACCTACCACCCTCTGAGTGAAGAAGTTTCTCCTCATCTCAGTTTTGAAAGAGCAGCCCCTTATTCTAAGATTATGCCCCCTAGTTCTAGTTTCACCCATCTTTGGGAACATCCTTACCGCATCCACCCGATCAAGACCCTTCACAATCTTATATGTTTCAATAAGATCGCCTCTCATTCTTCTGAACTCCAATGAGTAGAGTCCCAATCTACTCAACCTCTCCTCATATGTCCGCCCCCTCATCCCCGGGATTAACCGAGTGAACCTTCTTTGTACTGCCTCGAGAGCAAGTATGTCTTTTCTTAAGTATGGAGACCAAAACTGTATGCAGTATTCCAGGTGCGGTCTCACCAATACCTTATATAACTGCAGCAATACCTCCTTGTTTTTATATTCTATCCCCCTAGCAATAAAAGCCAACATTCCGTTGGCTTTCTTGATCACCTGCTGCACCTGCATACCAACTTTTGATTTTCTTGCACTAGGACCCCCAGATCCCTTTGTACTGCAGTACTTTCCAGTCTCTCGCCATTAGGGATGGAATTCCAGAGGTTAGGGCCTAGGCAGCTGAAGGCACGGCCACTAATGGTGGAGCGATGAAAATCGGGGATGCGTAAAAGGCCAGAATTGGAGGAGCGCAGAGATCTCGGAGGGTTGTGGGGCTGGAGGAGGTTACAGAGATAGGGAGGGGCGAGGCCATGGAGGGATTTGAAAACAAGGATGAGAATTTTAAAATCGTTGCCAGACCGGGAGCCAACGTAGGTCAGCGAGCACAGAGGGTGATGGGAGGACGGGACTTGCTGCGAGCACAGCCCTCACTCTCACTTCCCACACCGTCATCAGTTTGGGAACACCCCTCCCACCCTCCCCACTGCCGGCTGGCTCCCAACACAATTCACGGTCCCGCCTGCCGGTCTTGACATAATTTGTGCCGGCTTTGAGCGAGAGATCGATCTCCCCTGGAAATCTCTCGCCCCTGAAAATCAGGGCCTTAGTGCTAGAGATTCTCTATTGGGTCCCTGGGTCACACTGTTGTTTACATGGGCAGGTAAAAACATCCTCTGGAATGTCAGGGGCCTGAGGTCAGGGATGCTGAGCCTGGGTTAGAGTATCTAGCGAAAATCCCAAAAGCAAAAACAGCTCGGCTCGTTTGAAAATGGCTAATGGTGTTTTCAGAACCTTCGAGATCAAGCACAAGTGTACATAAAATACAAGGCCAGACAGAATTACATATCCACCCAGGTCAGTCACCAAATTGCTAGTTCTATGTGGAAAGAGAGACAAGTGGTGGTTTGAAGGGAATGAATATCTTGAAAGGTTGATGTTATCAGTTCACGTAACATGGAATCACATAGAATGTACAGCACGGAAACAGGTCATTCAGTCCAACAGGTCCATGCCTGTGTTTATGCTCCACACGAGCCTCCTCCCACCTTACTTCATCTCACCCTATCAGCATATCCTTCTATTCCTTTCTCCCTCATGTACTTATGTAGCTCCCCCTTAAATGCATTTATACTTTTCGTCTCAACAACTCCTTGTGGGAGCGAGTTCCACATTCTCACCGCTCTCTGGGTAAAGAAGTTTCTCCTGAATTCCCTATTGGATTTATTAGTGACTCTCTTATATTTATGGCCCTTAGTGTTGCATTCCCCCGCAAGCGGAAACATCGAGCTCAATTTTGAAATGGTGGCGGCCTGGCAGCGGGGGAGTGACGGTGCGCGTGGCAAACCCGCATAAAAAAACACATAACTTTTCCGACGTGATTGCGATGTCATTGATGCTGATTAAAGTTGTCTCCGGGTTTCGCGCCCGGCATTCAGGCTGATTGACAGGCTGGCTGCCGACAGGAGCTGCAACGCCGAGGTGGGGTGGGGAGAGAAAAAGAGAGAGAGAGAGCAGTCATCTGGCGCTGGAACAGAGAGTGGAGGGCGCTGAAGGGGTTGGGGGGAGAGGGGAAGATTGGGGGGGGGAGAGGGGCAGATCGGGGGAGGGAGGGGGATGATCGGGGGGGGGGAGGGGAGGGGGGATGATCAGGGGAGGAGAGGGGGAGATCTGGGGGAGACATCGGGGTCTGAGAGGGACACCGGAGAGGGAGACATCGGAGAGGGAGACATCGGACATCGGAGCAGGGTGGAAAGGTAGGTTTATCTTGTTTTTTAACTTTGTACATTGGTTTTTTATTTAATTTACTTTGTTTATTTTTTCCTGATCCGGCCCTTTATGCCTGGTTTCACCAGGCGTGAATCGAAAGCTGTGGGAAAGCCGCCCAGGTAAGTTTACCTATCTACTATGTCAGAAATAAATTACCTCAATGAGGTACATTTGGTTCTTTTAACTATCATCCCGCTGGCTTTAATTGCCAGCGGGACTTCTCCATTCATGAGGCGCGCGTGCACACAGTTGCGTCTGTGGGGAACCCGGAAGTCGCGGGTTGGAGCCGGGCTTCGGAACCCGCTCGGGATTTCCCCGATTTTCGCAGCCCCCCCTGCCCCTAACCCACCCGCAATTTCTCTACGTCTCTACGACTACCCTGTCGAAATACTTCATAATTTTAAAGACCTCTATTAGGTCACCCCTCAGCCTTCTCTTTTCCAGAGGAAAGATCCCCAGTCTGTTCAATCTTTAAATGATTGCATCAATAATCAAAGAATAGAATGGATCTCAAGGTAGAAATTTCAATCAGCAACGTTCAGGAACAAACAACGAACGTACTTGGACTGCATCCCTGTGTGTACTATTTTATGCCACAGATAACTCATTTAAAATAAATGGGCCAACAACTGCATAAGAATAGCATATCCTGGAATATAGTGTATTAAGCATTCATATGTTAACCCAATCACCTTAAAAACTGACATTTAACTTGCACAAGTTCATAAATTATCGAGAGTTCTATTGTTAAGAGTCGTATATGACCTACAATATTAAATCTAACTACTATCCTACGTTGTATATTATCTGTGCCTTTCAGATTTGGATTGTGGATACCCTATTATAGAGAGGACATTAAAACCATATAGCAAACCATAGAACTAGTCCCAGTATTTTGAGATCCTGGCACCAATTTTAGTATAGCAGGAAAGAATAACGGGAGATTTAGCAGAGATTTTTAAAATTATGAAACACTTTGATAGGGTGAACAGGGAAAGACATTGGGGAGTCAGTGATAAGTGGTCGTCAATTTAACAATGGGCCAGGTTTTGCTGTCAAAATAACAGTGAGGCTAATTATTGGTTTATATGCGCAAATTGCACAGCAACTTTTTTTGATATGTATTAACGACTTGGACTTGGGTGTACAGGGCACAACTTCAAAAATTGCAGATGGCACAAAATTTGAAAGTGTAGTGAACAGTGAGGAGCATAGTGATAGAAGTCAAGAGGACATAGACAGGCTGGTGAAATGGGCAGACACATTGCAGATGAAATTTAATGCAGAGAAGTGCAAAGTGATACATTTTGATAGGAAGAATGAGAGGCAATATAAACTAAATGGTACAATTCTAAAGGGGGTGCAGGAACAGAGAGACCTGGGGGTGTGTGTACACAAATGTTTGAAGGTGGCAGGACAGGTTGAGAAAGTGGTTAAAAAAGCATATGGGATCCTGTGCTTTATAAATAGAGGCAGAGAGTACAAAAACAACAAAGTTATGTTGAACCTTTATAAAACACTGGTTCGGCCATAACTGGAGCATTGTGTCCAATTCTGGGCACCGCACTTTTGGAAGGATGTGAAGAACTTGGAGAGGGTGCAGAGGAGATTTACTAGAATGGTACCAGGGATGAGGGAGTTCAGTCATGTGGATAGACTGGAGAAGCAGGGGTTGTTCTCCTTAGAGCAGAGAAGGTTAAGAGGAGATTTGAAAGAAGTGTTCAAAATCATGAAGGGTTTAGATAAAGTAAATAAAGAGAAACTGTTCCCATTGGCAGAAGGGTCGAGAACTAGAGAACACAGATTTAAGGTGATTGGCAAAAGAACCAAAGGTGACATGAGGAAAACGTTTTTTACGCAGTGACGCTGTTATGATCTGGAATGTGCTGCCTGAAAGGGTGGTGGAGGCAGATTCAATCCTAGTTTTCAAAAAGGAATTATGTAAATACTTGAAGGGAAAAATTTTGCAGGGCTATGGGGAAAGAGCGGGGGAATGGGACTAACTTGATTGCTCCTACAAAGAGCTGGCACAGACTCGATGGGCTCAATGGCCATCTTCTGTGCAGTAACCATTCTTTGATCCTATGATTCTATGAATTTCAGGCGAGGGCAGATGAGCGGTTAAGACTGAATTCTAAAAGTTGCTGTCCAAGATGCACCTGTACGTCATTAGCTTCGCAAAAATGGCATCTCGCCGTCTGCCTCACTGTTGAGATACATTGAACGGCGTGAAGTTGCTGTATTTACAGCCTTGGTCCAAACATGGACAAAAGAGCTGAATTCCAGAGGTGAGGTGAGAGTGACTGCCCTTGACATCAAGGCAGCATTTGACCGAGTGTGGCACCAAGGAGCCCTGGTAAAATTGAAGTCAATCGGAATCAGGGGGAAAACTCTCCAGTGGCTGGAGTCATATCTAGCACAAAGGAAGATGGTAGTGGTTGTTGGAGGCCAATCATCTCAGCCCCAGGACATTGCTGCAGGAGTTCCTCAGGGCAGTGTCCGAGGCCCAACCATCTTCAGCTGCTTCATCAATGACCTTCCCTCCATCATAAGGTCAGAAATGGGGATGTTCGCTGATGATTGCAGTGTTCAGTTCCATTCGCAACCCCTCAAATAATGAAGCAGTCCGAGCCCGCATGCAGCAAGACCTGGACAACATCCAGGCTTGGGCTGATAAGTGGCAAGCAACATTCGGACCAGACAAGTGCCAGGCAATGACCATCTCCAACAAGAGAGAGTCTAACCACCTCCCC
This sequence comes from Heptranchias perlo, assembly GCF_035084215.1. NCBI lineage: Eukaryota > Metazoa > Chordata > Chondrichthyes > Hexanchiformes > Hexanchidae > Heptranchias > Heptranchias perlo. The sequence goes on along the minus strand of NC_090339.1, from coordinate 60,103,562 downwards.
TTGATATTCAACGGCATTACCATCGCTTAATCCAACACCATCAACATCCTGGGGGTCACCATTGACCAGAAACTTAACTGGATCAGCCATATAAATACTGTGGCTATGAGAGCAGGTCAGAGGCTGGGTATTCTGCGGCGAGTGACTCACCTCCTGACTCCCCAAAGCCTTTCCACCATCTACAAGGCACAAGTCAGGAGTGTGATGGAATACTCTCCACTTGCCTGGATGAGTGCAGCTCCAACAACACTCAAGAAGCTCGACACCATCCAGGACAAAGCAGCCCGCTTGATTGGCACCCCATCCACCACCCTAAACATTCACTCCCTTCACCACCGGCGCACTGTGGCTGCAGTGTGTACCATCCACAGGATGCACTGCAGCAACTCGCCAAGGCTTCTTCGACAGCACCTCCCAAACTCGTGACCTCTGCCACCTAGAAGGACAAAAGCAGCAGGCACATGGGAACAACACCACCTGCACGTTCCCCTCCAAGTCGCACATCATCCCGACTTGGAAATATATCGCCGTTCCTTCATCGTCGCTGGGTCAAAATCCTGGAACTCCCTTCCTAACAGCACTGTGGGAGAACCTTCACCACACGGACTGCAGCGGTTCAAGAAGGCGGCTCACCACCACCTTCTCAAGGGCAATTAGGGATGGGCAATAAATGCCGGCCTCGCCAGCGACGCCCACATCCCATGAATGAATAATAAAAAAAATATGAACTAAATTTGCCACAGAAAGTTAAGTCTTGTCCATTTCAGTTTTTAGTACCCTTTTAACGTGATAAGTATTAATTATTGCCAGTCAACCTCTTTGTCACTCAAAATTAACTTTTAAAAGTGTGGAGTGTCATTCCTTCAGTTATTAATTGTTGGAGATTTTAAAAATGTCAAATTTAAAATTTTTATTTTTTTTTTACTTTTCCTTTCTGTCTCCTTCTCTCTCACTTAATCCAATCTTTCTTTCACTCACTCTAATTTACATTTACATTTCCTTCTCAGTCCTCGCGCTGTTTATTTCTCAACCCTTCAATCTGATCGGTTAAGGAGATACCCAGTGGCTTGCCCTGTTCACTCAGGTCCCAGATGCCCTGTTTCTCCCACTGCAACGTTATCAGCTCGCACTTGCAGCAACTTGCCTCGCAAAAAATTTAAAAACCTAAATATGCAAGGGCAAGTCTAACTAATGACAGACACCATTAGATGCCCTGCCACAGCAAATTATGGCCCAATATTTCGAAGAGTGTGATGAGAGGGGCTAGGAGAATTTATTTTACGCAGAGGATTGTTGGCTTTGCCACAGGGAGTAGGTGAGGCAGAGTCCATTTTTTAAGGGAATAGCGGATAAATGTCAGAAGCAAAGGACGATACAAGGCCACGGGGAGAGGGGGCAAGTTGGTGGGATTAGTTTTGTATTGCTCCAGGAAAGATCCGACACGTAGATGATGGACAGAATGGTCTCGTCCTGTACTATAAACTATTATGGTTCATGGAATTATGTGGGAGTAACAGATTGAATTCAAAGACCTATGATGTACATTGGAGTCAAATGGCTTATCAGACAGGCTAATCGCACTGAGTGTGGAATCACACAGCACAGAAGGAGGCCATTCGGCCCATCATGCCTGTGACGACCCTTTGAAAGAGCTATCCAATTAGCCCCAAGCCCCCTACTCTTTCCCTACAATTTCTCCTTTTCAAGTATTTAACTTGAAGCCGCGATTAAATCTGCTTCCACCGCCCTTTCAGGCAGCGCATTCCAGATCGTAACAACTCGCTGCGTAAAAAAGAATTCTCCTCATCTCCCCCTCTGGCTCTTTTGCCGATGTGACCTGTTAGATTACCAATGGAGGCAAATCTGAAGGACCTTTACCCACTTAATTCCTGGAATTCAGCAAATTCTAGCCCGCCTTGTTTATTCTACGTGAAGAGGCTGAGGGGAATTTTAACCCCCCAGGACGAGCACGAGAGGGGTTGGGGAGTGGGGAAGGGTAGTTAAAATTTCAAAAAATCGGAAACCCGACCCCAATGCGTCCATGTTTTAAAGGAGGGGGGGTTTTGGGCGACTAACCTGCTCTCCAGAGGCAGGTCCATAATTTAAATATGTTATGAGGCTGCGTGCCCCAAATTTTACCACAGGTTTAAATTTAGAGGCTGCAGGCCGGATTCCCCAGGGTTTGGGAAACCTGGCAGCTGAAGGGAGGTGAGAACGGCTGGATCCAGCAGGTGAGTGCCTTTCCAGCACTGCTTGTGGGCCAAGGGGAGCAGGAGAGCTTCCCCGCGGCCCCTCAAGCTAGCCTGCCGCCATCGGACTCCCTTCCCGCTATCCAATGCCGCCTCTCCCGCTCTCCACCCCCCCCCTCCCGCCGGACCCGCCACAATCTCACCCCCCCCCCCCCTTCCCAGCCAGGACCACAATCTCTCCCTCCCTCCTGCCCTACCCTCTGCTCACTGGCTGCGGCCTGGTACCGCAAGCCTTCCCTCCCGACATCCGACCTCTCTGGGAAATGGAGACAAAAATTTTAAATGCGGCCCTGCCGTTAAATTCATCAGGACCTACATGTTACTCACATTTCCGGGATTCCCGGCAGCTTCCACCACCCCCTCCCTCCAGGCTACCTCCCCACCTCCCCGTAAATATCAGGAGCCACTGTTTCAATCGGAAATTGGCTATGCTTTAAGAATGTGAGTCGCCTTGTTTGCAGCTTTTAAAGGACTGATTTACTCTTCCTTTTTTATTCGTTCATGGGATGTGGGCATCGCTGGTGAGGCCGGCATTTATTGCCCATCCCTAATTGCCCCTTGAGAAGGTGGTGGTGAGCCGCCTTCTTGAACCGCTGCGGTCCGTCTGGTGACGGTTCTCCCACAGTGCTGTTAGGAAGGGAGTTCCAGGATTTTGACCCAGCGACGATGGAGGAACGGCGATATATTTCCAAATGTAAGGAGTTGCACAACACCAGGTTATAGTCCAACAGCTTTATTTGAAATCACAAGCTTTCGGAGCTTTGCTCCTTCGTCAGGTGAAGTGAAGAGATGCATAAAGACACAGCATATATAGTCAGAGAACAATGCCTGGTGATTGCACATAATCTTTCCAACTGCCCTTTATCACACCTCGGCAGAGAGATAATCACAGCAATCAAAGGAGTGAATGGTGTTCAGACAGGTTAGTCAGGGAAACATTACATCCAAGAATACTGAGGTGGGGTCAAAAGCGGTCAAATCAGAAAGACAGAGAGAGAGAGAGACCAGAAAGACAGAGTGAGAGAGAGAGAGAGAGAGAGTGACCAGTTGTATTAAAAACAGATAACTTTTTTTTGCTGGAAATCGCAGCAGGTCCGGCCGCATCTGTGTATGGAGATGCGATTTCCAGCAAAAAAAAGTTATCTGTTTTTAATACAACTGGTCACTCTCTCTCTCTCTCTCTCTCTCTCTCACTCTGTCTTTCTGGTCTCTCTCTCTCTCTGTCTTTCTGATTTGACCGCTTGTGACCCCACCTCAGTATTCTTGGATGTTATGTTTCCCTGACTAACCTGTCTGAACACCATTCACTCCTTTGATTGCTGTGATTATCTCTCTGCCGAGGTGCGATAAAGGGCAGTTGGAAAGATTATCTGTAATCACCAGGCATTGTTCTCTGACTATATATGCTGTGTCTTTATGCAACTCTTCACTTCACCTGACGAAGGAGCAAAGCTCCGAAAGCTTGTGATTTCAAATAAAGCTGTTGGACTATAACCTGGTGTTGTGCGACTCCTTACATTTGTCCACCCCAGTCCATCACCGGCATCTCCACATCACGATATATTTCCAAGTCGGGATGGTGCGTAATTTGGAGGGGAATGTGCAGGTGGTGTTGTTCCCATGTTCCTGCTGCCCTTGTCCTTCTAGGTGGTAGAGGTTGCGGGTTTGGGAGGTGCTGTCGAAGAAGCCTTGGCGAGTTGCTGCAGTGCATCCTGTGGATGGAACACACTGCAGCCACAGTGCGCCGGTGGTGAAGGGAGTGAATGTTTAGGGTGGTGGATGGGGTGCCAATCAAGCAGGCTGCTTTGTCCTGGATGGTGTCGAGCTTCTTGAGTGTTGTTGGAGCTGCAATCATCCAGGCAAGTGGAGAGTATTCCATCACACCCCTGACTTGTGCCTGGTAGATGGTGGAAAGGCTTTGGGGAGTCAGGAGGTGAGTCACTCGCCGCAGAATACCGAGCCTCTGACCTGCTCTTGTAGCCACAGTATTTATGTGGCTGGTCCCGTTAAGTTTCTGGTCAGTGGTGACCCCCAGGATGTTGAAGGTGGGGGATTCTGCAATGGTGATGCCGTTGAATGTCAAGCGGAGGTGGTTAGACTCTCTCTTGCTGGAGATGGTCATTGCTTGGCATTTGTCTGGCGCGAATGTTACTTGACACTTAAGAGCCCAAGCCTGGATGTTGTCCAGGTCTTGCTGCATGCGGGCTCGGATTGCTTCATTATCTGATGAGTTGCGAATGGAACTGAACACTGTGCAATCATCAGCAAACATCCCCATTTCTGACCTTATGATGGAAGGCAGATTATTGATGAAGCAGCTGAAGATGGTTGGGCCTAGGACACTGCCCTGAGGAATTCCTGCAGCAATGTCCTGGGCCTGAGATGATTGGTCTCCAACAACCACTACCATCTTCCTTTGTGCTAGGTATGACTCCAGCCACTGGAGAGTTTTCCCCTTGATTCCGATTGACTTCAATTTTACCAGGGCTCCTTGGTGCCACACTCGGTCAAAATCTGCCTTGATGTCAAGGGCAGTCACTCTCACCTCACCTCTGGAATTCAACTCTTTTGTCCATGTCTGGACCAAGGCTATAATGAGGTCTGGAGCCGAGTGGTCCTGGCGGAACCCAAACTGAGCATCGGTGAGCAGGTTATTGGTGCGTAACTGCTGCTTGATAGCACTGTCGACGACACCTTCCATCACTTTGCTGATGATTGAGAGTGGGCTGACGGGGCGGTAATTGGCCGGATTGGATTTGTCCTGCTTTTTGTGGACAGAACATACCTGGGCAATTTTCCCCATTGTCGGGTAGATGCCAGTGTTGTAGCTGTACTGGAACAGTTTGGCTAGAGGCGCAGCTAGTTCTGGAGCACACATCTTCAGCACTACAGCCGGGATGCTGTCGGGGCCCATAGCCTTTGCTGTATCCAGTGCACTCAACCATTTCTTGATATCACGTGGAGTGAATCGAATTGGCTGAAGACTGGCTTCTGTGATGGTGGGGATATCGGGAGGAGGCCGAGATAGATCATCCACTCGGCACTTCTGGCTGAAGATGGTTGAAACACTTCAGCCTTGTCTTTTGCACTCACGTGCTGGACTCTGCCATCATTGAGGATGGGGATGTTCACAGAGCCTCCTCCTCCCGTTTGTTGTTTAATTGTCCACCACCATTCACAACTAGATGTGGCAGGAGTGCAGACTTTTGATCTGATCCGCTGGTTGTGGAATCGCTTAGTTCTGTCTATAGCATGTTGCTTCCGCTGTTTAGCATGCATGTAATCCTGAGTTGTAGCTTCACCAGTTTGGCACCTCATTTTTCGGTATGCCTGGTGCTGCTTCTGACATGCTCTTCTACACTCCTCATTGAACCAGGGTTGATCCCCTGGCTTGTTGGTAATGGTAGAGTGAGGAATATGCCGAGCCATAAGGTTACAGATTGTGCTGGAATACAATTCTGCTGCTGCTGATGGCCCACAGCACCTCATGGATGCCCAGTTTTGAGCTGCTAGATCTGTTCTGAATCTATCCCATTTAGCACGGTGGTAGTGCCACACAACACATTGGATGGTGTCCTCAGTGTGAAGACGGGACTTCATCTCCACAAGGACTGTGCGGTGGTCACTCCTACCAATACTGTCATGGACAGATTCATCTGCGACAGGTAGATTGGTGAGGATGAGGTCAAGTAGGTTTTTCCCTCGTGTTGGTTCGCTCACCACCTGCCGCAGGCCCAGTCTGTCAGTTATGTCCTTCAGGACTCGGCCAGCTCGGTCAGTAGTGGTGCTACCGAGCCACTCTTGGTGATGGACATTGAAATCCCCCACCCAGAGTATATTCTGTGCCCTTGCTACCCTCAGTGCTTCCTCCAAGTGATGCTAAACATGGAGGAGGACTGATTCATCAGCTGAGGGAGGATGGTAGGCGGTAATCAGCAGGAGGTTTCCTTGCCCATATTTGACCTGATGCCATGAGATTTCATGGGGTCCGGAGTCAATGTTGAGGACTCCCAGGGCCACTCCCTCCTGACTGTATATCACTGTACCGCCACCTCTGGTCGGTCTGTCCTGCCGGTGGGACAGGACATACCCAGGGATGGTGATGGAAGAGTCTGGGACATTGGCTGAAAGGTATGATTCTGTGAGTATGACTATGTCAGGCTGTTGCTTGACTAGTCTGTGGGACAGCTCTCCCAATTTTGGCACAAGTCCCCAGATGTTAGTGAGGAGGACTTTGCAGGGTCGACTGGGCTTGGTTTTCCTTTGTCGTGTTCGGTGCCTCGTGGTCCGGTGCCGGGTGGTCCGTCCGGTTTTATTCTTATTGTGACTTTTCATAGCGAGATTTAACAACTGAGTGGCTTGCTAGGCCATTTCAAAGGGCAATTAAGAATCAACCACATTGCTGTGGGTTTGGAGTCACATATAGGCCAGACCGGGTAAGGACGGCAGGTTTCCTTCCCTAAAGGGCATTAATGAACCAGATGAGTTTTTACAACAATCCGGTAGTTTCATGGCCACCATTACTGGTACTAGTATTTTTAATTCCAGATTTTTATTTAATTATTTACTCTTCCTTGATCTCAAGCGTACATTCAAAACACAAGTATTCATATAGTCCCTGAAGTGAGGGACGTACAAAAATCCATTTTTCACAAGTTATACCATTAATGACTCAAATTAATATTCAAACCTATATACTAACAATTTACCCTTACGTCGCAGTGGTTAGCTTGATGGTTACTCAAAACAAATGATGTTCCCAATGGATAAGGTACTATCTTCCAATTCATTGATTTAAATTATATTTGCATTTGGGTCAATTCTGAGCTTCTGTATTAACTTAAGTGCACTTGTCCTAAAATGACCCCTTTTCCGTAAAACATGCCCACAGTTTTAAACCCCAGGGGTATCTGGCCTATTTGAATATTTTATATCTGAACTTCTGATTGCCTAAATATTCAGGTCACCGGAGGCCCAAGAATTAAGTTTGGACGAGGTCGCCCAGGAAATGAATGAGAAATATTAATGTACCAGATAAATTATGCATACCAGCACTTAGACTCTTGTACTGATATACCTCACAGAGCTGCAAGTTTTGTCATTGAGAAATCTTCTGGCTTTTAGAAATTGAAGCTGTTCTTGCTACTCCAGAGACTTGAGCACATAATCCAGGCTGACACTCCCTGAGGGAGTGCTGCACTGTTGGAGGTGCCATCTTTTGGATGAGACATTGAACCGAGGCCCCTTCTGCCCTCTCAGGTGGATGTAAAAGATCCCATAACATTATTTCAAAGAAAAACAGGAGAGTTCTCCCCAGTGCCCTGACCAATATTTATCCTTCAGCCAACATCACAAACAGATTATCTGGTCATTACATCATTGTTGTTTGTGGGCCCTTGCTGTTTGCAAATTGACTGCCGCATTACCTACATTACAATAGTGACTACACTTCTAAAGTACTTACTGTGTGATAGAATACCCTCCACTTGCCTGGACCTCCACCCAACACTCAAGAAGCTCGACACCATCCAGGACAAAGCAGCCCGCTTGATTGTCACCCCATCCACCACCCTAAACATTCACTCCCTCCACCACCGGCGCACCGTGGCTGCCGTGTGTACCATCCACAGGATGCACTATAGTCCATCAACAGGCACATGGGAACAACACCACCTGCACGTTCCCCTCCAAGTCACACACCATCCTGACTTGGAAATATATCGCCGTTCCTTCACCGACACTGGGTCAAAACCCTGGAACTCCCTTCCTAACAGCACTGTGGGAGAACCTTCACCACACGGACTGCAGCGGTTCAAGAAGGCGGCTCACCACCACCTTCTCAAGAGGCAATTAGGGATGGGCAATAAATGCTGGCCTTGCCAACGATGCCCACATCCCATGAACGAATAAAAAAAAATTGGCTGTAAAGAACTTTAGATGTCCTGAGGTCATGAAAGGCGATATCAAGTTCTATCTTTCTTTTTCTAATGCTGTGCTGCAAATTTACTGATGCCCAATTGTAAACAATGTGGTTGAAACCTTTGGGGCTCAGTCAGAAATTTAAATAGAACAAGATTAAAATATTCCTATTAAATATTTCCTACAAATCAACAGTGATGACACTTCATAAATACTTAATTGGCTGTAAAGTGCTTTGGGACGTCCTGAGGTTGTAAAAGGCAATATATAAATGCAAGTCTTTTATTGATGATCCAGTCCCATGGATTTTTAATGACCAAGTCTTTGATCAGGCAACTTATGTACTGTGAGTTAGAGTTGTACTCGGGAAAGTAAAAATAGACTTGGGGTGATATTTCTTCTTGCTTTATAGAATATTTTGACTAACCAAGTAGTGCTTTTGTCACAAAATATTGGCTTGTAGGCACAGAAATGTAGGACTAATTGGACTAAAAAGTCCTTTAGGCTCGTTTTCGGGCACAGAACGGTCATCCCGCTCCCAGTGCGCGGTAGAAGCCAAAGGACCGAGGCTTGCCCAAAATTGGGCCTTGGCCCTCATTTCAATATTCCCTGTGAGCTGATGGTTCCTGTCACACTGCCAGAGGCAGCTCGCCGGTTTGAGAGTCTCCAAATTGGGCTGGCTGTGGCCGTCAGGTAAGTCTTATGGGTGGGGGTGATAGAAAAACAGGTGGGGGAGATAACGTGGGCTGGTAGTGGCTTGAAGCAGTTCTGTGGAGAGGGGAGGAGCAGCCTTACTCCTCCTGTCTCCACATGAAGGTAAGTACGGAAAAAAATTTACATTTTTTGTGTGGGGGGCCTCCAGAACTCCCTTTTACGACACGTGTAGAACCAGTAATCCAGAGTGGAGCAGGCCCGACACCTGTTCCGCTCCGGAGGAGACAAGCTTCCAGCAGTGATCCTCAAACAGATGTTAGGCCTCTGAGTTGCATATGTAAGAGGCTTATTACCTTTTCAGGCAGGGGCCAGGGACACCTGGAAAGTCCATTTGCCAATATGGCAGCATCCCGAACAAAGACGCAGATCGGGCGATGGAATTCGCGTCCCAAAATTGTTCCTTTCACACCTTGTTTTCCACCCAGAAAACCGGTGCAACCAGAAACGATTTTTACCCCGTTGTCTCACACGAATCAAAAGAGGCACATGTGTTTATCTTTCTCCTATTAATTTGTTAATCCTTGTCTGGCAGCTTTAATAGAACAGGAGATCTTTATTATGGAAACAGAGAATAAAATACCAAGCTAGGTCTATTCTCTATCTGGCACTATGGTGGTGTCCTTAACTATGACAGGAATGGTTAGATGATATTATGAATTCTATGTATTGAATCCTGGATTGGCCTTAGTATGCAACAAGCTTTGCAGGACGTCTTTACAGGATGGTTCCAGAAAATGTCTTTATCATCAAATCACACAGCACAGAAGGAGGCCATTTGGCCAATCGTGCCTGAGCCGGCTCTTTGAAAGAGCTGTCCAATTAGCCCCACTTCCCTGACCTTTCCCCACAGCCCTGCAAATTTCTCCTCTTCTTTCTCTCATTCATTGACAGAAATTATTTAAAATGGAAATAATTGAATTATGCGAGACGCGCCCAGTGAAATCGGGGTGCTCCGCACGCAATCGCAGCTTGATTGAAGGTACTTACCTTTGCTTTTGGGTTTCGCGCTGGAAAGCTGAGCATCGGGTGGGCTGTCAGCTGGAGGAGCCCTATTTAAAGGGGCAGTCCTTCACTGACTGATGCTGCAGAAAATAGGCAAAATTACAGCATGGAGCAGCCCAGGGGGAAGGCTGCTCCCAGGTTCAATGATGCCTCACTCCAGGTATTATTGGATGGGGTGAGGAAGAGGGGGAGGACAGAGATCTTCCCCCCAGCAGGCGGGAGGAAGTGGCCTGCCTCTGCCACCAAGAAGGCCTGGCTCGAGGTGGCAAAGGAGGTCACCTGCACCACCAACATATCGCCCACCTGCTTACAGTGCAGGAGGCGCTTCAATGACCTCAGTAGGTCAGCCAAAGTGAGTACACTTACTCTTTCCCCTACACTCCGTCTGCCACATCACCGCCCCCACCCCACATCTCCTTCAGCACTGCCAACACTACTCTGTCACATCACCCCTCACACCCACTCAAAGCTCATCCTCATCTTACCTGCACTTACTCACCTCCCCAGTGCTCATCCCACCACTACCACTCAACCCAATCCTCACACAATCTCATGGCTCTATCCCATACTCACCCTCTCATGCATCTCTTTCACGGTCAGCCTCACTCAACCTGCCACTACCTGTGCTGCAGCCACAGGGCATGCATCACATATGTGCAGTCGGAAGCGTAAGGCAAACGTGTCGTGAGCATGAAGGGGATGCACAAGGGTGTTTGAGGGTTTGTCATGGTTTTTACTTATATTTAATTTCTGATCAACTCACATTACATATTATATTGTCACCACTACTACCACGTCTTTGTGAATCTTGTCTGGTTTGTGCAATAATGTCCTTTCCTGAGGATCACTATGAAGACCCACAACTGATGCCACCCATTGTGTCACTGCAGAGTGGGTGTAGGTGTATTTGCAGGGCTCTTTTGTGCAGATGACTGAGAGACGTCAGCGATGTCCCCGGTGGCACCCTGGAAGGATGCGGAGGAGAAGTTGTTGAGGGCAGTGGTGACTTTGACAGCGACAGGTAAGAAGATGGTGCTCGGGCCAGCCGGGAGCAGCTCGGCATGAAGGAGGCTGCAGATGTCCACGACTACATGTCGAGTGACTCTGAGCCTCCGTGTGCACTGCTGCTCAGAGAGGTCCAGGAAGCTGAGCCTCGTTCTGTGGACCCTGTGGCGAGGGTAGTGCCCTCCGCGATGCATCGCTCTCTGCCGTTGCCCTCCCTCCTGCTGTGCAGGTGGATGTGTCACAGCACTGTGTTGTGGAGCTCCACGTGTCAGATGTGGACGGCGTGGTCGGCAAGGCTGGTGATGCTGTTCACCCTCCGAGGAGGTCATGACTGCAGCTACGGCGGCCCCCATCCGGAAGATGTACATCTGAGGGGGTCCGCAAGGTAGGTACATGTGTCTGCACACCGGGGTAAGTGTGCAAGTTGGTGAATTTTATTGTCAGGAGGAGGGTGGTGGAGTCAAACTTTGTCCAAAGTGACAGAGTGGCCTCCTGCAATGAGTAAGGGTCTCCCCCCCCGACCTGTCAAATGGACCTTTGCAGCTGCCACAGGCTGATGGCTGCAACACGTCCATTTGAACTGGGAGTGTTTCCCCCAGTACGGGAAACAGTCACAGTTGACTTGAAAATCCCAGCGCTCCTAAAATATCAGGTCAATCAGGTTTGCAAACGACCTGAAGTACCCACTTAATTACTTTAAGTGGCACGCCCCCAGCTTTAATTGCCGGCGGGACTCCCGCATGCGGGGGCTGCGCACGCATGTAAGCGCGTCAGTGGGGAACCCGGAAGTGGGCGGGTTGGAGCCGGGCTCTGGACCCGCCCCGGGAATCCTTGATTTTCGGAGCCCCCCCGCCATGAACCTGCCGGCTCGGGGGTCCGAAAATCGAGCCTCGTGAGTTGACTTTTGGTGACTTCTTTGAGTTGCTCAGTGAGACGCTGGTCACATGATGGTCTGAGTCAACCTTGTTGATGTATCTTCTGCAAGGAGCTGAGTGGCATGATTGTTTGGGTTGGAGGCTTGAGTTCCTTGACTGGTTGAATACATCAGCAAACATAGGAGCGCCTTCTGCTTCAACAAAGAGGGTACAGGTGTCGGCATAACAGTTAGACAGTCATTACCTTCTGCTTCAGTATTAGTGTGATTGTATACTGGCATGGGTGGATTTCGAACAGTAGTCCCTGGGCATTAGTATCAATTAAATCTTTGTTTCTAGCTGGTTTTAACTCCATTTGCCTTTCTTTGAGACAGAGCAGGGCTTACACTGGATGAATTACACCACCTTTGAGTGTAGCCATAGGACACCTCAACAGGTATAGTTAACGGAGTAGACGCAGGAAGAGGTTCATTATTCTGCATTCAAAGTAACTTTTGAAGCACACACATATATTGGGCAATTTTTTTTAAAAATTCATTCTCAAGGTTTGGGCATCGCTGGCAAGGCTGGCATTTATTGACCAGCCCTATTTACCCACAGAAGGAAACACTCAAGTTTTAAACAATTATATTAACAACTTTTGCTTTGCAGTGTAAGGATTGGTTTGTAACAAATGTCATGGGGTTGTATTCTGTAGAGTTTCGAAGGTTAAGGGGTGATCTGATCGAAGTTTATAAGATATTAAGGACAACAGATAGGGTGGATAGAGAGAAACTATTTCCGCTGGTTGGGGATTTTAGGAGTAGGGGGCACAGTCTAAAAATTAGAGCCAGACCTTTCAGGAGCGAGATTAGAAAACATTTCTACACACAAAGGGTGGTAGAAGTTTGGAACTCTCTTCCGCAAATGGCAATTGATACTAGCTCAATTGCTAAATTTAAATCTGAGATAGATAGCTTTTTGGCAACCAAAGGTATTAAGGGATATGGGCCAAAGGCAGGTATATGGAGCTAGATCACAGATCAGCCATGATCTTATCAAATGGCGGAGCAGGCACGAGGGGCTGAATTTCCTACTCCCGATCCTATGTTCCTATGTCATTTTCTGACTATTTTTTAAAAGATTTTTTGTTTACTCTGAAGAATTAAAAAAGTCTTTTTATTCTTGGAATTTATAGGTTACAGAATTTTCTTTTTCTTTTAGGTCTCCAGGTTATCTGCTTAACTTTTGGTGGATTTTGTTTTTAGAGTTTACCAGTTGCACCTGTTATTTACATTAATTAATTTTTTTTAAAAATACAAAATAAAACTTAAAATGAAAATGTTCCAATTAAAAAAAAGGTGGAAGTGGGCCTTCTTCTTGAACCATTGGCAATGGTTTGATAAAACCGAGTGGCTTGTTCGGCCACTTCAGAAAGTAGTTAATAGTCAATCGCATAGGTGTAGGGACTGGAGTCACATATAGACCCAGACTGGGTAAGGACAGCAGGTTTCCTTCCCTAAAGGAGATTAGTGAACAAGTTGGGTTTTTACAACAATCCAACAGCTTCATGGTCACTTTTACTGATACCAGCTTTTTATGTCCAGATTTTTAAAAATGAATTCAAATTCTCAAACTCTGATGGTGTGATGTAAACTCACATTCTCTGGATAATTAGTCCATACCTCTGAATTACTAGTCCATTAACATAACCACTACACCACCATACCTGTAATAAGCACCAGGAAATGGGTGTGGTATGCAGGAGGTACAGTTCCTACATCAGATCAAGCCACAGATGAACAAATTAAATTGGGAGAAAGAGCAGAACAGAGAACCCAAAGACTACCATTGGGGCAATAGACCATGAAGGATATACTGAAATCCTACAAGGCCCATTCTAAGAGACCTCAGGACGGTGTAGAAACTTAATATTACTTATTACTATACAATGCATTAACACCCAAACAAGTAGTACAAAGAGAAACTTTATTGAACCTCAACTTGTATACAAGTGGAAGAGCACCTCAAAACAATGGTTGAGGGTACAACTTTGCCGAGTTAAAGAAACAGCTCACGTTTATACAATTTGGTAAACAACGCCCACCTGTTACAGAATATGGGCGTGCACGTACACTCTCCATTGGATCAGGTAGTTGGTCAATCAAATAGTGAGCCCGCCCTCGAGCATCCATAGCCAGCTTGTTACCTTCCACGGAGGCATGAGAAAGTGTTAGTCATCTGCTTTCTTCCCACATTCCTGTCTCTCATTATCAGTGGGCTGTAGCTAGTCTCAAGACCATATGGCCATTTATTCCTGAAGCTAGCTACATCCCTTATCTCGGGGGAGGACAGGCTGTATAGTCTGTGCTAGGCGACTTGCTCTTTCTAAATTAATTATCAACGTGAGAAACTCAAAATTACACAATTGTGCTTCTATGTGTACTTGTCTATTATGTGAGTTAAGTGAATTAATAAAGAGTTAAAATGGTCAAGTATCCCTTCATGCACTTCCACAACGGGCAAATGGTTCATCTCTCAGAAGGCAAACACAGAGCCTGCAGTAGACGTGTCAAACCCTGGAGAACCCGGGAGTCAGCCTGAGAAAAGTAAAAGAACTATTGAATCAATCTGGCTGTAGGAACTCGCAACACATGTGTTATTCATCCCTGTGAGTAACTGAGATCGCAACATGACCCCATGGACTTTGATGACAAGCAGTTACTAGCGTGCCATATTCAGATAGGCTGTGAACTCAGCTAGAAAATGGTCTGCTATCATCTGACAACTGAGACGGCTGATGAAATAATATCATCCTATTTAAGATCACTTCTGATTCAAAGATTCTGATTCTGACTTGTTGCAGCTACGTGGAATCTGCAGCACAGATATAGACCATTCGGCCCAACTGGTCTATGCCGGTATTTATACTCCACACAAACCTCCTCTCACTCTAATGACCTCTTCCCAGGCACACATACACTCAGACAGGCACACTCGCTCGCACACACGCACACTCACACACCCACACACATTTACACACTCAGACACACACACTCAGACATGCACACTCGCTCGCACACACACACACTCACACACCCACACACACTTACACACTCAGACACGCACACAGTCAGACATGCACACACGTGCACACACTTTCAGACAGGCACACTCGCACGCATACACACACACATTCACACACCCACACACACTCACACACTCAGACACACACACTCTGACATGCACACGCGCTTGCACACTCACACACCCACACACACTCACACACTCAGACACACACACTCAGACATGCACACTCGCTTGCACACTCACACACCCACACACATTCACACACTCAGACACACACACTCAGACATGCACACGCGCTTGCACACTCACACACCCACACACATTCACACACTCAGAGAGAGACACACACACACACACACACTCAGCATGTACACACAGACACACACACTCAGACACTCACACTCAGACACACACACAGACACTCACACTCAGACACACACACAGACACTCACACTCAGACACACACACACAGACACACACTCAGACACACACACCATCACATGATTAAATGGCTGAAGTGACATTCGCATAGTCATAGGAAATGCATAAAATCCCTGAGTAATTATGTTAAGGTGTTCAGTTCTTTACTTTCAGAAACACAGTCTAATGATTAGAAATATTTTGAGACAAAAGCATTTAAGTGATGCGTGACTAAGTTTAAATGGATGGTTCTAAAATTTACTGTCTCTATGATGGATTTGTCACTGACAAACCGTTCAAGAGAGTCATTATGTGGGAATGATGGAGCACTGAAAATGAAGTAACTTTTGGGCTAAAAGGTTCTTCCACACGATTGATTTATTGATTTTCTGTTGCATTCACCGTTGGGTACCTTTTGATAGGCTGCACGCCCGATATGGTCTCTCATTGTCTATTCTACTCACCACAGCGATGTTTTGTGCTCCAATGATTTACAGTGAATTGTTCACAGTTGCCTGTATAGTGTTCGAGGAGCTTGAGAACAAGTGTGGCAGAGACTGAGTACTACCACATGGATAAGGTAAAAAAGGATTTGTTTCAATTTTTTAAAATTTATTTTCGGGATGTGAGTGTCGCTAGCAAGGCTGTCATTTATTGCCCATCCCTGGTCGCCCTGAAAAGGTGGTGGTGGGCCTTCCTCTTGGATGCTGTTCTGAAGAAAGGTCATCGACCTGAAACGTTAACTCTGTTTCTCTCTCCACAGATGCTGCCTGACCTGCTGAGTATTTCCAGCATTTTCTGTTTTTACTTCTTCTTAAACTGCTACATGTAGAAGTTTGATACAACTATGTGGCTTGATCGGCCATTTCGGAGGGAAGTTAGGAGTTAACCAGCTTATAAGAACATATGATGTGGAGATGCCGGTGATGGACTGGGGTTGACAATTGTAAACAATTTTACAACACCAAGTTATAGTCCAACAAATTTATTTTAAATTCCACAAGCTTTCGGAGGCTTCCTCCTTCCTCAGGTGAATGGTGTGGAAATGAAATTTTCGAATCCTTCGCATTTGAAAATCACAGAACAATGCCTGGTGATTACTGCCTGTTGCCAAGGCAATCACAGTGAGCAGACAGAAAGGTGTCACCCAAAAGGCCACCGAATATACAAACCCCCCAAAAAAAAGAGAGAGAGAGAAGGAAGACAGTCAATGACCCGTTATATTAAAAACAGATGACATTTGTTCGCTGGTGGGGTAACGTGTAGCGTGACATGAACCCAAGATCCCGGTTGAGGCCGTCCTCATGGGTGCGGAACTTGGCTATCAATTTCTGCTCGACGATTTTGCGTTGTCGTGTGTCTCGAAGGCCGCCTTGGAGTATGCTTACCCGAAGGTCGGTGGCTGAATGTCCATGACTGCTGAAGTGTTCCCCGAAAGGGAGAGAACCCTCCTGTTTGGCGATTGTTGCGCGGTGTCCGTTCATCCGTTGTCGCAGCGTCTGCATGGTCTCGCCAATGTACCATGCTCTAGGGCATCCTTTCCTGCAACGTATGAGGTAGACAACATTGGCCGAGTCACAGGAGTATGAACCGTGCACCTGAAAGCTGGGTAATTTGCTGCGAACGATGGTTTGTTTGAGGTTGGGTGGCTGTTTAAAGGCGAACACTTCAGCAGTCATGGACATTCAGCCACCGACCTTCGGGTCAGCATACTCCAAGGCGGCCTTCGAGACACACGACAACGCAAAATCGTCAAGCAGAAATTGATAGCCAAGTTCCGCACCCATGAGGACGGCCTCAACCGGGATCTTGGGTTCATGTCACACTACACGTAACCCCACCAGCGAACAAATGTTATCTATTTTTAATATAACGGGTCATTGACTGTCTTCCTTTTCTCTCTCTCTTTTTTTTGGGGGTTTGTATATTCGGTGGCCTTTTAGGTGACACCTTTCTGTCTGTTCACGGTGATTGCCTTGGCAACAGGCAGTAATCACCAGGCATTGTTCTGTGATTTTCAAATGCGAAGGATTCGAAAATTTCATTTCCACACCATTCACCTGAGGAAGGAGGAAGCCTCCGAAAGCTTGTGGAATTTAAAATAAATTTGTTGGACTATAACTTGGTCTTGTAAAATTGTTTACAATTGTCAACCCCAGTCCATCACCGGCATCTCCACATCATGACTACCATCGACACCACAAACTGCCGGCTCACGGTGGAGAGGATATCCAAGAAGATCGCGCATTTAGACACAGACATCAAGTTTTTACAGAGCTGCAAGAAAGCAGACAAGATCCCGAAAGGACTGCAGATCACGAACCCACTCAAGTCGACATACAACTCAGATTACGCTGAGAGACTCTGCCGCCGTACCTCTCGCACACTCCGCAACCATCTCATACACCAACTCTACAGCAGACGCCGCAACCTCGAAACTAAGATAGAGTCCATACTCTCAACCTGTACTCAGGACACAGCAGACCAGCTACGATATACCGCCAAACAGACGAGGCAATGAAACTACACTGCCCACATGAAAACTAAGAGCAGGAAGCTTGAGAAACTCGGCATCACCACCAGCATCGACCAAGCTTCCCCTGGTACCACGGTTGCAACCACAGGGAAGTCTATCATCAATTTGTCCGACCACACCCTTCAACCAGACGAAATCGAAGTTCTCAGCCGAGGGCTCAATTTCTGCCCCACTACCAAAATGGACCCCACTAGTCTCGCGGCGGACACAGAGGAATTCATCAGGAGAATGAGGCTCCGGGAATTCTACCACAAACCCCAAGATTTCAGCAGCGAACCCAATGAGACAATCAACGATCCGGAACAGCAGACAGAGGGATCCGCGGTACAGCAACCGAAGAGGAAAGAGTCTCACTGGACTCCTCCAGAGGGTCGCTGCCCTAAGCTGGACATGTATGCTCAAGCTGTCAGGAAATGCGTCTATGCCAGATTCATCAGCCGCAGTCGGAAGACAGTCCAGAATGTCACCCGAGCACAACACAACGCCATCAAATCTCTCAAGACCAACCGCAACATCGTCATCAAACCAGCGGACAAAGGAGGAGCCATCGTCATACAGAACAGAACTTACTATTGCAAAGAAGCATACCGACAACTGGACAACCAGGAACACTACAGACGGTTACCCACAGACCCAACCAAAGAACACACCCATCAGCTCAACAAACTGATCAAGACCTTCGATCCAGACCTTCAAAACATCCTACGCACTCTCATCCCACGTACTCCCCGCATGGGAGACTTCTACTGCCTCCCAAAGATACACAAAGCCAACACACCCGGACGTCCTATCGTATCAGGCAACGGAACCCTGTGTGAGAAGCTCTCTGGATACATCGAGGGCATCCTAAAACCCATCGTACAGGGAACCCCCAGCTTCTGTCGCGACACTACAGACTTTCTACAAAAACTCAGTACCCACGGACCTGTTGAACCAGGAACACTTCTCACCATGATGGACGTCTCGGCACTCTACACCAGTATCCCCCACGATGACGGCATCGCTGCGACAGCATCAATACTCAACACCAACAACAGCCAATCTCCAGACGCCATCCTACAACTCATCCGCTTCATCCTGGATCACAATGTCTTCACCTTCAATAACCAGTTCTTTACCCAAACACACGGAACAGCCATGGGGACCAAATTCGCACCCCAATACGCCAACATTTTCATGCACAAGTTCGAGCAGAACTTCTTCACTGCACAGGACCTCCAACCAACACTATACACCAGATACATCGATGACATTTTCTTTCTATGGACCCACGGCGAGGAATCACTGAAGAGACTACACGATAACATCAACAAGTTCCATCCCACCATCAAGCTCACCATGGACTACTCCTCATAATCAGTTTCTTTCTTGGACACACGAATCTCCATCAAAGACGGGCACCTCAGCACCTCACTCTACCGCAAGCCCATGGACAACCTCACGATGCTCCACTTTTCCAGCTTCCACCCTAGCCACGTCAAAGAGGCCATCCCCTATGGACAGGCCCTGCGAATACACAGGGTCTGCTCAGACGAGGAGGAACGCGATGGACACCTACAGACGCTGAAAGACGCCCTAGTAAGAACGGGATATGATGCTCGACTCATCGATCGACAGTTCCGACGGGCCACAGCGAAAAATCGTGTAGACCTCCTCAGAAGACTAACACGGGACGCAACCAACAGAGTACCCTTCGTCGTCCAGTACTTCCCCGGAGCGGAGAAACTACGCCATTTTCTCCGCAGCCTTCAACATGTCATCAATGATGACGAACACCTCGCTATGGCCATCCCCACACCTCCACTACTCGCCTTTAAACAGCCACCCAACCTCAAACAAACCATCATTCGCAGCAAATTACCCAGCTTTCAGGAGAACAGCGTCCACGACACCACACAACCCTGCCACGGTAACCTCTGCAAGACATGCCAGATCATCGACACAGATACCACCATCACACGAGAGGACACCACCCACCAGGTGCACGGTTCATACTCCTGTGACTCGGCCAACGTTGTCTACCTCATATGTTGCAGGAAAGGATGCCCCAGAGCATGGTACATTGGCGAGACCATGCAGACGCTGCGACAACGGATGAACGGACACCGCGCAACAATCGCCAAACAGGAGGGTTCTCTCCCTTTCGGGGAACACTTCAGCAGTCATGGACATTCAGCCACCGACCTTCGGGTAAGCATACTCCAAGGCGGCCTTCGAGACACACGACAACGCAAAATCGTCGAGCAGAAATTGATAGCCAAGTTCCGCACCCATGAGGACGGCCTCAACCGGGATCTTGGGTTCATGTCACACTACACGTAACCCCACCAGCGAACAAATGTTATCTGTTTTTAATATAACGGGTCATTGACTGTCTTCCTTCTCTCTCTCTCTCTTTTTTTGGGGGGGTTTGTATATTCGGTGGCCTTTTAGGTGACACCTTTCTGTCTGCTCACTGTGATTGCCTTGGCAACGGGCAGTAATCACCAGGCATTGTTCTGTGATTTTCAAATGCGAAGGATTCGAAAATTTCATTTCCACACCATTCACCTGAGGAAGGAGGAAGCCTCCGAAAGCTTGTGGAATTTAAAATAAATTTGTTGGACTATAACTTGGTCTTGTAAAATTGTTTACAATTTATAAGAACATAGGAACAGGAGGAGGCCATTCAGCCCCTTGAGCCTGTTCCCCCACTGAATTAGATCAAGGCTGATCTGTATCTTAACTCCATTTACCCACCGTGGTTCCGTAACCCTTAACACCCTCTATCAATCTCAGTTTAGTAACTTTCAATTGACCCCCAGTCTCCACAGCTTTCTGGGGGAGATAGTTCCAGATTTCCACTCCCCTTTGTGTGAAGAAGTGCTTCCTGACATCACCCCTGAACGGCCTGGCTCTAATTTTAAGATTATGCCTCTTGTTCTGGACTCCCCCAATCAGAGGAAATAGTTTCTCTCTATCTACCCTATCAAATCCTTTAATCATCTTAAACACTTCAATTATATCCCCCTTTAATCTTCTAAACTCAAGGGAATACAAGCCTAGTCTATGCAACCTGTCCTTATAATTTAACCCTTTTAGGATATTTGAAGATTATCCTATATTCAGCATTAAAATGCTAATCACTAAAAGACACAAAACTTGTTAAAAACTTCAATCCATTTTAAAGCTGTATTAGTGTGGTATGTGTACATTTAATACGTTGATTGACAGATTAAGCATAAATTGTTAAAATATTGAACAGGTCACTTTTTCAATGAATTCGGTGACATCTTTCCTTTTACCTGTGGTACTAATTTTCATGTTTTGATTTTGCTAACTATATGTAAAAAAGCTAAGATGGAATGTCATGGCTTGGACAACATGAGCAGGAGAGTTGCCGCTTTCCTTCATCTGCTCTCTATAAAGCTCGACATTCCAGGAGGACCTTTGTGTGGGACCATGGTTTCAGGACCGTCAACACTGTCACGGTAATTTACTCCTCACTGTACTAACTTTAGGGTGTATCTGCTGCTGCATGGATCTTTTAAAATATTCCTCAATCGGGAATTAATAAAGCTTGTCGATGAGGAACAAATTATCTCAAGACAAAGCCTCTTTGTGACATCCTAAGCTAAGTTTTGCCGGCACATTCATTGCTGTAGTTTGTTCAATTATTGTAATTAAATCAAGGATAATGGAACGGTTTCAACTGAGGTGGTGATTCTAAGTAACAATGATATCACTCCACAAGAACAAAGTATTAGATATATCAACTGCAAATTTATTAGAGACTCATGTTTCAATCAAAAGCAATCTGTAAACTTTAAAAAGGCCTAATTTAGTCTGTAAATTAGTATTTTGAAATCAGAAGAAGCATTTGCTACAACAATTTGATTCACTTCACTTTAATGTGTATTACATGCTGTATTAAGGCAGGCCATTTACTTACATCTGACACTGTGTATCTCTCATTATCAATTACTGTGTGTCAACAGTGGCTCGATGGTAGCACTCTCACTTCTGCATCAGAAGGTCATGAGTTCTAAGCCCCGCTCCAAGGACTTGAACACAAAATCTAGGCTGACACCCAAGTCCAGTACCGAGGGAGTGCTGCACTGTTGGAGGTGCTGTCTTTCAGATGAGATGCTGAACCGAGGCCCCGTCTGCCCTCTCAGGAGGACGTAAAAGATCCATTGCACTACTTTGAAGTAGAGCAGGGGAGTTCTGCCCAGTGTCCTGGCCAACATTTATCCTTCAACCAACAACTAAAAGCACATTATTTGGTCATTATCACATTACTGTTTGTGGGACCTTGCTGTGCACAAATTGGCTGCTGTGTTTATTACATTACAACAGCGACTACGCTACCCAAGTACTTCATTGGCTGTGGAGCTCTTTGGAAACTCCTGAGGTTGTGATATAAAAGCACATCTTTCTTTCTTTTACTATACAATACATGTAGTGCTTGAAAATACAGCCATGGAACCACAAGACAACAGAATCAGCAGCTGATAGAAGACACTGGCCCACCAAAAAAAAACATAATTGGTACAAATTGCTCAGAGCAGTGAACCAAAACTCCTCGCCATTCCATAGATTTATACTAACACACAAACTTACTGCAGTCTTTTCTTCAGGCACTTCCTCGAATAGGAAGCAGAGAAGAGCCCAGCATCAGTTCAAGTGAAGCTAGGACCCTGGGAGAAGCAAGAGGATTGACCTCTCCCCTCGAACAATCAGATCGCAGCATTTTTGACAAGCTGCGTAACTCTCTGCGTAACCAAGAAGTGAAAGGTACAACATTAAAATCATTGTAAAAATAGTCACAGACAGAAAAAAAAAGAGAAGCTAAGAAATAATTGAATTGAATATAAGTAACAGAAGGGAAAAGTAAAACATTTGAATTTTAAAATTTTTTACAAAATTTTTTAACGAGCAAAAACAATTAAAATAAGGAGTAATGAGACTTCACTTTTTAAAAGTTAATTTTTAGTTATTCGGCAGTCATGAAGATTTCCTGCACTGTTAAAACTTAGTTTAGACCTGGTATTTTAAAGCGTACTTGTTTTGTGGCATAATTAGTTACTTTCCAGCTGGGCAGATAAGCAAGTTGGCACTTTTCCAATGATTTTCTTGATTGTAGCGTGCGATATCCCTTTAATTCGAAGCTGTGATATCGCCAGCGAACCAGTAGGAGCATGTTCCGGATTTCCGCGTTTCACTGCTCATGTGCGAACGCCAAAACTTGCTCCTCGATTTCGCCACCGACAACGGAGAGCGCTGTTGAGGTCTCCGTTATTTCCCAAGCAATCTCTGCCCCATTATATATTCCAGCTATGCATTTGATGTCATTTGTAAAGCCTGTACACGGGAATCTGTGCTGGCATTGGAAGGAGTTCGCTGGCTTTATCACACTGTCATGCATGATTCCTGAGTCTGTTACTCTGACCATTGTTAATTGTGAGCACTCTTATTCTGTGACAGCATCAATCAATTGTCGCCTCTAAAATGCAAGTCTTTCTTTTTCTCTTGTGAAACAGTTTGCTATGTTAAGGTGGTTTTAAAATAATAAAAAAGTTGTTGCATTATCCTGATGCTCCTGGTCAAGTGGATAATCGAGGATCTCTTAATGAAAGCTGACTACATGAGTCCATCTCTGACCCTTCCATTATCCAACCAACTTCCTGGGCATGATTTTATCTTGAAGCCGGGAACCCAGCGTGTCCGTAGATATTTGCACGGAAGCTAATTGAGAGCGTCGCATTCTGCGATCACAACACAATTGAAGGTATTTGTGCTTCCTGGTTTCCCAGGCCCCAGCCAGCCTGATTGACGGGCTGCCTGCCTGTCAGAAGAGAAAGGAGCAGCAAATCGGAGAGGGGGGTGGGGGGGCGGGAAGGAGAGAGAGAGATCTTGAGCGGGGGGGGCAGGGGGGTGGTCCAGCATCGGTGGGGGGTGGGGTGGGGGGCGGTCCAGCATCGGGGAGGTGGAGATCGGGGAGGTGGGGGTGGCAGTCGGCCGATCGCGGGGGTCCTGTCGGCCAGGTGAGCTTGTTGGGCCTGGATGAAGCACTCCTGATCCTCCTGGCCCACAAGCACTGCAATAAAGGCCCTCACCTCATGGATCCGACCCTTCCCGCCTGCTTTCACCTGACGTGAAACAGAAGATGAGAAACCCAAACAGGTAAGGTTAAATTCATTTTAAGTTTTCCAATACACAAAGAATTAAGTACCTCAACTATTTCAATGAGGTACCTTGCCCTTTTAAGTATTGGCCCGCCAGCTGTAAGTGGGGCAGGACTTCCTGGTGGCTGTTGTGCGCACACATCCAAACCTGCCTGGGTCAAACCCGGAAGTGGGCGCGTTGGAGGTGGGACTCCAAAAAGCTGTTATTTTAACCTCCCACCCGGCCCCAACCCACCCGTTCTTGGGGGTTAAAATTACCCCTTATGCCCCTGATACAGCTCACCTCTCCATCCCACTTTGTCTCCTTTCAAGGGAGTGTTGGGTGAATTAATTTATGACAATGCAATTTGTAGAACTGTACAACTGTTTTGTTACAGTTTGATTTTGAAACCACACCGTAAACATTATATTGACTAGAAATATAATTAAAATCGATAGAAATCTACTACTGCCTCCATGAGACCCACATCAGCCTTTTCCATTCCTTCATAAATCAACTTGAGTTGGGACACTGGACACACATGGATACAAACAAAAACAGTTTATTGAGACAGAAGAAAGCACATCCCAGTTGTACATCCACATCCCTGTTTTTCAGATAGTAACTTTCAAAAGGGAATTGGTTATATACTTGACAAGGAAACATTTGCAGGACTATGGGGAAAGAGCAAGGGAGTGGGACTAATCGGATAACTCTTTCAAAGAGCCGACACAGCCACGATGGGCTGAATGGCCTCCTTCGGTGAAGTATGATTCTATAATCACCATTTCAGCAATGTACACTATCAGCAAGAAGCACGTTTCATCCTGATAATTTGAATCAAGTGATACTCTTGTTTAGTATGGAGCAGACATGACACTGTTGCAGAAACTACACCGTGCTGACCCAGGCATCAGTAATATTCTACGAGCTGAAGCTAAATCTAATGACTCAGTTGACCGTATTCTCTTGATAGCCAATATCAAGATGGTACATTCCTTCTCGTATGGGACAACGATTCAAATCCAGCCCCGATTAATGGGATGAAAGACACTTCCTCTTCGCTCACTGTAAAGGTCCTATGAGTTTTGGAAGTCTCCACAAAGTCCTTCCCAACGGAGAACCGACAATAATTGGCACAAACTGGTGATCTTACTCATGGAAGCTGTAAGGATGGTTGGTATGAGAATTGCAATATTTCATGATGGGCTATTAGGGATAATGTTATGACCTTTCAGCTAAGGACCATTGATTGATCAGAGTAAAATAAGCTTTTTAACTCTCCAATTGGCTGTGCTATACCTCACCAGAGAGTGTTCAATGCTAACGCTAGGTGATAAATTGGAAAGAGGGAGTGGTTTTCCAGCACTGTTGTCCTTCACTTTGATAAATACGAAGCTTGCTCAGAAATAATTATTAAGAAGGTTTAAACATGATTAGGCGGTTAGTTTGTGGAATAGATTCCTGTACAAAGAACAATTTTCCCCCTTCCCTTTTGGCCAGTTTAATATGAAGGTCCTCATGTCTTTCAGTTTTCAGTTCTGACAAAGGGTCTCAACTTGAAATGTTAACCTACCTTCTCTTTTTTCAGTTGCTGACTGACCTGTTCCAGCCTCTCTGTTTTTATTTTAGCTTTCACAGTTTGTCTTTCTACACGTCTACGACTACTACTACTACTACTACAACAACAACAACAACAACTACTACTACAACTACTACTTGCATTTATATAGCACCTTTAACCTGGCAAAACATCCCAAGACTTTTCACATGAGCGATTATCAGACAAAACAATTGACACCAAGCCTAAGAAGGAGACATTAGGACAGGTGACCAATGGTTTGGTCTTAGAGGTAGGTTTCAAGGAGCCTCTTAAAGGAGGAGAGCGAGGCGGAGAGGTTTAGGGAGGGAATTCCGGAGCTAAGGGTCCAGACGGCTGAAGGCACGGCTGCCAACGGAGGGGAGAAGGAAATTGGGGATGCAGAAGAGGCCAGAGCTGGAAGAACGCACAGACGTAGGGAGGAGGCGATGCCACAGAGATAGGGAGGGGGCGATGTCACAGAGATAGGGAGGGGGCGATGCCACAGAGGGATTTGAACACAAGTATGAGAATTTTAAATTTCATGCGTTGATGGACCGGGAACCAATGTAGGTCAGTGAGCACAGGGGTGATGGGTGAACTACTGCTTGAGACACTGAGACCATGAAAATGTCACAGCAAGGAAGGAAACCAGCCAAGGATCAGCAATAGAAACATAGAAACATAGAAAATAGGAGCAAGAGTAGGCCATTCGGCCCTTCGGGCCTGCTCCGCCATTCAAAATGATCATGGCTGATCGTCTAACTCAGTACCATGTTCCCGCTTTTTCCCCATACCCCTCGATCCCTTTAGCATTAAGAAACTTATCTATCTCCTTCTTGAATACATCTAATGACTTGGCCTCCACTGCCTTCTGTGGTAGAGAATTCCACAGGTTCACCACCCTCTGAGTGAAGAAATTTCTCCTCATCTCGGTTCTAAATGGCATACCCCGTATCCTGAGACTGTGACCTCTGGTTCTGGATTCCCTAGCCATCAGGAACATCCTCCCTGCATCTAGTCTGTCTAGTCCTGTTAGAGTTTTATATGTTTCGATGAGATATAGGATGTGAACTTAGATACTCTGGAGATTCCCTTGATCTACCTTTGGGAATAGTAAGAATCTTTGTAGATCCCTTCCTAGAAGATGAATTAAGTGTAGTACACTCCATGATAGTACATGGCCTGTGGAAAGAGAAGGCTTAAGGGCTGGTTCCACGGTTGAACATCCTCGCAAGCACTGGTCAGGAAATTGTAAGCCCATTACCCCTGACTTTATATCCATTTGAATTCACGGATGGGATCATGTTTTCCCGATCGGGGGCTCCCTACGATTGTCTATCCTCGCTGTGGCTATTTAAAATGATTAAAGGACTCGATAGGGTAGACAGAAACTATGTCCTCTGGTGGGGGTGTCCAGAACAAGGGGGCATAACCTTAAAATTAGAGGCAGGCTGTTGAGGGGTGATGTCAAGAAGCACTTCTTCACACAAAGGGTAGCGGAAATCTGGAACTCTCTCCCCCAAAAAGCTGTTGAGGCTGGGGGTCTATTGAAAATTTCAAAACTGAGGTAGATAGATTTTTGCTAGGCAAGGGTATTAAGGGTTACGGAAACAAGGTGGGTAAATGGAGTTAAAACCTACCTCTTTAACCAAGGTTTTTGGTCACCTGTCCTAATATCTCCTTATGTGACTCAGTGTCAAATTTTGTTTGATAATCGCTCCTGTGAAGAGACTTGGGACATTTTACTACATTAAAGGCATTATATAATTGCAAGTTGTCGTTGTTAAGATGTAATTGAATGGCAGAACAGGCTCAAGGGTCTGCATGTCTTCCTCCTGTTCTTATGTTCCAATGCGATCAGGAATCAGCCCCTTTAAAATGCCGGATGGTCTTCTCTTATTCCACACTTTCTTACATTCTTCTCTTATGGATGAAAACTCGAGAGAAGGGAAGCAACTTCAGTCAGTAATGAACACGGAAACTAGATTAAAGAACCAGCTACCTTAAAGTGTGGCACATCTGTTCTAAAAATGACTGATTTAGCAGAGCAACTTTAATGTTGAGCCTTGAAATGTAATGAGTGATGTGCCAAACATGGGACAATCTATCAAATATCTGAGACTAGGAGAATCTGTGCTAGTGATGGATGAGCTGACACTGATATATCTAGCATTGCAAATAGGGACCCATATTTGGCATACATCAGACACAAACAGTGCCGTGTCACCTAAAAAAAAATCCCAAACACCTTCCAAATGAATGCCTGTACCAATTACGCTCTGCAAGTTGCTAATCGCCAGAAGAAATATTTTTAATTATTAGTTCCTGGAATCCTCTTTGGCTCTCTGTGAACTGAGGTGCTCTTTGAATATTAACTGCGCAAGTTGTTATCTTCCAAATATGTAAATCCCGAAACAAGACCAATGGTTAATTTCATCATGGATGCAGGAGGTTGTGATGAATTGGGCAAGAAAGAAAGAAAGACTTGCATTTCTATAGCGTCTTTTACGACCTCAGGACAACCTAAAGCACTTTACAGCCAATGAAGTACTTTTTGAAGTGTAGTCACTGTTGTGATGTAGGAAACACGGCAGCCAATTTGCGCACAGCAAGCTCCCACAAACAGCAATGAGATAATAACCAGATAAGGTGTTTTTTTTAATGATGTTGGTTGAGGGATAAATATTCGCCAGGACATCGGGGAGAACTCCCCTGCTCTTCTTCGAATAGTATCACGGGATCTTTTACGTCCACCTGAGACGGCAGGCGGGGGCCTCTGTTTAACGTCTCATCCGAAAGATGGCACCTCCAACAGTGCAGCGCTCCCTCAGTACTGCACTGGGAGTGTCAGCCCAGAGTGGGACTTAAACCCACAATCTTCAGACTCAGAGGCTAGAGTGCTACAAAATGAGCCACAACTAACTTCTTAACAGAGGTGCCATCCAATTTGATGGGTTACCTTTTCCGTTAAAACAGCGGAGGAATGTCATTGAATTTGCCAAGCACCTGAAATTCTGCGGAGAGGGTGGCAGTTCTCGCGATCTCTTGCCGATGGCAGACTGGTGGAAACCCCCCCACCTCGGGTGAAGCGGTCTAAATGGCTGAGAAGGACCGGGGATGGGGAGGAGCCCCTCAGAATCTCAAGGCCGACCCGTCCAGTCGTATCACAAGGCTAAAATCTCATTGATTTCGGTTGAGAAAGCAATGCATCTGTTCCTTAAATACTCACGGTCTAATCATTTTTTATAAACACTTTTGAAAGAG
Organism: Heptranchias perlo; assembly: GCF_035084215.1. Lineage (NCBI taxonomy): Eukaryota > Metazoa > Chordata > Chondrichthyes > Hexanchiformes > Hexanchidae > Heptranchias > Heptranchias perlo. The sequence continues at coordinate 60,074,780 of NC_090339.1, read as the reverse complement.
GCAGAGAGTCACTTGGGAAGGTTTCCTCCCACGCACATTTATATTTGAAGTGAGATCTCATTTCAATTTTGACATCAACACAAGTAATTCCTAGTCGACAAAAGGTGTTACAAATGTTTATTCCTTTTAAATGTTTTTCCAATTCAAGGCATTGTGAAATGTCAGTCTCTCCTTCCTTCATTTGAAGCCATTTGTCTCAAATTGGATGACTTCTTTGGCGTATAGTTGATCCGCCCCTTTATTGGATGCTAAGAACTCTTCCTAAAGATGTTTTTATCTCGAAAATTGCTAACGGTGGAAGTTAATTCAAGGTGTAATAAACTCACAGCAACATCTGTTTGATTGTAAAACATTGAAATATGTAGTAATTTGTGTTATACATAGCTGTCCTATCAGATTTGTCACAGGCTAGAGCTGAAATTCTATTAAGAAACAGACGATTGAAATCAATAGCAATTTCACAATTGTGTACATGCTGCATCACCGCTGGGCTGTATGCAGAGACTCTGTCAGCCCCTCTAATCCCTCAATGCCAGAAGTGGAAACCTTAAAGCCTTCATCACTCAATCAAGGTTGGTTTGCTTTTTATTGACATAAGCTTGGTGAGCTTACAAAGAAAACACATGAAAACATCGGAGACTCTGCGTGCAACTAAAATTCTCCTCAATCCTATCCCTGGCCTTCAGATTTATGTAGATTTTACTCGAGCAAATTTCACAATTTGAATTTATGCATCAGGGAAATAAAAGTCATTTATCAGGAAAATGATGTGGATAGGCCTTGCTTAGTCATAAAAAAGGAGGCTTAAAATTATTTGTGCACATCCGTCTATCATAAAAAGTATATTAATCGTTCCACTAGTTATCATAGTGATCGAAAAGGAATTGTCACTGGACTGTGGAGTTTTTAAAGGCACGTTTTCTGCAGGAATCTTGACAGCTATCTCCAAAGAAAATGGTCATGTTGACTAAGCTAAGGTGAAGCAGAAACTGGGACTGTGGGATCGACGATCCCTCTCGATCGCAGGTAAGAACCTGGTCATCAGGTGCGAGGTGCCCTCGGTGTGGCTGTACGTGGCGCAGGTCTGGCCCATACCTCGCTCCTGCACCACAACGGTCACCTGAGCCATCTTCCACTTTATCTGGAGATCCAAAATGGACTGCATCCGCAGGGACACGATGTGCAAATCTCCAGGGAAAGGGGGGAAAAGCACACCAAAGTGCAGACTGGCACATTCCAAAGTCCAGGACTACGTGCTGAGGGACACAATGAAGCTGGGTGCGGCCGCCGCAAAGGCTCTGTAGGGAAAGGCCACAGTTTAGGGCCCTCCTGCCATTGTATACTGAGGGGCTGGAATCAGGGAAAAACCCCCCTTGGGCAGAATGTAAAATGACAAACGAATGTAATGTACCTGTAATGTATCTGTAATCAATAAACTGCATTGATTGTAATGCAATGAAGTACCCTAGAGTGTCATGAACTGTAATCATCATGTATGATGTATTGTTTGAATCATATTTGAACTGTACTGTGTATCTTGCAAATTATATTCTTTTTGTTTGAAATGTGATATTGCAATTGTATTGTATGTACCTTTACAAATTTTATGAATAAAGTATATATTGAAACAAAAAAAAGTTCAGACAAAAGGTCTTCGACCTGAAACGTTAACTCTGTTTCTTTCTCCACAGATGCTGCCCGACTTGCTGAGCTTTTCCAGGATTTTCTGTTTTTATTTCAGATTTCCAGCATCCGTAGCATTTACTTTTGAAAAAAAAGGTCATGTTGTCTAAAGGGAGATGCTTGCTCTGTGGTAGACATTATATCTGCTACAGGAAGGGTGGATTTACATTGCAACTACCACTCTGAGATCATGAACTATGTTCATATTGCCTGGCTCCTGCCTGGCTGGAACTGGCAGAGTCTTGCCTAGGAGAGGAGCTGAGCACAGGCCTGGATACAGGTGGTGTAGGTGGGTCGGGGGGAGCTCGATCCCAAGTGAGAAAAATGTTGATATTTGGAAAGCGGGGTGGGGAGAATCTCTACTGGAGACATTTAAAAGCTGAGGTTCAGTGGTTTTACAAAGTGTCGAGGGCTAAAGCAAACCACCTAGGCACTTTGCAAACAAGGTTTCACTCCCTGAATCTCTCCGCTTCTCTACCTCTCTCTCCTCCTTAAGATGCTCTTTAGAAACTACCTCTTTGGTCACCTGTCCTAATATTTCCTTTTGTGGCTCTGTGTCAAATTTTGTTTGATTACGCTCCAATGAAGCGCCTTGGGACGTTTTACTATGTTAAAGGCACGATATAAATGCAAGTTGTTCTTGTTGTTGTACAGGATTTACACTCCAGGGGGGTGAAGTTGGGTCTTAGGCAGCAGTGTAAAAACGGGCGATAACGAATTGGTAGCCAGAGCGATTTGAAGTCAATGGAAAAGAGAATCGGGCGGGGTGTAAAACAGGGTGCCGATTCGTAATCGGCTTTTTTGGGCTACCGCCCAATGAACAATTTCACCACCAAGACAAAGTAGTGTGAAACTACTGTTGACCGGAGGTCACCGGTTACGGTTATTGGCTTAGTACAAAGAGGAGAAGTGTCAATTCTCTCTTAACTCTCAATTCGCTTTATTCACGCCGTTAGATCATATACATATAGCTTATACGTCTGGTTAGATATAGACATGCAGTTTGCACCAGGTTATACAGTTTTATACCCAAACTAGGATCTAAACGCTATAATTCTGGTTAGATATAGACATGCAGTTTGCACCAGGTTATACAGTTTTATACCCAAACTAGGATCTAAACGCACACCCACTAGGTTTCTTTGACACTCCCTGAGAGGTCACAGAATATAAAGGATAATACCCGAAAAGCAGAGCTGACGCTGGCTAGGCGTTCCGTTCTCTCTCTCTCTTTCGACGTCGTCTCTACGTCCCAGACGTAGGTTCTTCCACTTCCGTGATGGTTGGTCTCCGGAGTCTTCAATGGATCCACGCCCAAGATTCTTCATTCTTATTCTGAATCTTATCTCTTCAAGCTGTGCTGTCTCTCTCTCCCATTGGTTTAGGCTTGCTCGCCTAGTCCGTGCCTTCTCCTCATTGGCTCTGTCCCAAGGACTTAGGTAGCATTACCTCATTACTCCTTTTCTAAATAAGGACTTGTGTCTTATCACATCTCCTTTGTCTTTCACAAAACTTAGCTAATTCAAACCGGTTCCAGCCAGCTCAGGCCAGCGACTGAACTCAGGTTACTTCAGTTCAAAAGTTGCTTTTGCCTGTGTGTCAGCAGTTCGGAATAAACTCAGTAGTTTCTGCATCCCCTGGCCAACACTACCCACTCCAGGGAGTCTCACTCCGTAGTGATTTAGAGTCAGGTCGCGCGCTGGCTCCAGATTTACACTGCCAGTTTAGCGTTGGTGCAAAGCTTTGAACTGACACTAATCCGGCAGTATAAATGCATGTTAAGATGGAGAGTTTATAAACAAAGATAGACACAATCATAGTGGCATGAGGCATGGCACTTGATGGCATATCATAGGACTTCAGCTTCAAAGCTGGTGACGTGTCTTACAAGACAACAACATCAAAAGGAACTTGCATTTATATAGCGTCTTTAATGCAATAAAACATCCCAAGGCGCTTCGAGGGGGGGTTCTCAAACAAAATTTGACACCGAGCCATATAAGGAGATATTAGGACAGGTGACCAAAAGTTTGGTTGAAGAAGTAGGTTTTAATGAGTGTCTTAAAGGAAGAGAGAGGGGTAGAGAGGTGGAGAGGTTTAGGGAGGGAATTCCAGAGCTTGGGGCCTAGGCAGCTGAAGGCACGGCCGCCAATGGTGGAGGAAGAAAATCAGGGGATGCGCAAGAGCCAGAATTGGAAGAGCACAGAGATCTCGGAGGGTTGTAGGGCTGGAGGAGGTTACAGAGATAGGGAGCGGTGAGGCCATGGAGGGATTTGAAAACAAGACTTTTATAAAATCCTCACATTCATCACAAAGTGTAAAAACAAACACTTTTGGAGCTATTCCATTGCATAAAGTACAACTTGTAATAAATTAATTTTGTTCGTTAGTGACTTAAGGCTGAATAATATCTGACTGTTGTATCAAGACAGGAATCCATTAGTTTGACAACGCATGTTGTTTCCTTACTGATTGAAGTCTCTGTTGTACATGCTGGGAATTAGAGTTCTATCCTAAGCCTGCAAACCACCTCATAAGGCAAAAAGGTCTATTGGAAAGCTAGACGGGACACATGGTATTAGCATTTCCAGCACACTAATGGCCAAGACTATGTATAAAATAAAAGCTGGTTATCAATGACCATGAAAGTGTCAGATTGTCATAAAAATCCCACTGGTTCATTATTGTTCTTTAGTGAAAGAAACCTGCCATCCTTACCCAGTCTGGGCTTATATGTGAATCCAGTCCCACACCAACTGCCCTCTCAAGTGGTCTGGCAAGCCACTCAGTTGTACCTTGGGATGGGCAATAAATGCCAGCCTTACCAGCGACACCCACACCCCATGAATTAATATATAAAAAATAAAACCTAACAGAAACTTTATTCACAATAAAAAATATGGAACAAAACCAACCAATAAAGCAGTCGGTTGGCTAAAAATTTGCCTGAAGAGTTAAATCTCTCTATCAGATACACACTAGGTACAACAGATACACGCATCTATCTATTATCTTATCTTTGGTGTCAACCATGGCTCAGTGGTAGCACTCTCGCCTCTGAAATGATTTCAAAACAAGCCAGGGTATAAGGTTCAGAACCTTTGAGTTAAGTTTCAACGGCATAATTATTTTCAAGTACTTTTGTTTTACTTTGGAGGAAGAGAGAGGAAGTGTCTTGGTGACAAGGATCCAGTCAAAGTGACAGATAGATTACCTTGCCTGTCTTTTCTTACTTACACTGAGAAATCCAAAACAGCTGTTGTTCAACTAAGATTTATTTAAGACAGCTGTGGTATTATTTTAAACGTCTAGCTGCACTGAGTAAGAGAAACATTATTTATTTTCCAGGAAACAATTGAAAAAAAAAAGTTATTTCAATGTCACCGGGTGGGACGCCTACAAATTTAATTCCAAATTCTTTCACTGGTGATGTATACTCCTCTCCCACATCCTCACTCCAGCACCCTCTTTTGATCCTCTGATTAACTATCAGCAACATGATAGGACATTTACTCTGATTATATAAAGGTCTCGCATGTGACTTGTTCATTGCACCTCTCCATATACCAATTTCCACATCACACTTCAGAGAGAAAGGGTATTGAAAAAATAAAGAAAGCCATCATTCAGAGAAGGTGTAGAGGAGATTTACTAGAAAGATACCAGGGATGAGGGTCTTCAGTTATTTGGAAAGACTGGAGAAGCTGGGGCGGTTCTCCTTAGAGCAGAGACGGCTCAGGGGAAATTTAACAGAGGTGTTCAAAATCATGAATGGTTTTGATAGCGTGAATAATGAAAAACTGTTTCCAGTGGCAGAAGAGTCAGTAATCAGAGAACACAGAATTTAAGGTAATTGACAAAAGAACCAGAGGCGAGAAGAGGAGAATTTTTTTACGCAGCGAGTTGTTATGATCTGGAACGCGCTGCCTGAAAGGGCGGTGGAAGCAGATTCAATAGTAACTTTCAAAAGGGAATTGGATAAATACCTTAACGGGAAACATTTGTAGGGCTATGGGGAAAGAGCAGGGGAATGGGACTAATTGGGTAGCTTTTTCAAAGAGCCAGCATGGACATGATGGGCTGAATGGCCTCCTTCTGCACTGTATGATTCAATGATTTGCAACGTACAGAGGATCACCTCCAGCAATACAAAATCAACAGGAGTCAGAATGCCCTTGAATGATAATAGCAAAAATGAAAGAAAGCTAAGCATTTTATCTTGAGTCCTGACCTACAGCTTTCCAATCACACGTCAAAAAAACAGAATGAAAGCAAAACATTTCAAACTTGGGATCAGTCCTGCCGACTAAATTTGTAAGCAAGTTCCAATCTGCAAACGGTTGCCTCAAAATGCTGATTTATTTCACCCTATTCTTATGTAACAGCAATTAAACTTTGTTGTCTTAAAGGAACATAGCTTCATCTTTGCAACAGAATAAAACATTATGTATTGCACAGTATAATGTTCCTATCAAAATAATAAACAATATAATCCAATTTACCATCAGCATTATCAGGGGATTTCTATGTTATGTAACTAAGTGTTTTGAGTATTGCGTGGATCACATAATAATTACATACATTGCACTTTAAGTGTGTCTGTAGCACAAAAAGTCATCTGTCATGCTTTTCTGATCATTCTTTGTTAAAGAAAGAAGATCTTGGATTTATATAGCACTTTTCAAGACCTCACAATGTCCCAAAGTACTTTACAACCAGTGAAGTACTTTTTGAAGTAAAGTCACTGTTGTAATGTAGGGAAACACAGCCAATTTGCAGACAGCAAGGTCCCACAAATAGCAAGGAGATAATGATCAGATAATCTGTTTTAGTGATGTTGGTTGAGGGATAAATATTGGCCAGAACAAAGGGAAAAACTCCCCTGCTCTTCTTCAAATCGTGCCATGGGGTCTTTTACATTCACCTGAGAGGGCAGACGAGGCCTCGGTTTAATGTCTCATTTGAACAACGGTACCTCCGACAGTGCAGCACTCCCTCGGTACTACACTGAAATGTTAGCCTCAGATTACACCCTCAAGTTTCTGGAGTGGGACTTAAACCCAGAACCTCCTGACTCAGAGGTGAGAGTCAGCCACAGCTGACACTTGTTAAGTTAATCATTTTAATTTATTCAAATATAGACAGGTAGGAAAAGCTGCCAAATACAAAACCAGCAAGTCACATAAAGTTAACCAATCAAATGCCTGTAAAATGTTCTCCACGGCGCTGTGCGTGGCCATCTTGTTTCTTCGTAAAGGCACACAGCTAAAAATAACATTTATAACATAATAAATACATAAAAAAATTAAATTGTTCTGAGCAAAAATAAAATTAGTCAGAGATGCCTCCCAGACGTTTCTCCTGTATGTCTGTGTCTGTCTCTGGGGCTTGAGGCCTTCCCAACTTCCATTGGGTACGCTGGTCTTGCCAGAATGAAGAGACTCCAATAAGTAGCAAATTTCCATAATGTATCGGCGTCACTTTGCACGTCACACCAATGAGCTGTTGCCCCTCAATGTAGTACATCCCACTGAGTCTAATATTGGACCAGGGCTAACAAATAGGAAGTTGGGGCATACCCAGTGATTAAGAACGTAGGAATGTGGAGGAGCAGAAAAGGTCACTGTGGTTCATCTGGCTTGCCCCAGTGAACGTCAGTCTTGCTGTCAATCATTACAAAAACACTTTTGCTGCTTTAAAGACATAACCTGATTTTCTGATTAGCCTGTGCTTAAAGGTGTCAGCTGTGGCTCACACTCTTACCTCTGAGTCAGAAAGTTGTGGGTTTCAAGTCCTACTTCAGGGGCTTAAACACATAATTGGCTGCCGTGTTTCCGACATTATAATAGTGACTACACTTCAAAAGTGCTTCATTGGCTGTAATGCACTTTGTGAGGTCATGAAAGGCACTATATAAATGCAAGTCTTTCTTCCTTTCTCCTTTCAAACACATGCACAATGTGCTGTTCATCACCAAAATTAGCTGACAAAATTGTCAGTTCTTTTTGATCATTAAAAGAACACTTATTGCAACTCATCATTAAGAACATAAGAAGAACTTAAGAAAATAGGGGCGGCAGTAGGCCATACGGTCCCTCGAGCCTGCTCTGTCATTCAATAAGATCATGGCTGGTATTCTACCTCAACTCCTTTTATCGGACGCTCCCTCCGCTCGGCTCGGCTGAGAGGAGCCGAGCCGAGCGGAGGGAGCGTCCGATAAAAGGCGGGATTTCAGAGCGCTGAGAGGAGCCGAGCCGAGCGGAGGGAGCGTCCGATAAAAGGCGGGATTTCAGAGCGCTGAGAGGAGCCGAGCCGAGCGGAGGGAGCGTCCGATAAAAGGCGGGATTTCAGAGCGCTGAGAACAGCTGAGAGGAGCGGAGCGGAGGGAGCGTCCGATAAAAGGCGGGATTTCAGAGCGCTGAGAACAGCTGAGAGGAGCCGAGCCGAGCGGAGGGAGCGTCCGATAAAAGGAGGGATTTCAGAGCGCTGAGAGGAGCCGAGCCGAGCGGAGGGAGCGTCCGATAAAAGGAGGGATTTCAGAGCGCTGAGAGGAGCCGAGCCGAGCGGAGGGAGCGTCCGATAAAAGGCGGGATTTCAGAGCGCTGAGAACAGCTGAGAGGAGCCGAGCCGAGCGGAGCTGCGACCGAGTTCGAAGTGACGTCAGGAATCAGATCGGGACGCGACACAGGGGAGGCACCTGATTGGTGAGTAGGTTCAGGTGAGTATTTCTCCTTATCTACAGTAACTGAAGTAAAAGGAAAGGGAAGGTCTGCAGGTCTTATCGGAAGTAGCGTTTATTTTTTAGTGAATCAAGGTCCCTAGTGTAGTTAACATTCTCTAACTTGAGAACAATTTAAAGGAGTAAACTCCTTAAAGGGAGTGGTAAGTAGTTTTTCTTTCCTTTTTTTTTCTCTTGACATTGTAGTTGTTCTTAAGCTAATTTAAGGGTTAAGTCATGGCAGGAGATCCCAGCGCCGTGTCATGTTCCTCTTGTGGGATGTGGGAATTCAGGGCTCCTTCCTGTATCCCTGATTCCTTCACCTGCGGGAAGTGTGTCCAGCTGCAGCTATTGTTTGACCGCTTGACGGCTCTGGAGCTGCGGATGGACTCACTTTGGAGCATCCGCGATGCTGAGAAAGTCGTGGATAGCACGTTCAGTGAGTTGGTCACACCGCAGATAAAAATTACTGAGGGAGATAGTGAATGGGTGACCAACAGACAGAGGAAGAGTAGGAAGGCAGTGCAGGGGTCCCCTGCGGTCATCTCCCTCCAAAACAGGTATACCGTTTTGGATACTGTTGGCGGAGATGACTCACCAGGGGAAGGTGGCAGTGGCCAGGTTCATGGCACCGTGGCTGGCTCTGCTGCACAGGAGGGCAGGAAAAAGAGTGGCAGAGCTATAGTGATAGGGGACTCGATTGTAAGGGGAATAGACAGGCGTTTCTGCGGACGCAACCGAGACTCCAGGATGGTATGTTGCCTCCCTGGTGCAAGGGTCAAGGATGTCTCGGAGCGGCTGCAGGACATTTTGGAGGGGGAGGGTGAACAGCCAGTTGTCGTGGTGCATATAGGCACCAACGATATAGGTAAAAAACAGGATGAGGTCCTACAAGCTGAATTTAGGGAGTTAGGAGTTAAACTAAAGAGTAGGACCTCAAAGGTAGTAATCTCAGGATTGCTACCAGTGCCACGGGTTAGTCAGAGTAGGAATGACAGGATAGCTAAGATGAATACGTGGCTTGAGAGATGGTGCAAGCTGGAGGGATTCAAATTCCTGGGCCATTGGAACCGGTTCTGGGGGAGGTGGGACCAGTACAAATTGGACGGTCTGCATCTGGGCAGGACTGGAACCAATGTCCTAGGGGGAGTGTTTGCCAGTGCTGTTGGGGAGGGTTTAAACTAATGTGGCAGGGGGATGGGAACCGATGCAGGAAGTCAGTGGGAAATAAAGTGGTGACAGAAACAAAAGGCAGTAAGGGAGATGGTACAGAACATGACCGGACAGATGGTCTGAGAAAGCAGGGCAAAGCCCAAGGGAGGTCTAGATTAAACTGCATTTATTTCAATGCAAGAAGTCTGATGGGCAAGGCAGATGAACTCAGGGCATGGATGGGTACATGGGACTGGGATGTTATAGCTATTACTGAAACATGGCTAAGGGAGGGGCAGGACTGGCAGCTCAATGTTCCAGGGTACAGATGCTATAGGAAAGATAGAGCAGGAGGTAAGATAGGAGGGGGAGTTGCGTTCTTGATTAGGGAGAACATCACGGCAGTAGTGAGAGGGGATATATCCGAGGGTTCGCCCACTGAGTCCATATGGGTAGAACTGAAAAATAAGAAGGGAGAGATCACTTTGATAGGATTGTACTACAGACCCCCAAATAGTCAACGGGAAATTGAGGAGCAAATATGTAAGGAGATTACAGACAGCTGCAAGAAAAATAGGGTGGTAATAGTCGGGGACTTTAACTTTCCCAACATTGACTGGGACAGCCATAGCATTAGGGGCTTGGATGGAGAGAAATTTGTTGAGTGTATTCAGGAGGAATTTCTCATTCAGTATGTGGATGGCCCGACTAGAGAGGGGGCAAAACTTGACCTCCTCTTGGGAAATAAGGAAGGGCAGGTGACAGAAGTGTTAGTGAGGGATCACTTTGGGACCAGTGATCATAATTCCATTCGTTTTAAGATAGCTATGGAGAAGGATAGGTCTGGCCCAAAAGTTAAAATTCTAAATTGGGGAAAGGCCAATTTTGATGGTATTAGACAGGAACTTTCAGAAGTTGATTGGGAGAGTCTGTTGGCAGGCAAAGGGACGTCTGGTAAGTGGGAGGCTTTCAAAAGTGTGTTAACCAGGGTTCAGGGTAAGCACATTCCTTATAAAGTGAAGGGCAAGGCTGGTAGAAGTGGGGAACCTTGGATGACTCGGGAGATTGAGGCACTAGTCAAAAATAAGAAGGAGGCATATGACAAGCATAGGCAGCTGGGGTCAAGTGGATCCCTTGAAGAGTATAGAGATTGCCGGAGTAGAGTTAAGAGAGAAATCAGGAGGGCAAAAAGGGGATATGAGATTGCTTTGGCAGATCAGGCAAAGGTGAATCCAAAGAGCTTCTACAAATACATAAAGGGCAAAAGGGTAACTAGGGAGAGAGTAGGGCCTCTTAAGGATCAACAAGGTCATCTATGTGCGGAACCACAAGAGATGGGTGAGATCCTGAATGAATATTTCACATCGGTATTTACGGTTGAGAAAGGCATGGATGTTAGGGAACTTGGGGAAATAAATAGTGATGTCTTGAGGAGTGTACATATTACAGAGAGGGAGGTGCTGGAAGTCTTAACGCGCATCAAGGTAGATAAATCTCCGGGACCTGATGAAATGTATCCCAGGACGTTATGGGAGGTTAGGGAGGAAATTGCGGGTCCCCTAGCAGAGATATTTGAATCATCCACCGCTACAGGTGAGGTGCCTGAAGATTGGAGGGTAGCAAATGTTGTGCCTTTGTTTAAGAAGGGCGGCAGGGAAAAGCCTGGGAACTACAGACCAGTGAGCCTGACATCTGTAGTGGGTAAGTTGTTAGAGGGTATTCTGAGGGACAGAATCTACAGGCATTTGGAGAGGCAGGGACTAATTAGGAACAGTCAGCATGGTTTTGTGAGAGGAAAATCATGTCTCACGAATTTGATTGAGTTTTTTGAAGGGGTAACCAAGAAGATAGATGAGGGCTGTGCAGTAGACGTGGTCTACATGGACTTCAGCAAAGCATTTGACAAGGTACCGCATGGTAGGTTGTTACATAAGGTTAAATCTCATGGGATCCAAGGTGAGGTAGCCAATTGGATACAAAATTGGCTTGACGACAGAAGACAGAGGGTGGTTGTCGAGGGTTGTTTTTCAAACTGGATGCCTGTGTCCAGCGGTGTGCCTCAGGGATCGGTGCTGGGTCCGCTGTTATTTGTTATTTATATTAATGATTTGGATGGGAATTTAGGAGGCATGGTTAGTAAGTTTGCAGATGACACCAAGATTGGTGGCATTGTGGACAGTGAAGAAGGTTATCTAGGATTGCAACGGGATCTTGATAAATTGGGCCAGTGGGCCGATGAATGGCAGATGGAGTTTAATTTAGATAAATGTGAGGTGATGCATTTTGGTAGATCGAATCGGGCCAGGACCTACTCCGTTAATGGTAGGGCGTTGGGGAGAGTTATAGAACAAAGAGATCTAGGAGTACAGATTCATAGCTCCTTGAAAGTGGAGTCACAGGTGGATAGGGTGGTGAAGAAGGCATTCAGCATGCTTGGTTTCATTGGTCAGAACATTGAATGCAGGAGTTGGGATGTCTTGTTGAAGTTGTACAGGGCATTGGTGAGGCCACACTTGGAGTACTGTGTACAGTTCTGGTCACCCTATTATAGAAAGGATATTATTAAACTAGAAAGAGTGCAGAAAAGATTTACTAGGATGCTACCGGGACTTGATGGTTTGACTTACAGGGAGAGGTTAGACAGACTGGGACTTTATTCCCTGGAGAGTAGGAGGTTAAGGGGTGATCTTATAGAAGTCTATAAAATAATGAGGGGCATAGATAAGGTCGATAGTCAAAATCTTTTCCCAAAGGTAGGGGAGTCTATAACGAGGGGGCACAGATTTAAGGTGAGAGGGGAGAGATACAAAAGGATCCAGAGGGGCAATTTTTTCACTCAAAGGGTGGTGAGTGTCTGGAACGAGCTGCCAGAGGCAGTAGTAGAGGCGGGTACAATTTTGTCTTTTAAAAAGCATTTGGACAGTTACATGGGGAAGATGGGTATCGAGGGATATGGGCCAAGTGCAGGCAATTGGGACTAGCTTAGTGGTATAAACTGGGCGACATGGACATGTTGGGCCGAAGGGCCTGTTTCCATGTTGTAACTTCTATGATTCTATGAACTCCACTTTCCCACCCTATCCCTATCATCGCTTTAAAAAATGTCGCCAAGCCCTTCGTTCAAATCATTTTGGAAGTTCAGTTACTGCTATGTGACTGATGGTACAGAAGGTCGCAGAATTTGTTTTAACTTTAAAAGCCTACACTTTAAAAATAAAATCAGGAACTTACACCAGCTGTGTTTATACTGCAGCCAATGCCCATCCATCGCAGTGGGAGATCGCCTCTTCCAGGTGATTTCTGATGGGGGAGTAGCTGATCGTGCTTCTTCCTATAATTAGCAGGAGATGCAAAGGAAATCAGTGACTCAGAGCAAGCCACTGCAGCAGTAATAGGGCAGTAGACTCGGATTAAAGTGCAGACAAGCTCTCCCCTGCGCACCGTGTGATGGATGCAGCTTGACACTTTTAACTATGTTTATGTTTTCGGTATGAGAGGACACCTAGGGTAACCAGTTGACTCTTAAAATGCAAATCTCCCACCTAGAAAATCCTAACATTAGCTGCTCCGTATGAATGGTACTCACTCATTTTATTACATAAGTCAGCCATGGCTCAGTGGGTAGCCCTCTTACCTCTGAGTCAGAAGGTCACGGGTTCAAGCTCTACTCCAGGGACTTGAGCACAAAATCTAGGCTGACTGTATAGCGCAGTGCTGCACTGTTGGAGGTGCTGTCTTTTGGAAGAGACTTTACAGACCGAGGCCCTGTCTGCCCTCTCAGATAGACATAAAGATCCCATGGCACTATTCAAAGAAGAGCAGTGGAGTTCTCCCTGGTGTCCTGGCCAATATTTATCCCTCAACCAACGTTACTAAAACTGGTCATTATCACCTTGCTGTATGTGCGACTTAGGCTGCTGCATTTCCTATATTACAACAGTGACTATACTCCAAAAAGTACTTCATTGGCTGTAAAGCTCCTTGGGACGTCCTGAGGTTTTGGAAAGCCACTATAGAAATGCAATTCTTTCTAATAAACCCATTTTCACATATGTCACTCTTAAAACTTAAGCAGAGCTCCATGTTTAAATGATGACTGCTCCAGGTTTGTTTTTTTTTCCTCCGAGGAAGGTTTGGTAGAAGTTGCAGGGTATTTGGTTGCCATTCCACTCCCCCTGCCTTTTTTGGCAGACGATGAGGCTTTTCTCCATTGCAGTGGAATCTGCATTTGAAGGAGGTAAAACTATCACAAAGCCTCAAGGTGTCCTAGTGGGATGAAAAGAAACCCACATCATACACAATGCATCATTTATCATGAGAGAGAATATATCTCCCCTCCTGCAAACGCAACAGAACTTGTCAAAAGTCAAATAACTCTCTGATTAGACCCCATCTGGAATATTGCATTCAGTTCTGGGCACTGCACCTTGGGAAGGATATATTCGCCTTTGAGGGAATGCAACACAGATTCACCAGAAAGATACCAGGGGCTAAAAGGGTTAAATTATGAGGACAGGTTGCATAGACTAGACTTGTATTCCCTTGAATATAAAAGATTAAGTGTTTGAGATGATTAAAGGATTTGATATGGTGGGTAGAGAGAAACTATTTCCTCTGGTGGGTGAGTCCAGAAGAAAAGGGCATAACCTTAAAATTAGAGCTAGGCCGTTCGGGGGTGATGTCAGAAAGCACTTCTTCACACAAAGGTTAGTGGAAATCTGGAACTCTCTCCCCCCAGAAAGCTGATGAGGCTGGGGGTCAACTGAAAATTTCAAAACTGAGATTGATAGATTTTTGTTAGGCGAGGGTATTAAGGGTTATGGAACCAAGGCGGGTAGATGGAGTTAAGATACAGATCAGCCATTATCTAATTGAATACGGGAACAGGCTCGAGAAGCTGAATGGCCTACTCCTGTTCCTATGTTCCATTGACTGAACTAGAGCACTTTGGGTTTTCAGTTCCATTGATATCTCACTCCAAATATGCCACTAATTGTGCCTAAACAAGAAGGGCTGCCTTCCTTTTTATCTCAAAGAAGTTTATTTAGCCTCGAATGAGGGGAACAATCGAGTATGCAAAAAACAGTTAACATTTGAACTCTGCTCAAAGATTTCTTTCCACATATTTAGAGCTGTTAAATGAACTGCCAGCAAGTGCACTGAATGCTGACTCTGTGGATCCATTTCAAGATGAAAAAATGGACAGGTTCCTGATTCAACGGGGAAGTTGAAGGACACGGGCTTGGTGCCAAGTCAGGAAGGAGATGAAAATGTTTCGGTCGCATCTGAAAGAGGATCTAAATGACTGGGTGAGTCGGACAGGCTGAGGGCCTTTCTTGTTCTTGACTTCTCGTGTTGTTGGAATGTTTACGTTCTCCGCTTGGTAAATTAAAACGCCAAATTGATGTCTAATCAGTCAAAAAATTAAGAAAGCTGTTACGCTTCTTAGGAACTTAGAAAAAAGAAAAGTCACACAAACGGATGTAGTGCAGTGCTCCTAAAATGACCAGGTATCATGGAAAGCTCACTGTGTTGATTATTCTGACCTCTAATTATTAATCATAAAATGTGCAAGAAAATTATGATCATAAGTATTCTATCTTTCAGAAGCATTCTGTAGCATGAACATTTAGTGTTCTTTACTGTGAGTATTTTGACTCACAAAGCAATATTTGTTATCACAATTGCTGCCTCACATCTAAATGTAAGGTCCAATTTTATCCCTGCTAGCTGAAAAAAAAAGCTGCAAGAATAAACATAATGGATTGTTATCTGTAAAGTAACTCAAGTGGGCTACCTTCAGAAAATGTAATTTGCAGGTTTTGAAAGTGCTGCTAAATTCCCTGCAGTGGAGGTTAGTTGATGTAGTGCATTCAAATGAAACCCATGAATAGCATCAGGGCCAAAGCACCTTCCGCCTGTTCATTAAGGAAGAAACACTCATGTAGTATGTACACATTCTTAATCATAATGTCAAATTGGCACAGTGGTAAAACTGAATCAGAAGGCTGTGCGTTCAGGCCCCACTCCAGGACTTGAGGGTACAATGAAGGCCAACACTTCATTGCAGTTCTGGAGGATTATCAGAGGTGCCGACTTTTGGATGAAGCATTAAACAAGACCTTGTTTATCTGCTCAAACGGATGTAAAAGATCCCACAACACTACTCAAAGATGGTTGGGCAGTGTCCTAGGCCCAACCATCTTCAGCTGCTTCATCAATGACCTTCCCTCCATCATAAGGTCAGAAATGGGGATGTTCGCTGATGACTGCACAGTGTTCAGTTCCATTCGCAACCCCTCAGATAATGAAGCAGTCCGAGCCTGCATGCAGCAAGACCTGGACAACATCCAGGCTTGGGCTGATAAGTGGCAAGTAACATTCGCGCCAGATAAGTGCCAGGCAATGACCATCTCCAACAAGAGAGAGTCTAATCACCTCCCCTTGACATTCAACGGCATTACCATCGCCGAATCCCCCACCATCAACATCCTGGGGGTCACCATTGACCAGAAACTTAACTGGACCAGCCATATAAATACTATGGCTACGAGAGCAGGTCAGAGGCTGGGTATTCTGCGGCAAGTGACTCACCTCCTGACTCCCCAAAGCCTTTCCACCATCTACAAGGCACAAGTCAGGAGTGTGATGGAATACTCTCCACTTGCCTGGATGAGTGCAGCTCCAACAACACTCAAGAAGCTCGACACCATCCAAGATAAAGCAGCCCGCTTGATTGGCACCCCATCCACCACCCTAAACATTCACTCCCTTCACCACCGGTGCACTGTGGCTGCAGTGTGCACCATCCACAGGATGCACTGCAGCAACTCGCCAAGGCTTCTTCGACAGCACCTCCCAAACCCGCGACCTCTACCACCTAGAAGGACAAGGGCAGCAGGCGCATGGGAACAACACCACCTGCACGTTCCCCTCCAAGTCACACACCATCCCGACCTGGAAATATATCGCCGTTCCTTCATTGTCGCTGGGTCAAAATCCTGGAACTCCCTTCCTAACAGCACTGTGGGAGAACCGTCACCACACGGACTGCAGCGGTTCAAGAAGGCGGCTCACCACCACCTTCTCGAGGGCAACTAGGGATGGGCAATAAATGCTGGCCTTGCCAGCGACGCCCACATCCCGTGAACGAATAAAAAAAAAACAAGGGTTGCCTGGCCAACATCCCTCCCTCTAACAGCAGCATCAAAACCGGTTATCGGTTATCTCATTTCTGTTTGTGGGACCTTGCTGTGCACAAATTGGCTGCTGCGTTTGCCTACATCACAACAGTGAGCACATTTCAAAAGTTGGGAAGTCCTAAAGGTGCTATATATAAAGCCCTCACCTGCTTTAGGTGGACGCCTCATCTGCCTTCAGGTTAAAATGGGAAATGGCGTGAAAGGGTCGAGTTTCGAGCGGGTAAGTAACCTGCTCGTCTTTAACTGCCCACTGCATAGGGTTAAAATTGACCCCAAGGTCGCGATGCATCAAATTACATCGAGTCTACAGCACAGAAACTCCTTGTGATAGAGAGTTCAACGTTCTAACCACTCTGTAGGTAAAGAAGTTTCTCCTGAATTCCATATTGGATTTATCTTTATCTTATCTTTATGACCTCCAGTTTTGGACACCCCCACAAGTGGAAACATTTTCACTGCATCCACCCTTTCAAGCTCTTTCATTATCTTAAAGATCTCTATCGGGTCATCCCTCAACCTTCTCTTTTCTAAAGAGGCCTGTTCAGCCTTTCCTGACAACTTTATCCTCTCAGTTCTGGTATCATCTTTGTGAATCTTTTTTGTACCTTCTCAAATGCCTCTAATCCTTTTTATATTATGGAGATCAGAACTGTAACATCTGATCCAAAAATACAAGCACCAGCCTAGATTATATGTTCAAGTCTTTAGCAGGACTTAAACTCACAACCTTTTATTCACGAGACAAGAATGCTACCAACTGAGTCAAACTGGTACTCAGTAAGTTAACTAAAGCTAACTATTCATGGAAACATTGCTCAATATGACATAAACTCTGTGAGCTTTAATCTATAGATGTTATGTCAGATATTCCAACGTGCTTTGCATGCTACTCCAATGCTGCGCTGCTCACAATGAAACAAAAAAATCAATAAAAACTATATTGCTTTTCTCATTTTTTTTTCATAAAAGAAAATCAAAGTTGAGGATTGACAGAGTTAATCCTGTTACATTCCTTTTATGTTTCATAAGAGGGCGTCCCAAAACTGGAGCCTGAGATGCCATTAGGGGCAGGGCAAAGGAGGGGGGGGGCACGATCTCAGTATGGCACAGGGAAAAACAGACGAGGCAGAAGTTAAACACAGTGGAAGATGAGTTTAGCACTAGGTGGGCCATTCTTACAAAGCTCAGAGACAAGTAGATTTTTCATGTAAAACAATGAATTTCAGAGGAGACAGAATTTGTCGTAGAACCCAACTGCTGGATTAGCTGAAGCTGATGGTATATGTCGGGGAAATGTTGAACACAAGACGTATGCAATGAGTGACGTTGCCTAGTTAAATAGTGTGCATTATATATTTAACACTGTCCAATTTTAATGGTTCTTTGATACAGATTCTATTTAGGCCTCACTGGTGCCCTTAAGTACTGGCATTAATTTAACATTGCCCAATATTTTAAACCGCTTTAATGAATTTGTACGACATTTCTACTTCATATGAAATTTAAATAAATAGTTTATCATCAACAATGGACAGCGTAATTCCAGGTACTTAGCCAAAGGGAGGAGATTGGTACAGTTAAACACTATACCACAATCACTGTGTGTGATCTAACTCTTCGTGTACCTGCATTCTCAACACATTTAATGTACGTTACCCAATGACCCTGAGGCGCTTTTGTGGTGGAAATTGCCCTTTATGATACCAGCAGAGAATAATTATATTGAACAAAGTGGCTACAATGCCCACCAATCTGTCTGATTTATTTATTTTGTTGAAATTCCAGATGACTTTGCTGGCTTATTGATTTTTTTTTTAAGACCGACTCAACTTCTTCAAAGAAGAACTAACTCCTCAAGGGACTAGATGCATAAACGTTGGTAAAAAGATTGAGGAGGCCATTCTTAGTGTTGTGTACCTTGTTCCCATTACTTTTGTACAGACTGACAGATAAATAGACAGAAGGGAGCAACATGATATCTTTTGCCTATGCAGGACAGATAAAAATCCACTCATTGCAGTAAGACAGTATTTTATACCTGTGCCCAAGACTATTTCATACCTATATACAGAATAAAATGCAAGCCATTATATCACATTGGGTATGATAGTGGACTAGCAAACCAGAGCTTGTGAGTTCCAATTCCACCATGAGTTGAATTCAATAAATTTGTGGGCTGGCACCAGCAAAAGTGACCTTGAAAATAATTGGATTCTCACAAAAACCCCACTGGTTCACTAATGTCGTTCAGAAAGGGAAAACGCCACTCCTACCTATTCTGGTCCACGTGATTCCAATCCACATGTGGTCAACTCTTAATGCCCTCCGAAGTGGCCGAGCAAGTCAATTGTTATGACGAAGGAAGGCGTCCACCATCACCTTCTCAGTGCGACTAGGAATGGGCAATAAACGTAGCATTGCCAGCGTCACCCACACTTTGAGAACAATTTTTGTTTAAATTGTAACGGACTTTGAGTTAGATCCAGTACCAGGTTTGAAGGTACACCATTCGGAGATCTCGCATCAAATTGTCCAACACATTTTACTGCATAATGAGAAGAATCCAACAGTGTACATGGCAATAGTGGGGGTGAAAGTAATCTTGGGGCAGTAGCACAAAATGGGCGAGAGCTAATCGGCGGCCAGTTTTACACTCGCCTGATTTTCTTTCCCGTTGAAGTCGGGGTGTGAAATGGCAGCCAATTCACGATTGCCTCTTCTGCGCTACCATCCTTAAATGTGGCTTCAGTACTTGTTCAGTGTATGGGAACTGCCTGTTCCTCTGTGCAAATTATACATTTTCAAACTGAGTTACTGAGTCATGCGATATATGCAGTCTGAGACGGAGGATACATCAGCTTTCATTGATTATCTCAGATGTGTGATCAATGAGCTATAGAAATAGTCTTCACATTTCCACCATGGTGAGATCAGCTTCAGGAACTGGTTCTAGTTTCCTATTAGACTTTCATTCACCACAACTAATAATAAAGAAACAAGAAATAAAGAACTTGCATTTATATAGCGCCTCTCACGGCCTCAGGATGTTCCAAAGCACTTTACTGCCAATGAAGCACTTTTTGAAGTGTAGTCACTGTTATAATGTAGGAATGCGGAAGCCAATCTGCACAATGCAAGCTCCCACAAACAGCAATATGATAATGACCAGATAATCTGTTTCAGTGATGTTGGTTGAGGGATAAATATTGGCCAGGACATGGGG
Organism: Heptranchias perlo; assembly: GCF_035084215.1. Classification (NCBI taxonomy): domain Eukaryota; kingdom Metazoa; phylum Chordata; class Chondrichthyes; order Hexanchiformes; family Hexanchidae; genus Heptranchias; species Heptranchias perlo. The sequence goes on along the minus strand of NC_090339.1, from coordinate 60,054,802 downwards.
GAGAACTACCCTGCTCTTCTTCAAAATAATGCTGTGGAATCTTTCACATCCAGCTGAGACCCCCGACGGGGCCTTGGTTTAACACCTCATCCAAAAAACTGCACCTCCGACAGTGCTGCACTCGAGTGTCGGCCTGGAGGCTCGTGTAGAGCATAAACATCAGCATAGACCTGTTGGGCCAAATGGCTTGTTTCTGTGCTGTACATTCTATGTAATTCTACACGCTTAAGACTCTGGAGTGGGACTTGAACCCATGACTTTCTAACTCAGAGGTGAGAGTGCTACCCACTGATCCAACACCTCCACCCAAACTCCCTCTCCCCACCTCCATCAGCTATATATTGACAGGCTTTCCCAGTCGAATATAATTTAACTCAACAGTGTGTTATGAAGATAGCATGAATTTTACATAATACGATAATATAAATTTGAATCATACATTCCCATTCAACACTGGCAAATTGGGATGACAGTGAGAATCCCTACGTGGTCAGTTTTTGGTAAAATATTAAAATGCCTACGTGGCAAAGAAGCAGAATGCAAAATGGTTAGAAAGGGTTAATTAGTTAGTAACTGAGATTGATACAGGTGGCCTGGCCCTCCTGCTGGGCCATATGTTTGCTTAGTCAGCAGGCCTGCATTGTCTTATCAATGATAGGTCTTTGATGTGAGTCAAGGACTGGTCTGAATGTCTCCATGTTTATGGCAGATCAATATAGGTAACGAGCTTAGCCAAAGTTGAAAGACATTCCAGGTTGGGAGATAAGGAACAGAAGGAACAGGGAAGAACATTCCAAGTTGGAAGGTGAGGAAGTATCCCCTTTGATGTCTAACAGCAACATGGTCAGCACATGGATTGTCTATGATTGGCCGGAAATAATGTAACCCCGCATGGCAACCTGTGCCCGGCTTATGATTGGTGTTGACTCTTGTGTTAATGATGTTCCAACCCCTATGGATTTGTATAAAGGTATGAGTCTTTGTCTTTGTCTTTGTCTCCTTATTCTGTTAGAATCGTTCGGATTCTCTCAGGAATCTGAATTGAAGCTACAGACTAAGATCTGCTATTAAAGTTGTGTTGAACTTTACGGTGTACTCGAATCAGTTCTTGCTGAACCAGACTGAGGGGAAAGAATCCGGTTCGTCATTTGGTGGCCCTTACGGGGATTTCAACGGTCGTTCACCGAGAGTTCGCGGAGTAAGAGGCGGTTTGTCTTGGACACAGAGGATGGGAAGGGCGCGCCCGGTGTGAGTAAACTTTTCTTTACTATATCGGCTTTCCTAAATCTGTTAAGTCTGACGACGAATCGTCCAATCGCTAACACTCGTGTGGCGTCCTTACGAGATTCAGGTCAGTCTGGCGAATACACAGAAATAGCAGAAAGAGGTCAATGGTTAAATATCACTGAGGGTCAGTACAGGGACTGAGGGAATAACTTGTAAGCGGTAGGTCAGTGATCGAACTAGAACTTCGGGTCAGTGATCGAACTAGAACTTCGGGTCAGTGATCAAAATTATCACTGAGAGTTAGAGTTCGAGTTCTTGGTGATTGGATATAAACCGGAATCTTGAGTCAGTGATTAAAATTATCACTGAGAGTTAGAGTTCGAGTTCTTGGTGATTGGATATAAACCGGAATCTTGAGTCAGTGATTAAAATTATCACTGAGAGTTAGGGTTCGAGTTCCTGGTGATTGGGTATAAACAGGAACTTCGAGTCCCTGGGGAGTGGGTATAAACAGGAACTGATTGCTTGTGCTGATCGACTAAGGGAGGAAGTGCCTATCTTAACACGCAGCCTTAGACCGGTTGTTAAGAGGGGAGATCCCCCTCGCGAAGGTCAGGACCCTGAAGTGGACGTAGAGACCAAAGGCACTTGGGATTGTGAGGCACAAGGAGTCAGGTCCATCTTTGAATTCTGTTCAAATACGGTTGTATTAATTAGTTGACTAAGAGTAAAGGAAAACGGGACATAGAATGGGTAGTTGTCTGGATACCTCTGCAGAACCAGGAGTGCCTTACAGACTTCGTGTGAAAAATATCCGGACAAGGCAAAACAATTTAGACAATTGTCAGGCGGGTTGAATAAAAAACTGGGGAATGATCAATGGCCATTGGGAGGAATTAAAGACCTAGATACTGCCATAAAAGCACAGGAATTAATTTGGAAAAATAACAGAAATAAAGCAACCAAAGATTTAATTGCTTTATGGAGACAGTACTGTCAAGAACTGAAAGAAGCTTCGTTATTAGCAAGTTGGCAGGATAATGCGTTGAAGTTAGGGATAGGACTCACTGAAGGAGGGGTGGTCAAGTCCGTAGAGGTCCTAAAAGGAGAATGTGCTCATGAAAAGTGCTCTAAAAAGAGGTCTGAAAAGACTTCGGGCGAGCCCAAAACGGTTGAGAAAAGTGGATTATGTAATCCAATGATTGGCCTTGCCTTGGCTGGGGGAGACGATGATGATTTGGATGAGTGGAATTGTAGGTCACGTGTAGCTCCCCAGGGTCCTAGTACCCCTCCTGAGTACAGTAATATCTATTCTTCAGTGCCTACGGTACAGACTGTTCAAACCCCTGTGATAATGCCTCAAACTGTCTCCCCGGTTGCTTCCCGTACTAGAAGTAAAACTAGGGAATTATTGGCTCCAACATTTAAATTCTCAGTCAGCCCACTTAGTTTAAGTCAGCAGAGAGATCAGAGATTGGACAGTCAGGGACTTAGAGACGCAGAAACTGAAGAGTCAGGAGACGACTTGCCATCACTAAACTTAGAACGTACTACTGAGACACTAGCTAGGGATGAGCCGACCCCTCGTCAGTTACCAATGAGGCCGATGCCTAATCTCACTTTTGACCCAAACCCAGCCAATGCTGGAGTAGCCGGCAACTCCCGAACGATAGATGTGTACTGTCCATGGAAACCCAACGAGATAATGGCCATTCTAACCGGGGTGCCGGATAGGAGAAAGTCACCTACCGCATTTATAGAATTCCTTAAGACTACCGTTTTTGTCTATAATGCAGAATCAAGGGACTTATGGTCGCTAATACAGCAAGTTTTAACCCATGCTGAACATACCAAATTCCTGGACCAATTGAATGTCCGGACTCATGTCGCATTGGTAGCACAGATACCAAACAATGATGTTGAGCGCCAGGAGCGTCTTTTGGGTGCCCTTAGTGCTACTCTACAAAAACCAATTGACATAACTAAGATCTTAGACACCAGGCCTAAAAAGGGAGAAGGAGCAGATGAATATTTGGAAAGATTCTCGGAAGTATACCGGAATCAATCAGGAGACACAGCGTACCGTGAGGGAAGAGACTCACCACAGTACTGCGCTATGCTACTGAACTGCCTACCGATTCCGGTTTCTCAAGCAATTAGGACTAATAATATGGACTGGTCAGAGAATACTTCCAGCCAGATGAATAGGGCAGTAAAATACTACTGGATGGATAATAAGCACCAGGAAGGTCAGGCCCAAGTTAGAGTTAAAACTGAGTATGTGGTGAAAAAGGAAGGGCCGAAACGCACCTCAGACAGAACAGGATATCAGATGGAGCCTCAGTATTGTGTTCCAGGATGGGTTAACGGAGAAGGGTATGGGTACGATACACACCCGAACGGACCAACCGCCCCTAACTATGGCCCACCCTACGTTCCTCCGAGACGTAATTTTGAAGGGAGAAGAGGAGGAGGGAGACAAACAGGGTCAGATGCCTGTTTCAATTGTGGTCAGCTAGGCCACTGGAGCAAGGAATGCCCCTCCCGTAGACAGGGAAGAGGGGACCATATGCAAGGGCAGCGAAGAGGAGGTTGGCAAGGGGATCGAGGACGAGGAAGATATACGGACTTTTCCCAAAACAATCCCTTCCCCCAGTATTGACTAGCTAACCTTGTGGTAAACGGGATCCAGTCAGAGCAGGAGCCCGTTCTGTCACTGATGATTAAAGGAAACCCACATACATTCTTGGTAGACACCGGAGCAACCATGTCATCTGTCCGATCAGAGCTTAATCTCCCTGAGTCCGGGGAAAAACAGAGTCTGTCTGGTTTTCAGGGACAAGTGAGCCAATACCCGATATCTGAACCAGTGGAAGTACAATTTTGAAATGAGTCAGTGAAACACCAAATTGTAATTACAAGTGGACTAGACTGTAACCTCATGGCTAGAGACTTGCTATGTGCATTCCGCCTGAGCATTGAGTGCGGGGACGAAGGACTGATTGTGAAACCATGGGCCCCTAAAATGCAGTGTTACGTTTCCATCACCCCACAATGGTGGTCTCTAGACTTCGAAGATGAAGGTCCCCTTCATGTAACCTTGGCCTACGATATGAGTGGGAGAAATAAGGAATTGGAGGACTTTTACCGAAGCTATATAGGAACGGAATGGGAGGTTATTCGCCGGGCTATGGTTACAGGACCAGAAGGGAGAGCAGAGTATGTTGAGATCCCCTCAGAGTTATGGAAGGAAGCACCTGTTACAGGTTACAACACTCGACGTGCTGCAAAAACAATGGGATGGGACCCAGGACCCTTTGAAATAAAGGGAGCCCCACATATCACCTGGGAGGTGAATTACCCGTACCATGCGAAAGATTTAGGACCCATGATAAAACAGACAGTCGAACAAGCTGATCCAAATAATCGACAGAAACAGACCCTGTCATGCGGCCGGACTATTCTGTTTTACCAGACACCAAGGGTTAACAGGGCACAATCGCGCCACCATGTGGGCAATGAAAAACCAGAATATGTTAATCCGCAAGTGTGGGCGGAGGATCCCACACAGGTAGGATGCGTTAAAATGATTCCTATTCATATTGCCCTGCAGGAAAATGTTGTATTACCCTCTATTCGACAATATCCACTAAAGCAACAGGCGATACCAAGCATTGACAAATTGATCGCTGGGTTGTTAAAACAAGGGATTTTGATTAAATGTCAGTCCCCGTGTAACACGCCGATACTGGCAGTTCCAAAGCCAGGCAAGCCAGACCAGTACAGATTAGTACAGGATTTGCGATCAATCAATGCCATTGTACAGCCACTGCACGCTCTAGTGCCCAATCCAGCTCATATTCTGGCTCAAGTTCCTGCAACAGCCAAAGTCTTTGCAGTAGTCGATCTTCAACACGCCTTTTTCGCCTTGCCGCTAGACCCATCAAGTCAGTACCTTTTTGCCTTCACTTACAAGGGACAGCAATATACTTGGACCCGACTGCCACAAGGCTTCGTTAACTCCCCAACATTATTTTCTAGATGCTTACAGGAACAGTTACAGACATTGACTTTGAAACAAGGGTCTGCGCTAGTCCAGTATGTGGATGATCTGTTGATAGCCAGCCCTGATGAGCAGAGTAACCGAAAAGACACTGCCCAATTGCTAAATCACTTATCCTCGCTAGGGTACATAGTATCCCAGTCGAAAGTACTGGTGGGCCAACAGAGGGTTGAGTTTCTTGGAGTTATGCTCTCAGCAACCAAGCGGAGCCTAGAAAGAAGCAGGATTGAACCAATCTGTCAATTCCCTGTATCTCGCACTGCAAAGGAGGTACGGCAGTGGATGGGAATGGTAAAGGTAAACTATTGCAGACAGTGGATCCCTAAAATTGCCTTGGACACTAAATTATTAACGCCATACACCAGCATAGAGGGCGAATTTCAACTAGATTCTGACGCCTTGGGAGCATTTGAGAGATTAAAGGAAGCTTTGTCACAAGCACCCGCATTGGGGAGACCCCTGTATGACAGACCATTTCAGTTGTACTGTACTATCCTCGCTGATTGCTCGACTGCTGTTTTGACTCAAAAACATGGCGACAAGCATAGACCGGTGGCGTACTACTCTTCGAAGTTAGATCCGGTAGCACTAGGACATCCAGTTTGTACTCCAATTTTAACGGCCATTTACAATAGCCTACAGTCAGCTGCTAATCTGACTTTACAACAGGACATCACTGTATACAGTTCACACTCGGTAACTGCATTATTAGGACAGCTGCAGACTCAACATCTTACCATGGCTCGACAGAATAAGTATGAGATATATCTGCTGAATAATCCTAGACTGCGATTTAAACATTGTACTACTATCAACCCAGCATGTTTTCTCACAGAACCACCCATGGAACAGACTGATCCAGGACATGATTGTTTATCTTTAATTAAGGAAGACACTTCTGTCAGAGACGATCTATCTGATGTCCCAATAAAGGATCCAGACATAACTATGTACGTAGATGGGTGTGCCTCTATTGGTTCCTTTGGAGAGAAACTTTCTGGATATGCAATAGTGGACCAGGACGGTAAAACTGTTGAATCTGCTGCTTTTGAGTTTCCATATTCTGCCCAGCAAGTGGAGCTGTTTGCATTGATAAGAGCTTGTGTCCTCGGGAAAGACCAAAGGGTTAATGTGTATACAGATTCGCGATACGCTTTCGGGGTAGTTCACGATTTTGGACAGTTATGGAAAAACCGAGGGTTTCTGACTTCTGTAGGTACGCAGATTTCCCATCAGAAGTTAGTTTCAGATTTGTTACAAGCCCTTGTGCTACCAAGACAGATCTCGGTTATAAAATGCCCCGCCCACACGACAGGACAGACCCCAGTAGATATAGGGAATAGATATGCTGATCAGGAAGCTAAGGAAGCGTCCCAGACACAGAGGGTGGTTGTCCCTAGAATGATGAGTCAGACTAAAAGCTCAAAACAGAGCAAGTCTCCCTCTGAAAAACCAATGCCAACCATCCAAGATGTCATTAAATTACAGGAGGACGCTCCTGACTGTGATAAACAATTGTGGAAACAACTTGGTTGTACTTATGACTGTGTATCTAAATTATGGGTTACCCCTGTGGGGCAGACCTGTATGTCAGATAAATTAGCAGTATGGGTTATTGAATGTGTACACTTTGCAACTCATTGTGGTGCCAAAGCTGTTAGTGGTACGCTGCTGGCCACTTGGTGGCATCCTAGGTTGCAAGCCCTAGCCCAGAGCATTAGCAGTCGCTGTCTCATTTGTCAACAATACAACCCTGGGAAGGGAGTGCCTTGCGAATGGGGAAAGACCCCTTTGCCGGAAGCTCCCTTTGAGACCCTCCAGATGGACTCATTGAGTTGGAAAGATGTCAGGGTTATAAATATGTCCTAGTTATTGTTGATGTATTTAGTAAATGGATAGAGGCCTATCCGACAACAGATAACAAAGCCTCCACTGTTGTAAAAGTTCTGATGAAAGAGATCATCCCTAGATACGGAATCCCAAATCAATTGAGTTCAGATAACGGCCCTCATTTTGTGGGTCAGGTGAACAAGGAATTCTGCACCCAAATGGGCATTAAACAACAGTTACACTGTGCCTACAGGCCACAGGCCGCTGGGTTGGTCGAACGAGCTAATCAGACTTTGAAAAATAAACTGGCTAAGCTGCAGGCTGAGACTGGTACTACTTGGCTTAAACTTCTTCCTATAGCCTTATTTCAGATACGTACTACTCCGGCTGGGGTAGCACGGTTAAGTCCTGCTGAAATTATATACGGGAGACCCCTCAAGACCCCGTGGAATCAAAACGTTCCGAAAACTGTCCACTTTCACCACATGACGACAGAAATGACTAATTATATTTTGTGATTAACTAAGGCATTGAGAAGCCTCCACTCTCGGGTACGAGCTGCCTACGTCGAACTTCCTCCCATAGCCAGTCCATCTAAAATTGAACCGGGAACGTACGTTTTAATCAGGAATTGGACAAGGAAAGGACTGGAACCTCGTTGGGAGGGGCCCTATCAGGTTCTACTCACCACCCCTACCGTTGTGAAGGTAGAGGGGAAGAGTGCCTGGGTTCACCTCCACCACTGTAAAACTATCAGTCCCACGTCTCAAACTTAAAATGCTAACTTTTCTTTTCTTCTAAGAAATCTTCCCTATATAGGTATCGTGACCAGTTATGAAAGTCTTCCCTTGGATCTTCTGCCTTGAACTCTTGCTGACCCTGGGAGTAACCAAAGAGAGAACATGTCGACGGGACCAGCCTAAGCGCATACACCACTTATGCAAAGGAGACGTACTTCGGAGCAACGATAATGACCCAGACGGATTCGGAAGGTGGAACATCACCCGGATAGATGGATGTGCCGGGCTCCTGAGGCAGCCCCACCGCTCGATAGAGTTTGGAATATCGCATGGAGGAATACCTCGTTATTGGACTGAGTGCAAATATGATTATGTTTGTAAACGTGAAGGGGAAAAGACCCCTGAGTTGTGTGAACAAGAGAGAGATACACAGAGGTACGATCGGTACCTGAGATTTAACCAAGGGAGAAAGCGTAATGGGTTAGCCCCCATAGAGATTTTTAACTATCCAAGATTAGAGGGTTCTCTGCTACAGAGATGTAAGAGAGATCTCCAACTCCAAAAGCGCGAACTGCACGTTAACACCTTCCTGTACATGAGTTATGTGTATGCCAAACGGCAGGGTATCTCTAGCTGTTAGGTGTGTTCTCACATTCCTATCCATTCCAAGGGAGGTATCCCTTTAAAGCCGATTCCCTTTATGTCCCATGAATCTGCGGAATGGGTCATTAGACGAAACAATTCGGGAAATGCGATAGGAACCCCGGAAACAATAGAATGGGCATCAGCGGGGTATAGTCTTAATGAGTTTAGAGGATGGTACCAGCCTAATTACAATCAAGCCCATAAGCCCCCGTTCTTGCTCTTGACCAATACGTCTAGACCAAACGGGACGATATGTTGGAATAAGAATGCCCCAAATAATGGCCCTTTTATGGGACATAGTGATTGCAGCACCACCCACTATTGGCTACCGCCCATAGTCAACCTGACTACCCAGGGCATGTTTCAGGGCCAGTGGGCCCCAACGCTTAATAAAACCAGTGGGTTGCTGTGGAATCACCTTGACTCTCAGCCTCTTATATATAAGGCTAAAGAGGGAAATTTAACTGCATATAATGGTACGTATTTCATATGCGGCCATAAGGCATACCCATGGTTGCCTCAGAACTGGATCGGGTCCTGTTATTTAGGATATGTAGTACCCCATGTTCATCACTTGCCTTCCCTAGCGGATCATTACCAGTATAGGTCTAAAAGGGAAATTACAGAAACGGAGCGATATTTCGCTATTTTGTTCCCTGGGTATGGGGTAGCCAGGACAATTAAGGAAATTCGGCAGATGGCTTCAGTATTAGAAGAAGTAGCCAATGACACCGCAGTGGCACTGAAGGATACTAATGCAGAAATGATAGCCATTCGGACAATGGCCTTGCAGAATCGCATGGCTTTAGACTACCTGTTAGCCGCAAAAGGGGGAACCTGTGCACTGATTGGATCAGAATGCTGCACCTACATACCAGATAACTCAGAAAATATAACTAATCTGGCTGAGCATATACAGAAAGCCGTAACAAAATTACACCAAACCCTGGGAGAAGGTTGGTTAGAATGGCTTCTCAGTGGCTCATGGGGATCGTAGTTGATGCATGGATTAGTTATTCTAATTGTAGCAATACTTACTTTTGGCCTGATCGTTGCTTGCGTTAAAATCTGCTGTAAGGCAGCAATGGAACAAATTCGAGTATGAGACTCTGCTTAGGCAGAACTGATGAGTGAACAAGGGTTGGTTATCATTAAATGATAAAAGGGGGGAATGAGAATCCCTACGTGGTCAGTTTTTGGTAAAATATTAAAATGCCTATGTGGCAAAGAAGCAGAATGCAAAATGGTTAGAAAGGGTTAATTAGTTAGTAACTGAGATTGATACAGGTGGCCTGGCCCTCCTGCTGGGCCATATGTTTGCTTAGTCAGCAGGCCTGCATTGTCTTATCAATGATATGATGTGGAGATGCCGGTGATGGACTGGGGTTGACAATTGTAAACAATTTTACAACACCAAGTTATAGTCCAGCAATTTTATTTTAAATTCACAAGCTTTCGGAGGCTTCCTCCTTCGTCAGGTGAACATCTCCAGCCAGGGGAAACAGCCTCTCAGCATTTACCCTGTCAAGCCCTCTAAGAATTTTATACATTTCAATCGTTCACCTGACGAAGGAGGAAGCCTCCGAAAGCTTGTGAATTTAAAATAAAATTGCTGGACTATAACTTGGTGTTGTAAAATTGTTTACAATTATCAATGATAGGTCTTTGATGTGAGTCAAGGACTGGTCTGAATGTCTCCATGTTTATGGCAGATCAATATAGGTAATGAGCTTAGCCAAAGTTGAAAGACATTCCAGGTTGGGAGATAAGGAACAGAAGGAACAGGGAAGAATATTCCAAGTTGGAAGGTGAGGAAGTATCCCCTTTGATGTCTAACAGCAACATGGTCAGCACATGGATTGTCTATGATTGGCCGGAAATAATGTAACCCCGCATGGCAACCTGTGCCCGGCTTATGATTGGTGTTGACTCTTGTGTTAATGATGTTCCAACCCCTATGGATTTGTATAAAGGTATGAGTCTTTGTCTTTGTCTCCTTATTCTGTTAGAATCGTTCGGATTCTCTCAGGAATCTGAATTGAAGCTACAGACTAAGATCTGCTATTAAAGTTGTGTTGAACTTTACGGTGTACTCGAATCAGTTCTTGCTGAACCAGACTGAGGGGAAAGAATCCGGTTCGTCAAAAGTACCGCTTGTTTTTAACTATTTTGGGTGTCGCAATCCTTCTTTAAAGTGCTGAACACTCTTTTCATTAAAACTGCAATTCCCCCAGTGCTCTGTTCTCTCTGTCACTCTGTTCCTTTTTCATAGAAATACATAAATGCCAACCATCCGCATTTCACTCAGTGTTTTGGAAGGGTATTAGAATTCTGGAATTCTCTCCACTAAAAGGCTGTGGATGCTGGAACATTTGGAGCTTTCAGATCTGAGATTTTTGTTAGATAAGGGTATTAAGGGATATAAGAACATTGGAACATAAGAAATAGGAGCAGGAGTAGGCCATACAGCCTCTCGAGCCTGCTCCGCCATTCAATAAGATCATGGTTGATCTTCCACCTCAACTCCACTTTCCTGCCCGATCCCCATATTATAGAATCATAGAAAGTTAGGGCACAGAAGGAGGCCATTTGGCCCATCGAGTCCGTGCCGGGCATATCCCTTGATTCCCTTATAGTCCAAAAATCTATCGATCTCAGCCTTGAATATATTCAACAACTGAGTATCCACAGCCCTCTGGGGTAGAGAATTCCAAAGATTCACCATCCTCTGAGTGAAGAAATTCCTCCTCATCTCAGTCCTAAATGGCTGACCCCTTATCCTGAGACTATGCCCCCTCGTTCCAGACTCTCCAGCCAGGGGAAACAGCCTCTCAGCATTTACCCTGTCAAGCCCTCTAAGAATTTTATACATTTCAATGAGAAACCCTCCCATTCTTCTAAACTCCAGAGAATATAAGCCCATTTTACTCAATCTCTCCTCCTGGGACAATCGTCTCATCCCAGGAATCAATCTAGCAAACCTTTGTTGCACCACCTCTAAGGCAAGTATATCCTTCATTAGGTAAGGAGACCAAAGCTATACACAGTACTCCAGGTGTGGTCTCACCAAAGCCATGTTCAATTGTAGCAAGACTTCCTTACTCTTGTACTCCAACCCCCTTGCAATAAAGGCCAACATGCCATTTGCCTTCCTAATTGCTTGCTGCATCTGCATGTTAACTTTCTGTGTTTCGTGTACAAGAACACCCAAATCCCTATGAACACCAACATTTAATAGTTTCTCACCATTTAAAAACTATTCTATTTTTCCTACCAAAGTGAATAACCTCACATTTCACTCCATCTGCCACCTTCTTGCCCACTCACTTAACCTGTTGATATCCTTTTGCAGACTCTTTGTGTCCTCCTCACAGCTTACTTTCCCATCTAGCTTTGTATTGTCAGCAAACTTAGATACATTACACTTGGTCCCTTCATCTAAGCCATTAATATAGATTGTAAATAGCTGAGTCCCAAGCACTCAATCCTTGTGGTACCCCACTAGTTACAGCCTGACAACCACCAGTTTGTTCCTACTCTTTGTTTTCTGTCCATTAACCAATCCTCTATCCATACCAATCTCTCTCTCTCTGGCAGTCCCTCAGAGTCAAGGATGACTTGGTGGAAGATGCCTGTGAGTGGATTATTTTAACATGGGGTGGTTGTTGCACACCAACAATCACATGGTCCCAGTGGAGTGCAGGCAGTCTTGGCCCAGTGGAAATTAGAGACCAGGCTCTGCTGTAAGACAAGGACAGTGCAGCACTTCATTGGAGTGCCAGCCTAGATTTTTGTGCTCAAGTCTCTGGAGTGGGACTATGAACCCACAACCTTCTACCTCAGAGGCGAGAATGCCACCCACTGAGCCACGGCTGACGTTGCAGCCATGCCAATATACCACCTCCAATCCCATGAGCCCTTATCTTGCAAAACAACCCTTTGTGTGGCACCTTTTGAAAATCCAAATATACTCCATCCACTAGTTCTCCTTTATCTACCCTGCTAGTTATATCCTCAAAAAACTCTAATAGATTTGTCAAACATGATTTTCCTTTTATAAAACCATGTTGACTCTGCCTAATCATATTATGATTTTCTAAGTGCCCTGTTACCACTTCCTTAATAATGGATTCCAGCATTTTCCGGATGACTGATGTCAGGCTAACTAACCTGTAGTTCCCTGTTTTCTCACTCCCTCCTTTCTTGAATAGAAATTTGCTACCTTCCAATCCACTGGCACCGTTCTAGAATCTAGAGAATTTTGGAAGATCACAACCAATGCATCCACTATCTCCGCAGCCACCTCTTTTAGAACCTTAGGATGTAGGCCATCAAATCCAGGGGATTTGTCGACTTTTAGTCCCATTAATTTCTCCAGTACTTTTTCTCTACTGATATTAATTGCTTTAAGTTCCTCACTTTCCTTAGACCCTCGGTTCCCTATTATTTCCGTTTTTTTTAATGTCTTCTACTGTGAAGACAGATATAAAATATTTGTTTAACATCTCTGCCATTTCCTTATTCCCCATTATAATTTCTCCTGTCTCAGTCTCTAAGGGACCTATGTTTACTTTAACTAATCTCTTCTTTTTTACATAGTTGTAGAAGCTCTTGTAATCTATTTTTATATTTCTTGCTAGTTTACTCTCATATTCTATTTTCTCCCTATTTATCAATTTTTTGGTCAAGCTTTGCTGGTATCTGAAACTCTCCCATCCTCTGACTTACTACTCTTCTTGGCAACATTATAAGTCTCTTCTTTTAATGTAATACAATCCTTAACTTCTTTAGTTAGCCACGGATGGATCAATTTCCTCTGGAGTTTTTATTTCTCAATGGAATGTATGTTCGTTGAGAATTATGAAATATTTATTTAAATGTTTGCCAATCCTTATCTACTGTCATACCTTTTAATCTAATTTCCCAACCTATCTTAGCCAACTCGCCCCTCATACCTATGTAATTGACTTTATTTAAGTTTAAGACACTAGTTTTGGACTTAAGTACATCACTCTTGAACTCAATGTGAAATTCTATCATATTATGATCACTCTTCCCCAGAGGATCGCTTACTATGAAAATACTAATTAACCCTGTCTCATTACACAAGACAAGATCTAAAATATCCTATTTCCTGGTTGGTTCCACTGGAGCAAAGGCAGAAAAATGGAGTTGAGGTACAGATCAACCATGATCTAATTAAAATGGTGGAACAGGCTCGAAGGGCTGAGTGGCCTACTCCTGTTCCTAGTTCCTATGATCTACAGGTGAATGTTTCGACATGGAACAGGCCCCTCTCCCCTAATGCTACACTGGGGATTCTACAAGATTCCTTTTGCTGCTACTACTGCAAGTGGCTCTTGATGCTTAATACTGTGGGCCTAAACCACTTACAGCATTAGGAACAGGACTTGGAGTGGCATTCATGGGGAGGAAAAGAGGAGAAGCTGATTGCAGGACTTTGGGGACGGGGCAGAAGAAGTGACATAGGAAGATAGGAACAGGAGTTGGCCATTCAGCCCCTCGAGCCTGTTCCACCATTCAATTAGATCATAGCTGATTGGCCCGCCTTGATTCCATAACCCTAATACCGTTGCCTAACAAAAAAAATCTATCGATTTCAGTTTAGAAATTTTCAATTGACCCCCAGCCTCAACAGCTTTTTGGGGGAGAGAGTTCCAGATTTCCACTCCCCTTTGTGTGAAGAAGTGCTCCCTGACATCATCCCTGATTGGCCTAGCTCTAATTTTAAGGTTATGCCCCCTTGTTCTGGAGTCTCCAACCAACAGGACCAGGTACTTTGGAGTGGGGAGAGGGAAGCTGCTAACATTGTCTATGGTTGCAGCTGAGGAGAGTGGCAGCATAAAGTGAGGGAGGCAGAGAAGGAGAAAAGTGTCAGCTTTTATATGGGTGTGGTGGGTAGAAAAATATTAACTTGAAATTGATGGAAATGAAAATCAGGTGGTTTCTATAATGGGCGGCTGATCCACAACACCAGTTTTACGCCAGGACAGCAAGCTCAATGTCTACCTCGTTGTGTCATCATCATGTCATAAGTCGGTAACACCCTTGCCTCTGAGTCGGAAGGTGGTGGGTTCAAGTCCCACTCCATGTCTTGAGCCCATAATCCAGGCTGACACTCGAGTGCAGTACTGAGGGAGTGCTGCACTGTCGGAGGTTCTGTATTTTCAATGTTTGTCTGCTGCTGTTGATGTTGAGAAAAAAATAACCATTCAAAGAAGAGGAAGACTCTTCTCTTATAGGCCAGCACTCCTCCTTCAAAACATGCCACCAAAACACACAGATTAACTGGTCAATCATCCAGTTGCCATTTGTGGGATCTTATTTTCAAGCTGCTGGAAATCTGAAGTAAATCCAGAAAATACAAAGCAGCATCTGAAAAGACAAATGACAGGTTAATGTTTCAGATGGAGACACTTTCTTGTAACAGCTGACGAAAGGGTCTCCCAAAAACTAAATGGAAAGCCCCGGGCCTTTTCTCTTTAAAGATGCTGATGGACTGGCTGGGTATTTCTAGCACTTTCTGTAAAATAACCTTAGTTGCTCTATCAGGCCAGAAAGGCTTGGCACTTCCTATCCCCTCACTGCAGTTGCTATAGCGAGAGGCTCCACCCTCTCAAAAACAGCAGCAGATGAGAGAACAGGGGCTATAAGACAGTCCCTGGCTTCCTTGAGCCTTCTCTCTCTCTCTCTCTCTCTTTCTTGAGCCTTTTCTCTCTCTCTCTCTCTCTGACAAGAGGAGCTGAGGAATCTCTCCTAAACTAATGCCAGTCTTGGACGAGAGGCTTAAGCAAGACACATGGTCCAGCCACAGGGGATTTCGGAGAGCGATAAAGGAGGTTGCTTGCAGTTCATGCACACACACCAGGTAAGAATGCATGCATTGTACAGTGGCCAATTGCTTATGCAACAGATTAATGCACTGAAATTTTGCAGTTTATTAAACTATGTAGACTTGGCCTATTTAAATTGTATCGTAGCCTATGTTGGCTCACTGAGATTGCATCCTGCAATGAAGTCTTTTATTCTTGGAAACTGTGCTTTTTTTCCTCGCTCTCGCTTATAGTTAAGCAAATCTAATGTGACCTCACCGCAGTACTCAAGAGAAAGCCCCAGTTAAATCAGCACAAGTTTTATTTCACACGGAGTTATTTCCGCCTTATGTGTGAGCTTTCCTATAACGACAACAGTGGCCCTCTTTTGAACAGTCCAAATTGGACAGGTGTGAGGAAAATGTGGAATTGGCCTGTTTCGCATTCGCACACACTCAGCCTGACTGTTTTGTCCACGTTCGATCGGGACAGCGACAAACAAGACACTTGAGCCCAGTGTGCAATAATCTGGCTCAATTATACACGCGCGCTGGAAATTATCTCCGAGACATCTGAGAGTGACATGGTCCGTATGCAATAAACATTTATTTCTGTTCAGATTAAGGAAGTGAGTGTCAATAATGCTCCACAATTAAACTCTCCTCAGTGCAACTACAAACCTTAACGTGTGATGTCCTGGTATTCGAACTCGAACCATCTTGGAATCCAAATTTATTAAAACTTAAAACCCATATTCACCACAAAAAATCAACTGCTAGTTACACGCTTGAATAGTAGAATAAATAAACTGTGCAGAAACAAAAAGGTTTCCACAAGCGAAGTAAACTAGTTCCCATTAGGTTGCAAAATCGAGTGAACAATAAATTCAATAATATTGAATAATATTTGTCTCATTTTTAAAAATCCAGGACATAACTAAAACTGATCTCGCTGCTTTCGCAGAACTCTCTCTTATCATGTTCAAAACAAATAATACGTAGATTTGGAGAGAACGGTTTGTTTTACAGATTCAAACTGTAGTCATTTTGAGATGGAAAACTTTTTGAAAACTTTACACGCAAGTTATATTTTACAGGAAGTGCAACACAAACAGCCTGTAATGTTACGAATTTATTTCCTACGATTTTCTTGTTTTGAATTTCGGAAAAATGATTTGATGCACGAAATGTGACAGTCCAAAAAATATCACAATTCAAGTATTTATCTCCACCCATTATAATTAAGCTGAATCGATCCAAAATTCTCTCATGTATGTTAGCAGTCTATTGATTTTTTTCTTGCAGGATTTTTTTTTTGAAAGGGTAGTTAACATCCTTTTTTTATTTGTTCATGGGATTTGGGCGTCGCTGACGAGGCCATCATTTGTTGCCCATCCCTAATTGCCCTTGAGAAGGTGGTGATGAGCCTCCTTCTTGAACCTCTGCAGTCCGTGTGATGAAGGTTCTCCCACAGTGCTGTTAGGAAGGGAGTTCCAGGATTTTGACCCAGCGACGATGAAGGAACGGCGATATATTTCCAAGTCGGGATGGTGTGTGACTTGGAGGCGAACGTGCAGGTGGTGTTGTTCCCATGTGCCTGCTGCTCTTGTCCTTCCACTTGGTAAATGTCACGGATTTGGGAGGTGCTGTCGAAAATCTTTTAAGAGTTACCATGATACAGACACGTATTAAACAAGAGTTACTATTAGAAATAAAGAACTTACATTTATATGTTGCCTTTCACGACCTCAGGACCTCCCAAAGTGCTTTACAGCCAATTAAGTCATTTTTAAAGTGTAGTCACTGTTGTAGTGTTGGCAAACTGGCAGCCATATTGCGCACAGCAAGATCCCACAAACACAGCAATGGAATAATGACCAGACTTTCTGTTTTTAGTGATGTTGGTTGAGGGATAAATATTGGCCAGGGCACCGGGGAGAACTCCCCCACTCTTGTTTGAATAGTGCTGTGGGATCTTTTACATCCACCTGAAAGGGCAGGCGGGGCCTGAACAATGGCAACTCTGACAGTGCGGCACTCATTCAGTACTGGCACTGGGAGAGTCAGCCGAGATTATGTGCTCAAATCGCTGGAGAAGGACTTAAACCCACACCCTTGCTGACTAAGAGGTGAGTGTGCTACCCATGAAGCCATGGTTGACACCACCACTCTTACTAGTTAAAGGCAAGAGGGGTCATTGAAACTTCGAAAGGGCATTTATTGCTGGTGGAAAAATGTTTAGTAACTTGAAGTGGCATCTTAAGATTTCTGTTATCTTGCAAAGAACAATTTATGGTTTGATGGCTGTTTCAAGTCTGGGATGGTGAGGTAATAGGCAGATTTCATATACGTGAAAGTACATGGGCTACCTTTGAGTAATCTCTAGTAGAAGCAACAGGGGAACTTAATTGCATTAGCTTTGACTCAGTGTTGAAACAAGTTAGAACAGCGATGTCGGAATTGTTTACATCATTATTTTCTTTGTGATTTATTTCATTCCCCCCCCCCCCACCGGAGTGGATTATAGAGCAGTGGGTAACAGCAGCGTAAAATAAAAACAGAGACTGCTGGAAATGCAGGTCAGGTAGCAACGGAGAAGAGAAGAAACAAGGTGGTGGAAATTGCTGTAAGTCCGTTTTCAGGCGCAGAATGGGCGCCGAGCTCGGACAGCGCACCCTCCCGATCACGTGGCCGCAAATTTGGCCCCAAATTTGTGTCCCTCGTTAATTAAAATAAAATAGGCATGCTGTCCGCCCTACTTATGCTGTTGATTGGCAGCTCGCCCAATCGGGGACAACACTTTTGTGTGTTGCTGACACCATTTAAAGGCGCCCTGCATCTCTTAAATGGGAGGTGTATTTGGGCTGCAGCAACCATCGGTGATGATTCTCCATTATGGTAGGGTCAGCAGAAGCTTCAAGGTCCCCCCTCCCCTTCCCCCGCACCCCCCTCCCCCCCCCCCCGCAACTTGTTTTTTGGAGGCATTGGTGGAGGAGAGACATCTTCTATCCACCAGGCAGCAGGAAGGTATCCAGGCAAGCTGCTGGGGCAGAGGTGGCAGAGTGGATGAGTGCCAGGAGCATCGCCCCCAGGACATGGCTGCAATACCGAAAAGAATTTAGTGACCTGACGAGGGCACCCAAGGTAAGCCTCCTAACTTATATCTCTCATTACTCTTTGCTTAGACTTCCGCTGCCCTTTGCCCCACCACTCAAAACCCTTCACCCCTGTGATTAACTGCACTCTCCTCTGATCTCTGCTGCACACTTCATTCCACCTCCTTCTGCTCCTACAGGAGCACTCTGCATCTGTTACTCTCCTCACTATTACTTCATTCCGCTCATCACACCTTTGCCAGCTTTCACGCACTATTCTACCCTGACATGCACATCCTGAAAACTTATTACTACTCCAACACTGGCACACTTTTTTCTTACAGGAAAAACTTGCCGACAATAACAGGGAGCAGGCAGCCACAGGAGGAGAGCCACATTCATCCATCTGCTCTCCTCTGTTGTCATGGGCATTGTGGGCAGGGGGGGCTGTCAGGAAAGTGGCATCTGGCGAGGCTGGAGGACAAATCTTGTAGGGTTTCAAACCACCTTTCCCTCCTTCTCTTCGCACTTAAATGTCATCCTTGCACATGATGCATGACTAATTGTTTCTGCTTTCAGGAGCCAACCATCTGGTCTCTGCTTACCCATGCCACTGAATGCTAACTCTTGTCCCTTTTTTTTCCCAGTTCAGTTCCGAGAAGTTCCACTCAGCTCTCAGGAAGGAGAAGATGATGATGAAGAGGGCAGCACTGCCCAACAGGAGCCGTCATTCGACCTTGCACCAGCTCGGAGATTGGCACCGCGCGTAGCTCGGAGGCTGAAGCTTGCGACCTAGCCCTGCTGGGCAGGGTACAGATGGAGACATCCAGGGCCCACCATACATAAGAAGGCTGATGGTAATCCACACGGACCTGTACTGGGCTGCCTGCCAGCGAGCTTGCTCACAATGCCGGAGGGCATGGAGAAGTCCAGTCCAACTTGTGTGCTGTCTTCGAGCACGGCATCAAGACCATGCAGTCAACCATGGAGCGAATGGTCAGCTCTACGAACGCTGCAGCGGGACCCACGGCCATGTAGCCTTTGGTGACAGCCCCGACTGCATCATCTTGGCTCCAGGGTTCAGTATCTCCTCTGGCTTACAAAGCCTAAAGGAGAAGGTGGACTGGGGTTTTGAGAGCCTCCCAACAAGCAAGCACTCTG
Organism: Heptranchias perlo; assembly: GCF_035084215.1. NCBI lineage: Eukaryota > Metazoa > Chordata > Chondrichthyes > Hexanchiformes > Hexanchidae > Heptranchias > Heptranchias perlo. The sequence continues at coordinate 60,035,209 of NC_090339.1, read as the reverse complement.
TGAGCAGAACAGCGGGAGTGCCGAGGGTCAGCACCCCCCACTCCCCCACCCACTGAGAGATGTATTAGCTCCATGGGACAGGCACCTACTGTCCTCAGGATGGCAGCTTCACTTCAGAGGACTGCTAATGTTGTACCGTTGTTTAAAGAGGGAGAAAGGGATAGACCGAGTAACTATAGGCCAGTCAGCCTAACCTCGGTGGTGGGCAAATTATTGGAAAAAATTCTGAGGAACAGTATTAATCGTCATTTAGAAAGGCACAGATTAATCAAGGACATTCAACATGGATTTGTTAAAGGAAGGTCATGTCTGACTAACTTGGTTGAATTTTTCAAGGAGGGTCAATGAGGGTAGCGTATTTGATGTACTCTACATGGATTTTAGCAAGGCTTTTGACAAGCTCCCACATGGCACACTGGTCAGAAAGGTAAAAGCCGATGGGATCCAAGGGAAAGTGACAAGTTGGATCCAAAATTGGCTCAGTGGCAGGAAGCAAAGGGTAATGGTCGACGGGTGTTTTTGTGACTGGAAGGCTGTTTCCAGTGGGGTTCCGCAGGGTTCAGTACTAGGCCCCTTGCTTTTCATGGCATATATCAATGATTTAGACTTAAATGTAGAGGGCATGATTAAGACGTTTGCAGATGATACAAAAGTTGGCTGTGTGGTTGATAGTGAGGAGGAAAGCTGTAAACTGCAGGAAGATATCAACAGACTGGTCAGATGGCCAGAAAAGTGCCAAATGGAATTCAATCCAGAGAAGTGTAAGGTAATGTAATTGGGGAGGGCAAACAAGGCATGGGAATACACAATAAATGGTAGGATACTGAAAAGTGTAGAAGAACAGAGAGACCTTGGAGTGCATGTCCACAGATCCCTGAAGGTAGCAGGACAGGTTTAAGGTGGTTACGAATGCATATGGGATGCTTTCCTTTATTAGCCGAGGCATAGAATATAAGAGCAGGGAGGTTATGTTACATCTGTATAAAACACTAGTTAGGGCATAGCTTGAGGACTGCATACAGTTCTGGAGGCTGATAGGGTGAGATGAAGTCGAGTGGGAGGAGGTCCGTGTGGAGCATAAACACCAGCACAGACCAGTTGGGCCGAGCGGCCTATTTCTGTGCTGTAAATTCTACGTAATTCTATGTAAAACTCTTGACATAGCTCCTCAGCTATGGAGCAGTTATTTCAGGACACCACAGGTCTGCTAATCAGAACCCTTGATGCTGCGTGGTTCTCGTCATCTTGGTGCTCCGCATCTGTGCCCAGATTTCTGACAGGAGTCATGAGCCAGTTGATGAGGGGACTGCCCTATTGAGGACTGGCGCAGTATGAAAGCATCATGTCTACTGCCAGGAAACCGGGCAAAGACCTGCATGAGTCGCTGGCGATGGTCACAAACAAGTTGAACATTAAGCGAATGGAAGTCCACACATGCAGTCTATGGTGGCCTGCACATGGGGGAATCCAGCAATGCGGGCAAATCCCAGTGCTCTTTTTTGCTGCTGGTCTGTCTCCATGGAGAAGGTAACGAACTGTTGATGCCTCACAAACAGGGCATCAGTGACCTGCCAGATGACCATGAGCACATTGGCTTGGAAGGAGCCAGAGGAATAAAGATTTAGAGCCATGGTGACCCCCACTGCCACAGGCAGTGGTGTTGGGCTCCAATTCTCGCTCCAACAGGTTGCACAGGTAAGTGACCGTCTCCCTGTTGATATGCAGCCACCTTACACGCTGCCCCTCTGCAATGTCCAGGTATTGTCGAAAACTTAAACTTAATATTACTTATTCTATACAATGCATTAACACCCAAACACTTAATTCAGACAAGCGAGAATTTATTAAGAAACTCATACAAGTGGAAGAGTGCCTGAAACAATGGTTGAGGCTATGTCTTCGCTGAGTTCAAGAAACAGCTCACGTTTATACAGTTCAGTAATGATGTCCACCTGTCATAGAATATGGGCGTTACACGTACATTCTTTATTGGCTCAGGTAGTTAGTCAATCAAAATAGGGAACCCACCCTGTGGTTCCCATGGCCGTCTCGATATTTTGGACGCAGGCCTGGGAAAGTGCTTTTTCCCTAAGAAACTGTCTTTATTATCAGTAAGTCTGTACCCAGTCTCAAGGCTATATGGTCATTCATTTCTGTTAGTCAGACAGTTATCAGCACGTGAAAGCTCAAAGTAATTACACAATTGTGCTTCTATGTGTTTTTCGTGAGAAACTAATATGTGAGCTTTAAATTGAATTAGCTGGTCAGTTAATATGGTCAAATATCCATCATGCATTTCTACATTCGTGAGTTAGGTGTATTAGAGAGTTAATATGGTCAGGTATCTCTTTATGCATTTCCACAGTATAATGTTTTAAAATTCTCATCCTTGTTTACAAATTCCTCCATGGCCTCGCCCCTCCCTATCTCTGTAACCTCTTCCAGCCCTACAACCCTCCGAGATCTCCGTGCTCCTCGAATTATGGCCTCTTGTGCTTCCTTGAATTCCTTTGCTCCATCATTGGCGGACGTGCCTTCAGCCAACTAGGCCCTAAACTCTGGAATTCCCTCCCAAAACCTCAAATATAAATGCTCAAGATAATATTTGAATGTTAAAATTAAATAAATTTAACGCTGAAGGACGGGATTATTACATTCTTCTAAGGAATCTACAAATCAGGAAATCAAATACAAGGTGAATTATCAAAGGAAACTTAAAAATATGGATTCGATTTTAGAAATAGCATCAATCAAACCCAGATAGATTTCAGTGATAAATTAATTTGATTTAAATAAATGAAAATTATGCAAATAATGATTTAGGACACTATGATTTAAAACTTTCAGTGCAGATATGTAAAATTGAACAACTATGAAAGGATTCCCAAATCAAATTTTCTTGGGAATGCGATTTTCATGTAAATGAATTTGTGAAATTGCATTTCGAGTTTCACTAGCATAACCACCTTGAGTTTATTTTATGGAAAAAACATCCCCACTCCCCATAAGGTGCACTGTGCAGTCAATAATCCCGAATACCTTCACCCCGCCATTGGCGGCCGTGTCTTCAGCTGCCTAGGCCCTAAGCTCTGGAATTCCCTCCCTGAACCTCTCCACCTCTCTCTCCTCCTTTAAGATGCTCCTTAAAACCTACCCTCACCTGTCCTAATATCTCCTAATGTGGCTCGGTGTCCAGTCTTGTCTGATTACGATCCTGTGAAGCGCCTTGGGATGTTTTACTCCATTAAAGGCACTATATAAAAGTGTTGTTGTTGTTGTTGTTGTTGTTGTTGTTGTTGTTGTATGTATGTATGTATGTCCATCTGCTGTAAGACCTCCTTCGCCCTCTTCTTGCAGCCTGTGCAGGTTTCCGTTTCCTTCCTTACTACTGCTGCACCTCCTGCTGATTTGGAAGCCTCACTGGTAAGTCCAGCAGCATTCCCATGCCGAATTGCAAACTTAGCGACTCCCGAGAATCCAGGGAGGCCACCGACAAAAAAAGTAACTTTTATTTTTACTTACCTCAATGTGGAGCCAAGAGGAGCAGGAGCGTTCTTCTTGGTTGCACAACTATACGGTGGACCTCTGCCAGCCCAGGCTCAGCTGCCCCTCTACCCCCCCAGCGTCCCTCCACCCCAACCCCTCAGGACCTACCTGCAGGAATGGCTCGGAATTGAAGCCGGCCTTGTTTGCGATGGCGAGCTGCATTGGGAAGCCCATTTTGGCCCAATTTTCGGTGAGCCTCAGGCCGACGCCTTCCAGGCAATCTGCCGAGTTCGCACCGATTTCCATATTGCAAAAGTGATATAGAGGCATTGGAGAAGGTGCAAAAAAGATTTACAAGGATAATACCAGAACTGAAAGATTATAACTATCCGGAAAGATTGAACAGGCTGGGGCACTTTTCTCCAGAAAAGAGAAGGCTGAGGGGGTGACCTAATAAAGGTTTTTAAGATTATGAAAGGGTTCGATAAGGTAGACATAGAAAAGAAACATGAGAAATAGGAGCAGGAGTAGGCCATACGGCCCCTCGAGCCTGCTCCGCCATTCAACAAGATCATGGCTGATCTTCAGCCTCAACTGTACTTTCCCGCCTGATCTCCATATCCCCTGAATCCCTTAGAGTCCAAAAATCTATCGATCTCAGTATTGAATATACTCAGAGGTTTCCACTTGTGGGGGAGTCCAAAACTAGGGGCCATAAATATAAGATAGTCACTAATTATTCCAATATAGGAATTCAGGGGGAACGTCTTTACCCAGAGAGTGGTTAGAATGTAGAACTCTCTACCACATGGAGTAGTTGAGGTGAATAGCATAGATGCATTTGGGGGAAAGATGGATAAACAGATGAGGGAGAAAGGAATAGAAGGTTATGTTGATGGGGTTAGATAAAATAGGGAGAGAGGAGACTTATGTGGAGCATAAACACCAACACAGACCTGTTGGGCCGAATGTCCTGTTTCTGTGCTGTAAATCCTATGTAATTCCGGTGCTTGTCCCATTTCTCCCGCCAACGAATTGGGTAGAAGCAGCCAGCAAAAAAAGTACCAATGAGAGAAATGAAAAGTCCACACTGGTTCCCCACTCACCACACGTAGGCCCTGAAAAATAACATTGATGAAGGTAATAAATACTAAAAAAAATAAACACTTATGAAAAAGTCATTCAACTTGCCCATGTCTTCCCCAATTTCAGTTGACTGCACCTCAGGGGACCACAACCATCCCCAGCCTGGACTTCTAACCCTCCAGCGCACACCTCAGGTACCATCACACCTAGAATACTAAAAACCAAACACACCCAAGGCAATTATGCCAACCAGCTGGGCCATAATTCTCAGATGCCGCTTTGTGGTCCTCCCTGCACCAAACGACATGCACATTCCAGCAGGGGAAGGAGAGCATTCTTGTAACGGTCACACTTAATAAATTGATAGGTTTTTGTTCGGCAAATGTATTAAGGGTTAAGGGCTGGTAGATGGAATAAAAACAGAAAATGCTGGGAAATACTCAGCAAGTCAGGCAGCATCCGTGGAGAAAGAAACAGAGTTAACGTTTCAGGTCGATGACCCTTCATCAGAACTGGAAGAATTTGAAGATTAAATAGTTTTTAAGCACGTTCAGAGCCAGGGAAAGTGGAGGGAGGGGGCAGAGGGAGGAAGGGAAGGGGGGGGAGAGAATCAAAGGGAAGGTCTCCGATAGGGTGGAGGGCAGGAATGATTAAATGACAAAAGGGATGATGGTGCGAGGCAAGGAGAGTGGTAATGGGACAACTAAAGAAACAAAAGAGGATCTGTAAATGGCAACATCAGAACCTAGAATCAGAATCATAGAAAAGGTTATAGCATGGAAGGAGGCCATTCGGCCCATCGAGTCCACGCCAGCTCTATGCAAGAGCAATCCAGCTAGTTCCACTTCCCCGCCCTATCCCCATAGCCCTGCAGATTTTTTTCCTTTCAAGTATTTATCCAGTTCCATTTTGAAGGCCATGATTGAATCTGCTTCAACCACACCCTCGGGCAGTGCATTCCAGATCCTAACCACTTGCTGTGTAAAAACGTTTTTCCTCATGTCACCTCTGATTCTTTGCCAATCACTTTAAATCGATGTCCACTGATTCTTGACCCTTCCGCCAATGGGAACAGTTTCTCTCTATCTACTCTGTCTGGACACTTCATGATTTTGAACACCTCTATCAAATCTCCTCTCAACCTTCTCTGTTCTAAGGAGAACAACCCCAGCTTCTCCAGTCTATCCACAGAACTAAAGTCCCTCATCCCTGGAATCATTCTAGTAAATCTCTTCTGCACCCTTTCTAAGGCCTTCACATCCTTTCTAAAGTGCGGTGCCCAGAACTGGACACAATGCTCCAGCTGATGGTACTCCCTGGTAGATGGAGTTGAGATACAGATCAGCCATGATCTAATTGAATGGCGAAACAGGCTCGAGGGGCTGAATGGCCTCCTCCTGTTCCTACGTTCCTATGTAATAGATCCTGAAACTCTCTGGTAGATCTTGATGATAGTGTAAAACGTGTGATAGCAATTCGGCAAACTGTCTTACATCGCTCCGATTTTTATCTCCATTGAATTCCCTCGGGTCTTACACTCATTGATGGCTTTCTTTGTAATTGAAATCTAATTAACATTCATCACCATCAACACTGATCTGAAGATTGAAGAATCTGGAGGAAAAAAACAGTCATCTTGTTTGCAGAACCAAGTAAACAACAAAGTGTTATCAGAGATTTCATTATAGTTACCGATGATCGTTCGGCCCATCTTAATTCATCCATCCAAAAAGATCCTAAATTCTCCCCATTACAGCACCCGATTGTTTCATAGAATCATAGGGCTATAAATTGGGCCGCGTAGCGCCGGTTTTGTAGGTGCTAAGCGACCTCCTAAGGACCCAAAATGGCATCCGTAATGTGCGCACGCACTTCTAACGTGATGGGCGCTGGACGCCATCTTGGTAAAGGCGTTTGCACGCGTGCAGATAACGAACGCCGCTGGCAGCACGTAAAGGAGGGAGAATATGCGGCAGATCACTGTGCAACGCTGATTTAAAGGGACAGATGCGATTTTGGAACTCAACACTCCGGCCAACGCATTGTCTTAACTTCGCACAGCTGAAGAGGTCGTAAACAGCATGGAGGACCCCTCCCCCCGCCCCCACCAGCAATATTTAAAGGGACCATGCAGGAGTTACAGGTTAGTTGCTGGACGATTGCTTCTGGCTGCTGATGCATTTATACCTGTTTTGGGAGGTCTCCTGTACTTGAATACTAGGACTAGGGGACATAGCCTAACATTTAGAGCCAGGACTTGCAGGAGTGAAGTTAGGAAATGCTTCGACATACAGAGGGTGGTAGAAAGTTTGCAATGTTCTTCTGCAAACAACAGTTGATGCCAGCTCAATTGTTAATTTTAAATCTGAAATTGATAGATTTTTGTTAACCAAAGGTATTAAGGGATATGGGGCTAAGGCAATGGGAATTAGGGGGAAAACTGTCCAGTGGCTGGAGTCATACCTAGCACAAAGGAAGATGGTAGTGGTTGTCGGAGGCCAATCATCTCAGCCCCAGGACATTGCTGCAGGAGTTCCTCAGGGCAGTGTCCTAGGCCCAACCATCTTCAGCTGCTTCATCAATGACCTTCCCTCCATCATAAGGTCAGAAATGGGGATGTTCGCTGATGATTTTAGTGTTCAGATCCATTCATAACACCTCAGATAATGAAGCAGTCCGTGCCCGCATGCAGCAAGACCTGGATAACATCCAGGCTTGGGCTGATAAGTGGCTAATAACATTCGCGCCAGACAAGTGCCAGGCAATGACCATCTCCAACAAGAGAGGATCTAACCACCTCCGCTTGACATTCAACGGCATTACCATCACTGAATCCCCCACCATCAACATCCTGGGGGTCACCATTGACCAGAAACAGAAACTTAACTGGACCAGCCACATAAATACTGTGGCTACAAGAGCAGGTCAGAGGCTGGGTATTCTGTGGCGAGTGACTCACCTCCTGACTCCCCAAAGCCTTTTCACCATCTACAAGGCATAAGTCAGGAGTGTGATGGAATACTCTCCACTTGCCTGGATGAGTCCAGCTCCAACAACACTCAAGAAGCTTGACACCATCCAGGACAAAGCAGCCCGCTTGATTGGCACCCCATCCACCACCTTAAACATTCACTCCCTCCAGCACCGGCGCACAGTGGCTGCAGTGTGTACCATCCACAGGATGCACTGCAGCAACTCGCCAAGGCTTCTTCGACAGCATCTCCCAAACCCGCGACCTCTACCACCTAGAAGGACAAGGGCAGCAGGCACGTGGGAACAACACCACCTGCACGTTCCCCTCCAAGTCACACACCATCCCGACTTGGAAATATATCGCCGTTCCTTCATCGACGATGAGTCAAAATCCTGGAACTCCCTTCCTAACAGCACTGTGGGAGAACCTTCACTACACGGACTGAAGTAGTTTAAGAAGGCGGCTCACCACCACCTTCTCAAGGGCAATTAGGGATGGGCAATAAATGCCGGCCTCGCCAGCGACGCCCACATCCCATGAACGAATAAAAAAATGACAGGTATAGAAACATAGCAACATAGAAAATAGGAGCAGGAGTAGGCCATTCGGCCCTTTGATCCTGCTCCACCATTCAATATGATCATGGCTGACCCTTTATCTCAATGCCATATTCCTGTTCTCTCCCCATATCTTTTGATGCCTTTTGTGTCTAGAAATCTATCTAGCTCCTTTTTAAATATATTCAGTGACTTGGCCTCCACAGCCTTCTGTGGTAGAGCATTCCATAGGTTCACCACCCTCTGAGTGAAGAAATTTCTCCTCATCTCAGTCCTAAATATCCTACCCCGTATCCTGAGACAGACCCCTCGTGCTAGACCCCCCCAGCCAGGGGAAACATCCTCCCTGCATCCAGACTGTCTAGCCCTGTCAGAATTTTATATGTTTCAATGAGATCCCCTCTCATTCTTCTAAACTCAAGTGAATATAGGCCTAGTCGACCCAATCTCTCCTCATGCGACAGTCCTGCCATCCCAGGAATCAGTCTGGTGAACCTTCGCTGCACTCCCTCTATGACAAGTATATCCTTCCTTGGGTAAGGAGATCCAAAACTGCTCACAATACTCCAGGTGTGGTCTCACCAAGGCCCTGTATAACTGCAGTAAGACATCCTTGCTCCTGTACTCAAATCCTCTTGCAATGAAGGCCAACATACCATTTGCCTTCCCAGCTGCTTGCTGCACCTGCATGTTTGTTTCAGTGACTGGTGTACAAGGACACCCAGGTCCCTTTGTACATCAACATTTCCAAATCCATCACCATTTAAATAATACTCTGCCTTTATGTGTTTCCTTCCGAAGTGGATAACTTCACAGTTATCCACATTATACTGCATCCGTTATGTATTTGACCACTCACTCAACTTGTCTAAATCGCCTTGAGGCCTCTTTGCATCCTTCTTATAATTCACAATCCCACCTAGTTTTGTGTCGTCAGCAAACCTGGAAATATCACATTTGGTTCCCTCATCCAAATCATTGATATATATTGTGAATAGCTGGGGCCCAAGCACTGATCCCTGCGGTACCCCACTAGTCACCGCCTGCCACCCCGAAAAAGACCCATTTGTTCCTACTCTCTGTTTCCTGTCTGTTAACCAATTTTCAATCCATGTGACCTAACTACGGAGTTAGGTCACAGATCAACCATGATCTCATTAAATGGCGGAACAGGCTCGAGGGGCTAAATGTCCTACTCCTGTTCCTATCTTCCTATGTTCCTATAATAAAGTTTCAATACTCTACAAGGAGTGAGCTGTCCAGCTGACAGACAACAGCAAGGGCACTGACAGAGTGACAGGGGTGGGAGAGGAATGCTGTCATCCTGAGAGAGGACAGCAGGTTCATGTTCCATGGAGCCACTGCCACTTGCTGCCTCCTGTTATGCGCCACCTTCTCCTGCAAGAAAGCATGATTTGTGTCGGTGAGTGTCCTGCAAGATGTGCCTGTCATGGTTGAATAGCTGCCAGTGGGTGTGATCTGTGAATTGTGGGTGTGTAGCTTGCAACAGTGGAAATGTGTGAGGGTGAGAGGAAGCATCTGATTGGAAGAGTTGAGTACTAATTGAAAGGGTTTGTTGGTATGTAGGTGATGGGGGTATAGTGCATGGAGCAGTGGATGCGGCTAGTGGTGCAGTTGGTAGGAGATGCCTCTTGATAGTTGACCTCACTCACCTTGACCACTTATGTCACTGAACTTCTACCTGCACTGCATCCATGTTCGTGGTGCTATGCGTCTGGCATTTACTTCGTCCCCTACTGCCTCCCACTGCCTCAGGAGCATATATCTGGAGGGCCTCTTGCCCCCCTGCAGATATAGGATGCCCCTCCTTCTGTCCACGTCTTGCATCAAGGCCTCTAGTGCATCATCAGAGAACCTTGGTGCACGCTCTCTCGCAGGCGTGACACCAATTCAGATCAGCAGATTAGGAACATAGGAACAGGAGTAGGCCATTCAGCCCCTCGTGCCTGCTCCGCCATTTGATAAGATCATGCCTGATCTGTGATCTAACACCATATACTTGCCTTTGGCCCATATCCCTTAATACCTTTGGTTGCCAAAAAGCTATCTATCTCAGATTTAAATTTAGCAATTGAGCTAGTATCAATTGCCGTTTGCGGAAGAGAGTTCCAAACTTCTACAACCCTTTGTGTGTAGAAATGTTTTCTAATCTCGCTCCTGAAAGGTCTGGCTCTAATTTTTAGTCTGTGCCCCCTACTCCTAAAATTCCCAACCAGTGGAAATAGTTTCTCTCTATCCACCCTATCTGTTCCCCTTAATATCTTATAAACTTCGATCAGATCACCCCTTAACCTTCGAAACTCGAAAGAATACAACCCCAATTTGTGTAATCTCTCCTCGTAACTTAACCCTTGAAGTCTGGGTATCATTCCAATAAACCTACGCTGCACTCCCTCCAAGACCAATATGTCCTTCCGAAGGTGCGGTGCCCAGAACCGCTCACAGTACTCCAGGTGCGGTCTAACCAGGGTTTTGTATAGCTGCAGCAAACTTCTGCCCCCTTGTACTCCAGTCCTCTAGATATAAAGGCCAGCATTCCATTTGCCTTATTGATTATTTTCTGCACCTGTTCATGATCTATGTACCTGAACCGCTGGGTCCCTTTGGACATCCACTGTTTTTAACTTTTGGTGAGGTTTGATGTGCAGATTGGAGGATGTGGGATTTAGTAGTATGCAACCTTTATTCAGTGTTTTAACATAACTCAACAGTTTCTAAACACAAGGACGGGACCTGCATCTGTGTCTTACGTGTGCGATGTCTGATCTCCATTCAGACTCCGTATCTTATATTTTGCAAATAAGAAGTGCAGGCTGCCTTTAAGTGGTGCTAGCGACTCACAATATCGGGGTCCCACTGCTGTTGATCAGCTAGGCCTGGCTGCTCACAGATATCAGGTAAATGACCGAAACCAGGCGTGGGTTAATCTCACATCGTGACCCCTTGTGCCCGGTTTCGGGGGTTATCCAGTGTAACCCCATAAAATCTTACTGCACAAAAAGAGGCCATTTGGTCTATTCTGCCTGTGCTGGATCTTTGAAAGAGCTATCAAAGTAGTCATAGATCCATAGAAAATTTACAGCACAGGAGGCGGCCATTCGGCTCATCGTGTCCGCGCCGGCCAAAAATGAGCCAACCAGCCTAATCCCACTTTCCAGCACTTGGTCCGTAGCCTTGTAGATCACAACACTTCAGGTGCATATCCAAGTACTTTATAAATGAGTTGAGGGTTTCTGCCTCTACCACCCTTTCAGGCAGTGAGTTCCAGACCCCACCACCCTCTGAGTGAAAACATTTTCCTCAGCTCCCCTCTAATCCTTCTACCAATCACTTTAAATCTACACCCCATAGTTATTGACATCTCTGCTAAGGGAAATAGGTCCTTCCTATCCACTCTATCTAGGCCCCTCATATTTTTGTACACCTCAATTAAATCACCCCTCAGCTTCCTCTGTTCCAAAGAGAATAACCCCAGCCTATCCAATCTTTCCTCATAGCTAAAATTCTCCAGTCCTGGCAACATCCTCGTAAATCTCCTCTGTACCCTGTAGCCACTTTCTGTAATGTGGTGATCAGAACTGTACACAATACTCAAGAAGTGGCCTAACCATTTTTTATACAGTTCCAGCATAACATCCCTGCTCTTATATTCTATGCCTTGGCTAATAAAGGAAAGTATTCCATATGCCTCCTTAACCACCTTATCTACCTGTCCTGCTACCTTCAGGGATCTGTGGACATGCACTCCAAGGTCCCTCACTTCCTCTACACCTTTCAGTATCCTCTCATTTATTGTGTATTCCCTTGCCTTGTTTGCCCTCCCCAAATGCATTACCTCACACTTCTCTGGATTGAATTCCATTTGCCACTTCTCTGCCCACCTGACCAGTTCATTGATATCTTCTGCAGTCTACAGCTTTCCTCCTCACTATCAACCACACGGCCAACTTTTGTATCATCTGCAAACGTCTTAATCAAGCCCCCTACATTTAAGTCCAAATCATTAATATATATCACAAAAAGCACGGGACCTAGCACTGAGCCCTGCGGAACCCCACTGGAAACAGCCTTCCAGTCACAAAAACACCTTTTGACCATTACCTTTTGCTTCCTGCCACTGAGCCAATTTTGGATCCAACTTGCCACTCTCCCTTGGATCCCATCAGCTTTTACTTTTTTGACCAGTCTGCCATGTGGGACCTTGTCAAAAGCCTTGCTAAAATCCATGTAGACTACATCAAATGCACTATCCTCTTCGGCCTTCCTTGTTACTTCCTCAATAAATTCAATCAAGTTAGTCAGACACGACCTTCCCTTAACAAACGAATGCTGACTGTCCTTGATAAACCCGTGCTTTTCTAAGTGACGGTTTATCCTGTCCCTCAGAATTGATTCCAATAATTTGCCCACCACCGAGGTTAGAATGATTGGCCTGTAATTACTCGGTCTATCCCCAGCTCCCTTTTTAAACAATGGTACAACATTAGCAGTCCTCCAATCCTCCGGCACCACGCCTGTAGCCAGGAAGGATTGGAAAATGATGGTCAGAACCTCCGTTATTTCCTCCCTTGTTTTTTTTAACAGCCTGGGATACATTTCATCTGGCCCTGGTGATTTACCTACTCTCAAAGATGCTAATCCCCTTAATACTTCCTCTCTCACTATGTTTAAACCATCCAATATTCCACACTCCTCCTCTTCAACTACAATCTCTGCATCGTCCCTCTCTTTTGTGAAGACAGATGCAAAGTATTCATTAAGAACCATACCCACATCTTCCGCCTCCACACACAGGTTACCTGTTTGGTCTCTAATTGGCCCTACTCTTTCCTTAGTTATCCTCTTGCTCTTAATGCATTTATAAAACATCTTTGGGTTTTCCTTGATTTTACTTGCCAATATTTTTTCATGCCCTCTCTTTGTCTTCCTAATTTCCTTTTTAATTTCACCCCTGCACTTTTTATACTCCTCTAGGCTTTCTGCAGTATTGAGTTCTCGGTGTCTGATATAAGCTTTCCTTTACTGCCTTATCTTACCCTGTATGCTCCTTGTCATCCAGGGGGCTCGAGATTTGGCAGTCCCACCCTTTTTCTTTGTGGGAACATGTTTACTCTGCGCCCCTTGAATCTTCCCCTTGAATGCCTCCCATTGCTCTGACATTGATTTACCTTCAAGTAGCTGTTTCCAGTCCACTTTTGCTGAATCACTTCTTAGCTTAGTAAAATTGGCCTTTCCCCAATTGAGAACTTTAACTCCTGTTCTATCTTTGTCCTTTTCCATAACTATGCTAAAATTAACTGAATTATGATCACTACCACCAAAATGCTCTCCCACTTTCCTTTTATTCGTTCGTGGGATGTGGGCAGCGCAGGCAAGGCCAGCATTTATTGCCCATCCCTAATTGCCCTTGAGAAGGTGGTGGTGAGCCACCTTCTTGAACCACTGCAGTCCGTGTGGCGAAGCTGCTCCCACAGTTAGGAAGGGAGTTCCAGGATTTTGACCCATCGACGATGAAGGAACGGCGATATATTTCCAAGTCGGGATGGTGTGTGACTTGGAGGGGAACGTGCAGGTAGTGTTGTTCCCATGTACCTGCTGCTCTTGTCCTTCTAGGTGGTAGAGGTCGCGGGTTTGGGAGCTGCTGTCGAAGAAGCTTTGGTGAGTTGCACTGCCGTACACACTGCCGTCATGGTGCGCCGATGGTGAAGGGAACGAATGTTTAGGGTGGTGGATGGGGTGCCAATCAAGCATGCTGCTTTGTCCTGGGTGGTGTTCAGCTTCTTGAGTGTTGCTGGAGCTGCACTCATCCAGGCAAATGGAGAGTATTCCATCACATTCTTGACTTGTGCCTTGTAGATGATGGAAAGGCAGGGTGGGAAGTCAAGAGGTGAGTCACTCGCCACAGAATACCCAGCCTTTGTAGCTACAGTATTTATGTGGCTGTTCCAGTTAAGTTTCTGGTCTCTATCACTGATAGTCCTTCCACCTGTCCAGCCTCATTTCCTAAAACTAAATCCTGATCTGCCCCCTCTCTTGTTGGACTTGCTACATATTGGCTAAAAAAGTTCTCCTGAATGCAATTGAAGAATTTTATGTCCTCTATACCCTTCACACTGTTTGTGTCCCAGTTGATATTAGGGTAGTTGAAATCCCCTACTATTATTGCACTACTGTTTTTGCACTGCTCAGAAATTTGCCCACATATTTGCTCTTCTATCTCCCTCTAACTGTTTGGGGGTCTATAGTACACTCCCAGCAGTATGACTGCCCCTTTCTTGTTCTTTAGCTCAACCTATATGGCCTCATTTGATGATCCTTTTAACATATCATCCCTCCTCATAGCTGTAATTGTTTCTTTAACCAAAATTACCACCCCCCCCCCTCCTTTTGTATCCCCTTCGCTATCTCGTCTGATCCCGTCTTGTCCCATTCCCCTGCTCTTTCCCCAAAGCCCTCTAATTTTTTCTCCTTCAAGTATTTATCTAATTCCCTTTTGAAAGTTACTTTTGAATCTGCTTCCACCACCATTTCAGGCAGCGCATTCCAGATCATAACAACTTGCTGCGTAAAAAAAATTCTCATCTCCCCTCTGGTTCTTTTGCCAATTACTTTAAAGCCGTTTCCTCTGGTTATCAACACTCCCGCCAATGGAAACAATTTCTCCTTCTTTACTCTATCCAAACCCTTCACGATTTTGAATGCCTCTATCAAATCTTCCCTTAACCTTCTCTGCTCTAAGGAGAATAACTCCAGCTTCTCCAGTCTCGCCACATAACTGGAGTGCCTCGTCCCTGGTACCATTTTAGTAAATCTCCTCTGCACCCTCTCGAAGGCCTTGACATCCTTCCTAAAGTGCGGTGCCCAGAATTGAACACAATACTCCAGCTGAGGCCTAACCAGTGATTTATAAAGGATTAGCATAATTCCCTTGCCTTTGTACTCTATGCCTCTAATTATAAAGACAAGGATCCCATTTGTGTTTTTTTTAAATAAACAGCCTTCCAACTTGTCCTGCCACCTTCAACGATTCCTGAATGTAAACCACCAAGTCTCTCTGTTCCTGCACCCCCTTTAAAATTGAAATTTAAATTTCTTTAAATTAAAATTTTTGTCTCCAAGACTCTACTTGGAAGTCCATTGTGTGTTTTGATCACTCTGTGTGTGAGGAAGACGTCCTGAGGGAGATTCTGCTGCTGAAGGCTGCAAGTTGTGAACCAGCCAGTTTGTTCAATAATTTTAGTGGCCTGTTCATCTCCCACTGCGAACCTAAACTTCACTGATGGTAAACAGGAGTTACTATTTTTTTTTATACTGCAGTCAAAATCAGTTGCAAGCTTTTCCCAGTGACCAACCGTCTTCCAATAAAATCATAATAAATATGGTAATCGGAAACAGTTATGTAAATATGAGCTAACTCTGGGCAGCAGAATCGCGATTTATGAAATATAAATGCTCAAGATAACATTTGAATATTAAAATTAAATAAATTTAACGCTGAGGGACAGGATTTATTACATTCTTCTAAGGAATCTGCAAATCAGGAATTCAGTTGTAAGGTGTTTTATCAATGGAAACTTAAAAATATGGATTTAATTTTTTTTAAAGTATAAATCAAACCTGGATAGATTTCAGTGATAAATTAAGTTGATTTAAATAAATGCAAATTATGCAAATACTGATTTAGGACACTATGATTTAAAACTTTCAGTGCAGATATGTAGAATTGAACAACTATGAAAGGATTCCCAAATCAAATTTTCTTGGAAATGCTATTTTCATGTCAATGAAATTGTAAAACTGCATTTCAAATCTCACTAGCTGAACCACCTTGAGTTTATTTTATGGGAAAAAAAATCCCCATAAGGTACACTGTGCAGTCAATAATCCCAAATTCCTTCACCCCATCATTGGCAGCCATGCCTCAGGGCCTGTCAAGACTCTAAGCTCTGGAATTCCCTCCCTAAACCTCTTTGCCTCTCTACCTCTCGTTCTTTAAGACACTCCTCAATACCCACCTCTTTGACCAAGCTTTGGTCACCTGTCCTAATATATCCTTACGTGGCCTGGCGTCAAATTTTGTCTGATAACGCTCCGCTGAAGCGCCTTGGGACGTTTTACTATCTTAAAGGTGCTGTAAAAATGACAGTTGTTGAATCAGAAAAGCTTCTGAAATCTCAAAACTGCCTTGAATTTTCAAAAGATATGAAAATACCTTGATATGGGAGACCTTGTAACTGTTTATATCCTAGAAATTACTGCTGGTGATAGCAATAGATGGATGCTCGAAGTGTTCAGATGACATTCTTCAGTCTGGCACTTTAGTAGAGGTTTTAACCCATTCGAAATAATTGGGCTAACATCTACATTAAAATAGTGCAGAGGGAGATTTTGCGTGCCAACATGGAACACGAGCACAAGAACATTCCATGATTGCTGAGTAGAAATAATACAGAATGTAGAAAAATTGAAATCTGAAATAGATTTATTTCGTTCACCTGTTTTGCAAATACTTGACACCGATAGATGAGTGAGCGAGTAAAAGGCAAAACAAAAAGCCCACATAAGACTGTCAAATGCCAGATCTTCACATTCTTCCTGCAATGACACCTAATCCATCTCCTTTTCTTAATCTCTCCAAGTCTACAATTTATTGCAATGATTTTATGCTGCAAAAGGGAAAGCAATAATTTGAAAAATCCAATTTTTCTCAAGAGATCTTCAATCCAGCTTCAGGTAAATGCTGTACAGCAACCAGCACTTTTTTTTAATTGTAAACAATTTTACAACACCAAGTTATAGTCCAGCAATTTTATTTTAAATTCACAAGCTTTCGGAGGCTTCCTCCTTCCTCAGGTGAACGATGTGGAAATGAAATCCTCGAAATGAAGTCGCATTTATAATTCACAGAACAATGCTTGGTGATAACAGACAGTTTTTTCAACTGCCCGTTGCCAAGGCAATCAGTGTGCAGACAGACAGGTGTTACCTGCCAGGTCTCAGAATATACAAATCACCAAAAAAAACAACAAACAAAAAAAAACAGAGATAGAGAGGTAGAAACATAGAAAAGACAGCAACTGACCCGTTATATTAAAAACAGATAACATTTGTTCGCTGGTGGGGTAACGTGTAGCGTGACATGAACCCAAGATCCCGGTTGAGGCCGTCCTCATGGGTGCGGAACTTGGCTATCAATTTCTGCTCGACGATTTTGCGTTGTCGTGTGTCTCGAAGGCCGCCTTGGAGTATGCTTACCCGAAGGTCGGTGGCTGAATGTCCTTGACTGCTGAAGTGTTCCCCGACTGGGAGGGAACCCTCCTGTTTGGCGATTGTTGCGCGGTGTCCGTTCATCCGTTGTCGCAGTGTCTGCATGGTCTCGCCAATGTACCATGCTCTAGGGCATCCTTTCCTGCAACGTATGAGGTAGACAACGTTGGCCGAGTCACAGGAGTATGAACCATGCACCTGGTGGGTGGTGTCCTCTCGTGTGATGGTGGTATCTGTGTCGATGATCTGGCATGTCTTGCAGAGGTTACCGCGGCAGGGTTGTGTGGTGTCGTGGACGCTGTTCTCTTGAAAGCTAGGTAATTTGCTGCGAACGATGGTCTGTTTGAGGTTGGGTGGCTGTTTAAAGGCGAGTAGTGGAGGTGTGGGGATGGCCATAGCGAGGTGTTCGTCCTCATTGATGACATGTTGAAGGCTGCGGAGAACATGGCGTAGTTTCTCCGCTCCGGGGAAGTACTGGACGACAAAGGGTACTCTGTTGGTTGCGTCCCGTGTTAGTCTCCTGAGGAGGTCTATGCGATTTTTTGCTGTGGCCCGTCGGAACTGTCGATCGATGAGTCGAGCGTCATATCCCGTTCTTACTAGGGCGTCTTTCACCTACAGACGCTGAAAGACGCCCTAGTAAGAACGGGATATGAGGCTCGACTCATCGATCGACAGTTCCGACGGGCCACAGCAAAAAATCGCATAGACCTCCTCAGGAGACTAACACGGGACGCAACCAACAGAGTACCCTTTGTCGTCCAGTACTTCCCCGGAGCGGAGAAACTACGCCATGTTCTCCGCAGCCTTCAACATGTCATCAATGACGACGAACACCTCGCTATGGCCATCCCCACACCTCCACTACTCGCCTTTAAACAGCCACCCAACCTCAAACAGACCATCGTTCGCAGCAAATTACCTAGCTTTCAAGAGAACAGCGTCCACGACACCACACAACCCTGCCGCGGTAACCTCTGCAAGACATGCCAGATCATCGACACAGATACCACCATCACACGAGAGGACACCACCCACCAGGTGCATGGTTCATACTCCTGTGACTTGGCCATCGTTGTCTACCTCATACGTTGCAGGAAAGGATGCCCCAGAGCATGGTACATTGGCGAGACCATGCAGACACTGCGACAACGGATGAATGGACACCGCGCAACAATCGCCAAACAGGAGGGTTCCCTCCCAGTCGGGGAACACTTCAGCAGTCAAGGACATTCAGCCACCGACCTTCGGGTAAGCATACTCCAAGGCGGCCTTCGAGACACACGACAACGCAAAATCGTCGAGCAGAAATTGATAGCCAAATTCCGCACCCATGAGGACGGCCTCAACCGGGATCTTGGGTTCATGTCACGCTACACGTTACCCCACCAGCGAACAAATGTTATCTGTTTTTAATATAACGGGTCAGTTGCTGTCTTTTCTATGTTTCTACCTCTCTATCTCTGTTTTTTTTTGTTTGTTATTTTTTTTGGTGATTTGTATATTCTGAGACCTGGCAGGTAACACCTGTCTGTCTGCACACTGATTGCCTTGGCAACGGGCAGTTGAAAAAACTGTCTGTTATCACCAAGCATTGTTCTGTGAATTATAAATGCGACTTCATTTCGAGGATTTCATTTCCACATCGTTCACCTGAGGAAGGAGGTAGCCTCCGAAAGCTTGTGAATTTAAAATAAAATTGCTGGACTATAACTTGGTGTTGTAAAATTGTTTACAATTGTCAACCCCAGTCCATCACCGGCATCTCCACATCACTTTTTTTAAAGCAGTTTCGGGTTCAATTTTATTTTGGTGGCCATCCCACCCACAGTACATTGTAAAAAGATAAAATTCTAAAAAATGGGTCATTTCAGATGCATTCCTCGTGGTTCCATATCAATAAACTAAAAGGACAAATTACCTTGGTTGAGAACTTGACAAAAAAGCTGCAGCTTTTGATCTGTTTTTCTCACTCTATAGTTTTATCTTTACTTTCAACTGAACTAATACCACTGCGTTCCTACCAGGTATTTTATTCTAACTTTGGGCCTCGGACGGATGGGGATTCTGCTCCATGAGACTTGCCCCATTGGAGCAGACCCCTCGCCTACCCCCACCCCCATCCCCCCCAAAGAATGTCAGGGCCATGGCCCATTATCGAAATGTACTTGTTGGGCCTGATGGCCATTTCTCATGTTTACCTTCTTGTATTCTTAAATCAGGAATACAGAGTTTGGCACCGAGTCGCAGATGTCAGCTTGGCTCATTTGGTAGCACTCTCACCTCTGGGTCAGAAAATTACAGGTTGAAGCTCCACCCCAAGACTTGAACACTGATTTTCAGTTCTATCCCCCTAGAAATGAACCCCAGTGCTTTTTTGCTTTATCGATGGCCTTATTAACCTGCATCGCTACTTTTAGTGATTTGTGTATCTGTACCCCCAGATCCCTTTGCTCCTCTATCCCATTTAGACTGTTATGTTCCAAGCAGTATGTGTCCTCCATATTCTTCCTACCAAAATGTACCATCTCACATATATTGAGAGATATATTGAAATTCATTTGCCAATTACACACCCATTCTGCAAGTTTATTAATGTCTTCCTGTTTGTCGCACTCCTCCTCAGTAGTAACTATACTCCCCAATTTGGTGCCGTCCGCAAATTTTGAAATTGTACTTCCGATTCCCATGTCCAAATCGTTTATGTAAATGGTGAACAACAGTGGTTGTTCACCATTTACATAATACTGACGATACTGGAAATCTGAACTAAAAACAGAAAATGCTAGCTCAGCAAGTCAGGCAGCATCTGTGGAGAAAGAAGCAGAGTTAACGTTTCAGGTCGAAGACCTTTCGTCATAGAGTCATAGAGTCATAGAGTTATACAGCACGGATAGAGGCCCTTCGGCCCATCGTGTCCGCGCCGGCCATCAGCCCTGTCTACTCTAATCCCATATTCCAGCATTTGGTCCGTAGCCTTGTATGCTACGGCATTTCAAGTGCTCATCCAAATGCTTCTTGAATGTTGTGAGGGTTCCTGCCTCCACAACCCTTTCAGGCAGTGAGTTCCAGACTCCAACCACCCTCTGGGTGAAAAAGTTCTTTCTCAAATCCCCTCTAAACCTCCCGCCTTTTACCTTGAATCTATGTCCCCTTGTTATAGAACCCTCAACGAAGGGAAAAAGCTCCTTAGTATCCATCCTATCTGTGCCCCTCATAATTTTGTACACCTCAATCATGTCCCCCCTCAGCCTCCTCTGCTCCAAGGAAAACAAACCCAATCTTCCCAGTCTCTCTTCATAGCTGAAGCGCTCCAGCCCTGGTAACATCCTGGTGAATCTCCTCTGCACCCTCTCCAAAGCGATCACATCCTTCCTGTAGTGTGGCGACCAGAACTGCACACAGTACTCCAGCTGTGGCCTAACCAGTGTTTTTTACAGCTCCATCATAACCTCCTTGCTCTTATATTCTATGCCTCGGCTAATAAAGGCAAGTATCCCATATGCCTTCTTTACCACCTTATCTACCTGTTCCGCCGCCTTCAGGGATCTGTGAACTTGCACACCAAGATCCCTCTGACCCTCTGTCTTGCCTAGGGTCCTCCCATTCATTGTGTATTCCCTTGCCTTGTTAGTCCCTCCAAAGTGCATCACCTCGCACTTTTCCGGGTTAAATTCCATTTGCCACTGTTCCGCCCATCTGACCAACCCATCTATATCGTCCTGCAGACTGAGGCTATCCTCCTCGCTATTTACCACCCTACCAATTTTTGTATCATCAGCGAACTTACTGATCATACCTTTTACATTCATATCCAAGTCATTAATGTAGACCACAAACAGCAAGGGACCCAGCACCGATCCCTGTGGTACCCCACTGGCCACAGGCTTCCAGTCACAAAAACAACCTTCGACCATCACCCTCTGCCTTCTGCCACTAAGCCAGTTTTGTATCCAAAGTGCCAAGGCACCCTGGATTCCATGGGCTCGTACCTTCTTGACCAGTCTCCTGTGGGGGACTTTATCGAAGGCCTTACTGAAATCCATGTATACCACATCCACTGCGTTACCCTCATCCACACGCCTAGTCACCCCCTCAAAAAATTCAATCAAATTAGTCAGACATGATCTTCCCTTGACAAAGCCATGTTGACTATCCCTGATTAATCCTTGCTTCTCCAAGTGGAGACTAATTTTGTCCTTCAGAATTTTTTCCAATAATTTTCCTACCACTGATGTTAGGCTCACTGGCCTGTAGTTCCCCGGTTTTTCCCTACTCCCCTTCTTGAATAATGGTATTACATTAGCGGTTCTCCAGTCCTCTGGCACATCCCCTGTGGCCAGAGAGGTTCTGAATATATGTGTCAGAGCCCCCGCAATCTCCTCCTTTGCCTCACACAGTAGCCTGGGATACATTTCGTCCGGGCCTGGGGATTTATCCATTTTTAGGCCTGCTAAAACCGCCAATACCTCCTCCCGCTCGATGTTAATATGTTCGAGTATATCACAGTCCCCCTGCCGTATTTCTATGTCTACATCGTCCTTCTCCATAGTGAAAACAGATGCAAAAAATTCATTTAGAACCCCTCCTACATCTGCCAGCTCCACACACAGATTGCCATTTTTGTCCCTAATGGGCCCTATTTTTTCCCTAGTCATCCTCTTACCCTTAATATACTTATAAAACATCTTAGGATTTTCCTTTATTTTGCTCGCCAGTGTTATTTCATGGCCCCTCCTTGATCTCCTAATTTCTTTTTTAAGTATCCCCCTGATCTTTTTGTACTCCTCTAGGGCTTCCTCCGTCTTTAGCCTTTTGTATCTGCCAAAAGCCCTCCTTTTTTTCCTAATCCATTCTCGTATATCCCCTGACATCCAAGGTTCCCTGGAGTTCTTGGAACCACCCTTGACCTTTACGGGAACATGTTGCCATTGTATGGTCCCAATCTCCCTTCTGAAAGACTCCCATTGCTCCGATACGGATTTTCCTACAAGCAGCTGATCCCAGTCCATTTTGGCCAGATCCTGCCTTATCCTATTAAAATCGGCCTTCCCCCAATTTAGAACCTTTATTTCCGGCCCCTCCCTGTCCTTTTCCATGACCACCTTAAATCTCACCGAATTATGGTCACTCTCACCAAAGTGCTCACCTACTAGCACTTCTTCCACTTGGCCGGCCACATTCCCTAGAATTAGGTCCAGTACCGCCCCCTCTCTTGTCAGAACTGGAAGATGCTGAAGAGTTAACAATTTTTAAGCAGGTACAGAGCCAGGGAAAGGGCTGGAGGGGAGGGGAGGATAGAACAAAAAGGGAAGGTCTGTGATGGGGTTGAGGGCAGGAGTGATTAAATGACAAAAGAGATGATGGTGCAAGGGAAGGAGGGTGTTAATGGGACAAGTTAAGATACAAAAGATGGTCTAAGAGGAGCTGTAAATGGCAACACCAGAACCATTACCAGCAGCTGCAGTCCCACACAAAAAAATGGGAGCAGTGATTATGATCTGAAGTTATTGAAATCATTGTTGAGTCCGGAAGGTTGCAAAGTGCCTAAAGGAAAGATGAGGTGCTGTTCCTCGAGCACCGATCCCAGCACCGATCCCTGTGGATCACCACTTCCCACCTTTTGCCAATCTGAGTAACTACCTTTAACCCCTACTCTCTGCTTTCTGTTTTGTAACCAATAGAATATTTCTGAAATGCCCATTCTTGTTACTGTTCTGCAGGCAAATACCGTAGCCAATGACTGCACAGCAAGATCTCACAAACAGCAAATGAATTAGTACATGGTGCTTTATTCAAATGGTTGAGAGACATTGGCCAAGACACCGGGAGAACTCCCTGCTCTTCTCATGGGATGTGGGCATCGTTGGCAAGGCCAGCATTTATTGCCCATCCCTAATTGCCCTTGAGAAGATGGTGGTGAGACACCATGGGATCAATTTAATGACTCATCTGAAAAGTTACACCTCTAATAATGCACCACTCGCTCAGTATTGTACTGGATCATGTGTTCAAATCCTGGAGTGGAGCTCAAACACAAACCTTCTGACTCAGATGGAAGTCATCAACTGAGCCAAGCTGCCACCTTATAAGGTGTTAGCCTTGACTCAGATGTAACACTCTCCCTTTCTGAGTCAGACGGTCGTGGGTTCGAGCCCCACTCCTAAGGCTTAAGCACATAATCTAGGCTGACGCTTCAGTGGAGTACTGAGGGAGTGCTACACTATTGAAGATACTGCCTTTTGGATGAGACGTTAAACCGAGGCCCTGTCTGCCCTCTCAGCTGGACATAAAGGATCCCATGGCACTATGTAAAGAGGAGCAAGGGAGTTCTTCTGGTGTCCTTGTCAACATAGAATGATTACAGCACAGAAGGAGGCCATTTGGCCCGTCGAGCCTGTGCCGGCTCTCTGCAAAAGCAATCCACCTGGTCCCATTCCCCTGCCCTTTCCCCGTAGCCCTGCAAATTTATAGAATCATAGAATGGTTACAAAAGATCGTTTTAATTGAACTTAAATTCACAGCCTAGGATTTGAACTCATGTTCTCTACCATTCATTGCTCATATAGAAACCGAAAAGATAATAAAGATTAGTCAGCACGGATTTAAAAAGGGAAGGGCATGCTTGACCAACTTTTTTGAATTTTTTGAAGGAGTAACAGAAAGAGTAGACAAGAGTAATGCAGGAGATGTAATATATTTGGATTTTCAAAGGGCCTTCGATAAGCATTGTAGACTCATGACTGAGGTCAGAGCAGGTGGAGTCAGGGGACAGGTAGCAGAATGAATAGCAAGCTAGCTACGAAATCGAAAACAGAGAGTGGGGGTTAAAGGTAGTTACTCAGACTGACAAAAGGTGTAAAGTGGTGTTCCACAGGGATCGGTGCTGGGACCACTGTTATTCACCCCCGTTTATATAAACGATTTGGACTCGGGAATCGGAAGTACAATTTCAAAATTTGTGGACGACACCAAACTGTGGGTATAGTTAATATCGAGGAGAACTGCGGCAAAATACAAGAAGACATTAATAAACTTGCAGAATGGGCGTGTAATTAGCAAATGAATTTCATTATAGATAAGTGTGAGATATTAAATTTTGGTAGGAAGAATAAGAAGGCCACATACTAATTGGATAATAAGGGTCTAAATGGGGTAGAGGAGCAGAGGGCTTTGGGGGTACAGATACACAAATCACTAAAAGTAGCGACAAAGGTTATTAAGGCCATTAAAAAAAGCAATCCAAGCACTGGGGTTCATTTCTAGAGGGATAGAATTAAAAAGCAGAGAAGTTATGTTAAACTTGTATAGAACCTTGGTTAGACCACACTTGGAATACTGTGAACAGTTCTGGTCTCCATATTATAAAAAGGATATAGAGGCAATGGAGAAGGTGCAAAAAAGATTTACTAGGGTGATATCAGAACTGAGAGGTTATACTTATCAGGAAAGATAGAACAATCGGGGGCTGTTCTCTCTAGAAAAGTGAAGACTGAGGGGTGACCTGATAGAGGTCTTTAAGATTATGAAAGGGTTTGATAGGGTAGACTTAGAGATGATGGGTGCTAAATTGGGCTGTGTAACGCCTGTTATTTCGGCGCTACATGGCCTCTCCGATATCCAAGATGGCGTCTTGGATGCGCACGCACGTTTCCAGCGTTACGTGCGCCAGACGCCATCTTGGTATAGGAGTTAGCGCAGGCGCAGATAATGAACTCTGAAATCATGTAAAGTAGGGAGAAAATGGCTTCAATCAGTGTACAACGCTGATTTAAAGTGATGCACACAATTTTGGGACTTAACGCTCAACTCAATGCACAATCTTAACCCCGAACATCTGAACGTGTCTTAGAGTGCCTGGAGGACCCCCCACCGGGGCTATTTAAAGGGACTATGCAGGATTTACAGATTAGTGGCTGGATTATTGCTTCTGGCTGCCCACACATTTACAACTGTTTTTGGAGGTCTCCTACACTTGAATATGAGGACGCAGGGACATAGCCTAATATTTAGAGCGAAGTTAGGAAATGCTTCTACATGAAAAGGTTGGGAGAAGTTTGGGAAGCTCTTCTGCAAACGACAGTTGATGCTAGCTCAATTGTAAATTCTAAATATGAGATTGATCGATTTCTGTGAACCAAGGATATTAAGGGATATGGGGCTAAGGCGGAAATATGGAATTAGGTCACAGCTCCACCATGATCTCATTGAATGGCGGAACATGCTCGAGGGGCTGAATGCCGCTGCCACTTGCTGCCTACTGATATGCGCTACCTTCTCCTGCAAGAAAGCGGGACGTGGGTCTGGGCAATGTGCCTGTCATTTATGAATAGCTGCCAGTGTGTGTGGCCTGTGAGTTGTGGTTCGGCGGCTTGCAACAGTATCAATGTGTGAGGGTGAGAGGAAGCATCTGATTTGAAGAGTTGAGTTCTGATGGAAAGAGTTTGTTGGTAGGTGGGCGATGGGGGGTTTAGTGCGTGGAGGAGTGGGTGCGGCTCGTGGTGCAGTTGGTAGGGGACGCCACTTGACAGTTGGCCTCACTCACCTTGACCACTCATGTCAAAGCATTGAACTTCTTCCTGCACTGCATCCATGTTCATGATGCTGTGAGCCTGGCATTGACTTCATCCCCTACTGCCTCCCACTGCCTTTTGAGTGTATGTCTGGAGGGCCTCTTGCTCCCCCACCCCCCACCCCACGGATATAGGATGTCCCTCCTTCTGTCTACCTCTTGCACCAAGACCTCTGGTGTATCAGCAGAGGACCTTGCTGTATAGACTCTCAGATCGGCAGAATGGTGAGGTCTGGCATGCAGATTGGTGGATGTGGGATTTAGTGGTGCGCAACCTTTACTCAATGTTTTAACATAACTCATCAGGATGTAAAAATAGGGATAGGACCTGCATCTGTGCTTTACGTGTGCAATGTCTGAACTCTGTTGAGACTCCATGCAGACAGCAAGCTGTTATATTCTGCAGATAACAGGTGTCTGCGACCTTTAAGAGATTTCTAACAGACAGCCTGCCTTTAAGAGTTTGGAGCTCTCCCTGCTGGTGGAAAGTGCAAATTGCATGGAATGCTTGTTCAACGCTGATTTCCAACGCAGTTTGCAGGTGAGTCCTCAGGCCTGACAAAAATCTCGTCCTGCCTGCACCGGGACCATTGGGCGCGGGGGATTAGCGGATCGTGCTACTCTCACCCAAAAACAGACCCTATCCAATTTTCCCCCCGATGTTTCCACTTGTGGGGGAGACCAGAACCAGGGCCATAAATATAAGATAGTCACTAATAAATCCAATTGGGAATTCAGGAGAAACTTCTTTACCCAGAGAGTGGTTAGAATGTGGAACTCGCTACCACAAGGCCACAAGGAGTAGTTGAGGCGAATAGCATAGATGCATTTAAGGGGAAGCTAAATAAACACACGAGGGAGAAGGGAATAGAAGGATATGTTGATGAAGTAGGGAGGGAGGAGGCTCGTGTGGAGCATAAACACCGGCCAGGACCTGTTGGGCCGAATGGCCTGTTTCTGTGCTGTACATTCTCTGTAATTCTATGTAATGTAACCAACAGCACCAAAATCAGATTATCTGGTCACTTATTCCACTGGTGTTTGTGGGACCTTACTGTGCACAATTTGGCTGCCGCTTTTCCCTACATTAGAACAGTGACTATACTTCAAAAAAGTACTTAATTGGCTGTAAGGCGCTTTGGGACATCCTGAGTTTATGAAAGGCGCTACATAAATGCAAGTTTGTTCTTTCTTTCTATATGGCAATTGTCTGAAATGGAAGAAAAGGCCGGGGGGATCATTCTGATCATCGGAGACATGTACTGGAACAAAGACAGGTGAAAACTCTAAGAAAAGCATCTGGGAATAAAATACTATTGTTATTTCATGTGTGACTCCATTCTAATAGAGCCTGAATACAACGGAAACTACAGTCAGTATTTAAGCCCAATTCAGGGCAACATATGATGCACTTGTCTTTTATATAATGCAATGCATAATGCAGACTTAAACTTTAAGACATAATTAGTCAAATATATAGATCTCTCAACCACCAGGCTACTTACCCCTTGTGACCAACAAAGAATCAATTATCTCAAGATTGTGATTCACTACAAAAATAAATTCTGAAAACAGTGCACAGGGAAGAGATATGTTGTGATTGGAAGGAAATTTCCCCAGAGATGTGGCATAGTTTTGAACGAAAACATTATTAAAAGTGATAAAACCCTCCAAATCTATCTTGATCACAAGAATCGGATACAAATTGCACTAAATCCCTGTACAATAGCAAAGTGATAACGTACACCGGTTTATAATGAAGATGGCTTCTCTGATAATCAACCAGCCACTGATAAAAATGCAACAGTCAAATCAATATTCAAAGCACTTTAGCTCAATGTCAACAGCATTGATATTCCTGAGTGTTTCTGAACATGCGTTTGAGATTTCAGTTGTGTTCTACAATGTGTGTTAGCGTAGAGAAAACCACACAGCAGCCTCACAAATAACCAAACCAGACTCCATTTAAGGTTGGTTTTTCCCGAATCAATCACTCCATCGCTCAAATTCAGTGCTCTTATTTACCAGACAGAATGACAAATGGTTGAGTACTGCTTTGCCATGCATTTTCACTCAGGAACTTATCAACCCTCTTACTCCATCTAATGGCTGCAAAAATCCATTTTCAGATCTTTGCTTTCCTTTTCTCCAGGATCTACCGAGGCTAATGGAATAAATGAGTCGTGCTATTGTCATACTTACTCTACCTTTTACACTGCAGATTACAGTGATTGTACATAATGAAAAAGAACAATGAAAGACAGTACTTAATTTTAAATGATATGACAACCGAGCGAAAGAATCAGAAGTGCTCATTGACGAGATCATTACCAAAAAGACTTGTATTTATGTAGCATCTTATCATGCCTCTCAAAAATATCTCAAAGCTCTTCATGTAGAATAAGTTATTTAAAGTGCAGTTATTGCTGCTTGAGGTGGCAGCTGTGGCTCAGTGGCTGGCAGTCTCGCCTCCAAGTCAGATTATTGTGGGTTCAAGTCCCACTCCATAGACTTGAGCACATAATCCAGGCTGATGCTCCCAGTGCAGTACTGAGGGAGTGCTGCACTGTCGGAGATGCTGTCTTCTGAATGAAATGTTAAACAGAGGCCCCGTCTGCCGTCTCAGGTGGATGTGAAAGATCCCATGGTGCTATTTTGAAGAATAGCAGAGGAGTTCTCACAGAGACCTGGGGAGAACCAGGACACCAGGTTAACCCTGAACCAGCATCACTAAAACAGAATATCTGTTCATTATAACATTGATGTTTGTGGGAGTTTGCTGCATTCAAATTGGTTGCCGCGTTTCCTACATTACAACAGTAACTACACTTCAAAAGTACTTAATTGGCTGTAAAGTGCTTTGGGATGTCCTGAGGTTGTGAAAGGTGCTATATAAATGCAAGTTCTTTCTTATATAGGTTGATATAGCATGTATTCTGCACACAGCAAGGGTTCACAAACAGAAATGGGATGAATAACCAATTAAGCTGTGTTAGTTGAGGGAGAATGTTAGGAGAACTCTCTGCACTTCCTCAAGAAGACCTTTAACACCTATCTGAACAAGCAGATGAGGTCTCAGCCTCACCTCTCCTCTACTAGCACAGCCCTCCCTGAGCACCGCACCAGAGCGTCAATCCAGGTCCTAAGCTCCAGTCCAGGAATGGGGTTTGAGCCACAACCATGTGACCCTGAGGGCCAGAGTGCCACCAACTGAAACAAGCTGAAAGAAAAAGTTGAATAGTCTTTGAGTACAGAACAGAATTGGGCACCGTAGCATTTATATACAATTGGAACCACAAACTGAGTAGCTAAACATGCCACTTGTTCAGTTGAAAAGGATCTTCCCCAGACAGGCAGAGTTAAAATCGGGGCCATAGAATACAAAAGCAAGAAGGTAATATGGGCATATATTCGACCTTAATTTGTGTATTGCATGTATTTTTAAGCACTTCATTAGAGCAAGAACATATAAGCAATGGAAAAAGCGCAACATAAATTCACTAGGATGATAACAGGGTTGAGGATACAGTTATGAGGACAGACTGGAGGTTATTAGCGTTTTATTCGCTAGAACTGAGAAGGTTAAAAGGGGATCTGATAGAGGCATTCAAAAATATGACGAGGTATGATAAGTGGTAAATTATTTCCACTAGTTCGTCAGACAATAGTGAGGGAGCACAAATTTACAACAGTTACAAAAAGAATTAAAGGTGAGGTTAGAGAAACATTCTTTCGAGAAGGTGGTTAAAATGTTAAATTTTCCGCCACCAACCATTTTTGAAGTGGAGTTTATGAATACTTTTAAATGGGAATTAAAAACAGAAAATGCTGGAAAGCCGGGCAGCATCGGTGGAGAAAGAAACAGAGTTAACGTTCCAGGTTGATGACCTTTCGTCTGAACGGGGATTAGATAGTTTGCTTGAAAAAGAGGAAAACAAAAGGATACATGAGTGAGCAGGGGGTTCGGATTAGATTAGAGTTGGACACACTTCCTGCACATATGGTCGCCAGGGACACCGGTAGTGTCCATGGCTTCCCACATAGTGCAGGAGGAGCAAACCACGGGTGCGAGCTCTGCTGCCACGACTTGCCTTAGATCAAGCTCGTTAGTTACTCCCTTTAAGGAGTTTACTCCTTTAAATTGCTCTCGATTTAGTGCTCCTCCCAGCTCCGCTCCACGCCGGTTCTGGAGGCCTCTCCGCTGCCTCGCCGCTCTGGTGTGCCTCCCTGCAGGACATTCTGAAGGGGGAGGGTGAACAGCCAGAGGCCATGGTCCATATCGGTACCAACAACATCGGTAAAAAAAGGGATGAGGTCCTGCAAGGTGAATATAGGGAGTTAGGAAATAAATTACAAAGCAGGACCTCGAAGGTAGCAATCTCAGGATTACTCCCAGTGCCACGTGCTAGCGAGAGCAGAAATAGGAGAATAGACCAGATGAATGCATGGTTTGAGAGATGGTGTAGGAGGGAGTGGTTTAAATTCCTGAGGCATTGGGACCCATTTTGGGAAAGGCGGGACCTGTACAAGCTGGACGGGTTGCACCCAAGCAGAACCGGGACCAATATCCTCGTGCTGGCATTTGCTCGTTCTGTTGGGGAGGGTTTAAACTAGTACGGCAGGGGGATGGGAACCAAAGGGCAGGTACAGATAGGACAAATTCAGACAAGGAAACGGGAAGCAGAAAAGCAGTTAGTGACATAGTTAGCGACTCAGAAAGGTAAAAGAAGCAAAGGTTAAATAGTGTTCAGCACAGGAATTTGATGGGGTTAAAGGGTATATTCTTCAATGCAAGGAATATTACAAACAAAGTAGATGAGCTAAGGGCACAGATAGACACGTGGCAGCATGATATCATTTATATAACGGAAACCTGGCTTAAAGAGGGAAATAATTGGCAGCTCAATATCCCTGGATATAGAGTTTTCAGGCAGGATAGAGTGGGTGATAAAAAAGGAGGGTGGGTAGCATTATTGGTTAAAGAATCAATTACAGTTGTGAGAAGGGATGATATGCTAAATGGATCATCAATCGAGGCCATATGGGTTGAGCTAAGAAATAAAAAAGGGGCAGTCACACCACTAGGAGTGTACTATAGACCCCCGAATAGTGAAAGGGAGATAGAAGAACAAACATGTCGGCAAATTTCTGGGTGCAAAAATAAGAGGGCACTAATAGTCGGGGACTTCAACTACCCTAACATCAACTGGGATTCAAACAGTGTGAGGGGCACAGAGGGCGCAAAATTCTTGATCAGTATCCAGGAGAACTTTTTTAGCCAGTACGTGACAGCCCAACAAGAGGGGATGCAATTCTAGATTTAGTCCTGGGAAATGAAGATGGGCAAGTGGGTGAAATGACAGTGGGTGACCATATTGGGGATAGTGACCACAATTTAGTTAGTTTTAGTATTATTATGGAAAAGGACAGAGTTAAATCAGGAGTAAACGTTTTAAATTGGGGGAAGGCAAATTTTACAGAACTAAGAGGTGATTTGGCAGAAGTGGACTGGACACAACTACTTGAGGAGAAATCAGTGGCAAGCCAATGGGAGGCATTAAAAAGTGAAATTCTACGGGTACAATGCAGACATGTCCCCTCAAAGAAAAAGGGTGGCACTGCCAAATTTAGAGCCCTCTGGTTGTCTAGAAGTATACGTGGCAAGATAAAGCAGAAAAAGAAAGCTTATGACTGTCAGGAGTATAGAAAGTATAGGGATGATGTAAAAAAGGAAATAAGGAAAGCAAAGAGAGGGCATGAAAAAATATTAGCTAGTAAGATTAAAGAAAACCCAAAGATATTTGATCGGTACATTAAGAAATAGCTAAGGAAAAGGTGGGACCTATCAGGGATGATAAGGGTAACTTGTGTGTGGAAGCAGAGGATGTGGGTATGGTTTTAAATGAATATTTTGTCTCCATATTCACAAAGGAAAGGGATGATCCGGACGTAGTAGTTAAAGAGGAGAGGTGTGAAATATTGGATAAGGTAAACATAACGAGAGAGGAAGTACTAGAGGGACTGGAATCCTTGAAAGTTAATAAGTCACCAGGGCCAGATGGATTGTTTCCTAGGCTATTGAAGGAAGCCAGGGAGGAAATAGCGGATGCTCTGAGGATCATTTTCCAATCCTCACTAGATAAAGAGGAGGTAGCAGAGGACTGGAAGACTGCAAATGTAGGACCATTGTTTAAAAAGGGTACGAGGGAAAGGCCGAACAATTATTGGCCGGTCAGTCTGACCTCGGTGGTGGGCAAACTATTAGAATCAATACTGAGAGATGGGATAAACTGTCACTTGGAAAGGCATGGTTTAATCAGGGATAGTCAGCATGGATTTGTTCAGGGAACCATCATGCCTTACAAATCTGATTGAATTTTTGAGGAAGTGACAAGGATGATTGATGAGGGTAGTGCAGTGGATGTTGTCCACATGGATTTTAGTAAGGCATTTGACAAGGTCCCACATGGCAGACTGGTCAGAAAGGTAAAAGCCCATGGGATTGACTCTGGACCCCATGAAATCTCATGGCATCAGGTCAAACATGGGCAAGGAAACCTCCTGCTGATTACCACATACCGTCCTCCCTCAGCTGATGAATCAGTCCTCCTCCATGTTGAGCACCACTTGGAGGAAGCACTGAGGGTAGCAAGGGCACAAAATGTACTCTGGGTGGGGGACTTCAATGTCCATCACCAAGAGTGGCTCGGTAGCACCACTACTGACCGAGCTGGCTGAGTCCTGAAGGACATAGCTGCCAGACTGGGCCTGCGGCAGGTGGTGAGCGAACCAACACGAGGGAAAAACTTACTTGACCTTGTCCTCACCAATCTCCCTGTCGCAAATGCATCTGTCCATGACAGTATTGGTAGGAGTGACCACCGCACAGTCCTCGTGGAGATGAAGTCCCGTCTTCGCACTGAGGACACCATCCAACGTGTTGTGTGGCACTACCACCGTGCTAAATGGGATAGATTCAGAACAGATCTAGCAGCTCAAAATTGGGCATCCATGAGGCGCTGTGGGCCATCAGCAGCAGCAGAATTGTATTCCACCACAATCTGTAATCTCATGGACCGGCATATTCCTCACTCTACCATTACCAACAAGCCAGGGGATCAACCCTGGTTCAATGAGGAGTGTAGAAGAGCATGCCAGGAGCAGCACCAGGCGTACCTAAAAATGAGGTACCAACCTGATGAAGCTACAACTCAGGACTACACGCATGCTAAACAGCGGAAGCAACATGCTATAGACAGAGCTAAGCGATTCCACAACCAACGGATCAGATCAAAGCTCTGCAGTCCTGCCACATCCAGTCGTGAATGGTGGTGGACAATTAAACAACTAACGGGAGGAGGAGGCTCTGCAAACATCCCCATTCTCAATGATGGCGGAGTCCAGCACGTGAGTGCAAAAGACAAGGCTGAAGCGTTTGCAACCATCTTCAGCCAGAAGTGCCGAGTGGATGATCCATCTCAGCCTCCTCCCGATATCCCCACCATCACGGAAGCCAGTCTTCGGCCAATTCGATTCACTCCACGTGATATCAAGAAACGGCTGAGTGCACTGGATACAGCAAAGGCTATGGGCCCCGACAACATCCCAGCTGTAGTGCTGAAGACTTGTGCTCCAGAACTAGCTGCGCCTCTAGCCAAGCTGTTCCAGTACAGCTACAACACTGGCATCTACCCGACAATGTGGAAAATTGCCCAGGTATGTCCTGTCCACAAAAAGCAGGACAATTCCAATCCGGCAAATTACCGCCCCATCAGTCTACTCTCAATCATCAGCAAAGTGATGGAAGGTGTCGTCGACAGTGCTATCAAGCGGCACTTACTCACCAATAACCTGCTCACCGATGCTCAGTTTGGGTTCCGCCAGGACCACTCGGCTCCAGACCTCATTACAGCCTTGGTCCAAACATGGACAAAAGAGCTGAATTCCAGAGGTGAGGTGAGAGTGACTGCCCTTGACATCAAGGCAGCATTTTACCGAGTGTGGCACCAAGGAGCCTTGGTAAAATTGAAGTCCATGGGAATCAGGGGGAAAACTCTCCAGTGGCTGGAGTCATACCTAGCACAAAGGAAGAT
This sequence comes from Heptranchias perlo, assembly GCF_035084215.1. Classification (NCBI taxonomy): domain Eukaryota; kingdom Metazoa; phylum Chordata; class Chondrichthyes; order Hexanchiformes; family Hexanchidae; genus Heptranchias; species Heptranchias perlo. The sequence continues at coordinate 60,001,153 of NC_090339.1, read as the reverse complement.
TGTATTGGCTGTTGGAGGCCAATCATCTCAGCCCCAGGGCATTGCTGCAGGAGTTCCTCAGGGCAGTGTCCTAGGCCCAACCATCTTCAGATGCTTCATCAATGACCTTCCCTCCATCATAAGGTCAGAAATGGGGATGTTCGCTGATGACTGCACAGTGTTCAGTTCCATTCGCAGCCCCTCAGATAATGAAGCAGTCCGAGCCCACATGCAGCAAGACCTGGACAACATCCAGGCTTGGGCTCATAAGTGGCAAGTAACATTCGCGCCAGATAAGTGCCAGGCAATGACCATCTCCAACAAGAGAAAGTCTAACCACCTCCCCTTGACATTCAACGGCATTACCATCGCCGAATCCCCCACCATCAATATCCTGGGGGTCACCATTGACCAGAAATTGAACTGGACCAGCCATATAAATACTGTGGCTACGAGAGCAGGTCAGAGGCTGGGTGTTCTGCGGCGAGTGACTCACCTCCTGACTCCCCAAAGCCTTTCCACCATCTACAAGGCACAAGTCAGGAGTGTGATGGAAGACTCTCCACTTGCCTGGATGAGTGCAGCTCCAACAACACTCAAGAAGCTCGACACCATCCAAGATAAAGCAGCACGCGTGATTGGCACCCCATCCATCACCCTAAACATTCACTCCCTTCACTACCGGTGCACTGTGGCTGCAGTGTGTACCATCCACAGGATGCACTGCAGCAACTCGCCAAGGCTTCTTCGACAGCACCTCCCAAACCCGCGACCTCTACCACCTAGAAGGACAAGAGCAGCAGGCACATGGGAACAACACCACCTGCACGTTCCCCTCCAAGTCACACACCATCCCGACTTGGAAATATATCGCCGTTCCTTCATCGTCGCTGGGTCAAAATCCTGGAACTCCCTTCCTAACAGCACTGTGGGAGAACCGTCATCACACGGACTGCAGCGGTTCAAGAAGGCGGCTCACCACCACCTTCTCGAGGGCAATTAGGGACGGGCAATAAATGCTGGCCTCGCCAGCGACGCCCACATCCCATGAACGAATAAAAAAAAAGGATACAGGGAAATGTGGTGAATTGGATCCAAAATTGTCTCAGTAACAGGAAACAAAGGGTAAAAGTCGACGGATATCTTTGCGAATGGAAATCTGTTTCCAGTGGTGTGCCACAGGGCTCAGTGTTGGGTCCCTTGCTGTTTGTGGTAAATATTAATGATTTGGACTTGAATGAAGGGGGCATGATTGGCAAATTTGCAGATGACACAAAAATTGGCCATGTAGTTGATAGTGAAGAGGATAGCTGTAGACTCCAAGAAGATATCAATGGGTTGGTGGAGTGGGCGGAAAAGTGGCAAATGGAGTTCAACCCAGAGAAGTGTGAGATATTGCACTTAGGGAGGGCAAACAGTAAAAGGGAAATCGCAGTAAACGTGAATATATTGAGAGGGGTAGAGGAAGTGAGAGACCTTGGAGTGCATGTGCACAGGTCCCTGAAGGTGGCAGTACAGGTAGATAAGGTTGTGAAGAAGGCATACGGAATGCTCTCCGTTATTAGCCGAGGTATAGAATACAAAAGCAGGGATGTAATGATGGAACTGTATAAAACGCTGGTAAGGCCACAGCTGGAGTATTGTGTGCAGTTATGGTCACCACATTACGGAAAGGACGTAATTGCTCTGGAGAGAGTGCAGAGAAGATTTACAAGAATGTTGCCAGGGCTTGAAAATTGCAGCTTCGAGGAGAGATTGGATAGGCTGGGGTTGTTTTCCTTGGAGCAGAGGAGGCTGAGGGGTGACTTGATTGAGGTGTACAAAATTATGAGGGGCCCAGATAGAGTAGACAGGAAGTACCTGTTTCCCCTAGCGGAGAGTTCAAGAACTAGAGGACATAGTTTAAGCTGATTGGCGGAAGGATTAGAGGGGACATGAGGAAAAACCTTTTTACCCAGAGGGTGGTGGGTGTATGGAATTCGCTGCCCGAATTGGTGGTAGAGGCAGGGACCCTGAACTCTTTTAGAAAGTACCTGGACCTGCACCTAAAGTGCTGTAAGCTGCAGGGCTATGGACCAGGTGCTGGAAGGTGGGATTAGAATGGGCACCTGGTTATTCTTTGAGCCTGCGTGGACAAGATGGGCTGAATGGCCCCCTTCTGTGTTGTATCTTTTTTATGGTTCTATGGTTCTATAGGGATATGGTCCCAGCCATCAGAAATCTGAAAGTGCAATGCACACACTTTTCCAACTATTTTGCTGGGAAACATGTTGAGCATTTTTATTGGGTAAGGCCTGCCGATGTCAGACTTAGAACTCAAACAAAAGAAAACATCCAACAAGCAACCCTTCACTTCGTTATTTTACATGATGCACAGCTGGCAACACAACTATGTGCTTTGTGTCGCAGCAGTTTTAAGGCCTTTTTTTTACTCCCACGTTAGGTGTGAGCATTAGCTCCTCAAACGGCACTCGCACTTCTTGTAAGTGGAAAGATTATTTGCAAACAAACGGGAATCCTTTCTCTCTCGCCCATCAAAAATGCTTGAAGTAAGATCCTCATTTGAGAAAATATTCATTTTGTTCAACCATCTCAGGCCACTTTTATTTTGCTCCTTTCAAGCCATAAGATTATTGGCAATATAGCAGAGCATGAGAACAATGACAGGCAGAAGAAGACCCTCTGGTTCATCCAGCCTGTCCCACGCTATTGTGATACCCCACCTCACCCAAAACCATGTGATCTCCTGGGCGAGGCGAAAAAACAGATAAAAACCCAGGCCAATTTGGGGCGGAAAAAATCTGGGAAATTCCTCTCTGACCCCTTTGGCGATCGAAACTAGTCCAGGAGATCACTCTGGCCCCGATAATTCTGTGCATTACATTACCTACCTCTTGTACGAGGTGATCTCCACCCCAGCCAGAAACTGGTCCAGCTCTCGCTTCAAGGAATTCAGAGAATTCAGAGAAGTCCACCGCACGAGCCGTTAATCTGTTCCAGAGGCCCACTATTCTCTGGGCGAAGAACCACCTCCCGACATCTAACCTCGATCTGGCCTCATACAACATAAAATTGTGACCCCTGGTCCTCCCCAACCTATTTAATTGGAACAAACTGTCAACTCGAACACAATGTATTCCCTTCATCATTTTATAAACCGCGATCAGATCACCCCTCAGTCTACGCATCTCTAAAGTGTAGAGTCCCAGCTCTTTTACCCTATCTCGACAACAACTGTGAGTTTTTCGCTAGGAGTTCAACAAACAAGCGGGAGATGTTTAAGTATCTGGGAAAAGTCATTAAAAAAAAGGACAGCAATTGGAAGATTGAGCAAGTTACCTGAGGTGTGCTGAATTCATTCCATGTGCATCAAACAAAATGCACACTGAAGGCACCTTCACAAATCCTTACCTCATTACCATTCTAATTATTAATTTGCTATTACCTTCTTGGCCCACAATTGAAAAAGTGATTTGTGCTGAGGGAGTGCTCCTGCAGTAATCAAACATTCAATCACGCACTCTCATTAAACACTGTCAATATTACTTGTTGCTAATGATTGTTTGGATTTCAATCATGGGCCCTATTCTCAGTTTACCTGGTTTAAATTCACTTCAGGCAGGCAATTGCATGCAGTTACAGCCGGGCCTATTATGCCCCATTTATGGGACCACTAGGTTTTTGATTTGCCACCTGCGAAAACTTAAGCTATGCAATTAAACGCGAGTTGAAAATATATCAAATAAGCTGCCTTAACGAGCGGAATTAAGCCTTTTAATCCAAGCAAATGAAGTGAGTTATTGTGCTGGTAATGATGAGTGATGGAAACAGTGACGCAGACTAGAACATTCCTGGATTACCCCAGCCCACCGAGGGATACATCAGCTGCAGGTGACAAGTGTTGGCTCATCAATACTCTTCTCACACATCCAAACTATGCTGGAGAAGATCTTTCACCCAGTACTTGAGGCAAAATGTCCATGTCACTAGATGATTGAGCTACATTAAGAGGGACAGTGACCTGATGCTAATATCTAGAGGTATATAACTTTTTGCAAAGGGTCTATCACATTTTTGTGTGATAAAACAATGGCAGTACTCAAAGTAGAAAAGTTACCCAGTCCAGATGGGATGCATCCTAGGTTACTGAGGGAAGTAAAGGTGGAAATTGCGGAGGCTCTGGCCACAATCTTCCAATCCTTCTTCGATATGGGGACTGTGCCTGAGGACTAGAGGATTGCAAATGTTACACCCCTGTTCAAAAAAGGGAAGAGGGATACACCCAGCAATTACAGGCCAGCCAGCCTAACAGGAGTGGTGGGGAAACTTTTAGAGACAATAAGCCAGGACTCAAGCAATTGGCACTTGGAAAAATATCGGCTAATAAATGAAAGTCAGCATGGATTTGTTAAAGGAAAATTGTGTTTGACTAACTTGATTGAGTTCTTCAATGAAGCAACGGAGAAGGTTGCTGAGAGTATTGCGGTTGATGTTGAGTATATAGACTTTCAAAAGGCATTTGATGAAGTACCACATAATAGATTAGTTAGCAAATTTAAAGCCAATGAGATTAAAGGGACAAAGGCAGCATGGATACAAAATTGGCTAAGGGACAGAAAGCAGAGAGTAGTGATGAACGGTTATCTTTGACTGAAGGCAAGCATACAGTGGTGTTACCCAGGAGTCAGTATTAGGACCACTGCTCTTCTTGATATATATTAATGACCTGGACTTGTGTATAGAGGGTATAATTTCAAAGTTTGCAGATGACATGAAACTCGGAAATGTAGTAAACAATGTGGAGGATAGTAACAGACTTCAGAAGGACATAAACAGACTGGTGAAATGGGCGGACACATGGCAGATGAAATTTAACGCAGAGAAGTGTGAAATGATACATTTTGGTGGGAAGAACTAAATGGTATAATTTTAAAGGGGGTGCAGGAACAGAGAGACCCGGGGGTGTATGTACACAAATCTTTGAAGGTGGCGGGACAAGTTGAGAAGGCTATGAAAAAGCATATGGGATCCTGGGTTTTATTAACAGATGCATAGAGTACAAAAGCAAGGAAGTTATGCTAAACCTATATAAATCACCGATTAGGCCTTGGCTGGAGTATTGTGTTCAATTCTGGGCACCACACTTTTGGAAAGATATCAGGGCCTTAGAGATGGTGCAGAAGAGATTTACTAGAATGGTACCAGGGATGAGGAACTTCAGTTATGTGGAGAGACTGGAGAAGCTGGGGTTATTCTCCCTTGGAACAGAGACGGTAAACAGGAGATTTGATAGAGGTGTTCAAAATCATGAATGGTTTTGATAGAATAAATAAGGAGAAACTGTTTCCAGTGGCAGAAGGGTCGGTAACCAGAGAACACAGATTTAAGATGATCGGCAAAAGAGCCAGAGGTGACATGAGGAAACATCTTCTTACGCAGCGAGTCGTTATGATCTGGAATGCACAGCCTGAAAGGATGGTGGAAGCAGATTCAATAGTAACTTTCAAAGGGGAATTGGATAGAAACTTGTAGGGAAAATATTTATATGGCTACGGGGAAAGAGCAATGGAATGCGACTAATTGGATTACTCTTTCAAAGAGCCGGCACAGGCACGATGGGCCGAACGGCCTTCTCCTGTGCTGTACCATACTATGATACCATAATACTTCAGGCATTTCACAAGTTTCTGTATCAAACTTTTCAAATTGTACTTCTTACAATTTATGCAATATTACATAGAATTACATAGAATTTACAATACAGAAACCCCCCCATTCGGTCTGACTGATCCATGCCGATGTTTATGCTCCACACGAGCCTCCTCTCACCCCTCTTTACCTAACCCTATCAGCTTTACCTTCTATTCCACATTCCCTCGTGTGTGTATCAAGCTTCCCCTTACATGCACCATAATATTCTATTATATGTTACACTTTCCCTCCCTCCTTTTTATTTTCTTGCCTGAGTTGACCTTTTCTGATGGTGATGCTGAATTTATCCTCTGGATCAATAGATCAGCATTACTTCAATACCTTGGCCAAGTCTCTATTTTTCATGTGCGAGTAAACAGCTTTATCTCAAGACCTTTATCTTTATCTCAAGGGAGGCTGGAATACAATGGGGAGGAAGTTATGCTTCGGTTGTATACAGCCTTAGTCAGATCCCATCTGGAGAACTGCATTCAGTTTTCAGCACCGCAGCTCAGGAAGGGTATATTGTCCTTGGAGGGGGTGCAGCGCAGATTCACCAGAATGATACTGATCTTTGAGGATTAAGTTATGAGGATAGATTGCATATATTTGACTTGCCTTCCCTTGAGTATAGAAGATCTGATCGAGGTGTTTAAAATGGTAAAAGGATTTGATAGGGTAGACACAGAGAAACTCTTTCCTTTGGTGGGGGAATCAAGATTGAGGGTACATGATCTTTAAATTAGAGCTGGGTAATTTAGGAGGGAAATCAGGAACCACATTTTCACACTAAGGGTAATGGAAACCTGGAATTCTCTTCTCCCAAAAGGCTATGGATGCTGGGACAGTTGGAGCAGTCAAGACTGAGATCGGCAGATTTTGTAAGTAATGGTATCAAAGAACACGGAGCAAAGGCAGGTAAATGGAGTTGAGTTGGAGATCAGCCATGATCTAATTGAATGGTGCAGCAGGTTCATGGGACTGAATGGCCCACCCTAGTTCCTAGGTTCCTATGTTCCTAACACTGCTGGGGTATTATTCCATGGAGACTATTACAATCGAGCCAATCTGTCCTAATCCAATATTCTAGCAAGGGCCACTGAATAGTACTTAGGACCCGGTTTCTTGGCTGACTTTTCTTCTTTCACATGTTGAGTCCAAGAGAAGTAACTCCACAACCACACAGGCAGAGGATAACTAACTCAAAAGGTAGAATCTGCACACACCTGGGATCAGCTCATCTCGCCACTTGCCCTTGGCCTGTACCTGTTGCAGGTGCAAACCCCAACTAGAAATCCTAGGACAATGTAGCTGTGATGCTGGGTCTTCCTCCCTACTTCCTGTGCTTAGAGGCTGTGAAATAACTGTTCACCAGGTGCTAATCACAGGAGAACTACCCCCAGCACCAAGTTATGAATATGACATTACTGACAACACAACAATGTGAGTTGGTCGTAAAGAACGAAAGCCTTGCATTTCTACAGCACCATTCACAACCTCAGGAAGTCCCAAAGCGCTTTACAGTCAATTAGTTACTTTTGAAGTACAGTCACTGTTGTAATGTAGGAAACTTGGCAATTTGCACACAGCAAGCTCCCACAAACAGCGATGTGATAATGACCAGATAATCTGTTTTAGTGATGTTGGTTGAGGGATAAATATCAGAGAGAACTCCCCTGCTCTTCTTCGAAATAGTGCAATGGGATCTTTTACATCCACCTGAGAGGGCGGAAACCTCATCCAAAAGGCGGCACCTCCGACAGCGCAGCACTCCCTCAGTACTGCACTGGGAGTGTCATCCTGGATTATGGGCTCAAGTCTCAGGAGTGGGACTTGAACCCACAAACTTTTGACTCAGAGCCAAGAGCACTGCCACTGAGCCAAGGCTGACACTTAAAGTATCACTTTAATCGTATAATAAAGATGAGGACAGGCCTATTGTACACAATTGGGAGGCACGGGTGACCAATGGGGAGAATCCATGTGACAAAAGTGAATTAAAGTGCAATTTATAAGATTACTTGTGCAAATGAGAGCTCACCAGATGATTGAGGATGTTAAATAATCAATCTGTTGAGGATATTAAATAATGAGAATAATACCAGGGCAAAAAGGGTTAAATTATGAGGACAGGTTGTGTAGACTTGGCTTGTATTCCCTCGAGTATAGAAAATTAAGGGGGGATCTAATTGAGGTGCTCAAGATGATTAAATGATTTGATAGGGTAGATAGAGAGAAATTATTACCTCTGGTGGTGGGGAGTCCAGAACAAGGGGGCATAAACCTTAAAATTAGAGCTAGGCTATTTAGGGGTGATGTCAGGAAGCACTTCATCACACAAAGGGGAGTGGAAATTTGGAACTCTCTCCCCCAAAAAGCTGTTGAGGCTGGGGGTCAACTGAAAATTTCAAAACTGAGATTGATAGGTTTTTGCTAGGTAAGGGTATTAAGGGTTGCAGAACCAAGGTGGGTAAATGGAGTTAAGATACAGATCAACCATGATCTAATTGAATGGCCTACCCCTGTTCCTGTGTGATATACCTGGAGTTCAAACTCAGGCGCACTGCAGCCCCTTTAAATGATTAGAACTAGAGCACATCTACGTCTGCATTCTGAAGATCTGTCAAGGATGTCAAGCGAGTACCAAGCATTATCCTTTCAACCCTGTGTAGCTTTCAAAATTTTTGAAATTGTAGCGGAACAAATGCGCAAAATAGTGGATCAAACAGTAGCTGAAATGATGGTTCAGTGCCAACATGTACTGACCAGGAAATAGAGGATATCAATCTAACTGAAGGGCAGTAACATGCCTCCCTTTTCTCAAATCTTTGGCATGGTAGAGACGGGCATTCATCATTACTATAGTTAGTATTGTGATGCACATATGTTGATAAGTAACTATTTGGACAAGAATTTTAGGTAAAACCATAGTTCAATTCACTGATGTAACATCATAATTACCCACACAGCAACACAACATCAAGTTGACAATGCAGCCAAGATTAACTGCTTTTGGTATGGAACAGGAGTAGGCCATTCAGCCCCTCGAGCCTGTTCTGTCAATTAGACCATGGCTGATCTATACCTCAGCTCCGTTTACCTGCCATATCACCTTGATACACTCACCTAACAAAAATCTATCAATGTCAGTCTTGAAAATTTCAATTAACCCACCATCCACAGCCTCTTGAGAGAGCGAGATCCAGATTTCCACAACCCTTTGTGTGAAAAAGTACATCACTTCCTCACAATTAAATGCTCAAAGAAAATGGAGAAAGCCTAGTTAATGATGGTGAATATCACTATTTACTGAAAGAATAATGCTAATCTCATAAATGTGTTTATTTCAGTAATGAAAAAAGACCTTGCACTTATATAGTGCCTTACTGTGCCTCTCAAAGTATTTCACATATAATAAATTACCTTAAAGTGCAGTGATTGCTGTGTAGGGGGAACACAGCAGTTATTTTAAACACAGCAAGATCCCACAAAAAATGTAGTGCGATGAATGGCCAGTTAACCAGTAAAATTTCAACTCACGACTTGAATTATATGCCTGGAGATTGAGTTTGGTGTGAGCACCAATTTAAAATGTCTTTATCGCTGTAATGTTAAATATTTGCCAATGCATTATCTGAAATCTTTATAAGCATTTATCATTCTGCAGATCTTTATGTTCATCAAGGTGAGGGATATCACTTCTGGGAAACGAAACACTGCCAAACTTACAATTTGGCACCAAGAGTCAGCATCAAGAACTCCCAGGTCAGATAATGCATAATGGGCGGTAAAAAATCCATCCTCATTGCCCAGAAATTGCACTGTAACCTCAAGCAACAATAAGAAATGTCCATTTCTTGCACCAACCATCTTATTTTTCTCAGCAAGATTACCTGATTGATAGCAATTTCTCCTACATTCAACGCAACTTTATGATCTATAGGCTCTTGCCAACTGGGAAATCTGCCCATACCCACTTTACTTGGGACTCCTATGGTTGCGAAATATAGAAGACGTTCAATTAAGTAGTCAGGCTGGAAGCTAAAATAAATAAGTATGAGATGTTCAAATTGTAAAATAGAACTTCAAACATCCTAGAGTGTAAGAACATAAGAAATAAGAGCAGGAGTAGGCCATAAGGCCCCTCGAGCCTGCTCCACCAGTCAATAAGATCATGGCTGATCTTCGACCTCAACTCCACTTTCCGCCCAATCACCATATTCCCTTGATTCCCTAAAAGCCCAAGAATCTGTCGATCTCAGTCTTGAGCATCCACAGCCCTCAGGGGTATAAAGAATTCCAAAGACTCACCACCCTCTGAGTGAAGAAATTTCTCCTCATCTCAGTCCCAAATTGCTGACCCCATTATCCTGAGACTATGTCCCCTAGGTCTAGACGAAGTCCAGCCAGGGGAAACAACCTCTCAGCATCGACCTCTTTTATATTTTCATTGGAAAGGACAGAACTGGGCTCCTAAATATCTTTAGCATAAAGGTCAACTCATGACTAGATTTACATCCCTTCATCACGAATTTTCAATGAAGAGCAAGTAAAACTTAAATAAATAATTAAGGTAAGAGAAAGTTAAATGTTAAAAATTCGTAATTACATTTTTTTCCGATTTTATTGAACTATTTTTGTATTCATCGAGGTAAGAGATGTCAGCTTTGAGTAATTGGAACATTTTTCTAGTTTTGGTACACAGTGTGAACATCAAGTCAGTTATAGTGTAAAAGTCCCCTTGCTTTGACCAAAAGTACACCTTAACCCGAATCTCATAGAGTCATACAGCACAGAAGGAGGTCATTCGGCCCATTGTGCCTGTGTCGACCCTTTGATAGAGCTATCTAATCAAGAGGACATCAGTATGACATTTCCATTTCCTTCACTAACCTACCTTGTGGGTTCTCTGAGGAAGACTGTATTAAGGACAGCCAATATGTGCCAAAGTAATGGGCAATTCTCCGCTGTGGATCTGTGCCAGCTGGGAAATTCGCCCACATTCATTTCACTTAGGCCTCTCACAGGTGCCAGATACAGGAGTCCTTCGTCAAGCTGGAGTGGAAATGAAAAGAAATCCGATACAATGCTTGAATTTATTACTAGAGCTTCAACGTCCTTGTCTATCTGTTGATCTTTTGATTACTTTTGCGAAATAAATGTTCACCGTGCATTCCAAATGTGTTTTTGCATATGTATGATTTTTAAAATGAACCATTTCAATATATAGAAACATTAATATCTCTATTTCATAATCAAAATCATAATCATATATAGACCACATTGCGAATAATTTTATCACTGTGATCTTCTTTCTGACCATTCACCTCTCAGTTGCAATTCTTTGAGAAAATCAATATGAAGTAACTTAAATTGTTTCTATTTTTCACGATGGGCTTAATAAAACAGAAAGAGTAGCCTCACATATAAGCTTATAAACAATGATTTCCTTCAAGTCACACACCATCCTGATTTGGAAATATATCGCCGTTCCTTCATCGTCGTTGTGTCAAGGTCCTGGAGCTCCCCACCTAACAGCACTGTGGGAGAACCTTCACCACACGGACTGCAGCGGTTCAAGAAGGCAGCTCACCACCACCTTCTCAAGGGCAATTAGGGATGGGCAATAAATGCCGGCCTCGCCAGCGACGCCCACATCCCATGAATGAATAAAACAAAAATGATGAACTCACCTGGGAACTGAATCAACAATACACACAGGTAAGCTTTCCATTTTCTGGTCTTTATTTTTTAAAAGATTTTTGATCGAAAATGTAGGTCTGAATTAGCGAGATCATTATTCCCATCAAGCTCTTCCTTCCTTCCTCCCCCCCCCCCATCCCCCAACCATCATAGCATCATTGTTTTCAGATTTTATTTTGAACAAAGGTCTACCAACAACTTATTGTTCATTTTTATCTTAGTGCTAGTCCCATCCTTCCTTTAAAGAGGAGATGGTTCGGGTACAGTCTAGGCACATTCCCATGAGGCAGAAAGGTAGGGCAACTAAAGCCAGAGCTCCCTGGATGACAAAAGAGATAGTGAGTAAGATGAAATGGAAGAAAGGGGATTATGACAGATGTCAGGCTGATAACACAAGTGAGAACCCCGGCAGAATATAGAAAGTTCAGAGGGGAAGTGAAAAAGGAAATAAGAGGGGCAAAGAAAGAGTATGAGAATAGATTGGCAGCCAACAAAAAAACGGAATCCAAAAGTCTTCTACAGGCATGCAAACAGTAAACGGTTAGTAAGATGAGGGGTGGGGCTGATTAGGAACTATAAAGGCGATCTACTCATGGAGGCAGAGGGCATGGCTGAGATACTAAATGAATACTTTGCATTGTCTTTACCAATGAAGAAGGTGCTGCCAGACTGTCAGTAAAGGAAGTTATTGTTGAGATACTGGATGGGCTAAAAATTGATAAAGGTGAGGGACTAGAAAGGACAGCTGTACTTAAAGTAGATAAGTCACCTGGTCTGGATGGGATGCATCCTAGGTTGCTGAGGGAAGTAAGGGTGGAAATTGCGGAGGTACTGGCCATGATCTTCCAAACATTCTTAGATACAGGGATGATGCCAGAGGACTGGAGAATTGCAAATGTTACGCCCTTGTTCAAAAAAGGGTGTAAGAAAAAACCCAGCAACTATAGGCCAGTCAGGTTAACCATAGTGGGGGGAAACTTTTAGAAATGATAATCCGGGACAGAATTAACAGTCACTTGGGCGAATGTGGATTGATTAGGGAAAGCCAGCATGGATTTGTTAAAGGCAAATCGTGTTTAACTAAGCTGATAGAGTTTTTTGATGAGGTAACAGAGAGGGTAGATGAGGGCAGTGCAGTTGATGTGGTGTATATGGACTTTCAAAGGGTATTTGATAAAGTGCCGCATGGTAGGCTTATCAGCAAGATTGTGGCCCATGGAATAAAGGGGGAAGTAGTAACATGAATACAGAATTGGCTAAGTGACAGGAAACAGAGAGTAGTGGTGAACGGTTGTTTTTCGGACTGGAGGGAGGTGTACAGTAGTGTTCCCCATGGGTCGGTGCTGGGACCACTGCTTTTCTTGATATATATTAATGGCTTGGACTTGGTTGTACAGGGTACAATTTCAAAATTTGCAGATGACACAAAACCTGGAAGGGTAGTAAACAGTGAGGAGGATAGTGATAGACTTCAAGAGGATATTGACAGGTTGGTGGCATGGGCAGAGACGTAGCAGATGAAATTTAACAGAGAAATGTGAAGTGATACATTTTGGGAGGAAGAATGAGGAGAGGCAATATAAACTAAAGGGCACAACTCTAAAAGGGGTACAGGAACAAAGAGATCTGGGGACATATGTGCACAAATCGTTGAAGGTGACAGGGCAGGTTGAGAAAGCGGTTGAAAAAGCATACGGGGTCCTGGTCTTTATAAATAGAGGTATAGAGTACAAAAGTACGGAAGTCATGATGAACCTTTATAAAATACTGGTTCGGCCACAACTGGAGTATTGTGTCCAGTTCTGTGCACCGCACTTTAGGAAAGAAGTGAAGGCCCTAGATGCAGAAGAGATTTACTAGAATGATTCCAGGGATGAAGGACTTTAGTTACATGGATAGACTGGAGAAGCTGGGGTTGTACTCCTTGGAACAGAGATGGTTGCAAGGAGATTTGATAGAGGTATTCAAAATCATGAAGGATCTAGACAGAGTAGAGAGAGAGAGAAACTGTTCCCATTGGCGGAAGGGTCAAGAACCAGATGACATAGATTTAAGCTGATTGGCAAAAGAATCAAAGGTGACATGAGGAAAAACTTTTTTGCACAGCGAGTGATTAGGATCTGAAATGTACTGTCCGAAGGGGTGGTGGAGGCAGATTCAATCATGGCCTTCAAAAGGGAACTGGAAAAGTACTTGAAAGGAAAATAATTTGCAGGGCTACAGGGATAGGGCAGGGGAGTGGGACTAGCTGGATTGCTCTTGCAGAGAGCTGGCGCGGACTCGATGGGCCGAATGGCCTCCTTTTGTGCTGTAACCTCTCTATGATTCTATGATTCTATATCAGTTTAGGATCCCATTAAGACAATGCGGGGGTAAAATTCAACTTTGGCAGGGGTGCATAACGGGTGGTGGTGGACACAGTGAAATCTAACTTGTCAGGCGGAATTCTACCATTAACTTCAACTACCTCATGGTTGCAGGGCTCCCCAGATTCCAGCCTTTTTCATTATTCCCACGACAGAGAAGTTTTACGCTCCCTTAGAAGTAGCAATATGCAATAAACCATTTTGCTCTTCACTTCAGTGTAGTTATGTTGTGTATCGTATATCTATCTGATTGCTTGCTTGCTGAGTTCCGTGAAGGGGCATCAGACGGTCATCTTGAAGCAAACTACTTCAATAACTGAATTTTTGTCACAGTTGGGATAATTCTTGGACTGATTCCTATCCAGTGGCAAACTGCAAAGTATTTTCTTTTCATTTCACATGTATCCTGCTGCCGAGTGAATGAATACTCAATTTACAATCATCAACGCAAAATACCGTGGATGCTGGAAATCTGAAATAAAATCAGAAAATGCTGGCAAATGCTCAGCAAGTTAGGCAGCATCTGCGGAGAGAGAAACATAGTTAATGTGAGCAGTTCTGGGCACCGCACCTTCGGAAGGACATATTGGCCTTGGAGGGAGTGCAGCGTAGGTTTACTAGAATGATACCCGGACTTCTAGGGTTAAGTTACGAGGAGAGATTACACAAATTGGGGTTGTATTCTCTGGAGTTTCGAAGGTTAAGTGGTGATCTGATTGAAGTTTATAAGATATTAAGGGGAACAGATAGGGTGGATAGAGAGAAACTATTTCCGCTGGTTGGGGATTTTAGGAGTAGGGGGCACAGTCTAAAAATTAGAGCCAGACCTTTCAGGACCGAGATTAGAAAACATTTCTACACACAAAGGGTGGTAGAAGTTTGGAACTCTCTTCCGCAAATGGCAATTGATACTAGCTCAATTGCTAAATTTAAATGTGAGATAGATAGCTTTTTGGCAACCAAAGGTATTAAGGGATATGGGCCAAAGGCAGGTATATGGAGTTAGATCACAGATCAGCCATGATCTTATCAAATGGCGGAGCAGGCACGAGGGGCTGAATGTCCTACTCCTGTTCCTATGTTCCTAGGTTGATGACCTTTCGTCAGAACTGGAAGAAGTAAAGATTTAACAGTTTTTAAGCAAGTACAGGGCCAGGGAAAGGCGGGGGTGGGGGGCAGGAAAGGAAGGGGAGGAAAGAACAAAAGGGAAGATCTGTGATAGGGTGGAGGGCAGGAGTGATTAAATGACAAAAGGGATGATGGTGCGAGGCAAGGAGGGTGGGAATGAGACAAGCAAAGAAACAAAAGATGGGTCTGGAGGAGCTGTAAATGGCAACATCAGGACCATTACCGGCACCTGCTGTCTGAAAAAATGGGAGCAGTGGTTATGATCCGAAGTTATTTATGATCAGATTAGAGTACATTAAAAATAACTGAAGAGCTGGGAATTTCCTTTGAGATTCTCCCAATCGGGAAGCCTAACTTCGGTGGAAAATCGGTGAAAATCCCATTTCTGCAATGTATCCGGGGCTTCTTCTGAAGTTATGGGAATTTTCTTCACAGGAAATTCCCAGCAGAGAACAGCAATGGCATAGGTCATGGATCAAGAACGCTTTAAAATCTGGCATGGCCTTTTCTAAGTTGTCACACTAGGACTGGTTCCCAGATCTGGCGTTCCCGAGGATTAACAGTCCTTATGGACAGCCATGACATGTGGTCAGTGTCATGCTTGGGAGGAACAGGTGACTTTGGACCTATCATAGTATCATAGTAGCTACAGCACAGGAGGAGACCATGCGGCCCATCGGCTCTTTGAAAGAGCTATCCAATTAGTCCCATTCACCTGCTCTTTCCCCAAAGCCCTGCAAATCTTTCTCCTTCAAGTATTTATCCAATTCCCTTTTGAAAGTTACTATTGAATCTGCTTCCACCGCCCTTTCAGGCAGTGCATTCCAGATCACAACAACTCGCTGCGTAAAAAAATGTTTCCTCATGTCGCCACTGGCTCTTTTGCCGATCACCTTAAATCTGTGTCCTCTGGTTATCAAATCTTCTGCCACTGGAAACAGTTTCTCCTTATTTACTCTATCAAAACCCTTCATGATTTTGAACACCTCTATCAAATCTCCTCTTAGACTCCTCTGCTTTAAGGAGAACAACCCCAACATCTCCAGTCCCTCCACATAATTGAAGTCCCTCATCCCTGGTACCATTCTAGTAAATCCCTTCTGCATCCTTTCTAAGGCCGTGACAAATTTCCTAAAGTGCAGTGCCCAGAATTGAACACAATAATCCAACTGAGGCCTAACCAGGGTTTTATAAAGGTTTAGCATAACTTCCTTACTTTTGTACTCTATGCCTCTATTAATAAAGCCCAGGATCCCATATGCTTTTTTAACAGCCTTCTCAATTGGTCCTGCCATCTTCAAAGATTTGTGTGCATACACCCCCCAGGTCTCTCTGTTCCTGCACCCCCTTTAAAATTGTACCATTTAGTTTATATTGCCTCTCCTCGTTCTTCGTACCAAAATGTATCACTTCATACTTCTCTGCATTAAATTTCATCTGCCATGTGTCTGCCCATTTCACCAGTCTGTCTGTGTTCTCCTGAAGTCTGTTATTACCCTCCACATTGTTTATTAAATTTCCGAGTTTCATGTCATCTGCAAACTTTAAAATTATACCCTCTATGCTCAAGTCCAGGTCATTAATATACATCAAAAAGAGCAGTGGTCCTAATACTGACCCCCGGGAAATACCACTGTATACTTCCCTCGAGTCTGAAAGATAACGGTTCACCACTACTCTCTGTTTTCTGTCCCTTAGCCAATTTTGTATCCATGCTGCCTCTGTCCCTTTAATCCCATGGGCTTTAACTTTGCTAACAAGTCTATTATGTGGTACTTTATCAAATGCCTTTTGAAAGTCCATATACACAACATCAACTGCACTACCCTCATCAACCCTCTCCGTTACTTCATCAAAGAACTCAATCAAGTTAGTCCATCACAATTTTCCTTTAACAAATCCGTGCTGACTTTAATTTATTAGCCCATACTTTTCCAAGTGCCAATTAATTATTCCCGGATTATTATCTCTAAAAGTTTCCCCACGACCAACATTAGGCTGGCTGGCCTGTGACTCCGGGTTTATCACTCTCCCCTGTTTTGAACAGGGGTGTAACACTTGCAATCCTCCGGTCCTCTGGCACCCATATCTAAGGAGGATTGGAAGATTGTGGCCAGAGCCTCAGCAATTTCCACCCTTAATTCCCTCAGTAACCTGGGATGCATCCCATCTGGACCAGGTGACTTTTCTACTTTGAGTACTGCCAACCTTTTGACTACCTCCTCTTTATCTATTTTCATCCTATCCAACATCGCTACTACCTCTTGCTATGGTTCCCAAAGCTCTCCACCACTGGGATTTTCCTCACCTCGTGTCTGGGTCTGTTGTAGACTAATTGAGAGAGATTGATTGCTATGATTAGTCAACAACTCCATTATCATTGTATCATGCGACTACCAGGATAGTAGAATGCGAGCAAGATGGACCTTGGTCTTTTTTGTCTAATAATTCCTATGTTCCTATGGCCGGAAAATTGAGGGCCTGCAGACTATCGATTTTGCCTCCATTTAAATTAATCAAGGGGTGTTGCCCATAATTTCCCAAGCAGTGCTCTCTGCAAATATCGCTTCTCGTGGGAGTGCTCGGTCAAGAAATAATGCCTACAATTTCTTCATAAAACTCACTGAATTACTACAAAGGCATAAATTTCTTCTCACTGAAAATATCAAACCCTTCCTGGATCACTGGATCGCAGTGACAGAGTGTTACAAGACTCCATAGCTTCTACAACTTGCCTTTCCGTGACTTCTGTCAGCGAATGTGAAAAGCACAGCAGTTGTTGGGTGCCCATGCGTGTGGTTCCATCAATTGTCAGGAAAACGCTGGCTTCTTAAATCACTTAGATGTACCACAATCTGAAACCGTGAGAAAAATGCCAGCACCCCCTGTAACGGATTCCCCCTCCAGGTGTCATTAATGATCTAATCAATCAGCAGGGCCCTCATTTCCTGGATCAGTTATCGGATTATGCCTAGTCTGGCATGGAGGATTGATTTAGTTCCAATTTTCCAATGCAAGGCATATCATCTTGGAGACAACTCAATCCTAAAGGGACTCCACTCCCCCCATCCCAAGTCCTTCAAGTATGTGATTAACTAATATATTATCTCTACGTTCAAGGCCTTATAAAGATGCAAGTTGTTGTTGTTGTTAATTAATGGCTCTGATCAACATGACCTTTTGAAAAATTCTTTATACGACAAAACATACGTGTTGGAGATAATATTGGTGTGTGAGGGATGTGGCTTAATAACTGTAAATCACACAGAGCTTTTTTGCTGCAGTTAATCACAAGATACCAGTTTGACGCTGACGGTTGTCTTGAGGTCCGCGTGAGCTGGTAGCACTAAAATGTACTGCAGTGTTCATACCGCTGTGACCAAACAAAGTGGTCCTCTGTGCATTTGTGCTCAAACACAAATATCAGGGACATATTTTAATGTTAATAGAAAGCCAATTGTCACTAAACAATTAAAGGTGTGGCAAATTATGGGCAGCAAACATCTCCTGAATTAACATGGCTAGTTTAAAACCAGCTAGATTATATAAATTCAAGATTATATAAATTCAAGTTAAGTTTTGATGTATATTTAAAATGCCACAGACTCAAAACTTTCATATTTATATGTGTGTATATATATATATATATGTATATATATATACACACACATATACATATACATATTATATATAGACAAAGTGAATATCGATGGACATGGCAAATGGCTAACTACTTTTGATAGAAAACATAGGAACAGCAGTAGGCCATTCAGCCCCTTGAGCCTGTTCCTCCGTTCAATTAGATCATAGCTGATCCATGTTCCATTTACCCCCCATTGCTCTATATCCCTTGAGACTCTTACCTAACAAAAATCTATCGATCTCAGTCTTGAAAATTTCAATTGGCCCCCAACATCCACAACCTTTAGGGGCAGAGAGTTCCAGATTTCCACTGCCCTTTGTGTGAAAAAGTGCTTCCTGATTTCACTCCTAGCTCTAATTTTAAGATTATGCCCCTTTGTTAGAAATAGATTCTCTGCATCTATCCGAGAGAAACAGACCTCCTTGAGGTAATATTACACTTTTATGCAAAAGAGCAGGATCTATTGAAAGGAAAGTTCTTAATGGGACGATATCCAAGGGATTTCCAGCACTCCGCTCAGTGGGTTGATGGAGAATCCTGCCATATATGGATATTGAATTAATAAGGACTTTTGTTTGCTCCTTAAAATAAAATCTGCTTCAAAGAGGATTAAGCGATGCAATGCGTTGGAATGATGCTCATTTAATTCTGTGCCCAAATCCAGCTAACGCTGATGGAATAAAAATCTCATCTACTGGACAGCCATATGAATCACAAGGGAAACCAGTTTGGGCAACCTCGTCCCAGTGCAGGGAAAGAGCACATGTTTGTCCATAATTTGAGCCTAATTCCACTATAATGGCAATCTAACTAGCAGAACCCTGAGGATAGAGGGTAAAAGATTGAAAAATGTCCTCCAGTTCAGTTAGTGTTTTGAGATTAAAGAAAAATGGGCAACATCCACACACACACACACACACACACACACACACAGACCGTTCCTCCAAACCTCCATCCATGACAAGATGCTCTGCAGGCCCTCTGCTACTTCCTTGAACTGCGCCCCAGCCATCCCCATCCCCCACTACTCCTCCTCTGCCTGATCTTCTCTGCATCTTCTCCACCTTCGCGCCACCATTGGCAGCATAGGCTTCAGCCACTTGGTTCCTACTTGCCGGAATTCCCTCCCTAAACTTCACTCGCTGTCTCTGTCTTTTAAGAAAACCGTCTCAAAAACACACGTCTTCAACCAGGCGTCTGGTCACCCTCCTAATCTCTCCTCTCTTGGCTCGATATTTGTTTTCCTCACACCTATCTATGACACTCCTTTGCGTTGAAGACACTTTAGAAATGCAAGTTAGCGCTGTTGAAGAAAAGCACCGATGACTTTAGAAGTGACTTTGCTGAATGGGTGATGCCAAAAAATTATCCTACTGGGATCTGAACAGCACAGATGCTCCATAAGGTGAGTGTAGTGCTCACTATCATTAACACGGACACTAATTGATTTCTGTGATCATGCATCTCGAAAGCTTCTATTAACTCCTTACCAAATCTGGATTCCCAAATAATGGATGTGAAACCAACATCTAAAACCATTACAAGATCTGTACTTCCTAACAGATGTATCCCTTTCTAATACACAAGTCACCGTCATGAAATCATCAAAAAGGCCAGCTTTTTATACTCCTATTATATAAATTTACTACTATTTTTTACACTGTGCTGGAGGAGTGCAAATAATGACACTGAACTAAATACTAAATGTTCTGTGAATGGAATGCGATTGTGCTGCCAAATTGTTTCATTTATGTAAGGGAAAAGTACAGTGACAAAAGAAAATGAGTCACTTGAGGACGAAATACGGAATACAAAGCGAATTCAACAGCAGTTCATGGCACGGTGCAAGTCAGAATACATAAAAGAATATTCTTATAACAGAGAAAAGATGACCAACAACAACTTGCATTTATATAGCGTCTTTAACGTGGAAAACGGCCCAAGGTGTACCACTGAGGCGTAATGAGACAAGGGGAGATGGAATCGGTGGTGAGGGTACGGAATTTGTGGAGACGGTTTCAGTCTTCCCAATGATTAACTGGAGGAAACTGCGGATCATCAGAGACTGGATGTCAGACAAGCAGCCTGGCAAGTTAGAGGCAGTGGAGGGGGGGGGGGGTCGAGAGAGGTGTTGGAGAGGTGTCACCAGTGTACACGTCGAAGCTGATCCCCCCCTGTCTTCAGATGATTTCGCCAAGCAGCAGCATTGAGATGAGGAAGAGGAGGGAACCCCGGAGAGATCTCTGGGGGGACTCCAGAGGTAACGCTGCAGGGGCGGGACGAGAGCCCATTGCTGGAGATACTCTGGCCATGATCGGATAGGTGAGAATGGAACTAAACGAGAGCAGTCCCACTGTACTGTACAACGGAGGGGAGGCGTTGGAGGAGGAGGATGGTGTGGTCAACTGTGGCAAAAGCTGCAGATCGTCCTAGGAATATGAGCAGGGATAGTGCACCATGGTCACAGTCACATAGGATGTCATTTGTGACTGATTACAACCATTTCAGTGCTGTGGCAGGGGCGGAAATCTGATTGGAGAAATTCAAATGGGGGTCTGTGGGACAGATGGGCATGGATTTGGGAGGCAACAACACATTCAAGGACTTTGGAGAGGAAAGGAAGGATGGAGATGAGGCAATAAGCTTGCAAGGACCAAGGACAGATTTTTTTTTGAGAAGTGGGCGATTACGGCAATTTTGAAAGGGAGGAAACCACTCACAGTTAGCATGGGGGCCAGGAAGAGAAGTTAGGTGGTCAGCAGTTTGGTAGGAATGGGGTCAAGGGAGCATGAGGTGGGAGACATGGACAAGATGAGCTTGGAGAAGGCATGAGGGGAGATAGCAGAGAAACTAGAGAAAGATGTAGGATCAGGCCCAGGGCAGGTGGGGGGGGGGGGGGGAGCCTGGGGGCAGATTTCACTTGGTGGGCAAGGAGAAGTGGGGGGAAACAGTAGAGGCAGCTGAACGGATGGTCTCAATCTTAGTGACAGAGAAGTCCATGAGCTCCTTGCATTTGTTGTTGGAGGCGAGGGTGCACAGAGCAGTGAAGAGGGGCTTAAGGAGATGGTTGATACTGGAGAGAAGAACCCAAGGGTTACCTTTGCTCTCCTGCATGATCCAGGAGTCATGGAAGGTTTTGACAGAGGAGCATGAGGTCTGATAGCACTTGATGTGGTCCAACCAGATCTGGTAATGAATGGTTAAACCAACTGTATGCCAGATACACTCAAGTCTTCACCCCTTGGACTTGAAGGAGCGAAGATATAGGCCAGACCAGGGGGATCGACCAGAATGGGAGAGAGTAATTATATTGGGGACAAGAGCATTGAAGGCGAAGTTGAGTGGAGTGGTTGAAAAGATTAACAGCTGCAGAAGTATCATAGCGAATGGAAGGCCAAAGGTAAGGCAGTTGGCAACTTAAAAGTGCAATTGTGTCTTGGGAAAGAGTTAACAAAAAATTACAAGCTAGCAAAAGCTCATTTTTGGGGGGAGAATCGTGAAGGCAACTTGATCGGGGAGTGAAATAATCCATCAATCAATTGGGAGTTAAGCATTAAGATAATTAAAGGAATTGATGGGGTAGATAGAGAGAAACAACTTCCTTTGGTGGGAGAGTCCAGAACAAGGAGGCATAACCTTCAGGAAGCATTTATTTGCACAAAGGGTAGTGGAAATCTGGAACTCTCTCCCCCAGAAAGCTATTGAGACTGGAGGTCAATTAAAAATGTCAAAACTTGTTGTAAACTTCTATGATTCTATGATTGTTAGGTATTAAGAGTTATGGAACCAAGGCAGTAAATGGAGTTAAGATACAGATCAGCCATGATCAAATTGAATGGCAGAACAAGCTTGAGGGGCTGAATGGCCTCCTCCTGTTCCTAGGAGTCTCAAGATCCAAGGGACTACTTTCAATTTACTGCAACCGAAAGCTATAGAATATGGTAAAGAGCCAGTTGCCATCCTAATAAGTCAGTCACTAATAGATAGTTATAATTGCTGAAACATTTAACTTCACAACTCAATACTATTGTAAGTTAAATCACTGTCCTGACATAAGATCAGTATAACTTTCAAATTATACTGTGTGAATACGTAACACGTTTGTTTAACATTCCTTTCTTTGTTATTTTAATGGTGCTATTAACCTGTTAAAGAAAAGAAACACAGAGCATTCAGTTATTAAATCTTTTTACATGAAGCCCCTCTGTGTTTTTTCTGTATTTTTTTTCCCAAAAAATATACTTTATTCATAAAATTTGCAGCAATACATACAATACAGTTGTCATATCACATTCCAAACGTACACAATACAGATTATACAATTTGCAGGTTCCATCAAGTACAGTTCAATGAACACATTGGACATAATTACAGTTCATGACACTCTAGGGTGCCTCATTGCAATACACTCAATACACATTTTTGATAACAGGTACGTTACAGATTCTTTCCAGGTTCATTACAGATTCATTACAGTTACATTACATCAATTAAAATTTTACATTCTGCCCGAGGGGATTTTTCCCTGATTGCAGCCCCTCGGTTTACAATGGCGGGAAGGCTCTAAACGGTTGCCTTTCCCCACAGAGCCTTTGCGGCGGCCGCACCCATCCTCAGTGCGTCCCTCAGCACGTAGTCCTGGATCTTGGAATGTGCCAGTCTGCAACACTCGGTCGAGGACAGCTCCTTGTACTGGAAGACCAGCAAGTTTCGGGCAGACCAAAGGGTGTCTTTCACTGAGTTGATGGTCTTCCAGCAGCAGCTGATGTCCGTCTCAGTGTGCATCCCCGGGAACAGCCCGTAGAGCACAGAGTCCTGTGTTACGGAACTGCTCGGGACGAACCTGGACAGATACCACTGCATCTCTCTCCAGACCTTCTTTGCAAAGGCACATTCCAGAAGGAGATGGACGACGGTCTCGTCTCCACCGCAGCCTCCTCTGGGACAGCGCGCGGTGGCGCTGAGAGTCCGGGAGTACATGAAGGATCTGACGGGAAGGGCCCTTCTCACCACCAGCCAAGCTCGGTCTTGGTGCTTGTTTGAAAGCTCTGGCGATGAGACGTTCTGCCAAATGACATTGACAGTCTGCTCGGGGAACCAACCGACAGGATCCACCATCTCCTTTTCCCGCAGGGTCTCGAGGACGTTACGTGCGGACCACTTGCTGATCGCCTTGTGGTCAAAGGTGTTTTTCTGCACAAACCTTTCCACGAAGGACAGGTGGGGCGGAACGGTCCAACTGGACGGAGCGTTCTGTGGCAGCGTGGCCAGGCCCATCCTTCTCAACACCGGGGACAGGTAGAACCTCAGCACGTAGTGACACTTTGTGTTTGTGCACCGAGGGTCTACGCACAGCTTGATGCAGCCGTACACAAAGGTGGCCATCAGGATGAGGGCCACGTTGGGCACGCCTTTCCCCCCTTTCTCTGGAGATTTGTACATCGTGACCCTGCGGACACGTTCCATTTTTGATCTCCAGACAAAGCGGAAGATGGCTCGGGTGACTGTCGCGGCGCAGGAGCGAGGTATGGGCCAGACCTGCGCCACGTACAGCAACACCGAGAGCACCTCGCACCTGATGACCAGGCTCTTGCCTACGATCGAGAGGGATCGTCGATCCCACAGTCCCAGTTTCTGCTTAACCTTGGAAATACGCTCCTCCCAGTTTTTGGTGCACGCCCCGGCCCCCCCGAACCAGATCCCCAGCACCTTCAGGTAATCCGACCTGACGGTGAAGGGGACAAAGGATCGGTCGGTCCAGTTCCCAAAGAACATGGCCTCGCTCTTGCTACGATTTACCCTGGCCCCCGATGCCAGTTCGAACTGGTCGCAGATGCTCATCAATCTGCGGACCAACAGCTGATCCGAGCAAAAGACGGTGACGTCATCCATGTACAGGGAGGCCTTGACCTGAGTGCCTCCGCTGCCTGGGATCGTCACCCCTCTTATGCCCGCATCCCTCCTGATGGACTCGGCAAAGGGTTCGATGCAGCACACGAACAAGACGGAGGAGAGAGGACAGGCCTTCCTGACTCCAGATTTGATCGGAAAGCTTTCTGATTCCTACCCGTTGATTATAAGTCTTGTCAGTAACATAAAGCCATCGTGTCACACTTTTCAAATGGGAATGTTTTCTATGTTGAAGGAGCTATTTGAATGCAAGTTGTTCTTGTGCGGTTTCAGAGATGTGAAACCTCAAAGTATCACTGGACAAAGGTCATACAGCGATAGGCCAAAAATTAATTGTGAGCTGAAACAAGGACTTAACTCTTCAGTTAACAATCAAGTATTCTGATTGTCTAAATGAAAACAAATCAAAAGCAATTTGGATTCGGTTAGTAAATACCAATGAAGAACTAGTAAGCATCAGAAAACTGACCAATCAAATCATTCCAATTTTTTTTAATGCTATCAATGCTAAACAGGCAAGGCGGGAGAACCCAACCAGTCAAATTGCTCAAATCATTTGGTGCCCTTTGTTTCAGCAGCCATGTTGATTGTTTAGCAGGATAAACGTGTAAAAATGCATAAGAAATGCATTGAAGATTAAACAATGCAGAATAAAGTAGCTACTCTTACTCAGAGAGTTGCCCACATAGTTTTGCAAATCCCAGGCAAGCATTTTATTTGCCAGACGCCTAGGACTCAACTTGGTGCTTGAAGTATTGAATTGGGCTCTGTTGCCCGTTTTTCTCCGATGACCCCTTGACTGCTCCTGAGCGGCTGCGGTCTGTGTCAATCATAACAAGCCCCTCCCCTTTTAATTTTGGCTTCACCGCCCTAGCTGAAGCTTCAACGAGTGATGCTGCAATGCCCTCACCGGCCCTGCCTCATTCCCAGCCTGCCCGGAGTCATTCCTGCCACAAAGTTGGGTTTTTACTGCATTTTCTGCATTCTTCTCTAGTAAAAAAGGAAATATTTGCTTTATACAGTGCTTTTCATGGCCTCAGTACGTCCAAAAGCATCTTACAGCCACTGAAGTACTTTTGAAGTGTGGTCACTGTTGTAACGTAGGAAACATGGCGGACAATTTGCGGACAGCAAGGTCCCACAAACAGCAGTGTGGTAACGACCAGACAGTCTGTTTTTAGTGATGTTGATTGAGGGATAAAGATTGGCCAGAACACCGGGAAAAACTCTGTAGGTCTTCTTCGAAATAGTGCCATGGGATCTTTTATGTCCATTTGAGAGGGCAGACGGGACCGCGGTTTAATGTCTCATCCGAAAGATCTGATAACGACCAGATGATTTGTTTTTAGTGATATTGCACACTTTTGACTGTCGTGCTTCCCTACGTTACAACAGTGACTACACTTCCAAAAAAAGTACTTTATTGTCTGTAAAGCGCTTTGGGATGTCTGAGGTTGTGGTCGGCAATATATAAATTTAAGTTCTTTCTTTCTAATGTTGGGAAATGCGGCAGCCAATTTGCGCAGAGCAAGGTTCCAGAAACAGCAAAGAGGTAATGACCAGATAATCTGTTTTTAGTGATGTTGGTTGAGGGATAAATATTGTTCAGGACAATGGGGAGAACTCCCTCACTCCTCTTTGAAATAGTGCCATGGGATCTTTTACATCCACCTGAGAGGGCAGACGGGGCATCGGTTTGATGTCTCATCTGAAAGTCGGCATCTCTGACAATGCAGCACTCCCTCAGTCAGTCTAGATTATGTGCTCAAGTCTCTGGAATGGGACTCGAACCCACGACTTTCTGAATCATAAGAACATAAGAAATAGGAGCAGGAGTAGGCCAATCGGCCCCTCGAGCCTGCTCCGCCATTCAATAAGATCACGGCTGATCTGATCCGAACCTCAAATCTAAATTCATGTCCAATTTCCTGCCCGCTCCCCGTAACCCCAAATTCCCTTTACTTCTAGGAAACTGTCTATTTCTGTTTTAAATTTCAGAGGCGAGAGTGCTCTCAACTGACACTGTACAGCTCTTTAGCTGTGTGTACGTCACAAGTAGAGTCAGCAAGTACAGTGGGAGAACTGAACATAGACAGCCTCAGCTCGTCTGCTTCCTTTCCCATCAGCAGCTCCCCACCCCCCCGCCGCGCCCCCACCCAAACCAGGTGCTTTCCAGCCGGCCTGCTCAGCCGCTCAGTGCTTTGTAACCCGTCATTTCACTTGGCCTCTTGCCTGCTTTGAGTGCTTCCCGGCCTACCTGATCTGGTTACTAGCATGCTTTTTGTACTAACATAGGGTATAGTTAAAATTGCTTTATAATCTACTTCTCTTCAGTGTTGCTACATTAGGCTTGTATCTCAGCGAGTATATCAAACATGACACACTTTTATAAGCTTTAATGAAACTAAATATTTTTGTTTACTGTTTGCTTGGCAATTTCTTTTCCTGGAGATAAAATGCATTGCAGTAATAACACTGACTTATTGAAGAAATCTAATTTTCGCAGTGTAATACAATTTATGTAATGATATTTGTTCTCAAATTACTTGAAGCCTGTGACCAATATGGCATCGATGCCCTTACTGTGAAGTGTAGCGCTATGTAATATCTATTGTGAAAGCAACACTTGGGATCCCTTTGCAACGTCAATTTTCTCTCAACATATAAACTGCTCACTACTCAAAGGTTCTGACAAAAGGGATTATTGGAGCCAGGAAAAAATAACCTCCATCGATTTATCAAACCCGGCTCCAAAATATTTTTAGACCATGATATCAGGGCTATGGGAAAGAGCAGGGGAATGGGACTAATTGGATAGCTCTTTCAAAGGAGCCCGCACAGGCATGATGAGCTGAATGGCCTCCTTCTGTGCTGTATGATTCTATCACTGTAAGAACATACATAAGAATATAGGAAAATACAGGACAGGAAAAGACAATTGGATTCTATCTGACCAGTCTCGGTGTCTGGAATATGTATTCCATGATCTGGCTCATACCCCTCTATCAAAGTTTCCTTCAGGTACTTATCAGAGTTTCTCTTGAATTTCCTGACACTGTGAAGCAATGGGGCAGATTATAATGTCAGCCATGGCTCAGTTGGTAGCGCTCTCGCCTCTGAGTCAGAAAGTTGTGGGGGCAAGTCCCACTACAGAGACTTGAGCATAAAATCTAGGCTGACACTCCTAGTGCAGCACTGAGGGAGTGCTACATTGTCAGAGGTACCGTCTTTTGAATAAGATGTTAAACCGAAGCATTGGCTGCTCTCTCAGGTGGATGTAAAAGACCCCATGGCACTATTTTAAAGATGAGTTAAGGGTGTTCTCACCAGAGGAACAAAGAAATGGAAGGATGCAGATACACAATATCATTAAAGATGGGTAAAGAAAGAACTTGTATTTATTATCCCCCTTAAAGGGACCATTGGATGTGGTTGCCAGAAATGTAAGTATTTTTTTCATGCTTAGCTTGATGTGGAGCCTGGAGGAGCAAAAGTGCTGCCCTGCACGTCACAGCACTGCGGCCCACATTCGACCCTCCCCTCCTGTTCCTTTCCTTCCCCTCCTTCCCCCCCGCCTCAGGATTAACTGGAGGCTGCTGCTGGTGAGGCAAGCAGCCCAAATTGGATCGGGCCACAGGGACAAGCTGCCTCTGGAGGCCAGAGAGACACCAGCAGTTCACCCCGACTTTTACAATGAGGCCGGAGGACCAATTTAGGATGGTCCTTGGGCCTCCCGGTTCGGCGCGCACTGGAAGCGCCCAGAAATGGGCCACAATGAATTTAGACCCCCTCCGGTACCCAATTGCAAACTGCAAAGTCCCGTGCCAGTTAGCAAGTTAATGTAAAATCACTGATAGGAGTTGCTTCAAAAGTAACCCAGGTGCAGTCTTTCCTGGTTGAAGTGATATAATGTGAAAGAGGGCATGCCAGTGAGATCAGCTGCACCCAGGGCAGGACAGCTACATACACCTGCTGTATCTGCAGGTCTTGTCACACCTGTCGGGTGGTAATTGAGATCAACTATATTGTATATAGTAAATCTGAGAGGTATTAAGATAGAAAGAGAAATAGCTTGCATTTATCTAGCGCCTTTCAGGGTGCCCCAAAGCACTTTACAGCCAATTAAATGCTTGTAGCGTTGTGACTGTTGCAATGTAGGAAATGCAGCAGCCAATTTGTGCACAGCAAGATCCCATAAACAGCAATGTGATAATGACCTGAGAATATGTTTTAATTATATTGGCTGAGCGATAGATTTTGGCCAGAGCACTGGGGAGAACTCCCCTGCTCTTCTTTCAAATAGTGCCATGGGAACTTTTATGTCCACCTGAGCAGGCAGATAGGGCCTCAGTTTAACGTTTCATGTGAAAGACAGCACCTCCAACAGTGCTACGCTCCCTCAGTACTGCACCAGGAGCGTCAGCCCAGATTTTGTGCCCAGTCTCTGGAGTGGGACTTTACCCACGATCTTCTAACTCAGAGTTGAGAGTGCTACCACTGAGCCACAGGAGTTTACCTGTACCTCAATGATTGAACGCACCATGAGGTGTGTTATTCAGCCACACAGGCTAGGAAATGCCCAGATTTGATTCTCGATCTCTGTTGATGCAACGTGTTTCAATACAAGGATTTGTCTTAAGAACACAATATCAATTTATGTAACCACATTACCAAGTTTAAAACAACTACAATTTTGCATTTGAAAAGTAAAGCAATTCCCATTCACACACACGCTGTCCTTATGTTAGAGGTCAGCTCAATAAATATGATTAAAGAGTTCAGGCAAAGCTGAAGGTAGTGCCTTAGCAGCCACAGAAATCACCTCAAGAGGTGTACAGTGGTGTTCCCCAGGGATCGCTGCTGGGACCACTGCTTTTCTTGATATGTATTAATGACTTGGACTTGGGTGTACAGGGTACAATTTCAAAATTTGCAGATGACGCAAAACTTGGAATGGTAGTAAACAGCGAGGAGGATAGATATAGACTTCAAGAGGATACAGACAGGATGGAGGAATGGGCGGACATGTGGCAGATGAAATTTAACAGAAAAATGCGAAGTGATACATTTCGGTAGGAAGAACGAGGAGAGGCAATATTATTGGCAAACATAGGTCCCTTAGAGGATGAGACTGGGAAATTAATGGTGGGAAACATGGAGATGGCAAAAATGCTGAACAAATATTTTGTTTCAGTCTTTACGGTAGAGGAAACTAAGAATATCCCAACACTGGACAAACAGGGGGCTCTGGGGTGGAGGAGCTAAATACGATTAAAATCACTAAGGAATTGGTACTCAGCAAAATAATGGGACTCAAGGTGGATAAATCCCCTAGACCTGATGGCTTACATCCGAGGGTCTTGAGGGAAGTGGCAGTAGGGATTGTGGATGCTTTGGTAATAATTTTCCAAAATTCTCTGGACTTGGCAAAGGTCCTGGCAGATTGGAAAACTGCTAATGTAACACCCTTATTTTAAAAAGGGTAGTAGGCAGAAGGCTGGAAATTATAGACCAGTTAGCCTAACATCTGTGGTGGGTAAAATTTTGGAGTCTATTATTAAGGAGACAGTAGCGGAACATTTGGATAAACATAATTTAATAGGACAAAGTCAGCATGGCTTTACGAAGGGGAAGTCGTGTCTGACAAATTTGCTTGAGTTCTTTGAGGACATAACATACAGGGTGGATAAAGGGGAACCAGTGGACGTAGTGTATTTAGACTTCCAGAAGGCATTCGACAAGGTGCCACATAAAAGATTATTGCTCAAGATAAAGAATCACTGGATTGGGAGTAATATTCTGGCATGGGTGGAGGATTGGTTATCTAACAGGAAGCAGAGAGTTGGGATAAATGGTTCATTCTCGGACTGGCAACCAGTAGCCAGTGGTGTTCCGCAGGGGTTGGTGTTGGGTCTCCAACTCTTTACAATCTATATTAACGATTTGGAGGAGGGGACCAAGTGTAACATATCAAAGTTTGCAGATGATACAAAGATGGGAGGGAAAGTGGAGAGTGAGGAGGACATAAAAAACCTACAGGGGGATATAGACAGGCTGGGTGAGTGGGCAGAGATTTGGCAGATGCAATACAATATTGGAAAATGTGAGGTTATGCACTTTGGCAGGAAAAATCAGAGAGCAAGTTATTATCTTAATGGCGAGAAACTGGAAAGTACTGCAGCACAAAGGGATCTGGGGGTCCGAGTGCAAAAAGATCAAAAAGTTAGTATGCAGGTGCAGCAGGTGATCAAGAAGGCCAACGGAATGTTGGCTTTTATTGCTCGGGGGATAGAATATAAAAACAGGGAGGTATTGCTGCAGTTGTATAAGGTATTGGTGAGACCGCACCTGGAATACTGCATACAGTTTTGGTGTCCATACTTAAGAAAAGACATACTTGCTCTCGAGGCAGTACAAAGAAGGTTCACTCGGTTAATCCCGGGGATGAGGGGGCGGACATATGAGGAGAGGTTGAGTAGATTGGGACTCTACTCATTGGAGTTCAGAAGAATGAGAGGCGATCTTATTGAAACATATAAGATTGTGAAGAGGCTTGATCGGGTGGATGCGGTAAGGATGTTCCCAAGGATGGGTGAAACTAGAATTAGGGGGCATAATCTTAGAATAAGGGGCTGTTCTTTCAAAACTGAGATGAGGAGGAACTTCTTCACTCAGAGGGTAGTAGGTCTGTGGAATTTGCTGCCCCAGGAAGCTGTGGAAGCTACAACATTAAATAAATTTAAAACAGATATAGACAGTTTCCTAGAAGTAACGGGAATTAGGGGTTACGGGGAGCGGGCAGGAAATTGGACATGAATTTAGATTTGAGGTTAGGATCAGATCAGCCATGATCTTATTGAATGGCGGAGCAGGCTCGAGGGGCCGATTGGCCTGCTCCTGCTCCTATTTCTTATGTTCTTATGAACTAGAGAGCACAATTCTAAAAGGGGTACAGGAACAGAGAGATCTGGGGGTATACGTGCACAAATCGTTGAAGGTGGCAGGGCAGGTTGAGAAAGTGGTTAAAAAAGCTTAAGGGATCCTAGTCTTTATAAATAGAGGCATAGAGTACAAAAGTATGGAAGTCATGATGAACCTTAATAAAATGCTGGTTCAGCCACAACTGGAGTATTATGTCAAGTTTAGGGCACCGCACTTTAGCAAAGAAGTGAAGGCCTTAGAGAGAGTGCAGAAGAGATTTACTAGAATGATTCCAAGGATGAGGGACTTTAGTTATGTGGGCAGACCAGAGAAGCTGGGGTTGTTCTCCTTGGAACTGAGACGGTTGCGAGTTGATTTGATAGAGGTATTCAAAACCATGAAGGGCCTAGGCAGCGTAGATAAAGAGAAACTGTTCTCATTGGCGGAAGGGTCAAGAACCAGAGGACATAGATTTAAGGTGATTATAGAATCATAGAAGTTACAACACGGAAACAGGCCCTTCGGCCCAACATGTCCATGTCGCCCAGTTTATACCACTAAACTAGTCCCAATTGCCTGCACTTGGCCCATATACCTCTATACCCATCTTACCCATGTAACTGTCCAAATGCTTTTTAAAAGACAAAATTGTACCCGCCTCTACTACTGCCTCTGGCAGCTCGTTCCAGACACTCACCACCCTTTGAGTGAAAATATTTCCCCTCTGGACCCTTTTGTATCTCTCCCCTTAAATCTATGCCCCCTCGTTATAGACTCCCCTAGAGTCCCCTAGACTGGCAAAAGAACCAAAAGGTGACATGAGGAAAAACATTTTTTACACAGCGAGTGGTTAGGATCTGGATCTGCACTGCCCGAGGGGGTGGTGGAGGCAGATTCAATTACGGTCTTCAAAAGGGAACTGGATAAGTACTTGAAAGGAAAAAAATTTGCACGGTTACAGGGATAGGGCGGGGGAGTGGGACTAGCTGGATTGCTCTTGCATAGAGCAGGCGAGGACTTGATGGGCCGATGTCCTCCTTCTGTGCTGTAACCTTTCTATGATTCCATGATAAGAATCCCTGCAACTGACCTGCGCTTTGGGACTGACTTATGTTATTCTACTGTCCCATCCATTGATTACTCAGTCTGTTCACCTGCCAGTTACTTGAAAGGAATTGTTTGTCATTAAACAACCACCAAATTAACTGGCCCTTTAAAATGGTATTAAGCCCTTTACAAAGCAATCTGTTACAATATTGTTCACTACAGGCACCCAATGAAGCTTTCACTTTGATATTCTGGGACCTACATTTGCGTGGCACTAATTAATGAGTTGTCACAAATTTTGCTATTGACTCTGCGGGTGATGTAAAAAAAATATATTTTATACAAGGGGCTGCTGTTTGGAGTTTCTCTCCATTCATCTGAATGAACAGATGGTGAGCCACAGGATGATCAGCAATGCAATAAAGGTCGTGATGATATTTATTTATGTTAACATCATTCACATCTTTTAGTTCTGCATGCAAAGCTTTTCCCAATGCCAATTCAAAAAAGGAAACAGTTACCTTTCCAAAAAAATGAACTGGAACCGATAATCTGTGATATATACGTGTCTTCTACATTCTAAATTAGTTTTTGTTGTAGGTCTTCGGAATATCATTAACTCTTAACGCACTAATCGGAGGATTTGTTGTCACTAAGTTCATGTTTGTGCAGCAAAGGGTTTAACTTGTAAAGTGTTGACAATCATCTTGTGTCTGTTAAACACTCAAGTTGGTGTGGTAATATAATGGCTGCTTTTATTTTGGACTTCTGGAACATCCTGTGTCTGGAAATATAAGAGGAGACCCTGGAATGCAATTGCTGAAATATGCTTACTCCCATCTAGTGTTCAATCACCAATATGCAAGTAGCATACATATCAAATCATATAATTTGAAAATTTATGGACAAGTATATGGGCATTAAAGTTATCCTAAAATGTGCAGAAAGCTACACTTACTTTGTCCAGTAGCAAAGAAGATAAAAATATACAAAAACTTCAACTTTGAGCCAGCTATTCAAAGTTTGAACTTTAACATCCGAGGGCTGAATTTATGAATGTGCCCCATCAGCGGAAGACCTCGCTCACCAGACGCGCATAACAGGAAATCACGGGCCCACGGCCCAATGTTTTCTGGCCATTAATTTTAGTGGATGGAAAATCTCAGGCAATGCGCCTGTGATCTCCCACTTTGAGACATCTCACCAATAGCACTCATTCATAAATTCGACTCTCTGAACTCACTAAGTCTCGTCAGAAAGCATCGAGCACATAAGAACATAAGAACTTAGAGCAAGAATAGGCCACATGGCTCCTCGAGCCGGCTCCACCATTCAATCAGATCATGGCTGATCTTCGACCTCAACTCCACTTACTAGCCCAATTCCCATATCCCTCGATTCCCCTAAAGTCCAGAAATCTGTCTATTTCAGCCTTGATTCAATGATTCAGCATCCACAGCGCTCTGGGGTAGAGAATTCCAAAGATTCACAACCCTGTGTGAAGAAATTCCTCCTCATCTCAGTCAAATGGCCAACCCGTTATCCTGCGACTATGCCCCCTAGTTCTAGACTCTCCAGCCATGGAAAATAACCTCTCAGCATCTACCCTGTCAAACTCCCTCATAATCTTATATGTTTCAATGAGATCACCTCTCATTCTTCTAAACTCCAGAGAGTATAGGCCCATTTTACTCAATCTCACCTCATAGGACAACCCTCTCATCCCAGGAATTAATCTAGTGAACCTTCGCTGCACCGCCTCTAAGGTAAGTATATCCTTCCTTAGATAGAATCATAGAATCATAGAAGTTACAACATGGAAACAGGCCCTTCGGCCCAACATGTCCATGTCGCCCAGTTTATACCACTAAGTTAGTCCCAATTTCCTGCACTTGGCCCATATCCCTCTATACCCATCTTACCCATGTAACTGTCCAAATGCTTTTTAAAAGACAAAATTGTACCCGCCTCTACTACTGCCTCTGGCAGCTCGTTCCAGACACTCACCACCCTTTGAGTGAAAAATTGCCCCTCTGGACCCTTTTGTATCTCTCCCCTCTCACCTTACATCTATGCCCCCTCGTTATAGACTCCCCTACCTTTGGGAAAAGATTTTGACTATCGACCTTATCTATGCCCCTCATTATTTTATAGACTTCTATAAGATCACCCCTTAACCTCCTACTCTCCAGGGAAAAAAGTCCCAGTCTGTCTAGCCTCTCCCTATAAGTCAAATCATCAAGTCCCGGTAGCATCCTAGTAAATCTTTTCTGCACTCTTTCTAGTTTAATAATATCCTTTCTATAATAGGGTGACCAGAACTGTACACAGTATTCCAAGTGTGGCCTCACCAATGCCCTGTACAACTTCAACAAGACATCCCAACTCCTGCATTCAATGTTCTGACCAATGAAACCAAGCATGCCGAATGCCTTCTTCACCACCCTATCCACCTGTGACTCCACTTTCAAGGAGCTATGAATCTGTACTCCTAGATCTCTTTGTTCTATAACTCTCCCCAACGCCCTACCATTAACGGAGTAGGTCCTGGCCCGATTCGATCTACCAAAATGCATCACCTCACATTTATCTAAATTAAACTCCATCTGCCATTCATCGGCCCACTGGCCCAATTTATCAAGATCCCGTTGCAATCCTAGATAACCTTCTTCACTGTCCACAATGCCACCAATCTTGGTGTCATCTGCAAACTTACTAACCATGCCTCCTAAATTCTCATCCAAATCATTAATATAAATAACAAATAACAGCGGACCCAGCACCGATCCCTGAGGCACACCGCTGGACACAGGCATCCAGTTTGAAAAACAACCCTCTACAACCACCCTCTGTCTTCTGTTGTCAAGCCAATTTTATATCCAATTGGCTACCTCACCTTGGATCCCATGAGATTTAACCTTATGCAACAACCTACCATGCGGTACCTTGTCAAAGGCTTTGCTGAAGTCCATGTAGACCACGTCTACTGCACAGCCCTCATCTATCTTCTTGGTTACCCCTTCAAAAAACTCAATCAAATTCGTGAGACATGATTTTCCTCTTACAAAACCATGCTGACTGTTCCCAATTAGTCCCTGCCTCTCCAAATGCCTGTAGATCCTGTCTCTCAGAATACCCTCTAACAACTTACCCACTACAGATGTCAGGCTCACCGGTCTGTAGTTCACAGGCTTTTCCCTGCCGCCCTTCTTAAACAAAGGCACAACATTTGCTACCCTCCAATCTTCAGGCACCTCACCTGTAGCGGTGGATGATTCTAATATCTCTGCTAGGGGACCCATAATTTCCTCCCTAACCTCCCATAACGTCCTGGGATACATTTCATCAGGTCCCGGAGATTTATCTACCTTGATGCGCGTTAAGACTTCCAGCACCTCCCTCTCTGTAATATGTACACTCCTCAAGACATCACTATTTATTTCCCCAAGTTCCCTAACATCCATGCCTTTCTCAACTGTAAATACCAATGTGAAATATTCATTTAGGATCTCACCCATCTCTTGTGGTTCCGCACATAGATGACCTTGTTGATCCTTAAGAGGCCCTACTCTCTCCCTAGTTATTCTTTTGCCCTTTATGTATTTGTAGAAGCTCTTTGGATTCTCCTTTGCCAAAGCAATCTCATGTCCCCTTTTTGCCCTCCTGATTTCTCTCTTAACTCTACTCCGGCAATCTCTATACTCTTCAAGGGATCCACTTGATCCCAGCTGCCTCTGCATGTCATATACCTCCTCCTTCTTTTTGACTAGGGCCTCAATCTCCCGAGTCATCCAAGGTTCCCTACTTCTACCAGCCTTGCCCTTAAGGAGACCAAAACTGTACACATTACTCCAGGTCAGGTCTCACCAAAACCCTGTGCAGTTATAATAAGACTTCCTTACTTTTGTACTCCAACCCCCTTGCAATAAAGGCCAACATTCCATTTGCTTTCCTAATTGCTTGCTGTACCTGCATGCTAACTTTTTGTGTTTCTTGTACGAGGGCACCCAAGTCTCTAAACACCAACATTTAATAGTTTCTCACCATTTAAAAATTATTCTGTTTTTCTATTCTTCCTACCAAAGTTACCTTACATTTCCCCACAATATACTCCATCTGCCACCTTCTTGCCCATTCATTTAACCTGTCTGTATCCCTTTGCAGACTCCTTGTGCCCTTCTCACAGCTTACTTTCCCATCTAGCTTTGTATCATCAGCAAACTTGGATACATTGTACTCGGTCCCTTCGTCTAAGTCATTAATATAGATTGTAAATAGCTGAGGCCCCAGCACCGATCCTTGCGGCACCCCACTAGTTACAGCCTGCCAGCCTGAAAATGACCCGTTTATTTCTACTCTCTCTTTTCTGTCCGTTAACCAATCCTTTATCCATGCTAATATGTTACCTCCAACCCCATGAACCCTAATCTTATGTAACAATCTTTTATATGGCACCTTATTGAATGCCTTTTGAAAATCCAAATATACT
This sequence comes from Heptranchias perlo, assembly GCF_035084215.1. Lineage (NCBI taxonomy): Eukaryota > Metazoa > Chordata > Chondrichthyes > Hexanchiformes > Hexanchidae > Heptranchias > Heptranchias perlo. Next base: position 59,964,276 of record NC_090339.1, on the reverse strand, counting down.
ACATCCACTGGTTCCCCTTTATCCACCCTGCTAACTGCATCCTCAAAAAACTCTAATAGGCTTCTCAAGCACTTGGACAGACCATCACATGGAGCCTCTGTGAGGGACAATTCTCTGTTCATTAGGTGTAGCAAAAACTACGTTCAGAAAGAACACTAACCTGTTTGCTACACCCATTAATAGGACAGCACTTCATATATTTATTTGGAGAGAGAAGAGGGGGAGGTAAATGCAACAGAACCAGCCTCACCTTACAGAGGTAGGTATTCTCCTGTTCAATCATTCAGCAGCTGTGGAGATTGGGGTCAAGCCCTTTGCTGAGACAGTGGGTTGGAAAGAGGTTCCAAGTTTTTTTTGGGTGGGGAAGAACAGAAAGGAATTCCTGTAGAATGTGAATAAACCGAACTGATATCAGAGGGCCATCCTAGAATCAGACAATCCTAGCAGGGAGAACATCCTGGCAAATCATTCGTGATATTCACCCATTGTGGGTGAATAATCACAGCTTGCAAGCTTGTGAAGTAGTAACTTTTTGAAAGAAAAATCAGTGAAATTAAGTATTCCCTAAATGGTAACAGATTTCGAACAGTAGAGGATCTGAGAGATTGAAGGGTGCAGATACATAGAACTTTAAAGGTAGGAGTGCAGGTAAAAAAAAAACATAAACAGGTTAAATGGGACTCTGAATTTTACCTATAATATAAAATCAAGAAAGTGATGTTAACTTTACACAAGATGTTGGTTAGACCGCAGTCAGGGTATTGAATGCAATTCCTAACACCTCATTATAAGAAGGACATTACGACCATGGAAAGAGTAATTCAAGGATTTGCTAAAAATGATACCTGGAATGAGAGATTGTCGTTATGAAGAAAGGCTGAAAAATTGGGCCTCTTTTTCTCCAAGGTCCCGTCTGCCCATTCAGGTGGAGGTAACAGACCCCCTGGTACTTTTTGGAAGAAGAGCAGGAAGTTTTTCCTCGTGTCCTGGACAACATTCAACCCTCAAACAAAGCAACCGCCAAAACAGATTAACTGATCATGTATCTCAATTGCAGTTTGTGGGATCTTGCTGTGCTCAAATTGGTTGTCCCGTTTGTCCACAAAACAAGAGTAACGGCACTTCAAAAGTAATTCATTGGCTGTGACACCCTGAGGAAGTGAAAGACGCTATATAAATGCAAATTCTGTCTTTATTTCATTTTATCATAACTGATCTTATACAAAGTAATGAAATATGCTTATATGCCAAAATTGAATTCAAGACATTTACTTTGGCATACGATTCACAATGATGAGCTGTTAAATTATATATTTGTGTGTGATTTGGAAAAGTTACAATTTTAAGTTAAATGATTCAGCAGTGATAAATCTACTTAGTTTCAAAAAGGATAATTAACTTGCAATTAAGATTATGATTTGCAAACCACAGTTAATTTAAAAAATATTTTAAAATAATATATTTCAAAGCAGGGAAAATTTTTTTGCCAACCTGCTCCTCATCCAACCAACATCTGCTCCTTGGCTCAGTCTCTCACTACATAGTGCTGGTTATCGCCAGCACGCACAGACTCTCTCATAACACAAGCAGGCGAGAGATCAGATTAGCGTTTGAATGAAATTCATTGGTTGCAGAATGAACTCTGGTGCAAATAGTTACAATACCAGCTGTGGCTCAGTTGGTAGCCTCTGAAGTCAGAAGGTTGTGGGATCAAGCCCCACTTGAGAGACTTGAGCACAAAATCAAGGCTGACGTTCTCAGTGCAGTACTGAGGGAATGCTGCACTATTGGAGGTGCTGCCTTTTGAATGAGACACTAAACTAATGCTATCTCAGGTGGACGTAAAAGATCCCATGGCACTATTTCAAAGAAGAGCAGGGGAGTTCTCCCTGGTGTCCTGGCCTTTATTTGTCCCTCAACCAACATCATTAAAACAGATTCTCTGGTCATTATCATATTGCTGTTTGTGGGACCTTGCTGTGTACAAATTGGCTGCCACGTTTCCTACATTATAACAGTGACTACACTTCAAAAAAGTACTTCATTGGCTGTAAAGAGCTTTCGGATGTCCTAAGGTCGCGAAAGGTGCTATATAAGTGCAAGTTTTTTCTTTCTTTGTAAGGGAACAAAAAACAAACACCACTACATTCTCGAAATGTGCGTTTCTAAAAACCATAAATTCTTATTTGCTGCTGTCACATTGTCCTAGAAATCCATCCTGAAACTGTTCATTCACTATGCTCTCTGAACAGGCTTTACTTGAGAAATCACCTCTCGGCATTAGAAATTATACGAAGGTAGGAAGGAACATAGGAACTGGAGTAGGCCAGTCAGCCCCTCGAGCCTGTTCCGCCATTCAATTAGATCATGGCTGATCTGTATCTTAACTCCATCAACCTGCCCTGGTTCCATAACCCTTAGTACCCTTGCCTAACAAAAAAAAAATCTATCAATCTCAGTTTTGCAATTTTCAATTGACCCCCAGCCTCAGCAGCTTTTTGGGGGAGAGTGTTCTAAATTTCCACAACCCTTAGTGTGAAGAAGTGCTTTCTGACATCGCCTTGAATGGCCTAACTCTAATTTTAAAGTAATGTCCCCTTGTTCTGGACTGTCCCTCCAGAGGAAATAGTTTCTCTCCATCTACCCTATCAAATCATCTTAAACACTTCAATTAGATCATCCCTTAATCCTTTATATTCAAGGAAATACAAGCCTAGTTTATACAACCTGTCTTTATAACTTTTACCCTTTTGGCCTCAGTATCATTCTGATGAATCTGAACTGCCCCCCACCCCCCAACCCTCCAAGGCCAATATATCCTTCCTGAGGTGCAGTGCTCAGAACTGAATGCAGTATCTCCAGAAGGGGTTTAATCAGAGCTCTGTATATTCCAGCCCTCTTGAGATAAAGACCAACATTCCATTAGCCTTTTCCATTATTTTCTGTATCTGTCCACTAGCTTTCAGTGATTTCTGTACTTGGACCCCTAAATCTTTCTGCTCATCCACAGTTCCTCACTTCTCACCAGTTGGAAAACACTCTGATCTATCTTTCTTAGATTCAACATGAATGACCTCGCTCTTTCCCACATTGAACTCCATCTGCCACAGTTTTGCCCACAAATAAACATCAGCACTTACTCAGTGAGCATTCCCATTACTTTAAATTAGCATTACTTTAAATAGAGGTAATTTTAAACTTTCAACGATGGGGTAAAACGAGCAATATTGGATCATTATAAACTCTACCCAATTTCCGTTTGCATTTGGAATTTCAGGCCCTAAAACGTTCATGGAATGAAGAACGTTGGAAATTTAAAAAAAATTTTTTACTACGCTAACGAGAATCGTTATTTCAAGAAAGCAAACACCAATACATTGATCAGAGCAATAAAAGCTCAATGGGGAGGACTTTCTCTGTATGCTGCGTAACATCACTGTAAATCTGTTTATGAAGAACAAGTTGATCATTTTGCTGTGCTGCACTTAAAGGAAATCCCCACCCTCGAAATTCAAAGCTCCAAGCAATGCCATATACGGCAGATGACACCATAAACATCATATTTAAATATTTGTGTCAAGTGAAGCATGAAATTAAGGCTACTGAAGGTAAGCCCGTTATTGGGATCTACAATTTTTTCAAGCAATCTTGATGCAAGCTTTTATCTTTCAATGAATATCAAGCCAAATGAACCAAATGATATAAGCTGCTGAAATGTTGGAGTACATTATTGAATACAAAATGAGATCCATTAGAGAAGCTTTAGGATAATACAAAAATTTAAAACAAGAAAACACCGGCAAATTTAATTGCATTCATTTAACTTTGAGACAGATCCAAGGAAATTCCAGGCTCTGTGGGCCAATCATTTTTAACTGCCTCAGTTCACACACATTGACAAAAATCATTTTCAAACACTTTATTTACCTGTTTCCTTCTGCCTCCTGCTTTTCATTCTTTTAGTTGGAGGCAGGAGCCAAATCCATAAAGACTTGCATTTATATAGCATCTTTCACAACCTCAGAACATCCCAAAGCGCTTTACAGCCAAAGAAATACTTTTTTTTTAAAAAGTGTAGTCACTGCTGTAATGTAGGAAACGCGGCAGCCAATTTGCACACAGCAAGGTCTCACAAACAGCAATGTGATAATGACCAGATCATCTGTTTGGGGGATAAATATTGGCCAAGACACTGAGCATAAGTCCCCTGCTCTTCGTCAAATAGTGCTGTGGGATTTTTACGTCCACCTGAGAGGCCAGACGTAAAAGATCCCTTGGTTTAACATCTCATCCGAAAGACAGCACCTCCAACAGTGTAGCAATCCCTCTGTACTGCACCAGAGTGTAAACCTAGATTTTGTGCTCAAGTCTCTGGGGTGGGACTTGAAGCTACAACCTTCTGCCTCAGAGGCAAGAGTGTTACCCACTGAGCAAGGGCTAACACCTTTGGGTAAAACCTGGATTGATAGGCCTGCCTTTCACTCAAATTGAGATCCAGTGGTCTAAAGATTCCAATGATCATGTTATATATATGGCCAAACAATCTTTCATCAAATCTTCTAAAATCACATGAAGACCCATGACCACTTGAGTGCATGTAGTAACACTTTTGCTTCTGAGTCAACAGGTTTTGACTTCAAAACACTTCAGTACAGTATTGAAGGGGGTGTGGAGGGGTGAGCTGCATTGACACTGTGACACTTTACAGATGTGGAGATGCCGGTGATGGACTGGGGTTGACAATTGTAAACAATTTTACAACACCAAGTTATAGTCCAGCAATTTTATTTTAAATTCACAAGCTTTCGGAGATTTTCTCCTTCCTCAGGCAAATGTTTGCCTGAGGAAGGAGAAAATCTCCGAAAGCTTGTGAATTTAAAATAAAATTGCTGGACTATAACTTGGTGTTGTAAAATTGTTTACACTTTACAGATACAGACCAACCCACATTTTGGACGTGTATCCTTCATCAGAACTTGCTGGGATCCACATGGAGTGAGGAAAAGCTGAAGACAGGTATCATATTATAATAGGTACAGCACAGGAGGAGGCCAATCGGTCCATCGTGCCTGTGCCGGCTCATTGAAAGAGCTATCCAATTAGTCCCACTCCCCTGCTATTTCCCCATAGCCCTGTAAATTCTGTCCCTTCAAGTATTTAGCCAATTCCCTTTTGAAAGTTACTATTGAATCTGCTTCCACCACCCTTTCAGGCAGTGCAGTCCAGATCATATTAACTTTCTGCGCAAAAAAAATGTTTCCTCATGTCGCCTCTGGCTCTTTTGCCGCTCAACTTAAATCTGTGTCCTCTGGTTACCAACCCTCCTGCCACTGGGAACAGTTTCTCCTTATTTACTCAGTCAAAACCATTCATGATTTTGAACACCTCTATCAAATCTCCTCTTAACCTTCTCTGTTCTAAGGAGAACAACCCCAGCTTCTCCACATAACAGAAGTCCATCATCCCTGGCACCACTCTCAACTTTTCCTCTCACCTTCAAAGATTTGTGTATGAGCACCCCCAGGTCTCTGTTCCTGTTCCCCCTTTAAAATTGTACCATTTAGTTTATTTTGCTTCTCCTCATTCTTCCTACCAAAATGCATCACTTCAAACTTCTCTGCATTAAATTTCATCTGCCATGTGTCTGCCCATTTCACCAGTCTGTCTATGTCCTCCTGAAGTCTGTTACTATCCTCCACATTATTTACTACATTTTATGAGTTTCTTGTCATCTGCAAACTTTGAAATTATACCCTCTATACCCAAGTCTAGGTCATTAATATGTATCAAAAAGAGCAGTGGTCCTATTACTGACCCCTGGGGAACACCACTATATGCTTCCCTCCAGTCTGAAAGACAACCGTTCACTACTCTCTGTTTTCTGTTCCTTAGTCAATTTTGTATCCACGCTGCCACTGTCCCTTTAATCCCATGGGCTTTAATTTTACTAACAAGTCTATTATGTGGTACTTTATCAAATGCCTTTTGAAAGTCCATATACACAACATCAATCGCACTACCCTCATCAACCCTCTCCGTTACTTCATCAAAGAACTCAAGTTAGTGAAACACAATTTTCCTTTAACAAATCCATGCTGACTTTCATTTATTAACCAATACTTCAAGTGCCAATTTATTTTGTCCTGGATTTTTGTTTCTAAAAAAGTTTCCCCACCACAGACTGGCCTGTAATTGCCGGGTTTATCCCTCTCCCCTTTTTTGAACAGGGGTGTAACATTTGCAATCCTCCAGTCCTCCGGCACCATCCCCATATCTAAGGGGGATTGAAAGATTATGGCCAGAGCCTCCACAATTTCCATCCTTACTTCCCTCAGTAACCTATGATACATCCCACCTGGACCGGGTGACTTTTCTACTTTGAGTACTGCCAATCTTTTAAGTACCTCCTCTTTATCTATTTTTATCCTATTCAATATCGCTACTCCTGCCTCCTTTGCTGCTACAATGGCAGCATCCTCTTCTCTAGTGAAGACTGATGCGAATTATTCAATTAGTGCCTCAGCCATGCCCTCTGCCTCCACAACAAGATCTCCTTTTTTGGCCCTAATTGGTCCCATGCTTTCTTTGATTAGCCTTTTATTATTTATATGTTTATAAAAGACTTTCGGGTTCCCTTTTATGTCAACTGCTAATCTATTCTTATATTCTCTCTCTGCCCCTCTTAGATCTCCTCTGTATTTTCCATATTCAGCCTGGTTTTCTACTGTATTATGAACTTTATGGTTGTCATAAGCCTCCTTTCTCTGTTTCATTTTAATCTCGATATCTTTAGTCATCCAGGGAGCTCTAGCTACGGATGCCCTTCCTTACCCCCTCATAGGGATATGTCTACTCTACACCTGAACCAACTCCTCCTTGAAAGCCCCCCAATGATCAATTACAGTTTTACCTACCAATTTTTGATTCCAATCCAACTGGGCAAGATCCCTTTTTAACTCTCTAAAATGTGCCCTCCTCCAGTTAAGCATTTTCACATTTGATTGTTCCTTTTCCTTTTTCATAACTATTCTAAACCTAATGATATTATGATCACTGTTCCCCAAATGCTCCCCTGAAGCATGCTCCACCTAGCCCACTTCATTTCCCAGAACTAAATCCAGCACTGCTTCCTTCCTTGTTGGGCTAGAAACACAAACTTCCAAAAAGTTCTCTTGAACACATTTCAGGAATTCCTCTCCCTCTTTGCCCTTCACACTGTTACTGTCCCAGTCTATATTGAGATAAGTGAAGACCCCCATTATCAATACTTTATAGTTCTTGCATCGTTCTGTTATTTGCCTGCAAATTTTCTGCTCTATCTCCTTCCCACTATATTGTGGTCTATAGTGTACACCCAGTCTACTGTTCCTTAATTTTAACCAAATAGATTCTGTCTTAAGCCCCTCGACGACATCATTAATTTCCAGTGTTATAATAGTTTCTTTGATCAATATCGCCATTCCTTCCATTCTTTCCTTCCCTATCTTTCCTGAATATTTTGTAGCCAGGAATATTAAGTACCCAATCCTCCCTTCTTCGAGCCAGGTCTCTGTTATTGCCACCATATCACAAGGGCACGGTAGCATAGTGGTTATGTTACTGGGCTAGTAATCCAGAGGCCGGGACTAAAAACCAGAGTCATGAATTCAAATCCTGCCACGGCAGCTGGCGAATTTAAATTCAGTTAATTAAATAAAAATCTGGAATTAAAATACCAGTATCAGTAATGATGGCTATGAAACTACCGGATTGTCGTAAAAACCCATCTAGTTCACTAATGCCCTTTAGGGAAGGAAACCAGCCGTCCTTACCCAGTCTGGCCTATATGTGACTCAAGACCCACAGCAATGTGGTTGATTCTTAATTGCCCTCTGAAATGGCCTAACAAGCCACTCAGTTGTAAAATCTCGCTACGAAGTCATAATAAGAATAAAACCGGACGGACCACCGGACACGATAACGGCAAAACACCAAGCCCGAGTCGACCCTGCAAAGTCCTCCTCACTAACATCTGGGGACTTGTGCCAAAATTGGGAGAGCTGTCCCACAGACTAGTCAAGCAACAGCCTGACATAACCATACTCACAGAATCATACCTTTCAGCTAACGTCCCAGACTCTTCCATCACCATCCCTGGGTATGTCCTGTCCCACCGGCAGGACAGACCCACCAGAGGTGGCGGTACAGTGATATACAGTCAGGAGGGAGTGGCCCTGGGAGTCCTCAACATTGACTCTGGACCCCATGAAATCTCATGGCATCAGGTCAAACATGGGCAAGGAAACCTCCTGCTGATTACCACCTACCGCCCTCCCTCAGCTGATGAATCAGTCCTCCTCCATGTTGGGAAGCACGGATGGTAGCAAGGGCACAAAATGTACTCTGGGTGGGGGACTTCAATGTCCATCACCAAGAGTGGCTCGGCAGCACCACTACTGGCCGAGTCCTGAAGGACATAGCTGCTTGACTGGGCCTGCGACAGGTGGTGAGCGAACCAACACGAGGGAAAAACTTACTTGACCTCGTCCTCACCAATCTACCTGTCGCAAATGCATCTGTCCATGACAGTATTGGTAGGAGTGACCACCGCACAGTCCTCGTGGAGATGAAGTCTCGTCTTCGCACTGAGGACACCATCCAACGTGTTGTGTGGCACTACCACCGTGCTAAATGGGATAGATTCAGAACGGATCTAGCAGCTCAAAACTGGGCATCCATAAGGCGCTGTGAGCCATCAGCAGCAGCAGAATTGTATTCCACCACAATCTGTAACCTCATGGCCCGGCATATTCCTCACTCTGCCATTACCAACAAGCCAGGGGATCAACCCTGGTTCAATGAGGAGTGTAGAAGAACATGCCAGGAGCAGCACCAGGCGTACCTAAAAATGAGGTGCCAACCTGGTGAAGCTACAACTCAGGACTACATGCTAAACAGCGGAAGCAACATGCTACAGACAGAGCTAAGCGATTCCACAACCAACGGATCAGATCAAAGCTCTGCAGTCCTGCCACATCCAGTCATGAATAGTGGTGGACAATTAAACAGCTAACGGGAGGAGGAGGCTCTGCAAACATCCCCATCCTCAATGATGGCGGAGTCCAGCACGTGAGTGCAAAAGACAAGGCTGAAGCGTTTGCAACCATCTTCAGCCAGAAGTGCCGAGTGGATTATCCATCTCGGCTTCCTCCCGTATATCCCCACCATCACAGAAGCCAGTCTTCGGCCAATTCGATTCACTCCACGTGATATCAAGAAACAGCTGAGAGCACTGGATACAGCAAAGGCTATGGGCCACCACAACATCCCAGCTGTAGTGCTGAAGACTTGTGCTCCAGAACTAGCTGCGCCTCGAGCCAAGCTGTTCCAGTACAGCTACAACACTGGCATCTACCCGACAATGTGGAAAATGGACCAGGTATGTCATGTCCACAAAAAGCAGGACAAATCCAATCCGGACAATTACCGCCCCATCAGTATACTCTAAATCATCAGCAAAGTGATGGAAGGTGTCGTCGACAGTGCTATCAAGCGGCACTTACTCACCAATATCCTGCTCACCAATGCTCAGTTTGGGTTCCGCCAGGACCACTCAGCTCCAGACCTCATTACAGCCTTGGTCCAAACATGGACAAAAGAGCTGAATTCCAGAGGTGAGGTGAGAGTGACTGCCCTTGACATCAAGGCAGCATTTGACCGAGTGTGGCACCAAGGAGCATTGGTAAAATTGAAGTCAATGTGAATCAGGGGGAAAACTCTCCAGTGGCTGGAGTCATACCTAGCACAAAGGAAGATGGTAGTGGTTGTTGGAGGCCAATCATCTCAGCCCCAGGACATTGCTGCAGGAGTTCCTCAGGGCAGTGTCCTAGGCCCAACCATCTTCAGCTGCTTCATCAATGACCTTCCCTCCATCATAACGTCAGAAATGGGGATGTTCGCTGATGACTGCACACAGTGTTCAGTTCCATTCGCAACCCCTCAAATAATGAAGCAGTCCGAGCCCGCATGCAGCAAGACCTGCACAACATCTAGGCTTTTACTCATATGTGGCAAGTAACATTCGCGCCAGATAAGTGCCAGGCAATGACCATCTCCAACAAGAGAGAGTCTAACCACCTCCCCCTGACATTCAACAGCATTACCATCACCGAATCCCCCACCATCAACATCCTGGGGGTCACCATTGACCAGAAACTTAACTGGACCAGCCATATAAATACTGTGGCTACGAGAGCAGGTCAGAGGCTGGGTATTCTGCGGCGAGTGACTCACCTCTTGACTCCGCTAAGCCTTTCCACCATCTACAAAGGCACAAATCAGCAGTGTGATGGAATACTCTCCACTTGCTTGGATGAGTGCAGCTCCAACAACATTCAAGAAGCTTGACACCATCCAAGATAAAGCAGCCCGCTTGATTGGCACCCCATCCACCACCCTAAACATTCACTCCCTTCACCACCGGCGCACTGTGGCTGCAGTGTGTGCCATCCACAGGATGCACTGCAGCAACTCGCCAAGGCTTCTTCGACAGCACCTCCCAATCCCGTGACCTCTACCACCTAGAAGGATAAGAGCAGCAGTTCCTTCATTGTCGCTGGGTCAAAATCCTGGAACTCCCTTCCTAACAGCACTGTGGGAGAACCGTCACCACATGGACTGCAGCGGTTCAAGAAGGCGGCTCACCACCACCTTCTCGAGGGCAATTAGGGATGGGCAATAAATGCTGGCCTCGCCAGCGACGCCCACATCCAGTGAACGAATAAAAAAAATGTCCCATGTGGCGACCTGAGCCTGCAGCTCATCAACCTTATTTACCACGTGACGTGAATTGATACACATGCACTCCAATCTCATGTTGGACTGCCTCACATTTGTCCCCTGTCTGATCGCTCCTATTTCTGAACTGTTCCTTACTCTAGTGCGATTTGTCCCTCCCCGTCCTCTGCACACCTTGTTTCTCCTCAGAGATTAATCCTGGTACCCATCCCCCTACCTAATTAGTTTAAACCCTCCCCCACAGCACTTGTTGACAAAAAGGATACAGCTGTAAAAGTGGTTCAAGAAGGCAGCTACCTTCTCAAGGGCAATTAGGGATGGGCAATAAATGCTGGCCTTGCTAGTGACGCCCACATCCCATGAACGAATGAAAAAAAAGTGTGATTTAATTTTTATGGATGCCCATCCTCATTGATAAAGTTGTAGACAGTACCATTCGTTCAAATTTAGTCAACAACAACAACTTTCATTTATATAGCACCTTTAATGTAATACAATGTCCCAAGGTGCTTCACAGGAGCGTTATCAGACAAAAATTGGACACCGAGCCACATAATGAAATATTGGAACAGGTGACCAAAAGCTTATGCGAAGAGGTAGTTTTAAAGAATGACTTAAAGGAGGAGAGAGAGGTAAAGAGGTGGAGAGGTTTAGGGAGGTAATCCCTGAGCTTATGGCCTAAACAGCTGAAGGCACGGCCGCCAATGGTGGAGCGAAGGAAATCTGGGATGCACAAGAAGCAAGAATTGGAGGAACGCAGAGATCTAGGAGCGTTGTGGGGCTGGAGGAGGTTACAGAGATAGGGAGGGGGTTGAGGCCATGGAGGGATTTGAACACGAGGATGAGAATTTTAAAATCGAGGCGTTGCTGGACCGGGAGCCAACATAGCCGAGCATAGGAGTGATGGGTGAATGGTACCTGGTGCGAGTTAGGATACGGGCAGCAAACTGAATGTTTGATTGACAGATAAGTGACGTTTGCAGTATGGACATATGATACTTCTGAGATGTAATGCCTACGAAATGTGTCAGGCAATTGACTTGCACTAGATACAAGACTTTCAATTATGTAGATTGTCATAAAACAACAGATGGCAACTAGTTAGAACAGTTGCACACGTAAGCTCCATGAATAACATTGTCACAGTTACTTCATCTTGCAACTGCTTTGTAATTGATTTGAAGCCACTATTGTCAATGTGGTATCACATAAAAACATTTTGTCAATGGCAACCTCTCCTTACTCTTTAACCTTCAGAATAAAGCAATGCAATTGCTGCATCTGTCACATAACAACACTTCCATTACTAAACTACTATTACCAAAATGCTCATTGTACTCAAAATGTTTCACCATTGTTTACTCATCTAACACAATCAATTACAGTTACTAGCTCCTTTTGTACTCTGAGGCTGTCTTACTGTATTTCGATAACTGCCTATTAAAGCTGTGTAAGGTGATGACATACATTATTAACAGTGATATCCCATAACCTGTAATTCATTTCAACTTTCCAACTCATTTTCACAAAAAATTCTCTTTAGTGATCCTTTTGGATTTATTCTGATAATTTATGCATACCATTAATGTTTTTACTTCCCTGGAAGGACCTTCTTCTCTATTCTGTGAAGCATCATTAACAGACTAAGAAGGCAGCAGCGATATTGTAGAAATATAAAGATGATTCCCACAGTCCAAAAAAAGTCTAGCTACAGTTGTCAGTTTGAGGAACTTCCAAATCAGTGACCAAAAACGTAATTGCGACATTCCAAAAAAAATTGAAGGAGAAAAACACAAAGATGAAGAAAAACTCAGCCTAAATGGAAGCTGTAAATGTTCAGGAAACACAGAGAAATAAATAGTCCTTACTTATCAGTATGACGGTAGCAAGCAGTAAGTAAGTGTCAGTAGGACACTATTCTGATCATAGGACCCTGCTAGCCTCTGCCACTGAGCCATTTGGCAAATGATTTAATCTGGAACTAGTTATGATTCAGCCTTGCATGTCTCAGCTATACATATATGTAAGCAATTTCAAAATTTGCAGATGACACAAAACTTGGAAGTGTAGTGAACAGTGAGGAGGATAGTGATAGACTTCAAGAGGACATAGACGGGCTGGTGGAATGGGCGGACACATGGCGGGTGAAATTTAACGCAGAGAAGTGCAACGTGATACATTCTGGCAGGAAGAATGAGGAGCGGCAATGTAAACTAAATGGTACAATTCTAAAAGGGGTACAGGAACAGAGAGATCTGGGGGTATATATGTGCACAAATCTTTGAAGGTGGCAGGACAGGTTGAGAAAGCGGTTAAAAAAGCATATGGGATGCTAGGCTTTATAAAAAGAGACACGGGGGTTGATTTTCGGATGGCGCAGCGGGTGTGTTTGTGGCGGGGGGGGCTGCTAAAATTCGGGATTCCCGAGGCGAGTCCGGAGCCCAGCTCCAACCCAGCCACTTCCGGGTTCCCCAATGACACGCTTAGATGCGCGCGCAGCCCCCACATGCAAAACTCCCACCGGCAATTAAAGCCGACGGGACCCCACTTAAACCAATTAGATAGTTCAGGTCGTTTGCAGACCTGATTGGGAGGGTATTTTAAGAGGGGTGGGATTTTCATCTCAACTGAGCCTGTTTCCCGTACTGGGGGAAACACTCCCAGTTGAAACAGATGTGTTGCAGCCACCAGCCTGTGGGAGCAGCAAAGGTCCATTTGACAGGTGGGGTGGGGTGGGGTGGGGAGACCCTCACTCATTTCAGGAGGCCACTCTGTCCTGTACCACCCTCCTCCTCACAATAAATTCACAAACTTGAAACCTCAACCCCGGTGTCCAGACACATTTACCTACATTGCAGACCCCCTCAAACGTACATCTTGCGGATGGGGGCCGGCATGGCCTCATCGGAGGACGACAGCATCACCAGCCTCACCGTCCACCTCTGACACGTGGAGCTCCACAACACAGTGCTGTGACACATCCACCTGCACAGCAGGAGGGAGGGCAACTGCAGAGAGAGATGCGCCGCAGAGGGCACTACCCTCGCCACAGGGTCTACAGACCGAGGCTCAGCTTCCTGGATCTTTGAGGAGCAGCGCACATGGAGGCTCAGAGTCACTCGACATGTAGTCGTGGACATTTGCAACCTCCTTGATGTCGAGCTGCTCCTGGCTGGCCCGAGCACCATCTTCTTACCTGTCACTGTCAAAGTCACCACTGCCCTCAATAACTTCTCCTTCGCATCCTTCCAGAGTGCCACCGGGGACATCGCCGGCGTCTCTCAGTCATCTGCAAAAAAAAGCCCTGCAAATACACCTACACCCACTCTGCAGTGACCCAATGGGTGGCATCAATGGGTCTTCATGGTGATCCTCAGGAAAGGGAATTATTGCACAAGCCAGACAAGATTTGCAAAGACGTGAGCGTAGTGGTGATAACAAATTTCAATGTGCTTGGCAAAACAAACAAAACTAAATGAAAAACATGACATTCTGTCATACACCCTTGTGCATCCCCTATGTGCTCACAAAACCTTAGCCTTATGTTTACAGGAACCCCTACATGGTACTACCCCTCTGGCTTCAGCAGAGGTAGTGGCAGGGTGCTCTTGTCCATGCCCGACCGATAAGATGCTTTGCACGGATGCCCTCTGGGTTTCGGTGCCCGTGAGGGCCCCTCCAAAGACTGCTCCACCTGCACCCTGTGCAGGGGCAGACTCAGCCACCTGGAGAGGAGGCAGCATTGCGGATACTGGTTGAGAGGGGGGCAACAAGTTAGACATGGAAGCGCTTTGATTGGTGTCCCCACTTCCATGTCCCCTTTCGCCATCATCCCTCTCCTGTGCCAGGCCCACATCACTCCTACCACCCTGCTGGACGACAGTTTGGAGGAAATGTGTGAAGCCTTGGAAGGTCAGTTGTAATGTATCTGTCAGCCTGTTTAAGGCAGCAGAATGTTGCTCACCTGAATCCGAACGGCCGTTGCCAGGGCCTGAATGGACTCATTGTTGAGCCACGCTTGATGCGCGATGGAGACTAGCGTTCCCTCCATTGCAAACATTCCAGCACCTACCCGCGACACTATCTCAGAGATGCCTTCACGTCCCTGTGACAGTATTCCACTCATGCAGGAGTTGGACTCCTCCATCCTCTGCGCGATTGTGGAGAGTGCGCTTTGCAACTGTTCCAGTGCCTCGGCAATGTGCTGCTGGCCCTCGATGACTCTCCTTTTCATGGCTGGCCCCCACGGTTCAGCATCTGGGTCCAGCTGAGCAGAGCCTGGAGAAGAGTGCTCCCACCGACGCAGACTCTCCACAGCTGCCCCTGCTACCAGGGTCTGCTCGTGCTCACATGTGCGTGGTGACTCACCATGTGCAAGCCCAACTAAGTGAGGATGGGGACCCACCGAGGTGCGTGTATCTGCCCCAGTGGATGGCTGGCTCAGATGTGACGATGCCCCCTCAGAGGCCGGCAGGTCCTCTGAGGAATCGCCCTCTGCAGTCACGGTGGTCGTAGATGGCCCTGCAAAAGAACAGAAAGCAATATTAAGCATGTGGACAGATGTTGAGGTGCTGCAGATGCCAAGTGATGTTAAGATCATTTGCTATCATGAGTGCTGAGTGTTAGATTTCTGTCACCAGCCGCTTGTGCACTCCCAGTCTCAGCGTCCACCACGGACGGGCACTCAAGCGTCCAGCATATTTCCATTGCCTGCTGCTCCGCGTCTGTTAGGACCACCTGGTGTGGCGGGCCCCCACCGGTCCGTGCCCTCTCCCGGACATTCTGGCATCACTTCCCTCTCTGGTTCTTCTCCTATAGAGAGGCGTGATTGAGTGATGGTTGCATAGTGACCCGCTGCATGCATTGGTGTGGGTGGGGGTGACCGTGAGGGAGATGCATGGGAGAGTGCATTTGAGACATAGCCAGGAGATTGTATGAGGATTGGGTTGCATGGTAGTGTTTGAATGGGAACTGGGGCAGTGAGTAAGTGCAGGCAAGGTGAGGATGATGGTTGAGTGGATGTGAGGAGTGATGCGAGAGCGTTGTGGTGGCAGTGCAGAAGGAGTTGTGTGGTGGTGGAGGTGATGTGGAAGATGGAGTGTGGGAGAATGCGCAAGTATACTCACTTTGGCTGACCTGGTTAGGTCATTAAAGAGCTTCCTGCACTGGACCCAGGTTCGGCCGACATTGCTGCTGACCTCTCGGCCACCTCCTCCCATCAGATGGGAAAAAACGTTTCCCTCCTCCTACTCCTCACCCCATCGAGCAGCACCTGGAGTGAGGAGTCAGAAAACCTTGAGCAGCCTTGCCTCTGGCCTGCTCCATTCTATTATTTTGTTTCTTTGCTGCAGGAGGAGCATTGGAGGACTGCCCCTTTAAATAGGGCTCCTCTCGCTGAAAGCCTGTGATGCGGGTGCGCGGTTCGCCCGTTGCGCAAGTCTGCAACGCGCCCAGTCGACCCCCCACTGCCAACCCGCCTCCCTCCTAATATCGGGCTCAGAGTACAAAAGCAAGGGAGTTATGTTGAACCTTTATAAAACACTGGTTTGGCCACAACTGGAATATTGCGTCCAATTATGGACATCGCACTTTAGGAAGGATATGAAGGCCTTAGAGAGGACGCAGAAAAGATTTACTGGAATGGTTCCAGGGATGAGGGACTTCAGTTACGTGGATAGACTGGAGAAGCTGGGGTTGTTTTCTGTAGGGCAGAGAAAGTTAAGTGAAAATTTGATATAAGTGTTCAAAATCATGAAGGGTTTAGATAAAGTAAATAAAGAGAAATTGTTCCCATTAGTGGAAGGGTCAAGAACCAGAGGACATAGATTTATGATAATTGGCAAAAGAACCAAAGGCGACATGAGGAAAAACTTCTTTGCACAACAAACAGTTATGACTGGAATGCACTGCCTGAAAGGGTGGTGGAAGCAGATTCAGTTGTGGCTTTCAAAAAGGAATTGGATAAATATTAGGAGGGAAAAAATTTGCAGGGTTACTGGGAAAGAGCGGGGGACTAACTGGATTGCTCTTACAAAGAGTCGACATGGGCTCGAAGGGCCGAATGGCCTCCTTCTGTGCTGTAACCATTCCATGATTCTATAACAGCCAAAGCGGACATTCCTTCTTACTCTCTACACAAGACAAAGATACCATCTAAAGTGCCTGAAACTTCATGTCCAAGGAATATAAATTCTGAGTTCTCTCCAAACAATTAAAGGTCTCCAGTAATGTTAGAACATCCTGCAAAGAGCCAAGATTTAATGCTCCACACTGCTGAGTTTCTTATCTCAGCTCCATTGCTGTGAAGAGGAAGCAAGGCGGGCTCAGAGCATTGCCTGCTCACAGTTTTCTCATTATGGTTGATATATGCCATTGTTTCCATTTGTGGGGGGAGACCAAAACTAGGGACCATCAATATAAGATAGTCACTAATAAATCCAATAGGGAATTCAGGAGAAACTTCTTTACCCAGAGAGTGATGCGAATGTGGAACTCGCTACCACAAGGAGTAGTTGAGGCGAAAAGCATAGATGCATTTAAGGAGAAGCTAGATAAACACATGAGGGAGAAAGGAATAGAAGGTTGTTCGGAGAAGGTTAAATAAAGAGGGGTGGGAGGAGGCTTGTGTGGAGCATAAACTCCTGCATGGACCAGTTGGGCGAAATGGCCTGTTTCCGTGCTGTATGATCTATGTAATCTCCATTTATCTGTATCAACTGCTTATCAACTTCTTGGTGAAAGTTGAGAAGAACTGATTTCATGAGCTTAATAACATTTCAATTGATTGACTAAGACTGACTTTATGATGCTAACCCTCTCGAGTTTTGTATTGAAAGTATTTGAAACAGAGCTTTTTCTGAAGGCCAAAAAAAAATATTCACCCCAAAAAGGTGCAAAACCACCAAGAAGCCACGGTGACATTCCAAATCTGGGAGCCAAATTTCCTTTCATTAATTTTCACAATAAAGTAGGCGCGTTTAACAGAATAACCTGCTTATATAGCACCTGTAATGTGGCAAAATGTTTCAAGAACCACCACCTTTTCAGAGCAACTAGGGATTGGTGTAAATACAGCCTCGCCAGCATCACCCACATCCTGAGAACAACTAATAATAAAGAGAGATGTGATGATAAATGGAAAAAGCTTTCACAGGAGAATGGATGGCAGTGTCCCAAAGGAGATCTCTACTGTTCACACAGTAAATGATTTGCATAAGAGTGTGTCTTCTAGTGTTATGAAATTTGCTGATGATACCAGGTTTTCTGGCCAAGTAAGAAATAGAAAGAACACAATTAGCATTCAGAAACATCTCTTCAGCTGTATTAAAGGAAACGCTGGTGGATTTTGATGTAGATGAGTGATCGGTAATGCATATTGAAACAGAAAACAGCAAATGTGTGCACAGTGAAGAGGCTTTCATTAGCAAAAGAACCTATATATGCAAAAACCCATGTATCTAACTTACTTCTGTCTTATTTCAGAGGCCACATTTCAAACTGTCAAAAGTAATTTTTTAAAAATGGAAAACCAGTGATTTCCTGTTGGTCTTTCCACCCTTGACTACCTGTCCTCTCCCCCAAGTGTAGGTTCTGGGAATTTACAAGCAGCTGCCAATCTACAGAAACATCCCTTAACAATTAGCCTCGATGTGACCCTACAATGTGCTGTCCAGACCATTTCTTCACAGGGAGTATACTTTGTGCCCTTAAAGGGGCAGCTCCATTTTAACAGCTAAACATCATAACTATGCTCCAGACCCAACCTACCTTTATGCGATGCCACATGAGAACAGCTAGTTTGGGTGTGATTATTGATCTATCACTGAAACTTTAAGTCTGTGTGAGGTTATCAGCAAATCTAAATCAAACATCAGGAAATATTTCAAAAACTTTTGACTGTGAATCAAAACAAGTTCTGTTGGTCCTGCACAATTCCACATGTGAGATTACATTTGGAATATTGGGTGCAATTTTACCTTCAAAAAAGGACAACTCATTGAAGTAGGGCTGAGAGAAAAATAGAATGCAGATTGCTGGACTGAGTTGGGAGGAGAAACTCCCAGAATTGAACTTGTTTCCATTGGAGAAAGGATCAAGATTCAGCTCAGTAAAATTCCAAGAAGAATAGATGATAGAGAGAAAAAAAAATCAGGCGAGTTGACTTTGACCTTGAGTTCAGGACCAGAAGGCACTGATTTTAAAAATCAAAAAAGTCTCAATCAAGACTGGGGAATAGAATGTTTTTCTCAACAGAATATTGGACAAAAGCAGTCTGGTAAATGCTTGGTTTGAAGTGGGCTAGTGGTCATAAGACCATTTGAAAGCTCCATGGGGAAGTGATGGCTGTTGTGTTGCTGAGTACAAGGACCATACTGTCTGTCGAAGCTAACAATTGAATACAGAAGATGTAAAGGTCGTTAAGTGTTTGAGAGTTTGCTCAATTAGCTTTAGGAATGAGAGAGAGAAATCACGCAGAGCTTTCCCTGCGGAGGATGAACTAGGTGATGTACAATCCATGATCGTGGTGGTCTGCGGAAAGAGTGCATAAGAACACTGGGATAAATGCAGTGACAAGAATATTTATCAAGGCACCAGACAAATTATTAACTCTTTCATCTTAATTCCTCCCAAGGAACTGTCTGGGTTTACCATTCAGTCTATGCCGAGGAGTTACTTATACCCAAATTTAGCTTGCCAAACAGTCTTTACATCAGTAAATCATTTTGGATTATACTAGTATTTACACTACCAACCTCCCATCGGGATCTGAACCAGCTACTAATGAATTAACCCTTTCTTGCCAATTATAGAATCTTACAGCACAGAAAGAGGCCATTCAGCCCATCGTGCCTGTGACAGCTCTTTGAAAAAGCTATCCAATAGTCCCTTTCTGTGTAGCCCTGCAAATTTTTCACCTTCAAGTATTTATCTAATTCCCTTTTGAAAGTTGCTATTGACTCTGCTTCCACCGTCCTTTCAGGCAGTGCATTCCAGATCAAAATAACTCGCTGCGTAAAAAGAAATTCTCCTCATTCCCTCTCTGGTTCTTTTACCAATTACCTTAAATCTGTGTCCTCTGGTTACCTACACTTCTGCCATTGGCCACAGTTTCTCCTTATTTACTCTATCAAAACCCTTTGCAATTTTGAACACCTCTATCAAATCTCCTCTTAACCTTCTCTATTCTAAGGAGGAGAACAATCTCAGCTTCACCAGTCTTTCCACATAACTGAAGTCCCTTAACCCTGTACCTTGTGCAGCATGCACTGCAGCAACTCACCAAGCTTGCTTTGACAGTACCTCCCAGCCCCCACAATCTCTACCACTGAGAAGGACAAGAGCAGCTATGCCATGGGAACACCATCACCTGCAACTTCCCCTCCAAGCCACAGACCATCTTGACTTGGATCTATTCCATCATTCCTTCATCATCACTGGGTCAAAATCCTGGGATTCTCCACCTAACCTCATCATGGAAGCATCATCACCTGGTCAAGGAGAAAGCCCACCACCAACTTGTCAGGGAAACTGGGGAAGAGCAATAAATGCCGGCCCTGTCAACATCGTCTACCACCTGAGAACAAGTAAAAAGAAAACAGAGTTTTAGGGCTGCTTTCACTTCAGCTCAAGGTCCAGTATTTGCAAGCAGATTTAAGCTGTCTGCCAAGTTCTGCAACGTTTGGAGCCACTCACTCAGTCGGACATTTCATTTCAGTGACAGATAAAAATAAAAGCAAAATACTGCGGATGCTGGAAATCTGAAACAAAAACAGAAAATGCTGGAAACACTCAACAGGTCAGGCAGCATCTGTGAAGAAAGAAACAAATTTAATGTTTTAAGTCAATGATTCCCACTGTGATCTCTCTGTCCTCAGCATCCTATACTGTTCCAATGAAGCTCAATGTAAGCTTGAGGAACAGCACCTCATCTTTCGATTAGGCACTTTACAGCCTTCTGGTCTCAACATCGAGTTCAACAACTTCAGATCATAACCACTGCTCCCATTTTCTTGGACAACAGGTGCTGGTAATGGTTCTTCTGTAACCATTTACAGTGCCTCCGTGTTATAACGTCAGATAGCCAGGTGGTGAAGGTTCAAGTACGAGAGCCTAGTTTTCAATTGCTTCCACGCCTTTATTCACAGAGCTCCACATTACACCCACACCACACCCTAGATCGGCTCTCTTCTAAATGGATACAAGTGTTCCCAATTGATACCCACCACCTGAATACAATTAACACTAATTGATATAAATCACATGGGTACAATTAACACTCTGGGCCCATCTTTTGTTTTTATACTTGTCTCATTATCGCCCCCTGTTGCCTCACACCATTATTGCTTTTGTCATTTAATCACTCCTGCCTTCCATCCCATCACAGACCTTTCCCTTTTTGTTCTTTCCACAACCACCACCCCCCACACCTTTTCCCCTGCTCTGTATTTGCTTAAAAACTGTTAAATCTCGAACATCTTCCGGTTCTGATGAAAGGTCATCGACCTGAAATGTTAGCTCTGTTTCTCTCTCCGCACCTGCTGAGCGCTTCCTGCATTTTATTACAGTTAAAAATAACTAGTCAGCAGAAGCGATCATGTTGCCAATCAACCAGGGAGCAGTGCTGATGAAAAACATGGGCAATGTGTAGCACAGAGTATCCCACCATGTCATCTGAGAGAGGATGAAGCGAGGTTAGTGGCCCTCAAAGGAGGAGAACTAAGAATGAAATGAAGTTTACTAATGAATTTCAAGCTATTACTATCAAAGGGTACGAAAGTTAAATTAATCTCAATCCCTTTGCACGCAGTACAGCTAGAGATAAGGTCAATTGAAAAAATTAATCATCCAAACAATTACCGGAAACTCCCACACAATTAGTAATGCTCCTCTTCCCACTCCCGCATTGATACCTCTGGGGTCCCCCAAGGACCTATCCTTGGCGCCCTCCTATTTCTCATCAACATGCTGCCCCTCGGCAACGTCATCCGAAAACACAACATCAGGTTCCACATGTGCGCTGACAATACCCAGCTCTACCTCGCCATCACCTCCCTCGATCCCTCCACTGTCCCTGATTTGTCACATTGCTTGTCCGACTGGATAAGCAAAAATTTCCTCCAACTAAATATTGGGAAGACCGAAGCCATTGTCTTTAGTCCCCGTCACAAAATACGTTCCCTAGCCACCGACTCCATCTCTGTCCTTGGCCACTGTCTGAGGCTGAACCAGACCATTCGCAACCTTGGCATCCTATTTGACCCTGAGAAGAGCTTCTGACCACATATCCGCTCCTTCACCAAGACCGCCTACTTCCACCTCCGTAACATCGCCCGTCTCTGCCCCTGCCTCAGCTCATCTGCTGCTGAAACCCTCAGCCATGCCTTTGTTACCTCTAGACTTTACGATTCCAATGCTCTTCTGTCCAGCCTCCCATCTTCCACCCTCTATAAACTTGAGCCCATCCAAAACTCTGTTGCCCACATCCGAACTCACACCAAGTCCCGTTCACCCATCACCCCTGTGCTCGCTGACCTACATTGGCTCCCGGTCCAGGAATACCTCAATTTTAAAATTCTCATCCTTGTTTTCAAATCTCTCCATGGCCTCGCCCCCTCCCTATCTCTGTAACCTCCTCCAGCCCTACAACCCTCCGAGATCTCTGCGCTCCTCCAATTCTGGCCTCTTGTGCATCCCTGATTTTAATCACTCCACCATTGGTGGCTGTACCTTCAGTAGCCTAGGCCCTAAGCTCTGGAATTCTCTCCCTAACCTCTCTGCCTCTCTACCTCTCTCTCTCCTCCTTTAAGACGCTCCTTAAAACTTACCTCTTTGACCAAACTTCTGGTCACCCATCCTAATATCTCCTTATGTGGCTCGGTGTCAAATTTTGTTTGAAAATCGCTCCTGTGAAGCACCTTGGGATGTTTATTACGTTAAAGGCGCTATATAAATGCAAGTTGTTGTTGTTGTTCGGTTTAAATATTTTGTACCTGTGTATAAATTTGATAAATATAGCTAAGATTTTACAGTTCTAAATTTTATTGCCGTTTGTGCTTCTGCATAAACTCTTTGCGTGTGTGGGTGAGAAAAATGTATACAGATGGCATTGGCTGAGTTTTTAAAGAACAGTCTAGGGGCTAAAAGGGTTGCATTATCAGGCACCGCACTTCAGGAAGGACATATTGGCTTTGGAGGGGGTGCAACGCAGATTCACCAGGGCTAAAAGGGTTAAATTATGAGGACGGGTTGAAGATACTGGGCTTGAGTATAGAAGATTAAGGGGTGTTCCAATTGAGGTGTTCAAGATGATTAAAGGATTTGAATGGGTAGATAGAGAGAAACTATTTCCTCTGGTGGGGGAATCCACATCAAGGGGGGCATAACCTTAAAATTAGAGCTAGACAGTTCAGGGTAATGTCAGGAAGCACTTGTTCACACAAAGGATAGTGGAAATCTGGAACTCTCTCCCCCAAAAAGCTTATTGGGGCAGGGGTTCAATTGAAAAATTTCACAACTGAGATTAATAGATTTTTGTCAGGTAAGGGTGTTAAGGGTTATGGAACCAAGGCGGGTAAATTGAGTTAAGGTACAGATCAGCCATGATCTAATTGAGTGGTGGAACAGGCCCGAGGGGCTAAACGGCCAGTTCCTATTCCTACTTTCCTTGTCTGAAAATTTAAATGGAAAGCTTTTCCATATAGAACTGGGAAGAGTTAAAAATCAGGAGACTGATCAGCAACTGCATTATCAATGGTTTTACTTTAAAACCAACATCCAGTTCATCCCTGTTTATTCACTCTTACAATGATTTGCATAAATGTTGTGACCTTTGAAAAATACAAGCCATTAACTTATTCTGAAACATCTGTGCTGTTTGCCTATTGCAAAGCGATATAGGCTATATCTACAGCACGCATTGTATTTGGTTTCAGATGGGTATCTACAGTTGATTCTCAATTTCTGTAGTGCGTCTGGCAAAGGATGTCTCCCGTATTGATTAAATTCCAAGGTGGGGGTATTTCATCAAATCACAAGAGTTATTCACAGCTGTAAGATTCACTCATGCATTTGAGTGTTAATGCTATCAAAAATGATTTTTTTTAACTAAAATTAGAAGTACAACTTTGGCAAAATTACCTGATGTAAAGGTGTGACGATGATCATTAAGGTGCTGAGTTCCAGAACTTTGACCATCTCCCGTGATGTTACCCACAGGGAGTCAACACCAAGTGTAGTCTTCAGGTGAGCTGGGGATGGAGGGCAGTTTTAAGGTCATACATTCTGGGGAATTTTTATTTTTAGAAGTCCATTTTAAATGCCAATGCCCACTTTTATTATGATGTGGAGATGCCGGTGATGGACTGGGGTTGACAATTCTAAACAATTTTAGAACACCAAGTAAGAGTCCAACGATTTTATTTGAAATTTACAAGCTTTCGGAGGCTTCCTCCTTCCTCAGGTCAATGTCAGGAACTCCTCGAAGCCTACGCATTTATAAATCACAGAACAATACATGATGATTACAGATAGTCTTTGCAACTGCCCGTTGAGAGAGGCAGAAACATCCGGAAGGCAGAGAAAGCCAGCAAATGACCCGTTATATTAAAAACAGATAGCTTTTTTTCGCTGGTGGGCTTACGTGTAGCGTGACATGAACCAAAGATCCCGGTTGAGGCCGTCCTCATGGGTGCGGAACTTGGCTATCAATTTCTGCTCGACGATTTTGCGTTGTCGTGTGTCTCGAAGGCCGCCTTGGAGTATGCTTACCCGAAGGTCGGTGGCTGAATGTCCCTGACTGCTGAAGTGTTCCCCGACTGGGAGGGAACCCTCCTGTCTGGCGATTGTTGCGCCATGTCCGTTCATCCGTTGTCGCAGTGTCTGCATGGTCTCGCCAATGTACCATGCTCTGGGGCATCCTTTCCTGCAACGTATGAGGTAGACAACGTTGGCCGAGTTTGAACCATGCACCTGGTGGGTGGTGTCCTCTCGTGTGATGGTGGTGTCTGTGTCGATGATCTGGCATGTCTTGCAGAGGTTACCATGGCAGGGTTGTGTGGTGTCGTGGACGCTGTTCTCCTGAAAGCTGGGTAATTTGCTGCGAACGATAGTCTGTTTGAGGTTGAGTGGCTGTTTAAAGGCGAGTAGTGGAGGTGTGGGGATGGCCATAGCGAGGTGTTCGTCATCATTGATGACATGTTGAAGGCTGCGGAGAACATGGCGTAGTTTCTCCGCTCCGGGGAAGTACTGGACGACGAAGGGTATTCTGTTGGTTGCGCCCCGTGTTAGTCTTCTGAGGAGGTCTATGCGATTTTTCGCTGTGGCCCGTCGGAACTGTCGATTGATGAGTCGAGCGTCATATCCCGTTCTTACTAGGGCGTCTTTCAGCATCTGTAGGTGTCCATCGCGTTCCTCCTCGTCTGAGCAGATCCTGTGTATTCGCAGGGCCTGTCCATAGGGGATGGCCTCTTTGATGTGGTTAGGGTGGAAGCTGGAAAAGTGGAGCATCGTGAGGTTGTCAGTGGGCTTGCGGTAGAGTGAGGTGCTGAGGTGCCCGTTGTTCCGGATGTTTCTGCCTCTCTCTCTCTGTTTTTTTTCTCCTGTTTGTTTTTTTTTTGTTGACTGTATATTCGGGGGCTCTGTAGGTAACACCTCTCTGTCTGAACACGGTGATTGCCTTGGCAACGGGCAGTTGCAAAGACTTTCTGTAATCACCATGTATTGTTCTGTGATTTATAAATGCGTAGGCTTCAAGGAGTTCCTGACATTTACCTGAAGAAGGAGGAAGCCTCCGAAAGCTTGTAAATTTCAAATAAAATCGTTGGACCATAACTTGGTGTTGTAAAATTGTTTACACTTTTATTATGGAAACAGCCTATGTAAATCTTCCAGAATCATCCGCCATTCTAGCCTCTGTTTCCCCCTTCATTATGTACGCTTGCATGTAGCAGGTGAACATACTGTGAAAGGACCTTAACTTGGCGGGAACCCGTGGGGTGGGTGTGCATCGCCTGCTCTCAGACACAGTGGTTCGGAAAGATTCCGTTCTCCCGACCTAGCGGACATCTCCAACTGCATCGTGAATAGTGTGGGCACCTGCCTTCTTCATGCTAATGCCCCTCGCCCCAGGAATTCAGGCAGAATCAAGGGCATATACTGGCCAGCAGTACTCTGCCATCACCCCTGTGCTCGCTGACCTACATTGGCTCCCAGTTTAAAAATTCTCATCCTTATTTTCAAATCCCTCCATAGCCTCGCCCCTCCCTATCTCTGTAATCTCCTCCAGCCCTACAACCCTCCGAGATTTCTGCGGTCCTCCAATTCCGGCCTCTTGCTCAACCCCGATTTTAATCGCTCCACCATTGGCGACCGTGCCTTCAGCTGCCTAGGCCCCAAGCTCTGGAATTCCCTCCCTAAACCTTAAACCTCTCCGCCTCGCTACACCTCTCTCCGCCTTTAAGGCGCTTCTTAAAACCTACCTCTTTGACCAAGCTTTTGGTCACCTGTCATAATATCTCCTTAAATAAAAACAGGAAATGCTGGAAAAGCTCAGCAAGTCAGGCAGCATCTGTGGTGAAAGAAACAGAGTTAACGTTTCAGGTCGAAGACCTTTTGTCAGATGCTGCCTCACTTGTTGAACTTTTCCAGCATTTTCTGTTTTCACTTCAGATTTCCAGCATCCGCGGTATTTTGCTTTTGATGTAATATCCCCTTACGTGGCTCGGCGTCAAATTTGGTCTGATAACACTCCTGTGAAGCACCTTGGGACCTTTTACTACAAATTGTTGTTGTTACAGTGTTTGTGTGGAACTCAGAGCTCATCAAGACCAAAGCATTTACCTAACTGCCCGTGTAACTGCATCTAAT
Source organism: Heptranchias perlo (assembly GCF_035084215.1). Lineage (NCBI taxonomy): Eukaryota > Metazoa > Chordata > Chondrichthyes > Hexanchiformes > Hexanchidae > Heptranchias > Heptranchias perlo. The sequence goes on along the minus strand of NC_090339.1, from coordinate 59,937,636 downwards.
GATGAAATGTTTTTGCATAGAGTTATAGAATCATGGAAACGACAACACACAAAAGGTCATTTGTCCCATCGTCCCAGCTCTTTGATCTGCTTTAATCCCATTTTCCTGTCCTTACCCCGCATCCTTTTATGTTCCTTCATTTTAAATACTTGGACAATTCCCTCCAAAATGATGTTTAGTTATAATCTTATATAAGTGCACAGCAAGCGTTAAGCAGATGTTCAGTCATGGCTCTAAAAGTTTGCACAGGAAATTTAAAAGTATTTTCCAATCAGTTTTTAACCTAATTAGAGCCATGCCGTTCAGGGGTGACGTCAGGAAGCACTTCTTCACACAAAGGGGAGTGGAAATCTGGAACTCTCTCCCCTAAAAAGCTGTTGAGGCTGGGGGGCCAATTGAAAATTTCAAAACTGAGATTGATAGATTTTTGTTGGGTAAGGGTGCTAAAGGTTACTGAACCAAGGCATGTAGATGGAGTTAAGATACAGATCAGCCATGATCTAACTGAATGGCAGAACAGGTCTGAGCGGCTGAATTGCCTCCTCCTGTACCTATGTTCCTAATTAATTGCGCATCGATTTTTCAATGGGGCACTTGTGAAGAGTGAATACTGAAAGCTCTATCTATGCTTAATACTAACATTCATTCCGCTGCATTAGAAGTGATAGAAATATAACACTCAGAGTGCTGTCGTTTGCATAAGTTTCCTTTCCATAAAATAATGACTTCACACTATAACTGAACCTCCATTTTCCTGCAGACAGATATAAAGTAAGTGCAATTTGATCCATTGTTTCTGAGCATAACAGAATATATCGCTGTTACAGAAAAAATGTTTTTTAAATAACAAATCCCAGCAGGGCAACATGCCAGAACGTACAGATGTGTTTTTTAAAAAAACCTCTGGACTTCCCATGGCACTAGTCATTTAATCATAGGCAGCAGCAGAAGTATAGCAAATGAGATTAAAGTAGGTAACTGCCGCCGTGAAGCGAGAACAGGCACAATGGGCCGAATGGGCTCCCTCTGCGCTGAAATTTCTAAAATTCGATGGATGTTCAACTAAATAACGCATTTCCATTCTCAAAACACTGCAATAGCTTAACATTTTTCCAGACAGATGCTACTTAGAATTACATGGAATGTACAGCATGGAAACAGGCCATTCGGCCCAACAGGTCTATGCTCCAAACAAGCCTCCTTCCACCCTACTTCATCTCACCCTATCAGCATAACCTTCTATTCCTTTCTCCCTCGTGTTTTCATCCAGCTTCCTCTTAAATGCATCTGTGCTATTCGCCTCAACTGCTCCTTGTGGCAGCGAGTTCCACATTCTAACCACTCTATGGGTAAAGAAGTTTCTCCTGAATTCCCTATTGGATTTATTAGTGACTATTTTATATTTATAGCCCCTAGTTTTTGGCCTCCCCCACTAGTGGAAACATCTCTCTCAAACCTTTTCATAATCTTAAAGACTTTTATCAGTTCACCTCTCAGCAAATCGCAGAGGCAGAGAGTGAGCGTGCACTGAGTGTTTCTGACACCTCTTTGAAAATATGGTGAATTGAAGTTCCGCTCCCACTTTCACATCAATGCTACGTGGGTTAGAGTCCATGTTTGACATGAAAATTGCTCGTGTTACTCAGTGGTCAGGTCCCAACCTAATCACGAGCGCACTAAACCAAACTGAGTGAGATCTTTCCAGTAGATTGTCTCACACCACTGGAGTTTCACACCAGATGGAATATAAGACCAGTCCATTTTGAAAATGGGTTAATAAAATGCTCAGATAGTCTGTTGGACCTGATAAATGAAGTACTGAGTCCTTTTAATATGATGAGAAAGTGTACACTCACACTCCTAACACTAAGAAACAATCAGCAGGCGGATCAGAGGTTGGTGCATGCATTTTTTTTTCAAAAAATATACTTTATTCATAAAATTTGCAGCAGTACGTACAATACAGTTGTCATATCACATGCCAAACGTACACAATACAGATTATACAATTTGCAGGTTACATCAAGTACAGTTCAATGAACACATTGTACATAATTACAGTTCATGACACTCTGGGGTGTCTCATTGCATTACACTCAATACAGATTATTGATTACAGATTCATTACAGGTACATTACAGATTCATTACAGCAATTTGAATTTTACATTCTGCCCGGGGGGGATTTCCCTGATTGCAGCCCCTCGGTATACAATGGCGGGAAGGCTCTAAACGGTTGCCTTTCCCCACAGAGCCTTTGCGGCGGCCGCACCCATCCTCAGTGCGTCCCTGAGCACGTGGTCCTGGACCTTGGAATGTGCCAGTCTGCAACACTCGGTCGAGGACAGCTCCGTGCACTGGAAGACCAGCAGGTTTCGGGCAGACCAAAGGGCGTCTTTCACCGAGTTAATAGTCTTCCAGCAGCAGTTGATGGCCGTCTCAGTGTGCGTCCCCGGGAACAGCCCGTAGAGCACAGAGTCCTGTGTTACGGAACTGCTCGGACGAACCTGGACAGATACAACTGCATCTCTCTCCAGACCTTCCTCGCAAAGGCGCATTCCAGAAGGAGATGGGTGACGGTTTCGTCTCCACCGCAGTCTCCTCTGGGACAGCGCGCGGTGGCGCTGAGAGTCCGGGAGTGCATGAAGGATCTGACGGGAAGGGCCCTTCTCACCACCAGCCAAGCTAGGTCTTGGTGCTTGTTTGAAAGTTCTGGCGATGAGGAGTTCTGCCAAATGACATTGACAGTCTGCTCGGGGAACCAACTGACAGGATCCATCGTCTCCTTTTCCTGCAGTGTCTTGAGGACATTATGTGCGAACCACTTACTGATCACCTTGTGGTCGAAAGTGTTTCTTTGCATAAACTTTTCGCGAAGGACAGGTGGGGCGGAACGGTCCAACTGGACGGAATGTTCCGTGGCAGCGTGGCCAGGCCCATCCTTCGCAACACCGGGGATAGGTAGAACCTCAGCACGTAGTGACATTTTGCGTTTTCGTACCAAGGGTCTATGCACAGCTTGATGCAGCCGCACACGAAAGTGAGGGCCACGTTGGGCACGCCTTTCCCCCCTTTCTCCAGAGATTTGTACATCGTGTCCCTGCGGACACGGTCCATTTTTGATCTCCAGATAAAGCGGAAGATGGCTCGGGTGACTGTCACGGCACAGGAGCGAGGTATGGGCCAGACCTGTGCCAAGTACAGCAACACCGAGAGCACCTCACACCTGATGACCAGGTTTTTGCCCACGATCGAGAGGGATCGTCGATCCCACAGTCCCAGTTTCTGCCTCACCTTGGAAATACGCTCCTCCCAGTTCTTGGTGCACGTCCTGGCCCCCCCGAACCAGATCCCCAGCACCTTCAGGTAATCCGACCTGACGGTGAAGGGGACAAAGGATCGGTCGGTGGGCAGAATGCGAGTTGCAACCCAGAATATAACTCTGGTCTTGCCTGCTACGTTTGCATTCTACAGCTACCACTTTCAGGTCAGTAATGTAGTTTAAACTGTAGCTTTAGGGTGTAAAAGACATAGAGGCCTAAACATGAGGTTGGAAAAAAAATGATTTTTCAATAATACATGCATTGAATAAGAAAAAAAGAACGTAGATTTATACAGCACCTTTCATGACCTCAGGATGGCCCAAAGCACTTTACAGCCAATGTACTTTGAAGTATAGTCACTGTTGTAATTTAGGAAACACAGCAGCCAATTTGCACACAGTAAGGATCCACAAACAGCAATGGAATAACGACTAGATAATCTGTTCTAGTGATGTTTGATAAGAGATAAATATCGGCCAGGACACTGGGGAGAACTCCCCTGCTCTTCTTCGATATAGTGCTACGGGATCATTTACGCCCACCTGAGAGGGCAGACGGGGCCTCGGTTTAAGGTTTCATCTGAAAGACGGCACTTCTGACAGTGAAGCACTCAATCAGTACTGCTTGAGTGTCAGCTTGGATTTTGTGCTGAAGTCTCTAGAGTGGGACTTGAACCCACAACCTTCTGAGTGCTACCACTGAGCCATGGCTGACACCTAATGAATAAAGATCGTGGCTAGAGGTTGGCCCTTCACATGTAGTAAGGGGGACAGATGAAGCATCTATCCTGAGGGTATACAGGATAATCATCAACCCCTTTGAAGGTGTGGCAGGAGCAAAGATACAGTTCTTTCCGGTCTAGTGATAAGCTTTAGTTTAGCTTAGATTCGTTGAAATTACAGCACAGAAGGAGGCCATTCTGCCCATTGTACCTGTACCGGTACTAGCTGTTCGACTGGAGTGGTTTAGTTTAATTAAGATAGCTTAAAAATGTCAGCGGGCGATGAAATCATTAATACAATGATGCTCAATCACTGGTTGTATTTTTGCAAGTCTCCCTGTTCACCAACTGATAAAATGCCTTACAAGACACTTTGACAGTTAACAATGTTCATTCAAGTGAAAACGTATATTTTAAAGACCTTTCTAAATTTTGTTCAATTGTCAAGATTCCATGATGATCTAGAAGACATGACATTTTGATTTCCTTAAGTGATCTGATTAATCATCTATCCATGTTTGACTTTTCCAGTGGCAGTTCTTCCAAATCATTGATTTCAGAGGGTGGTCTCAGAGGACACTTGTCCACAATATCCAATTTCCCTGATGGCCTAGGGCACAACACCACCATGGTGAGATCTTATTTTCAGGTAGTCAAAGATGATATTGATCCACTCACACGGACTGTGCAATTTCCTTTGCCTTCGGGGAAGGGGGCTATGTATCCACGGCTCCCAGTTCCTCTAGAAGCCACAGATACTTTCTCATCAATCCATAAGTTCCCCTCCAAGTCAAGCACCATCCATACTTGGACATATATCACTGTTCCTTCATGACCGCTGGATCATTTGAACATAGGAACAGGAGTAGGCCATTTAGCCCCTCGAGCCTGTTCCGCCGTTCAATGAGATCATGGCTTATCTGTGACCTAACTCCATATACCCACCTTAACCCCCTAATCCCTTAATACCTTTGGTTAACAAAAATCTATCAATCTTAGATAGAAAATTAACAATTGAGCTAGCATCAACTGTCGTTTGTGGAAGAGAGTTCCAAACTTCTACCACCCTTTGTGTGTCGAAGTGTTTTCTAATCTCACTCCTGAAAGTCCTGGCTCTAATTTTTAGGCTACGTCCCCTAGTCCTACACTCCCCAACCAGCAGAAATTGTTTCTCTATATCTACCCTATAAGTTCCCCTTAATATCTTGAAAACTTCAATCAAATCACCCCTTATTTGTCTATCTTCCAGGGAATACAACCCTAGTTTGTGTAATCTCTCCTCATAATTTAACCCTTGGAGTCCAGGTATCATTCTAGTACACCGACACTGCACTCCCTCCAAGGCCAACATATCCTTCCTAAGGTGCGGTGCCCGGAACTGAACACAGTACTCCAGGTGTGGTCTAATCAGGGCTTTGTACAGCTGTAGCATAACATCCTACCTAACAGCACTGTGGGAGAACCTTCACCACATCGACTGCAGCGGTTCAAGAAGGCGGCTCATCACCACCTTCTCAAGGGCAACTAGGAATGAGCAATAAATGCTGGACTTGCCATCAACGCCCACATCCCGAGAATCATAGAATCTTACAGCACAGAAGGAGGCCATTCAGCCCGTCGTGCCCATGCCGGCTCTTTGAAAGAAAGTGAATGAAAAGAAAGAGTGAATTTTCCAACTATGTGCAGGGTTTGATTCCAAAGAAAATTCAGGAGAATCTAATTATGTCGATACCGCAAGCACCAGCTCAGGTATAGGTGCATCTCATTAATTGTGCATTCACCAACCCGGATCTTTAAGCCTGAAACACATTCACTGCCAGAAAAGACACAAATACGCTCGAACTCCCTCAGAATCCTTCATTTGATGGGAACTACTGACAATAGGGAGAAGAAAACTGTTAACAAATAAATAACTTGTGAAGAGGGAAAGAAGTAATTAACATGCATTTAGATATGTCTTTCAAATCCTCATGGCATCCCAATGTGCTTCACAGCAAATGAGTTACTTTTGAAGTGTGGTCACTTTAAACATGACAGCTAATTTGCACACAGCAAGGTCCCACAAACAGCAATAAGATAAATGACCATTGTTGTTTTATGATGTTGGTTGAGGGATGAATGCTGGTCAGGACACCAAGAGAACTTGTCTGCTCCTCTTCAAATAGTCCCATGGGGCCCTTAATGCCCACATGATCAGGCAGATAGGAGTTGATAAAATGATCAGACGGTCTATTGGACCTGATGAATGAATTACGCAGTCCCCTTTAATGATATGAGAAAGTGGACACTGCCATTCCTAGCGCTAAGAAGCAGTCGCTAGGCGGAACAGAGGTTTGTGCATGCGTGAGAGTGGGCAGAACGTGAGTTGCAACCCATAGTATAGCTCTGGTCTTGCCAGCTATGTTTGCATTCTACAGCTACCAGTTTCAAATCAGTAAGTTTAACCTCTTATCTGAGAGGATCAGAACCTCAGACAGTGCAGCATTCCCTCGCTACTGCACTGAAGTGTCAGCCTGGATTTTGTGCTCAAGTGCCTGGGGTGGGACTTGAACCCACAACCTTCTGGCTCAGAGGCAAGTTTATTATCACTGAGACTAGCTGATAAGCATTCATTTTTTTTGGGCTGTATTTACACTTGTATTTAATTCGAGAATCAATTGGAAAGCCATTAATATCTACCTGGACAATCACACAGGAACTAACGGTCACATATGCTATACAAGCAAATGGAGGTTAGATGACCAATTGAAGATGAAACTATGCATATCGCCAGTTTCCAGTTCAAGTCAAGGTGTTTTAGCCATGGTTCAGTGGGAAACACTCTCACCTCTATGTCAGAGGCTTGAGCACAAAGCCTAGGCTGAAACTCTAATGCAGTAATGAGGGATATACTGATGGAAGTGGCATATTTCAGAAGCAACGTTAAACTGAGGCCCCATCTGCTTTCTCAGGTGGACATAAAAGGTCCCATGGCACTATTTTGAAGAAGAGCAGGGGAGTTTTCCCCGGTGTCCTGGCCAATCTTTATCCCTCAACCAACATCACTAAAAAACAGATTATGTGGTCATTATGTGGTCATATGAGGGTAAACCAGCAAGAAATATAAAAACAGATTGCAAGAGCTTCCACAAGTATATAAAAAGGAAGAGATTAGTGAAAGTAAACGCGGGTCCTTTAGAGGCAGAGACGGGAGAAATTAGAATGGGGAATATGTTATTAAGGACGTAGTAACAGGAAACTTAGAAAATCATATATGATTAGGCAGATTCAACACAGTTTTATGAAACGGAAATTGTGTTTGACAAATTTATTAGAGTTTTTGAGGGTGTAACGAACAAGGTAGATAAAGGGGAACCAGTCGACCTGGTATATTTGGATTTTCAAAAGGCATTCAATAAGGTGCCACACAAGAGTTTGTTACACAAGATTAGGGCTCATGGGTTTGGGTGTGAGATATTAGCATGGATTGAGGATTGGTTAATGGACAGAAAACAGAGAGTAGGAATAAACGGGTCATTTTCAGGTTGGCAGGTTGTAACTAGTGGGGTGCTGCATGGATCAGTGCTTGGGCCTCAGCTATTTACAATCTATATTAATGACTTAGAAGAGGGGACAGAGTGTAATGTATCCAAGTTTGCTGACGATAGGTGGGAAAGTAAGGAGGACGATGCAAAGACGCTGCAAAGAGATGTAGACAGGTTAAATGAGAAGGTGGCAGATGAAGTATAATGTGGGTAAATGTGAAATTATCCACTTTGGTAGGAAGAATAGAAAAGCAGAATATTTTTTAAAAGGTGAGAGACTAAGAAATGTTGGTAGTCAAAGGGATTTGGGTGTCCTTGTACACAAATCACAGAAAGTTAACATGCAGATACAGCAAGCAATTAGGAAGACAAATGGTATGTTAGCCTTTATTGCAAAGGTGTTGGAGTATAAGAGTAAGGAGGTCTTGCTGCAATTATATAGGAATCTGGTGACATGGAGCACTGTGTATAGTTTTGGTCTCCTTACCTAAGGAAGGATGTAGTTGCTTTAGAGGGGGTGCAATGAAGGTTCACTAAATTGATTCCTAGGATGAGAGGGTTGTCCTATGAGGAGAGATTGAGTAGAATGGGCCTATACTCTCTGGAGTTTAGAAGAATGAGAGGTGATCTTTTTGAATTGTATAAAATTCTTAGAGGGCTTGACAGGGTAGATGCCGAGAGGCTGTTTTCCCTGGCTTGAGATTCTAGTCATGATGTGGAGATGCCGGTGATGGACTGGGGTTGACAATTGTAAACAATTTTACAACACCAAGTTATAGTCCAGCAATTTTATTTTAAATTCAAAAGCTTGTGAATTTAAAATAAAATTGCTGGACTATAACTTGGTGTTGTAAAATTGTTTACAATTGAGATTCTAGAACTAGGGGTCATAGTCTCAGGATAAGGGGTCAGCCATTTAGGTCCGAGATGAGGAAAAGTTCCTTCACTCAGAGGGTTGTGAATCTTTGGAATTCTCCACCCCAGAGTGCTCAGTGGTTGAGTTTATTCAAGACTGATATCGATAGATTTTGGACATTAAGGGAGTCAAGGGATATGGGGATAGGGCAGGAAAGTGGGGTTGAGGTCGAAGATCAGCCATGATCTTATTGAATGGTGGAGCAGGTTCGAGGGGCCTTATGGCCTACTCCTGCTCCTATTTCTCATGTTCTTTTATTATCACATTGTTGTTTGTGGGATCTTGCTGTGCACAATTGGCTGCCACGTTTCCTACATTACAACAGTGACTACTCTTAAAAAGTACTTCATTGGCTGTAAAGTGCTTTGGTTTTTCCTGACACTGTGAAAGGTGCTATATAAATGCAATTCTTTCTTTCTTTTATTGTTTAATCATATCTTCACATTTTGGAGGGAAATGCCTTTTGCTTTTCATTATTTTTTTCCATCCTGTTCCTGTTTGATATTATCTCTGGCATTGTATTAGCCTCAAGGTATTTCTCTATTCTACACAGAGCGATTACAAAGAGTATTGTACAGTGCTGCTTTTTCTGTCTGCCTCTCACTGTGCATGTGTATCTGTTAATATATGTCTTAGCTGCACTTACAGCCCAACATTCCAGATATTCTGACCTCAGGTAAAATAAAATGTTTATTTAAGGTTTTAATTTTCTTTGGTAGCGCACAGGTTAACAAGGTGTGTAAAATGTGTGCTATTTTAGCACTCATTAACCTATTTGTTTTAAACCGAGCCCTATTATATGACACTTGAATGATTCTGAAGTACAATACTTACCCAATGATGATATTGTTCCTGTCAAGTAAATTACTGCAAAATGTGATACAATTCCAATCTGGTACAGTAGCAAGCCTCTGAGAAACAGGAGCATTTTGACAAATTTCCTATGATAAACAACATGAATGACAAATTCCTTTGAGAATGGTTGTAGCATGTCAGAGTCTTTTGGCCGGCGCAGACACGATGGACTGAATGGCCTCCTTCTGTGCCGTAAACTTTCTATGAATCTATGATTCTATGAGATGTTAAACCGGGGCCCCGTCTGCCCACTTAGGAGGATGTAACAGATCCCATCGCACTATTTCGAAGAAGAGCGGGGGAATTCTCCCCGGTGTCCTGATCAATATTTATCCCTCAAACAACACCACTAAAAGCAGATTATCTGTTCATTATCATGTTGCTGTTTGTGGGATCTTGCTGTGTGCAAATTGGCTGCCGCGTTTCCTACATTACAACAGTGACTACACTTCAAAAGTACCTCATTGGCTGTAAAATGCTTTGGACATCCTGAGGTTGTGAAAGGCGCTATATAAATGCAAGTTCCTTCTTTCTTTCTTTCCTCTAAAACAGAAGAGATTCAACCAGTGACAACTCACCTGGTGAGGCAAGTGAGGCACTGCCTCACCAAGAATGGTCACCTACCTCCCTAATGTGAACATTTTAACCAACTGTATTTAGTTTTGTTAGTTAAGTTTTATCAATAATAAACCAAGAGCATGTAATAGAATATTAATTAATTGCTACTAAAGTATAAGTCATGAGTTAATGGGGGCGAAATTCAATGTTGCTGGAAGTTGACTTCAATGGAAAGGACGATCGGGCGAGGAGCATGGCGGGCGGTCATCTCCTACCACCTGTTTTGTACCCTCGCCAAAGCTTAATTTTACGCTCAATATTTCTACATAACAAAACATGCAGTGTGTTCAAACTAAAGATATTGCTCATGTGAGAAGGACCCGTTGCCATGGCAACAAGTTAGCTTGCTTACCCTGATTCATAACTTGCCTAAGGAGGCAACGGGTGACCATCTCTGCGGAAACGGGAATTTGTGGGACTTGAGTTGGGATGTTATGTAAGAAAATGGCGTAGGTTAAGACTGACAGCAATATTGCGTGCGATCTTCAACAGAGGGTTTTTCTCTTAGAGAGCGGAAGGGTGCAATCGTAAAACAAGGCCGGATTGCACCAGCACTGCAAGTCATCAAGAAAAATCTACTTCCTGGTACTTTTTCAGCAAGCATTCATTTTAAATGTTTAGCTTTTGTGTATTATTCATTTTGCCATAGTTCAAAGTATGTGTAATGTGTTTTATTTGTTGTTCCATTGCAATTGCAGATCATTTTGTTACTGGCCTAACGAGGAAGGGGGCATTGCTGGATCTGGTTCTGGGGAATGAGGTGGGTCAAGTGGAGTAAGTGTCAGTGGGGGAACATTTAGGGAACAGTGATCATAGTATCATAAGGTTTAGATTAGCAATGGAAAAAGAAAAGGGACAATCTAGAGTAAAAATACTTAATTGGAGGAGGGCCAATTTCAGTGGGTTGAGAACGGATCTGGCCCGGGTAAATAGGAATCAAAGATTGTCAGGCAAAACTGTAATTGGACAATGGGCGGCCTTTAGAGAGGAGATGGTTCAGGTGCAGTCTAGGTATTTTCCCACGAGGGGGAGAGGTACAGCAACCAAAGCCAGAGCTCCCTGGATAACGAAAGAGATAGAGAGTAAGATGAATCAGAAGAAGGGGACATATGACAGATGTCAGGTTGATAATACAAATGAGAACCTGGATGAATATAGAAAGATCAGAGGGGAAATGAAAAAGGAAATAAGAGGGGCAAAGAGAGAGAATGAGAATAGACTTGCAGCCAACATAAAAGGGAATACAAAAGCCTTCTTTAGGCATGTAAACAGTAAACGGGTAGTTAGAGGAGGGGTGGGGCTGCTTCGGGACCAAAAAGGTGACCTACTTATGGAGGCAGAGGGCATGGCGGAGGTACTAAATGAGTACTTTGCATCTGTCTTTACCAAGGAAGAAGATGCTGCCAAAGTCACAGTAAAAGAGGAGTTAGTTGAGATACTGGATGGGCTAAAAATTGATAAAGAGGTGGTACTAGAAAGGCTGGCTGTACTTAAAGTAGATAAGTCACCCATGGGATGCATCCTAGGTTGCTGAGGGAAATTGTGGAGGTACTGGCCATATTCTTCCAATCATCCTTAAATATGGGGGTGGTGCCAGAGGACAGGAGAATTGCAAATGTTACATCCTTGTTAAAAAAAGGGCAAAAAGATAAACCCAGCAACTACAGGCCAGTCAGTTTAGCCTCAATGGTGAGGAAGCTTTTAGAAATGATAAACCGGGACAGAATTAACAGTCACTTGGACAAGTGTGGATTAATTAAGGAAAGCCAGCACAGGTATGTTAGAGGCAAATCGTGTTTAACCAACTTGATTGAGTTTTTTGATGAGGTAACAGAGAGGATTGATGAGGGCAATACAGTTGATGTTGTGTATATGGACTTCCAAAAGGCATTTGATAAAGTGCCACATAATAGGCTTGTCAGCAAAGTTGAAGCCCATGGAATAAAATGGGCAGTGGCAACATGGATACAAAATTGGCTAAGTGACAAGAACCAGAGTGTAGTGGTGAATGGTTGTTTTTCAGACTGGAGGAAAATATACATTGGTGTTCCCATGGGTCAGTAATAGGACCACTGCTTTTCTTGATATATATTAATGACTTTGACTTGGGTGTATAGAGCACAATTTCAAAATTTGCAGGTGACACAAAACTTGGAAGTGTAGTGAACAGTGAGGAGAATAGTGATAGACTTCAAGAGGACATAGACAGGCTGGCAGAAATGGCAGACACGTGGCAGATGAAACTTAACGCAGAGAAGTGCGAAGTGATACATTTTGGTAGGAAGAATGAGGAGAGGCAATATAAACTGAAGGGTACAATTCTAAAGGGGGTGCAGGAACAGTGAGACCTGTGGGTATATGTGCACTGGTCGTTGAAGGTGGCAGGGTGGGTTGAGAAAGCAGTTAAATAATGCATACGGGATCCTGGGCTTTATAAATAGAGGCATGGAGTACAAAACCAAGGAGATTATGATGAACCTTTATAAAACACTGGTTCGGCCATAACTGGAGTATTGTGTCCAATTCTGGGCACCGCACTTTAGGAAGGATATGAAGACTTTAGAAAGGGTGCAGAAGAGATTTACTAGAATTCAATTCAGTTACGTGGATAGACTGGAGAAGCTGGGGTTGTTCTCCTTAGAGCAGAGAAGGTTGAGAGGAGATTTGATAGAAGTGTTCAAAATCATCAGGGGTCTAGACAGCGTAGATAGAGAGAAACTCTTCCCATTGGCGGAAGGGTCGAGAACCAGAGGACGCAGATTTAAGGTGATTGGCAAAAGAACTGAAGGCGACATGAGGAAAAACTTTTTTAAGCAGCGAGTGGTTATGATCTGCAATGCATTGCATGAAAGGGTGGTGAAGGCAGATTCAATCATGGCTTTCAAAAGGAGATTGGAAAAGTACTTGAAGGGAAAAAATTTGCAGGGCTACAGGGATATGACGGGGAGTGGGATTAACTGGGTTGTTCTTACAAAGAGCTGGCATGGGCTCGACAGGCCGAATGGCCTCCTTCTGTGTTGTAACCATTCTATGATTTTATGATTCTATTTTCTTCCCCATTCTTCATAGTGATTGGGAATTGGATAAGGTAGAATCATCATAGAATCATACAGTACAGAGGGAGGACATTCGGCCCATCGTACCTGTGCAGGCTCTCTGGAAGGGCTATCCAATTAGTCCCACTCCCCCTATTCTTTCCACATAGTAGGCATGTGTCTTCTTGTTGTGCCACTTGTACATTTACCTGTTTGTTACTTCTTCATCTTAGCGGCTTTTTGCTTGTTTTAAGATGTTCCAATTGATGTAGCATTCTATGCCCTTCTTTCAAACTCAACGTGGGACAATTAGGGACCGGAGATCCAATTTTGTCATGTTAATATATGAGGCCATGTATCGTGTGTGTCACACCAGTCAAAAAAGTCACGGGCTGACACTACTTGCAAAGTATATCTGTGAGAAATGAAAGCATCAAAAGAAGCTTAGTGTTGGATGAATTCATAATACTGAATTACTTCAGAATGGAGCAGGGATGAGGGACTCCAGTTATGTGGAGAGACTAGGGAAGCTGGGATTGTCCTCCTTAGAGCTTAAGGGGTGATTTAATAGAGATGTTCAAAATTATGAAGGGCTTTTGTAGAGTAAATAAGGAGAAACTGTTTCCACTGGCAGGGGGGTCGATAACCAGAGGACACAGAATTGAGATAATTGGCAAAATAACCAGAGGGAGGGGATGAGCAGAATTTTTTTTACACAGCGAGTTGTTATGATCTGGAACGCACTGCCTGTAACGGTGTTGGAAGAAAGCAGATTCAATAATAACTTTCAAAAGGGAATTGGATAAATATTGAAAAGGAAAAATTTGCAGGTCTGTGGGGAAAGAGCAGGAGGGGAGTGGGACTAATTGGATAGCTCCTTCAAAGAGCCGGCACAGGCACGATGGGCCAAATGGCCTCCTTTTGTGCTGTAAGACTCTATGATACTGTAGGAAACAATGGCAAGTGAAGCAAAGTACTCTGAAAACCTATACCCTGGCAGAGGAAGACTGGAAAATGACAGCCTTGCAGAAAATCCCAGCGACAAACAAATGTCACAGGGAATGACAACCAGGAGTGTCACAAGCCTTGCAGTGATGAGACACACATGAAAGCTGAGCACCATAACAAATCTCGACCAGGAATTTGCAGCAAATCACTGAACATTACAGTCAATCCACTAGAAGCAGAGTAATAGCAGTGAATCCCTGTGCTTGTTACATGTTAATCAGTAATATTCCAGAAATTAATATCAGTTAGAACGTAGTGATGAATTAACATTGCAATGAGAAGTAAGAAAGCAGTGCGTTGCAATGTATCAATGATAAAACAGCAGTTTTGAATTACTGTGCGAAGTTTACGTGGGAACCAACATTATGTTAATGATGATGTCCTAGGCATTGTTAAAAATTGAGGTGAAAAATGAGCATTGCATTAAATCATTGTGAGAAGGGAAAGTATTGCTGTGAGCAATTGTGGGAAATGAGCAAATCACTGAGAGATAAGAGCATTGTGACAGGTCGTTACAGGGACCAGCAGCATAACAAGTACACTGCAAACTTCTGTTCGAAACTAGAGTTATGGGGAGTTGCAAAAAAGAAAGAACTTGCATTTACACAGCACCTTTCATGATCTCATGACCTCCCAAAGCCCTTTACAGCCAATGAAATACTTTTTGAAGTGTAGTCAATGTTGTAATGCAGGAAACGTGGCAGCCAATTTGTGAATAGCAAGGTCCCACAAACAGTAATGAGATGGCCAGATAATCTGTTTTAGTGATGTTGGTTAATGGATAGATATTGACCAAGTCACTGGGGAGAACTCCCCTGCTATTCTTTGTAATAGTGTCATAGGAACATAGGAACAGGAGTAGGCCATTCAGCCCCACGTGCCTGCTCCGCCATTTGATAAGATCATGGCTGATCTGTGATCTAACTCAATATACCTGCCTTTGGCCCATATCCCTTAATACCTTTGGTTGCCAAAAAGCTATCTATCTCAGATATAAATTTAGCAATTGAGCTAGTATCAATTGCCGTTTGCGGAAGAGAATTCCAAACTTCTACCACCCTTTGTGTGTAGAAATGTTTTCTAATCTCACTCCTGATAGGTCTGGCTCTAATTTTTAGACTGTGCCCCCTACTCCTAGAATCCCTAACCAGCGGAAATAGTTTCTCTCTATCCATCCTATCTGTTCCCCTTAATATCTTATAAACTTCGATCAGATCACCCCTTAACCTTCTAAACTCCAGAGAATACAACCCCAATTTGTGTAATCTCTCCTCGTAACTTAACCCTTGAAGTCCGCATATCATTATAGTAAACCTACACTGCACTCCCTCCAAAGCCAATATGTTCTTCCGAAGGTGCAGTGCCCAGAACTGCTCACAGTACTCCAGGTGCGGTCTAACCAGGGTTTTGTATAGCTGCAGCATAACTTCTGCCCCCTTGTACTCTAGTCCATCAGGTTGAATTTTTTTTTTATTCGTTCATGGGATGTGGGCGTCGCTGGCGAGGCCAGCATTTATTGCCCATCCCTAATTGCCCTTGAGAAGGTGGTGGTGAGCCGCCTTCTTGAACCGCTGCAGTCCATGTGGTGAAGGTTCTCCCACAGTGTTGTTAGGAAGGGAGTTCCAGGATTTTGACCCAGCGACAATGAAGGAACGGCGATATATTTCCAAGTCGGGATGGTGTATGACTTGGAGGGGAACGTGCAGGTGGTGTTGTTCACATTTGCCTGCTGCTCTTGTCCTTCTAGGTGGTAGAGGTCGCGGGTTTGGGAGGTGCAGTCGGAGAAGCCTTGGCGAGTTGCTGCAGTGCATCCTGTGGATGGTACACACTGCAGCCACAGTGTGCCGGTGGTGAAGGGAGTGAATGTTTAGGGTGGTGGATGGGGTGCCAATCAAGCAGGCTGCTTTGTCCTGGATGGTGTTGAGCTTCTTGAGTGTTGTTGGAGCTGCACTCATCCAGGCAAGTGGAGAGTATTCCATCACACTCCTGACTTGTGCCTTGTAGATGGTGGAAAGGATTTGGGGAGTCAGGAGGTGAGTCATTCACTGCAGAAAACCCAGCCTCTGACCTGCTCTTGTAACCACAGTATTAATATGGCTGGTCCAGTTAAGTTTCTGGTCAATGGTGATCCCCAGGATGTTGATGGTGGGGGATTCAGCGATGGTAATGCTGTTGAATGTCAAGAGGAGGTGATTAGACACTTTCTTGTTGGAGATAATCATTGCATAGCACTTGTCTGGCACAAATGTTACTTGCCACTTATCAGCCCAAGCCTGGATGTTGTCCAGGTCTTGCTGCATGCGGGCACAGACTGCTTCATTATCTGAGGGGATGCGAATGGAACTGAACACTATGCAATCATCAGCGAACATCCCCATTTCTGACCTTATGATGCAGGGAAGGTCATTGGTGAAGCAGCTGAAGATGGTTGGGCCTAGGACACTGCCCTGAGGAACTCCTGCAGCAATGTCCTGGGGCTGAGATGATTGGCCTCCAACAATCACTGCCATCTTCCTTTGTGCTAGGTATGACTCCAGCCACTGGAGAGTTTTCCCCCTGATTCCCATTGACTTCAATTTTACTAGGGCTCCTTGGTGTCACACTTGTTCAAATGCTTCCTTGATGTCAAAGGCAGTCACTCTCACCTCACCTCTGGAATTCAGCTGTTTTGTCCATGTTTGGACCAAGGCTGTAATGAGGTCTGGAGCTGAGTGGGCCTGGCAGAACCCAAACTGAGCATTGGTGAGCAGGTTATTGGTGAGTAAGTGCCGATTGATAGCACTGTCGACGACACCTTCCATCACTTTGCTGATGATTTAGAGTATACTGATGGGGCGGTAATTGGCCGGATTGGATTTGTCCTGCTTTTTGTAGACAGGACATACCTGGGCAATTTTCCACATTGTCGGGTAGATGCCAGTGTTGTAGCTGTACTGGAACAGCTTGGCTAGAGACGCAGCTAGTTCTGGATCACAAGTCTTCAGCACTACAGCCGGGATGTTGTCGGGGCCCATAGCCTTTGCTGTATCCAGTGCATTCAGCCATTTCCTGATATCACGTGGAGTGAATCGAATTGGCTGAAGACTGGCTTCTGTGATGGTGGGGATATCGGGAGGAGGCCGAGATGGATCATACACTGGGCACTTCTGGCTGAAGATGGTTGCAAACGCTTCAGCCTTGGTAAGAAACATGGTGAAAACAGCAGAATAATTCCTCTGAGGAAATCTATGGTATGGTGGGAGGAGGGGAGGAGAGGGGGAATTCTTTTCTGTGATTGGAAAGAAAGAACTTGCCGTTATTGCCTTACCTTCTCGGGGCACTTCACAAACAATTAATTACTTTTCCTTTTCAATTTAATGCGGGCAAAGTGCGGCAGCCAATTTGCCACAGCAAAAAATGACAAGTTGATCTGTGTTTCTAGGTGGCGTTAGTTGAGGGAGGGCACCGAGACACCAAGAGACCTCCCTGTCCTTCTTGTAATAACGACTCAGAATCTAACTTCTACCAGAAGTTACTTCTGGAACAGGCAGACAGGCCATGGTTTCACATTTCATCTGAAAGGCACCATCTCCAACAGTATAGCAGAGTGCTACCAACTGAGCCAAACTGACACTGGGATATACATAATGGAAATGTCAGGAAAGATTGAGCAGGCTGCAGCTTTTTTCTCTGGAAAATAGTAGACTAAGAGGAGACTGATAGAGGTCTTTAAAATTATGCTGGGGTTTGATAGGGTGGACTTGGAAAAATTGTTTCCACTGGTGGGCGAGTCCAGAACAAGGGAGCATAAATATAATGTAACCACTTACAGACCAGATAAAGAAATTAGGAGGAATTTCTTTACACCGAGAGTGGTGAGAATGTGGAACTCATTGCTTGAAGCAGATAACATTGACACATATAAGGAGAAGATTGATGCATACAAGAGGGAGAAGGGAATGGAGAGATACGGTGATGGTGGTGGGGGAGAGTGGGAATAGGTAATTAAAGTGGGAGGAGGCTTGTGTGGAGAATAAACACTGGCATAGATCAGTTGGGCTGGATGGCCTGCTTCTGTGCCATAGATTCTATGTAGTAGCCAGTTCCAGTTATGTCATGTTGAATTTTGCACTACAAATAGCACACCGCAGTGGTGAAAACTTGTACAACCGAAGGGCTTTGAAATCAAGGTAAAAGCAGGGATTGGAATCATTTTGCCCGCAGTAGTGTTGCTGCCTGCATATCAATCACAGAGAGCTGTGAGTTAGTAGTTTTTTCCTTTTGGTGTAATAGACAAAAAAGTTTAATTTTCCACATGGAATTAGACACAGTCATAATGATATCTTATAAAGCACACAAGGTTGAAAATGCCAGTTAGTGCACCAGATTAATCTAAACGAACCAGCTATTTCTCACAAGTATTTATTGCACTAAATGTGTATAATGCACATACAAAGTAAAGTTTAATGGATCAGTTACACTGTGGTTTTTGTATTGATTGCTATGTAATTTTCTCGTGCTGCTTTGACATTTCCAACATCTGGGAACTTTTTAAGCTTTGCTTGTAAACTTTTTGGCGATGGCAAAGATCAAACTGTCCCAGCAGTTCAAGGAGAAAATGGTGGGCCTCCTTGTTCAACTGCTGCAGTTCTTGTGCTGATGGTACTCCCACCATTGGTATTAAGAAGGCAGGTCCAGAACTTTGACCCTTCATTATTGTTGGGTCAATGCACTGGCCATTCTTACCTAACACTAGTACGAGGACTGACAAGGAGAGGGCTCGCCACCACCTTCACAGGGCAACTAGGGGATGGGCAATAAATGCCGGCCTTTTCAGCGACGCCCACATCCCGAGAACAAATATAAAAATGGAAACGACATTTGAGCAACTGCCTGACTAGAGAGTGGGGAGGAGCCAATCCTATAACTCAGCCCTGTCGAACCTGCGCTATTCGACGCATCTTCCAATGTCAAACCGACCCTTGCAGAATAACAGATGGCTCCCACTTCATTGGACAAAGACGTAGTCATAAATCTATTATACCTGTAACTACCATGATTAAAGAGCAATTGGGATTAATTATAATTTGCAATCGTGCAATCAGAGTGAAGCTTTCTGCTATAGTAAGCAAGATGTACTTTAAAGAAATACCTTCGCTTATTATATTGTATAGTTGTCTTAAAGGGGCAGTGACACATGTAACATACTTGAAAAATAATCCGTCTTACAATTATAACTGCTTATCTGAACTCCTGGCTACCCTTTATGCAAACAGAAAAAGGTCCTAGAACACTTAAAAAAGTGACAATACAAGTAGCCAGACCTTCCTCACAAAATCAACATTTTCTTATTTTAAGAGGGCTTGTACTGATGGAGAAAATATTTTACAAGCCTTCTATAAAATATAATGAAAAAATAGTATTGATATGTTAATATAGTAAAAAGAAAAGATTGATTGTTAACTTAACTTTCATTGAAAGCTTTCTGGAAGTCCAGTATGCTATTTCAGGGGGCTTTCCAACATTCACTTGGGATGACAACTCCTTGAATTACATTTAATTTTGTTGCAATAAAATCATAACTTTCACTGCACATGGTTTTTTTATTGACCTTCACTATGCATCATAATATCACAGTGCATGTGGCCTCCAGGTACCTGTACTGCCTATTTAATGTGTTTTCCGACTGTGAGAGCGGACACCACTTGCATATATATTTTGTCTGTGGCCATAGTACCTGTGCTCCCTTAACTGAAGGGCCAGTCTGCTGGTATCGTTGAAATTCAGTGTGCCTTCTGGGCAGAGCATGACTACAGCTGATGTAACTTTGTCGGTGCCAGAGTGTCCTGTGTCCTGAGGTCTGCGCATTTGCTTATTTTTAGAGGTTTCCCTAGAAGACACTTGTGCCTGATGCTGGCACAGAGCTGAATTTGACATCTCCGTTATTGTGCTGCTCCTGTACCTGTGCATACATGTTACTGCTGGGGGGGCATCTCCAGGAGACCCAAGCATCACTTGGAATGCACATATCCGAAGACTATTGCACTTATGATTGAAGCTGGTCCCTCACCAATAGCAAACAGTATTGCATGTGTTTAATAAGTCTCTGATAAACTCAGGATGACCACAGGCTCCAGCCTAAGATCCCCAAACAGGAATGGCCAATGTAATGTGTCTGTTCCCTGCACTTAATGGCCTGACAACACCCCCTCACCTCTTCATCTTCCTCGCCGCTATGGGATGCAACACTCGCTGCTCACTCATGGCTCTCACTCAGTGGAACTCTCAGATCCCGGTACTAAGTTGATTGGGGTGAAAAGAGAAGTGTGTCAGTAAAACCAGGAAACCTAACGACTAGCACGAGGAAGGAAGAAAATTGACATATCTAGATGTGTACTCCCAGTGAAGGCAAGACCCGGACGGAGCCCCTGAGCAGAACCGGTTAATTCATGCTGCAACTGTGAAAATGACAGTTGATGAAGCGAGCATAGGGGCGAGCAGGGCAACAAATAATGCCACTCCTTAAGGTGCCAGTTTGTCAAGTGTAGATATTGATGCTGCTGAAAAGTTTTAATGGATCAGGGTGGGAGCGGGGGCGGGGGAGGGGGGGTGGTGTTGTAAGAGAAGAGGGAAGGCCTCGAATGTTCTTAGTCCCCAGTGGCCCAAGAATACTTAATGCCACTCTGTGTATAGAGCTATGGGTTTCAATGCATAACTTTGGAAAGCCTTAAGCTGTCATATTCCCTATTCCCTCCACCACCGGCGCACTGTGGCTGCAGTGTGTACTATCTACAGGATGCACTGCAGCAACTCGCCAAGGCTTCTTCAACAGCACCTCCCAAACCCGCGACTTCCACCACCTAGAAGGACAAGGGCAGCAGATGCATGAGAACACCATCGCCTCCAAGTTCCCCTCCAAGTCACACACCATCTTGTTGACCGGAGGTCACCGGTTACGGTTACTGGCTATCTCGAGTTGGACATATAACATTGTTCCTTCATCGTCGCTGAGTTAAAATCCTGGAACACCCTATCTATTGTGGGGGCATCTTCACCACACGGACTGCAGCGGTTCAAGAAAAAGTCTCACCACCACCTTCTCAAGGGCAACAAGGCATGGGCAATAAATGCCAGCCTTGCCAGCACACCCATATCCCAAGAATGATTTTTTAAAATTGAAATGTGCGCTTAAAGCTCATATTAAAACAAACAACATTTGCAGTTCCATTTTCTCCTTACCTTGGACCCTATCCTCACGACATAGTGCAGTAGATTTTTATTTTCACCATCTGGGCCTTAAGCATCGCCTGGGCAGAGAGCAGAAAGGGAAATCTGATGGATAGGATCGGACGTCGGGAACATAACATGGCTGATTTTCCTTCCCTTGTAAGAATTCCCACCTGCACTTATCTGTACTCTGCTTAGACGACGCTTACTGCTAAGCATTGCCTGAATTACGTAAGAACATAAGAACATAAGAAATAGGAGCAGGAGTAGGCCAAACAGCCCCTCGAGCCTCCTCCACTAATTAATAAGATCATGGCTGATCTTTGGCCTCAACTCCACTTTCCCACCCGATCCCCATATCCCTTCAAGTCCAAAAATTTATCGATCTCAGTCTTGAATATATTCAATGACTGGACATCCACAGCCCTCGGGGGTAGAGAATTCCAAAGATTAATAACCCTCTAAGTGAAGAAATTCCTCCTCATCTAAGTCCTAAATGGCCTTATCCTAAGACTATGCCCCCTAGTTCTCGACTCTCCAGCCACGGGAAAGAGCCTCTCAGCATCTACCCTGTCAAGCCCCCTCAGAATGTTATATGTTTCAATGAGGTCACCTCTTTCTTCTAAATTCCAGAGAGTATCGGCCCATTCTACTCAATCTCTCCTCATAGGACAACCCTCTCATCCCAGGAATCAATCTGGTGAACCTTCGTTGCACCACCTCTAAGGCAAGTATATCCATCCTTAGATAAATGACGACACTTCAAAAATACTTAATTTTCTGTAAAGTTCTTTGGGACGTCCTGAGGTTGTGAAAGGCGCTGTATAAATGCAAGTTTTTTTTCTTTTTCTAAGGCGGAGAAGACTAAAACCTGCCCCAATACTTCGATAACACCTTCCAGGACGTTGATGCTTCTGAACTAACATTAACACACTCAGCCCCGTAGGCCTGTGAGTTAATCCAACCCTGCCTGTCCTGGCATGTATAATTGAGTCAAGATGTCTTAATGAAGGCAGAGATTTTAAAAGAGGGTCACATCGAATTTGCATTGTGTATTCCTTGACCTCACTTCATTAGTGGGCTGTTATCTGCACTCGAAAATGTTACCCTGCTTTTCATTCAGCCCGTCAATAAAAGGATGGCCATTAAACAAGGGTTAAGGTTTGACCATTCTGATTTCTCCTCAGTGTACAGCTGCATTTATGGCCTGTTTGCAAGAAATGGTGACGAAACAGCTGGTTAGCTGCTTGAGATGTATGAAAATGATCTCAGTGCAGGCACACTGATTCTGCCAGGCCAAATTATCAGATTCATGAGGCATCGACTCACCAGTTTCATAGACAAGTACAACTCAAAACCAGAACCGAGTGTACTTCAACACATTTCTATGTGAGTAAAGTATACTCCCTAATAACTACTTAAGACCAGTCACTCAGAACATGGTCCTATAATTATCTCTGCATATGAATAAATTAGGAATGGACGAACATTCATAGAGAATTTGAACAAACTACAGCAATTGGAAGCCTAATTACGTTGTACATTGGTTACTAAGGATGTGTTACTGTTAGTCTATGTGAGCAAGGCATTTTTATCAATCACTACATAAAGACATATAGCACCTTTTCAGGATGTCCCAAAGTGCTTTACAGCCAATTAAGTACTTTTGAAGTGTAGCCACTGTTATATTAAGCCAAAATAACGGTGGGGCTAATGGCACTCGCCGTTATTTATGTGTAAATGTTACAGCAACTTCAGGCGAGGAGCAGACGTGCGGTTAAATGTCAATATCCAAAAGTTTCTGTCCGAGATGTGCCACTCCACCATTAGCTTCGTAAAAATGGCACCTCGCTGTCTGCCTCACCGTTGAAATGCATTGAATGGTGTGAAGTTGCTGTATTTGCACGGTAGATATGAACTAAACTCATCACAGAAAAGTATTGTCGTTTCAAGAATTTTAACAATGTGATAATTGTTAATCACTGCCAATCAACATCTCTGGCACTGAAAATTAACTATTACAAGAGTGGAGGCTCATTCCTTCAGGTATTAATAGTTGGAGATTTTAAAAATGTCATATTTTAAACATTTTTTTTTACTTTTCCTTCCTGTCCCTTTTCTCTCTCTCTTAATCCAATCTTTCTTTCCCTCCCTTTATCTCTCTTTCTGCACCTGATTTGACATTGAATTCACTCACTCTAACTTACATTTCCTGACGATTTCCTACTCACCTGACGATTATCTCCTTCGTCAGGTGAGTAGTGAAACAACAAAGTGATAATGACCAGATAATCTTTTTCACTACTCACCTGATGAAGGAGATAATCTCCGAAAGCTTGTGATTTTAAAATAAAATTGTTGGACTATAACCTGGTGTTGTAAGATGCCTTACATTTGTCCACCCCAGTCCATCACCGGCATCTCCACATCATTGCATTTCCTTTTCAGTCCTTGCACTGTTAATTTCTCAATCCTTCAATCTGAGTGGTTAAGGAGATACCCAGTTGCTTACCCTGTTCACTCAGGTCCCCGATGCCCTGTTTCCCTCACTGTGATGTTATCAGCTCGCACTTTCAGCAACTTAGTGGCTAAAAATGTTTTAAGTTGAAGGGTGCAGGGGTAAGTCTAACTAACAGCAGACGCCATTAGATGCCCTGCTACAGCAAAATCTGGCTCAACATAGAAAACACAGCAGCCAATTTGCTCACAGCAAGGTCCCACAAACAACAAAGTGATAATGACCAGATAATCTGTTTTAATGATGTTGGTTGAGTGATAAACATTGGCCACAACACTATGATCTGAAAGCATACATTAGCGACTGCTAATGTATTAATTATTCATTTGATAGCATCCCTTTGGTCAGCCTCACTGATATTACTTATTTGTGCCATTATTACTGCAATATACTGTATATCTAGCATGTTGTGGTGGCAATAATGGGAACACTTTCCTTGAGAGTGTTCTGAGGTATTTCAGTTAAGAACGCAAGATCAAACTCACATCTGTAGCCTGGTGTTGGTTAGAAGGCAATTACAGACTGACAAACCCATATTGAATGCGGCAGCGTTAGGTTGGCAGCATTTAGTCCGAGTGAGTGTTCGGAATGTTTGGATAACGATTTTGAGTTCTTTCACTTTGCTGCGTTTTGCTTCTCCGCGCCTGTATGCCCAACTCGCCTAAAACATTCGCCGCATTTTGTAACCACCTTTGAAATAAGATTTTGGTGTAATATTTGGCGAGTTGTCACCAATGGTTTGGGGAATACGTCTCACCCTCGATTGAACATTAAAAAACCGACTCAAAACCCCCCACCCTGAACTGATACCCATCACAAACGGCTAGCAACATAACTGATATTCATTCTGGCCACAGAGAGATTGTACCGGCATGTGCCAGTGTAACCACTCGTTCCCTGTTTGTGCCAAACAAAATTGGGTGGAGTTCAGATCAAAGTTCCAGCCGCTTGGAGCCTGGTCCGAAATCTTAAACCGGTTTCTAAATCCCTGCCATCCTTTACTGCAGCAAGTTACAAGACGATGCACCTATCCCGGGCTATAAATGGAGCAGCATTTAATAGTCTCGCTAAATAATACAGCCGTGCTCAGCGTTAGCAGAAAGTGTGTACACCCTGATTGCAGGCATTGATCAGTCACACCAGGATATCCACGTCCCGTTTTTTAATCGACCAACTAAATGGCTAAAAGGAACTCATTTAGTGCACATTAATCAGACACAAGTGTGCTTCGCTGGCGCAGAACGGAGAATTGGATTTGGGAATGTTGGGGGGTTTTTTGTGTGTGAGAAGCGATTGCTGTTTTGAGGCCAATGGAATTCAATTGAAGTTTGACTCATTGGGAACAGGTTGTGCTAAAGATAGTGAGCACCTTCCTCCATGCCTTTATTGTGTGTAATCCGCCCAAAGCATTTGTGTTCATCTGAAGCGAAGTTTGCAAATGTAATTTCTGACGATTTGAGGTTTTTTTTTAAAAAAATGATGCTCGGTGCGATCCTCAAATTTAAAAATCGTCACTAATTCCTGCATCAATTATCTGAAATGCAGCGTTAAACAGTGCGCATAAACCTTGAAGTATATTTAAGTGATGAACGCAATATGCACTTGACCTTGGAGGGTTTTATTTTTTTATCTTAGTGCGGGGGGGGGGAGAACATTACTTCGAAAGTCCACATCGATCCGCCCATTGCAGAGTTAATCGGATCCCAGTGAGATTCTCCTCGGCGTGCGTGACGTGACCATTGGCAGCCGATTGAAGGAGGAGGTTTAAACGAAAAACTCTCCACCGACAGAAAGCGATCACTCCCAGCTTTCCCTCCCTTTGCAAGTCTCTCATCGAACTGCATTCGACAGGCAAACTCCTAACTGTTTGGCTACAAGCAATCAACCGTGGGTCCGCTCGATGCCAGTTCAGTATCTCAACAACAACAAAAAAACACACACACAGAGAGAGAGAGAGAGAGATAGCACTGAGATGCCGCCGTGGGTCGGTGCAAGCGATGAACTCCCCGAATTTAACAGCAGAGAATGAAAACAGGCTCTCCCGCTGAGTGAGTCAGACTGTCTTGTAGTCTGCCCTGGTGCTTTATTCCCGGAATGCGAACCGCGGACCACTGAATGCTGTCCTCGGTAAGAGGTGAGATTTTACCCAGTCTATAGATGGGAATTTAGACATTAAATGTGCGATTGTGTGTGTGTTTTTTTTTTAACATGCAAGGTCGATTAAAGGAAGTGAGATCGCTCCTACTTTTTGTTTGCTAGCTAGAGTTATTTCAGCGTTGACTATAAGGATTTGTTTCTGTTTTTTTTTTCCCCTCTTTTTCTTTGAATTTAAGGTGTACTGGAACTCCAATCTACCCCAACGGGGGGACCATCTGAAAATGCTGAGCTGCGTCTTGGTGTTATGTATGTTTGCAGTGACTGGCTTTTCTTCCAAGACCCCGTCAGAGAGCCGTAAAACTGCCAAAGACATCTGCAAGAATCGCTGTGCCTGCGAGGAGAAGGAAAATGTGCTGAATATTAATTGCGAGAACAAAGGCTTTACCAAGGTTAGCCCGCTCCAGCCGCCGCAGAATCGCATCTTCCAGCTCTTCCTCAACGGCAACTCGCTCACCAAGCTCCCTCCCAATGGCTTCATAAATTTCACCAACACTGTTACCCTGCACTTGGGAAGCAATGGTTTGCGGGAGATCCGAAACGGGGCTTTTCATGGCCTCGGGACTCTTAAGAGATTACACTTGAACAACAACAAACTAGAAGTGTTGAGGGAGGAGACCTTCCGTGGGTTGGAGAATTTGGAGTACCTGCAGGCCGATTACAACTACATCACCAGTATCGAGGCCGGCACTTTCAGCAAACTGAATAAGTTAAAAGTCTTGATCCTGAACGACAACTTGCTACCGAGTCTCCCGAACAACGTGTTCCGCTTCGTCCTGTTGACGCATCTCGATCTGAGGGGCAACCGGCTAAAGAAATTGCCCTTTGCCGGGGTTTTGGAGCACATTGGTGGCATCATGGAGATCCAGCTGGAGGAGAATCCTTGGAACTGTACGTGCGACTTGGTCCCTCTAAAAGCCTGGCTTGACACCATCTCCTTCTCTGTTGGGGAGATGGTGTGCGAGACGCCATTCAGATTGCATGGGAAAGATGTCACCCAGTTGAATAAGCAAGACCTTTGCCCTCGGAAGACCGCCATCGACTCGAATCTGAGGGTCCTGCGCCCCTCCATGGCTGATTCCCATTTGCAGCCGTTGCCACCTACTGTTAACTCGGCCCTGACACCGGCCAACCCGACCTTGAGAGCGGCAAAGGCCAGCCGGCAACCCAAGACCCGCATCCGACCCACGCCTGTCCCCAACGCCAGGCAGATATTCGGACCTATCATGGTCTATCAGACCAGATCTCCCGTCCCGGCCATTTGCCCGAACATCTGCTCTTGCAGTTTCCAAAATTCAGACAATGCTTTCAATGTGCACTGCCACGAGAGAAGCATCAGAAACATCACAGATCTCCACCCCAAGCCCTCTAACCCAAAGAAACTCTACCTTACCGGGAATTTGCTGCACATTGTGCAGCTGAACGATCTGAGGGACTACAGGGCGCTGGAGCTGCTACACTTGGGAAATAATCGGATATCTGTTATCCAGGAAGGCGCCTTTGGAAACCTGACTAATTTGCGTAGACTTTATCTCAATGGGAATCACATTGAAAGATTGTCGCCCGCTATATTTGTTGGGTTGCATAAGTTGCAGTACCTCTACTTAGAATCCAACGTGATCAAGGAAATTCTGCAGTACACCTTTCATTCTTTGGCGAGACTCAATCTGCTGTATCTCAACAACAACCTGCTGAGATCTTTGCCCACCAACGTGTTTGTGGGCACGAATCTGACTAGGTTGAACCTGAGGAACAATTACTTCTCTCATCTGCCAGTGAGGGGTGTCCTAGACCAGCTGTCTGCTGCTGTGCAGATAGACCTCCAGGAGAATCCCTGGGAGTGCGCCTGTACAATCGTCGCTCTGAAGAACTGGATGGAGCAGTCCAGAGGCGGCGTGGTCGTCAACGAGGTGGCTTGCGACTCGCCTGCGAAGTACGTGGGGAGACTGCTCAGATCCCTCAGAAACGAGGAGATCTGCTCGGAATACTCCGACCTGGTCGCCGCCACCCTCGCCATCACGCACAGCTCCAGCCTCCTGTACAGCGGCAGCGAGACTCCCAGTCCAGAAACTGCCCAGACCAGTGCAGTCCCACTCTCGGTCCTCATCTTGGGTTTGCTGGTGGTCTTCATTTTGTCCGTCTGCTTCGGGGCCGGCCTGTTCGTCTTCGTCTTAAAGAGGCGCAAGAGCGGGCAGAGTGGTCACAGCGGTTCCCCCAACAACTTGGACCTCAACTCCTACCAGCTGCGGTATGGGTCTTACAACGCGGAGCCGGGCGAGAAAGCGGAGGCGCACGTCTACAATTACATCTCTCACCCGGTGGGACAGATGTGCAAGAACCCGATCTACATCCAGAGGGAAGGGGAGCAGGTGGCCTATTACAGGGACCTGCACGAGTTGAGCTACAGCGGAGTGGAGGTGAAGAAGTCGAGCCAGCTCTCTGGTCCCACTTACTCCATCAGCACGGTGGAACTTTTGGAGAAGCAGCAGCCGCCGCAGCAGCAGCCGCCGCCGCCTCCCCTGCTCGCCAGGCACTCGGAATCTCTCTACCAGAACCTGGCAGAACGCGCAAAAGTGCTGCCAAGCGGGATTAACGCTCACTACAGTTTCTGCACTTTGCCCAAGCGCCAGTTCGCCGCGTCCCACGATGTCAGGCGCCAGGACCAGGACAGGTTCAACAAAACGACGTTATACGGGACGCCGAGGAAACAGCCCGGGCAGCCGCCGAAAAGCGAGAACCTTTCGCTCCAGGGGAAATTTCACACAGAACCAGACTACCTCGAAGTGTTGGAAAAACAGACTGCCATCAGCCAGCTGTAGAGAGAGAGAGACAGAGAGAGAGAGAAAAAAAAACACAATAAAAAATAAAGCTTAACTACTAAAAAAAAATACAGGAATGGTTTATTCTAACAGGACCTGCAGTTCAGTGACTTAACCTGACTCGTTCCAGTGGTGAGCGTTAATACACCAACTCCAAAATCCCATTGATTTCTCTGCTCTATAAATGAAGAACTTTATATATAATTATTGGACGTGGCGTTCATTGCTAAGTTGATTTCATAATTGCCCCATATACACACACAATATATTCCTATTATTTGTTTTTGGTTTCAGCTTATTACTGATGTTAGCAGTTTGATCCTATTGTATAAGTCTGGTGTTTTAAAATTTCCAAAGACCTGCTTTTTTTATCGCGAGCTGTATATGTATCTATACAGTATATAGCAGGAAAGGGATCATTTTTGACGGAGGACATTAATTACAATACCCAACACAAGCCGCTGGACGTTTGCTTTCTGATGCTTGAGGCACTGCGAGATTAGCAACGTTAGATCTCCGCCGTTCTTCAGCCTTGTATCTTGGGAGCTGAACTTTTTTGAAGTGGCTGTATCTGTATCGTATTAAAATACAACAAATGTAAGTTAGATTCGTGTGCTGGGTTTGTATATAAAAGAAAAGTATTTTTTTTGTAAATACGCCAGCCCTGTATTATTTATGAATCGATTACCCGAGACCGGAAATATTAACTGCATCTTTTCTTCTCGTCCAAACATTTTCTTCAAATGTTCCAACAAGTGAGAGACGTTTTAAAAATGATGGGACAAAGAAAGATTAAGGACCAAACTCGATGTCAACACTTCTCATGAGTCCGTCAGTCCCTAGAAACAATTCAAGCTAATTTCGTTATTATAATATTGCGATCACGTAGGCGATAAGTGTTTTCCCATGAAATATAATTGGGGCTTGCACTACCAGAAAATCCTTTTATTTGCCAGCAGAGAGCAGAAACAACCCTACACCCCACTTGAGTGAAGCTATGATAGACACAATATCAGGTCATGATAGAAATGTAATTTATTAGTATAGTCAGTGGGACTGAATTATAAAATAACTTTTTGATGATTAAATGAGTAAAAGGGAAGTTTTATTAACTTTTTTTCCACTATTGGATATAAAGTTGACAGGTTTAGATTTTGGAACATTCGCTTAGCCAGGTGATACCCATTTTGTTTGGCTAAATAAGTTTTACTGCAAAGTCATAATACAAAAGGTAACAATTCAAGCCCTAATCAACACATTAGAACGAGATATTTTAATCATTGGCTTTATTACTAAATTAGCATTTTTCAGCAATTTCCAATGAGAATTGACTATTCCTTGTGATAGTCTACATGTTTACCCATCACCCCTGTGCTCACTGACCTACGTTGGCTCCCAGTCCGACAACACCTCAATTTTAAAATTCTCATCCTTGTTTTCAAATCCCTCCATGCCCTCACCCCCTCCCTATCTCTGTAACCTCCACCAGCCCTACAACCCGCTGAGATCTCTGCGCTCCTCCAATTCTGGCCTCTTGCGCATCCCTGATTTTAATCGCTCCACCATTGGCGGCCATGCTTTCAGCTACCTAGGTCCTAAGCTCTGGAATTCCCTCTCTGAACCCCTCGGCCTCTCGACTTCTCTTTAAGATGCTCCTTAAAACCTACCTCTTTGACAAAGCTTTTGGTCACCTGTCCTAATATCTCCTTATGTGGCTCTGTGTCAAATTTTGTTTGATAATCGCTCCTGTGAAGCGCCTTGGGACGTTTTACTATGTTAAAGGTGCTATATAAATGCAAGTTGTTGCTGTTTTCGATGTATTATAGTTTATAATGAAGCTTGTAGCATTTGCAATCATATGTATGCACTGTTAATTATTTGTATGTACAAAATTTAGTTACTTTTTTGTATGTGGAAATCTTGTAACACAAAGTTATCTGCCCCAAATATTGTACACCCATTGTACAGTGTGTCCAAAATGAATCATAAGTTGTTTATCGTTGAAAGTAAACAAAGTAAAGCCTAAGAGATTTACATTAAAAAAAAGACCATGCCTCAAGCAAGCATTAAAAAAGGCTTATCAAAAAGAAATTATATATCAGATATTGTTAATCCAGATAAATGTATTTAAACATGGGAATGCCTTTAAGGAAAGAACTTGCATTTATAGAACACCTTTCACAACCTCAGGATGGCCCAAAGCCAATAAAGTAGTTTTGAAGTGTAGTCACTGTTGTAATGTAGGAAACACAGCAGCCTATTTTGCACACAGCAAGGTCCCACAAACAGCAATGTGATAATGACCAGATAATCTGTTTTTTTAGTGATTTACTTTGTTATTCACTTTTTAAAAGGCTTATGTTATTTCTTAAGTGTTAACTGAAGATTTTAATTGCTTGTTATAGGAACTCTGGACCTTGACCTCATTAATCTTTTCTATGTAACCATGGAAATTGCTAAAAATCTGCACATTTTTGTCCATTTTTAATGTCACGTTTTCAATCCAAAAATTTGAAACTTCTGTTAACCACATCAAATTTGTTTGACTAACTTGGAGTCTTTGTCAGTCATTGTGGAGCAGATGACCAGATAATTTAATTTTTGCAGGGTTCACAATATCAGATTAAGATTAAGAGCAGAGTGAAAGCTATTGTTTTTTGCTGGTTATCTTTTTTATATGAAAAATAGTCAGAATGAAATCCTTTGTACATGTTTCAGATATCGTGTACACATTGTGTAAAAAAAATAATGTTGCCTTGTAATCATACCCAGTTTAGGAGTGCTTTAATATTCATACATTTCAGGAAATGCTTCAATTGCAGTTTAAGTACAAAAGATTAGTTGATTAATGAGAAAGAAAGAAAGAAATTACTTGCATTTATATAGCGCCTTTCAAGACCTCAGGATGTCCCAAAGCATTTTACAGCCAATAATGTACTTTTGATGTGTAGTCACTATTATAATGGCATTAGACTAAGTGAACATTTGAATTCTATTTTCAGATTTAGAAACATATACTTTATTGTTTATTAGCACAGCCTGCTAAAAATTCTTTATATTTTAGGAGCTAGGCTTTGTAAATGATTTTCTTCTGTTCGGCTTGGTTTCTGTGCGGTATATGACGTTGACTAACAGTGAAAGTAGCCAAGTTAACCTGCTCTCAGTCCCCCGCCAGGCTGCTCTTAAACTAACCACCAGGAGTTGTATAAGAGCAGCACAGATTGATTTTGCTCTCTGATTTTCTTTCCTATGAGAAAGCATGTTGTCTGCACTCAGAGCCTCCCTGTTAACACTGCGAATTAAATGTAGCAGATAATGTCAGGCTGGAATTCCAGGTTCAACTAATCCTATAAGTTGCATTATCAGGCAGCCACCATTGAACATTGCTGAATGTGGAATATTAACGGAACGAGCCAAAAATCGTGATCTTGCTACATGTTGTATTTTGGTGCAGAGTTGCTGCTGTGGCCCTCAAAGAGTTAAAAGACGTGGATGTTTGTATCTCATTGTACGTTATTGCTGCTATTTACTGCAGAAGGCACTGGTGCAAATCCTGCTTCTGGCTTTTATCTAAAAGTGTTGTAAAAGGAGCATCTTGGGAATTGGGGAGAGAGAAAGAGAGAGACATCTCATTAAATAAGTCTGGTGGTAGTTCGAAACAGCTATAAAATAGATCTAAAAGGCAGAAGGCGGAGCAATGAGTTCTTTGTAATGATGATTAGGCCTGTTTGCATTATTGATGTTAAGATTTACTCTGGGCACCTTGCCAATGACCTGGCTAGGATATTTAATCAACACTAATGAGAAATATAGATTAATAGATTGAATATAAAGCCATCCTTTCCAAGTTTATAGCAATGAGGAGAATGATTGACATTCCCAAGGGAGTGCAGGTTTTGAAAGAATAAGTGTTAGCTAGACAGATAGGTCTGGAGGTAGAATAGATAAAAGCTGTTGGGACTCACAGAAACTATTTATAGCGTTACTGCAGTATTGCTTAATAATATTACACAGTTCTGTTGAAAAAAAAACTTTAAGGCACTGATATGTTACAGGTACCAGTTTAAGACTGGTAGCTGCTTAAGAAAGAAAGGCTTGCATTTATATAGCACCTTTCATGACCTCAGGACGTCCCAAAGCACTCTACAGCCAATGACGTACTTTTTTTTTGCATTGTAGTCATTGTTGTGATGTAGGAACTGTGGCAGCCAATTTGCACACATCAATGTCCCACGAACAGCAATACGATAATGACCAGATCATCTCTTTTTTTAGTGATGTTGATTGAGGGTTAAATTTTGGCTGGGCCACTGGGGAGAACTCCCCTGCTCTTCTTTGAAATAGTGCCATGGAATCTTTTATGTCCACTTGAGAGGGCAGATGTTTAACATCTCATCTGAAAGACAGCAACTCCCAACAGTGCAGCACTCCCTCAGTGCTACATGGGAATTATCAGCTTAGATTTTGTGACAAAGGCTCCAGAATGGGACTTGAACCCACAATCTTCAGACTCAGCGGCTAAAATGCTGCCAACTGAGCCCCAGTTGACACCATACTTAGCACTGCCAGCTCCATATTACTCTGAGTTATACTGCTGACTCCCCAGCAATGTAAGTCAGAGCGCTCACAAGCTGCCATTACACTGCTCCTTAAATCTGAATTGAAAGACGAGCAATTACGACAAAGTAAAACCTGTAGGAAGGTGGTCTACAGTTATGCCACAGGCTCCGGATAATGGATTTAACAACATGAATGCTGGAAGCTGGCTGTAGAAAACTAGCATTCCAGAATCCAAATTAAGAAGGACAGCATAAAAGCAGCTTAAGTATTATCTGCTAAGTTGATTTCTTCCAGTTTTGCAACGCAGTAGAAAAAGTTCCTACTTGACTGAGAATTTTGTTGAAACACACTTCTCATGGGTTTCACTTCATACCGATTGCAGTTATACTGCAGTTAGCGGGAAGCTGAAGCAGCATGAGACCCCATCCTCCTCCAAAGCTTCATCTTGTTAATACTTGGTGTGTGTTGACGAGAAACTGAAACAACCACTTCACACGGATACAAATCGCCTCTCGAAAACAAAGGGAATAAAATCTAGGCAGTGTAATAACTTGTGTTGTTTGGAGAGGGATAGGAAACTAGTACAATTTTTTTTAAATACCCATAAGATCCATATATGTTAGCACATGCCAACTGTGCAGCTGCCATAGAATTTTATATCTGGAAGGTTTTTATTGTGTTACTTTCTTACAACTCACTTGATGGTTTAGTTTAACAAATGTCTCAACGCAGAAAACTAATACCTTCCATGATATAAAGCTGTTGAAATTAATGAAGTTTCATTGTTGGATGAACAATTATCTAGAACAAGGGGCATAACCTTAAAATTAGATCTAGGCCATTCAGGGGTGAAGTCAGGAAACGTTTCTTCACACCAAAGGGTAGTGGAAATCTTAAACTCTCCCCCCCCAAAAAAAGCTGTTGAGGCTGGGGGTCAATTGAAAATGTCAAAACTGAGATTGCTAGATTTTTGTTAGGCAAGGGTATTAAGGATTGTGGAGCCAAGGCGGGTAGATGAAGTTAAGATACAGATCAGCCATGATCTAATTGAATGGCGGAACAGGCTCAAGGGGCTGAATGGCCTACTCCTGTTCCTATGTTCCTAAAAATAGAGTGGTAGAACTGAATATTTCAAGCAATCCATGTATTACTGTACAATTGGTGAGTTAGAGGACGATTACTGGTAAGAATTGGCAACACATACCAAAGTAGGTGCGAGATTGTGCTAAATTACAACTGTACTTCTTAAAGGGTCATCCTTTCTGGTTTTCCGTTGTGAGGTGTAGTACAATCCTGTTCTTTCCCTGCTTTGGTTGACAGTTCATTAAAAAAAATCTGTGTTTTGGTACGTAGACTGATATAGGAACAGGAGGAGGCCATTCAGCACCTCGAGCCTGTTCCGCCATTCAATTAAATCGTGGCTGATCTGTACTGTAACTCCATTTACCCGCCTTGGTTCCATAACCCTTAATACCCTTGCTTAACAAAAATCTATCAACCTCAGTTCTGACATTTTCAATTGACCCCCAGTTAATCTCCATTTTCATATACCCAGAGGTTAGGAAGAGCTATCGCTTTGTACCTGTAATCCTATAATGATCAGATGGAAGCTCCATCCCAACAGTTGTAAGGGTCTAAGGCGAAATGAGCCTGGACAGTCTTCAAGCAGTACAATCTCAGGGCAAAACTGTAGCATAAACTTCCCATGGTTTAGCATAACAGTCACAGAATTTTACAGCACAGAAGGATGCCATTCAGCTTATTGTGCCAGCTCTCTGAAAGAGCCTCCACTTTGTCCTATTTCCCAGCCTTTTCCATAAATATTTTTTTCAAATATTTATCCATTGCCCTTTAAAAGCTATTATGGGGC
This sequence comes from Heptranchias perlo, assembly GCF_035084215.1. Taxonomy (NCBI): domain Eukaryota; kingdom Metazoa; phylum Chordata; class Chondrichthyes; order Hexanchiformes; family Hexanchidae; genus Heptranchias; species Heptranchias perlo. The sequence goes on along the minus strand of NC_090339.1, from coordinate 59,902,510 downwards.
TCAATTTTGAAATGGTGGCGGGTTGGCAGTGGAAGGGGAGGGTGGAGGTGCCCGTGGCAAACCTGCATAAACAAAACTCTCAGTTTCCGACGCGATCGCATCGTAATTGATGGTGATTAATGTGCTCTCCGGGTTTCACACCCGGCAGCCAGCCTGATTGACAGGCCAGCTGCCGTCAGGAGCTGCAACACGAGGTGGGGAGGGTGAGAAACGAGAGAGCGAGATGTCATCCAGCGCTGGAACAGAAGGTCGGGGGGAGGGGGAGAGTGGACGATTGGGGGAAGGAGAGGGGAAGGTCAGTGGGGGGAGAGGGGAAGGTCGGGGGGGGGGGAAGAGTGGAAGATCGGAGGGACTTCGGGGGGTGAGGGGGACATTGGGGGGACACTGGGGGGGGTGGAGAGGGGGAGATCGGGGAGTGAAGAGGGGGTCATCAGGGAGGGTGGAGAGGGGGAGATCGCGGGGACATCGGGGGCGGGTGAAGAGGGGGAGATCGGAGATGGAGACATCGGATATCGGAGCAGGTTGGAAAGGTGGGTTGATTTTGTGCTTTAACTTTGCGCAATGGTTTTTTATTTAATTCATGTAGTTTCTTTTTGTCTGATCCGGCCCTTCATGTGTGACTTCACCAGGCGTGAATCAGAAGCTGTGGGAAAGCCACCAAGGTAAGTTAAAAATCATTCTAACTACCTAATAAGACACAGGTAAAGTGCCTTCAGTACCTCAATGAGGTACATTTGGCTCTTTAAATATCATCCCGTCGGCTTCTGGATTCGGGATGCCTGCGTGCGCACACGTGCGTCCGTGGGGAACTCGGAAGTCGGCGGGTTGGAGCCGGCTTCCGAACCTACTCTGCATTTCTGCAATTTTCGCAGCCCCCTGCCCCCAACGCACCCGCAATTTACGTGTAAAATCGAGCCCATGGATTCTGCTTTCAACACTTATCTGGTGGGGCATTCCGTGTCCTAACAACCCTCTGCATTAAAATAGAACCGTAGAATCATACAGCACAGAAGGAGGCCATTTGGCCTATCGTGCCTGTGCCAGCTCTTTGAAAGAGCTATCCAATTAGGTCCTTCCCTTGCTCTTTCCCCATGGCCCTGCAGTTTTTTTCCTTTTCAAGTATTTATCCAATTCCCTTCTGAAAGTTACTATTGAATCTGCTTCCACCGCCCTTTCAGGCAGTGCATTCCAGATCATAACAACTCGCTGCGTAAAAAAATTCTCCTGATCTCCACCTGGCTTTGTTGTTGGGGAGGATAAATCAATTTCTCCCAACTTGACCCTTTGTTCGATCGGTGTTTATAAATTCATGCCCTCCAGTTACTGACTCACTGCCCGGTGGTATCAGCCTCACTTAGATGTTAAATATGTGGTAAGTGGGGAAAAAAAAATCACAATCGAGGTGTTGTTCTGAGGCGGAGAAGAGGTGCAATGTTGGAGCAGAACTTACTCAGGTTGGGACACCATTCACTCAATGGTCCTCTCTCTCCGCCGGCGAATCGATGGAGTGAGTTCACGAATGCGCACATGCACACTGAAACCCGGAAATCGTGAACTTGTTCCCATTGGTTTGCTGGCGGTTTGACAGCTGCGAATTAAAGGGGCATGCTACGCTACAATCACGGAAATCACTGAAAGATCATAAACTTACCCATCTGCCCAGCTGGAACGAAAATACTTACGTCACCAAAAGGTACACTGAAAAAAATACCAGGTCTACGTTACTTTTTAAAAGTGCGATGACTAAAAATGACTGTGAAACAACTAAGAATTAAATTTTAAAAATGTGGGATGTCATATTACTTCTTATTGTAATATTTTTTGATCATTTCATTAAAAAAAATTAAAAATTAATAGGTTAAAAATGTTCTTTTTACTTTTAACTTCTGTCTCTTTAATCAAATTCAATTATTTGCATGGCTTTTTGTTAAAAAAAAGTGTTACATTTTTATTTACACTGACATACAGATGTTTACATGAATGATTTCTACTTGCCTGCTTGTGGGCCTGACATCTCTTCCTGGCAGATTCTGTGGGCCTGGCTTCCATTCCCACAGTCTGTCCCATACCTACGTTGATTCAACAAAGCACAGCTTGAGAAAACTTCAAGATGGAGGAAGTTTACATCGTGGACCCCGCAGTAAGTATACTCATTCCTTTTTTCCGCAGGATGTGAGGAGAGCCTTGCCACGCTGCTGTGCGCAAGTTCTGACCCGTTGAAGTTCTGAGGGAGGAGCTCTTTCCTACATGAAGCCGCACTTTACCTTTCATGGGAATGATTTGTGCAAAAAGTAGGAAAATGTTCCATATGACAGCAGCAGGCAAATCTCACTGTGTTTCTTCTTCCTTATCTGTCACTTCCCCCCACCCCCCAACTCCACAAAATGTTGACTCCTTTCTGAATTATGGTTCCATTGGCGTCAGTTGCCCCATGTAATTCACCGAGTGGGCAATCATAATCATTGAGCCCGAGGCCATGAGTGTCATAAGGCTATTCGACAGTAGGGGATACTGTAACTCACCATGATCTGGGCCACACCTATGTCAGCCGTGGCTCTGTTGGTAGCACTCGTGCCTTTGAGTCAGGAAGGTTGTGGATTCAAGTCCCACTCCAGAGACTTGAGCATTTAAGCTTGGCTGGCACTTCGGTGCTGCACTGTTGTAGATGCCATCTTTCAGATGAGATACAAAACCGAGGCCCTATCTGCCCTCTCAAGTGAATGTAAAAGATTCCATAGCACTATTTCAAAAAAGAGCAGGGGAGTTCCCCTGGTGTCCTGGCCAATATTTATCTCTCAACCAACAGCTAAAACAGATGATATGGTCATTTATTTAATTGCTGTTTGTGGGACCTTTTTGTGCACAAATTGGCAGCCGTGTTTCCTACATTACAACAGTGAATTCACTTCAAAACTACTTCATTTGTTGTAAAGCGCTTTGGGGCATCCTGAGATCAAGAAAGGCGCTATATAAATGCAAGTTCTTTCTTTATGTCCACAGGTGCAATGGTTTCGCCCCATTTTGAACTGGATAAAGACTGTGTAGCATTTTGGATTCTTACAGCTACAGAAAATAAACTTTCACCTGGTCATTTAGGGATTAATTCAACTCAGATGCAGGTGGCAGTCAACATTATTTTTCCTTAACTTTTGGACAGCGATCCGAAGTAGGAACCATGCCCAGTTTTCCCGACCCCCAACCCCGTGGGTGCTGGGGCAAATTCGACCACCCCTATTTCTACCCAGCTAAGATCAGCCAACTCAACTCGGACTGAGGATCAAACCTGTACCCTCCTGTGAAGCTGAGGAACTCGTTGCTTCAACCAACTGGAAGGCCAACTACCCTCATTTTGGAGCGCAAAAATTCACTTGTGTGTTTTTTCTTAAAGTACAAATGATTAGCTTGAATGCCTCTTTATTCGTTCATGGGATGTGGGCGTCGCTGGCGAGGCCGGCATTTATTGCCCATCCCTAATTGCCCTTGAGAAGGTGGTGGTGAGCCGCCTTCTTGAACCGCTGCAGTCCGTGTGGTGAAGGTTCTCCCACAGTGCTGTTAGGAAGGGAGTTCCAGGATTTTGACCCAGCGACGATGAAGGAACGGCGATATATTTCCAAGTTGAGTATTCCATTTTATCCAGAAACAATAATAATTTATCAGTGTTCTCCTTTTGCTTGCACGGAGCAAGGATTGTATTATTTTACAGTTTCTTCTTTTCAAAATATCTTCCATGTTTTGCTAAAGCAAGCTATGGCCCCATCATTACAGTGTTCAACTTAAGTCCTCCTCCTCAATCAGCAAGTAGAAAACACAATTATAAAGGGACTCAGAGTGTTACTTTATTTTAGCAACTGTCAAGTAATTTTTTATGCCACAAAACACAAAGTGATATAGTTTCACGGCATAATTTCTGTCAGAGCAAAGGGATTTAGTGACTAGCTACTGCTGGAGAGTATGGGCACATTGAAATAAATCAAGAAAGAACTTGCATTTATATCACTCCTTTTATAACCTCGGGACACTTTACAGCCAGTGAGTACTTTGGAAGTGCAATTACTGTTGTAATGTAGGAAATGCAGTAGCCTATTTGCACATAGCAAGGTCCCACAAACAGGAGTGAGATAAAGATCAGATAATCTGTTGGTTGAAGGATAAACAGTAGCCCAGGGCACCAAGGGAACACCCCTGCTCTTTTTCCAAATAGCACTGCAGGATCTTTTACGTCCACCTGGGATGGCAGAGGAGGCCTCAGTTTAATGCCTCATCCGAAAGTCAGCACCTCCGGCAGTGCGGAACTCCCTCAGTGCTGCACTGAAGTGTCAGTCTAGATTTTTTGCTCAAGTCTCTGGAGTGGGGCTTGAGCCCACAACCTTCTGACTCGGAGCCAAGTCACAGCTAACACTTAAGGTAACTAATTATAATATCAGAAGAAAACGTCCGAGGTCAGCTCCTCATGGTTGTATAACATGCTGCTGCTAACAGATTTGACCCACCTAGACCATTCTTTCCACAGATCATGTACAATCTACCCCTAGTGTTATTGCTAAGCCTAGTTAGTGGATTGGCATCCAAATAGGAAAAATAACACTTACACCAGGATATTTTAACATTTTGAGGTATGATACTCTTAAGTTTTCCTATACTGTTAGCCTAAACAAAATGCTGCAGATTTAGTAATACAGAAGCATTGTGGTTAAAAGTCCACAAGTCTAACTGTATTTTCCTTATATAAAATAATACCATGTATAATACCTTGCCCATGTTCCTGTCTTCTCTGATTGCTCAGCAGTACTATGCCTGGTTGAGGATCGATGCTAGAGAGCTCATGATGTCTATCTTAAAGCCTTGTTTGGATTATCCTCTGAAAGTATTGTGCCATATTAGCATTCTAATTACCCGAGGTTGAAGAACTGCTAAGAGTTCTTATAAGGCCGGGGTTGACAGACTTGGTGTAAAGTGCAGTCTGGTGCATCATTTTTGGAATATGTTCAAAAGCTATATTGCACTGTAGATAGTTTGAAATAAAACTATAAGTGATGCATTAGAGGAAGGGATCAGTGAGTGGGGTCCCAAGTAAAGTGCAGTACAATAAAATGTCACAATTACCGTAATATTCCTTATTAAGATTTTACTTTTTTAACAAAAGCATGACTACCTTGATTAACCAGATAATCCACAGAGTGTTTTTTTTGCTGGTTGTTAATTTTGCTTATCTCTGTAATTATTTACTCAGCACATGAGGCGAGTTCAGTATGATTTATTTCTCTTGGGAGTCACTGCGGGAACTACTTACTGATTCCACCCATATACATTGGATAAACGAGACAAATGACTTGTGCGCAGTTTTTCTTATGAAAAGATAACAATCCCTTGCATGAAGATTATAAGCAATTTGATGCCATGCAGTGGTTTATGCATTGGATAGATGATGAGTAGTGGTTGTTTACAGATAAATAAACATAGGGGGAATAATTCACAAGCACTACACTCGCGAGTGACTTCCAGACTTGGCTTGTGAGACGATTTATTCCTTTAAAACACTGTACCAAAACTCTATCATATTTATACAGCAAGTATATCATTAGCGTGGCATTGTTGGTGTGTTAAAGCTTATACTTAAGCACATTAGCTATTTGGATGGTTGTCAGATTGACATGTACTGTTGTTGCCGACTTGCTACATTAGGACTCATTTTCCTTTTGTGTGGCTGAAACCCGTGGGAGTGAGTGCTTGAGAGGCAAAATGGGGCAGCTGGGAATGAGGCTGTGAGAACTCTATTTATACAGAAGGATTGTCAAAGTAAGAGGCTAATGAATGTTTTCTGGTCTTTGAAAGATAGATAGATAGATAGATAGATAGATAGATAGATAGATAGATAGATAGATAGATAGATAGATAGATAGATAGATAGATATAACTTGGGGCTCCATTCTTGTTTCTGCGTTATTGATTTCCCAGAAATCTTCTATTTTTTTCTTACTTTACTGCCATAGCACATTTGTTGTTCAGAAATATGTGAAGACCTTTATAGCTTATGCTGCTTTAAAGCAATAGGGGCGTGAGAGCCTATATATGTTTTATAACAATAGAGGGATTGGCTGTAAACCGCATCAGGATGTCCTGAGGTGCCAAGTCCTTTCTCCTTTCTTCATGCCATTTTGCGCACATGTAGTACCAGAGTCAGTGATTTTCCTAACCACTTCCCTTGCTCTTGATTTGTAATGTTCCTTCCCTCTTCAATTCTGATTAGCTGCTGTTTTACTTTGAGCCAATCAATCGTAGAACAGAGAAGGTTAACGAGACACTTGATAGAGGTGTTCAATATCATGAAGGGTTTTGACAGAGTAAATAAGGAGAAACTGTTTCCAGTGGCAGAAGGGTCACTAACCAGAGGGCACAGATTTAAGGTGATCGGCAAAAGAAAGAGAGGTAATATGAGGAAACATTTTTTTTACGCAGCGAGTAGCTGTGATCTGGAATGCACTGCCTGAGAGGGTGGTGGAATCAGGTTTAATAATAACTATTAAAAGGGAATTGGATAAATACTTGATGGGAAAAAAATTACAGGTCTATGGGGAAACAGCAGGGGAGTGGGACTAACTGGATAGCTCTTTCAAAGAGCCAGCATGGGCATGATGGGCCGAATGGCCCCTTTCTGTGCTGTATCATTCTATGAAACTATGAAACAAGGTGTGATGGCTGATGTGTGACAGGAAGACCTTTACACTTACAGGAAGTGTATGCCATACATAAAATTTTAATACAATATAGATTTTGGCGGATTTAGGTTGCTCCAGGGTAACAGACTTCTAAAGAAAGAAGCGGCATCACCTCAGGATGTCTCAAAGTGCTTTACAGCCAATGAAATACTTTTGAAGTGTAGTCAGTGTTGTAAAATAGGAAATTGCAGCAGCTAATTTAAGTACAGCAAGGTCTCAGAAACAGCAGTAAGATGAATGACCAGATAATAGTGCCATGGGATCTTTTAAATTCATCTGAGACAGCAGACGGTGCCTCGGTTTAATGTCTCATCCAAAAGATGGCACCTATGACAGTGCAGTACTCCTTCAGTACTGCACTGAGATTGTCAGCCTGGATTATGGGCTCAAGTTTCTGGAATAGGATAATGCTTGAACCCGTAACTTTCTGACTTAGAGGCAGGAGATCTTATTGAATCATATAAAATTCTTAGAGGACTTGACAGGGTAGATGCAGAGAGGCTGTTTCCCCTGGCTGGAGAGTTTAGAACTAGGGGTCATAGTCTCAAGATAAGGGGTGGGCGATTTAGGACTGAGATGAGGAGGAATTTCTTCACTCAGTGGGTGGTGAATCTTTGGAATTCTCTATCCCAGAGGGCTGTGGATGCTGAGTCGTTGAGTATATTCAAGGCTGAGATCAATCGATTTTTGGACTCTAAGGGAATCAAGGGATATGGGGATCAGGCAGGAAAGTGGAGTTGAGGTCGAAGATCATCCATGATCTTATTAAATGTTGGAGCAGGCTCGAGGGGCTGTATGGCCTACTCCCGCTCATATTTCTTATGTTCTTATGTAGGAGTTAAGACTGACAATTTGAAATGTGGCATTTCCTAATGTTTATGGCATGTATTATTATAATATTGGAGGTAATCTGCCAAACCATTCTACTCTTAATTTATAGGGAGACTATGGCCTTATGCTCTAGTTATAATGCAAACTACTAGCAGATCACCTGTGACATTTCTCGTGGATAGTTCAGGCCCTGAAACACAGTTTCTGATGTTTGCTGTGGTCTAACTGCAGCCTAAAGGTAAAGGTGGTTTGCTCATCTCTGCAATCCGGCAAATTTGCCCAAATAATACATCACATGACTGAAATATTACCCTAACTGAAAAATATAGGGTCTCACCGTTATTATAATACTATTTACCAACCACATAACCTGCTTAAGATAAAAATAATCATAGAATCATAGAATCATAGAAGTTACAACATGGAAACAGGCCCTTCGGCCCAACATGTCCATGTCGCCCAGTTTATACCACTAAGCTAGTCCCAATTGCCTGCACTTGGCCCATATCCCTCTATACCCATCTTACCCATGTAACTGTCCAAATGCTTTTTAAAAGACAAAATTGTACCCGCCTCTACTACTGCCTCTGGCAGCTCGTTCCAGACACTCACCACCCTTTGAGTGAAAAAATTGCCCCTCTGGACCCTTTTTTATCTCTCCCCTCTCACCTTAAATCTATGCCCCCTCGTTATAGACTCCCCTACCTTTGGGAAAGGTAGGGGAGTCATCCCATTATGTTATTAACATTATAAATTGCTCTCCTTCCCCTGATATATTTTCAGTATTTGCTTCGAGTATTTTATTTATTTGTTTATCCATCTCCTCCTCCCATACCTCCTTTTTTCAATTATTTATATGATTGTAAATGGTATTATCAAATGGTATTATCTGTCCCCCACACCACCCCTCCCCCTTTATTTCCTGCGGTGGTTTTGTCGTACAAATCTTCTAAAATATTTGATTAAAAAATCTCTTCAGTTTTTAAGTGATTACCACTCAAAGCTCACAGCTGCTGTGTGTAAATGTTCTACCTGGTCGTTACGTGACACTGGTTGCTCGGGTATACTATGGGTATTATAGATTAATAGCAGCTAGCTAATAAAAAAAAAGCTCTCACACACACAGACTTTATTAACAGGAGCCAGAATATCGTAGAGCCCAAGGCCCAGTGAACTTTGCAACTCTGGAATTGAAGCAGAACTCGAGAACCAGGCCTTAAAAAGAGAGCCAGACCACGAGGGAAAAACATCTTGCAGGCATTTCTAACAACATAACTAATTCTGACCAATGCAATGGACAAATCTTAAAGATTTTTTTTTTAGATTGTTTAACTTTTTTTTAATGATATAAATGCTGTGTTTTACTGTTTCTATTGACCTGAGAAGGAATGGAAATTAATGTCCAAATACAAGTGAGTAACTTGATTGTCATTTGCTGTTTCATGATTAATGGCTTTTTCCAGCTGCTTACTGGTTCGTGATTGGTAACATTTCTAACTTGTCTATATTTGAGCAAATTAGCATAGACAACACAACAGACGTTGAATATCTGAGCCAATTGGATAAATACGCCGTACACTTTGCAAGTGTCACACTTTGACAAGTGATCTATTTTCCATATGCACTATAGACACATACAAGATGTAGATGTTTTAAAACTTCAGTTGGATGAAAGAGCAATTGAGGCAAAAGAGAGTCTACGGTTACAAGTCAACATTTTAACAGAAATGATTGTGCAGAAATGTTGAGTGATTTTATTGCAGGCTATGCAATGTAAAGAAACAGTTATGTTTTGAATGGGTAGTAATTTTAAAATCTCTAAGCCACATTGACAGGTAAAATATTTCTGAACTCTGACTTGGTTATATTTGTCATTCTTTAGGCAAACCTAACATATTGAATATATTAAGTTCATAACATCTAAGGCCAGAAGTTACCATTGGCAACAATAGCGAATATACTTTGACATTCTTCTGTCGGCTGTTTTAACAGTGACGTTCACCCATTTTTATCTTAAACAGGTTGATGCCTCCATTAAAATGGTGTACACTGGAATCCCATGCCCAATGCATTTAATGTTCATGCGCTAATATGACAAATGGTAACTTCTACCTTCTAATTTTTGAGGGCCAGAAATGTGCGCGCAATGGATATGTGGCATTGTGAGAATTAAAGAATTATTATCTTTTTAGCCAGACTTATATGTGAACAAGTATGTGTGTTCGGTGTGTGTTTGTAATTCAGGTTCACTCTTATGGTGTCCAATGTACAAGTGGGTTTATCATTTCTCCAGACTATGCAGACATTTTCATAAAGTTCTAAATTGCTGATAATGTGACCATTCAGGAGAACCAATTTCTGTCATTTGGAGTTTGGCCATTAGCATTCAACCTTTTGAAAGGTAAAATGACGTACAAAAAAATGTATTTTAGAAATGAGACAAAGAATTGCATTCATGTAGCACCTTTCACTTCCTTAGGACATCCCAAAGTCCATCAGAGCCATCCAAGTTCCCACAAACAGCTATTATGATCTGGAATGCACTTCCTGAAAGGATGGCGGAAGCAGATTCAATAATAACTTTCAAATGGGAATTGGATATTTACTTGAAAAGGAGAAATTTGTAGGGCTAAGGGGTAAGATCAGGGCGGGGGGGTGGGTCTAATGGGATGGGTCTTTCAAAGAGCCGGCACAGACATGATAGGCTGAATGGCCTCCTTCTGTGGTGTATGATCCTATGATTCTATGAGTTAAATGACCATTTAATCTGTTTTGATAGTGTTGGTTGAGGGGTGAATGTTTGCCAAGACTCTCTGCTCTCCTTTGAAAAAGTGCTACCGGATTTTTTATGTCCATCCGAACAGGTAGGCAAGACCTCGGTTTAATGTCTCATCTGAAGGATGGGACCTCCGACAATGCAGCACTCTCAGTGTCGCAGTGAAGTATTAGTCAGGATTATGTGCTGACATCCTGAGCCAAGCTGACTTTTTTTAATATAAATACTTTAAAAAAGACAAATAAAAAATCAAAGGGAAGGGACACACTAATATAAACCATAAGGAAATGTGAGTCAATAACTAATGAAAAAAGGATAAGGTTTGTGAAACGTCTTAACTACAGTGTGGGCCACTTTAATTAGTAATTTTATAATGAGAACATACTCAAATTAAGATTTCTTCATGTTAATTTAAATTACAAGATCAGTCCATTGTGATGACAGATTTATTTTGTGTGACAAAAAGCTTGACCATGAGTAGTACAGATTCCTGCAATGTAACAAAGGATGTAGGTAAACAGTAACTCCTGGCACTTTAATGCTTCAGTGCTTAACAAATACAGTCACTGCACTGGCTATGAGACACTAAAGGCATAGTCAGTGAATTCTGTTGGACTGACTCTAATATTCATGATTCATATTGTAAAATGCCAGTCCAAAGTCATCACAAAATTAATGATGGTGGTGTAAATATATAGTGAAGAGCTAAAGCAGCCTCTTTAAATACAATCATTTTTATCCACTTTTTAAAAAAAAAATCTAACTGGGCTTGTGAACAAAGTGTTTTCAAATTCACAAGGAATTTACGTCTAGAAATTGCAATCAGTGTTAATAGCTAATGAAAGTTTGAGGAAAAGAAAGAACTTGCATTTATATAGCACCTTTCACGACCTCAGGACATCCCAAAGCGCTTTACAGCCAATGAAGTACTTTTGAAGTGTAGACACTGTTGTAATGTAGGAAACGTGGCAGTAAATTTGAACACGGCAAGCTCTAAAAAAACGGCAATGAGATAAATGACCAGATCATGTTTTTTAGATGCTGGTTGAGGGATAAATGTTGGCCAAAACACCGGGAGAATTCCTCTGCTCTTGTATGTTCGTCCAATGTTTGAACTCTTACAACCCAATATCTGCAACAAGTGCCTCCCAGGTCAAGTGTAGCATGAACCAAATGCAGAGCATAGCTTTTCAATTCCATCCAAACAATCTCCCCTAACGATGTATCTTTTAAATCCAATCACAAAAAAAGCACTCCCCTTTTGCAACAGTTATTGATAAACCAAGGTGAAGGATTAAGGCTCATTGCACAAGACACCATCAAGGTTGAAAACATAAAAGACAAGATGAAGTAAATCAGGAAGTCATGATTCAGTGATGGCAAGTTCGGTTGTTAAAAGTCTGAAAATTGTACCAGAAAGGAAAGAATGAGGAAGGTGAGGATTTAACATAAGTACATAAAAACATAAGAAATATGAGCAGGAGTAGGCCATATGGCCCCTCGAGCCTGCTCTGCCACTCAATCAGATCATGGCTGATCTTCAACCTCAATTCAACTTTCCTGCCCGATCCCCATATCCCTTCATTCCCCTAGAGTCCAAAAATGAATCTATCTCATCCTTGAATATACTCAATGACTCAGCGTCCACTGCCCTCTGAGGTAAAGAATTCCAAAAGATTCACAACCCTCTGAGTGACGAAATTCCTCCTCATCTCAGTCTTAAAGGGCCAACCCCTTATCCTATGCCATCTAGTTCTAGGCTCTCCAGCCAGGGGAAACGACCTCTCAGCCTCTATCCTGTCAAGCCCCCTCAGAATCATATGTGTTTCAATGAGATCCCCACCCATTCTTCTAAACTCCAGAGATTTTAGGCCCATTCTACTCAAGCTCTCCTCATATGGCAACCCTCTCATTCCAGGAATTAATCTAGTGAACCTTTGTTGCGCCACCTCAAAGGCAAATATATCCTTCCTTCGATAAGGAGACCAAAACTGTACATAGTACACCGGGTGAGGTCTCACCGCAGCCCTGTACAATTGTAGTAAGACTTCCTTACTCTTGTACTCCAACTCCCTTGCAAAAAAGGCCAACTTGCCATTTGCCAATTCTGTGTTCTTGATGCCTTGGGGAAGAATGGATCTGAATAACAAGTTCTATGTTATGCATTTTTTTATTTCAAATGAAACCTTGTCCTTTACAGTTACCAGCACATTAATTCACAGTATCAAAATCCTGGAACTCCCTTCCTAACAGCACTGTGGGAGAACCTTCACCACACGGACTGCAGCGGTTCAAGAAGGCGGCTCACCACCACCTTCTCAAGGGCAATTAAGGATGGGCAATAAATGCCAGCCTCGCCAGCAACGCCCACATCCCATGAACGAATAAAAAAAAAGGAACACTTCCGATACATGTGTCACTCAGATCAGTCAATTGAATGAAAGGAGGTTTCTTTGAAAGTCAAGGATATATATACTCAGCCCCGGTGTTGTTACATTTTTGGCTGTAATTAAAATGGTTTCAGTTAAATTTTTACATAGAACGTACAGCACAGAAACAGGCCATTCGGCCCAACAGGTCCATGCCAGTGTTTATGCTTCACACATGTCTCCTCCCACCCTTCTTCATCTAACCCCATCAACATATCCTTCTATTCCTTTCTCCCTCATGTGTTTTTTCTAGTTTCCCCTTACATGCATCTATGCTGGTTGCCTCAATTATCCCTTGTGGTAGCAAGTTCCACATTCTCACCACTCTCTGGGTAAAGAAGTTTCTCCTGAATTCCCTATTGGATTTATTAGTGACTATCTTATCTTTACGGCCACTAGTTCTGGTCTCCTCCACAAGTCGAAACATATTCTCTACATTTACGCTGTCAAAACCTTTCATAATCTTGAAGACCTTCTATCAGGTCACCCCTGAGCCTTCTCTTTTTGAAAGAAAAGAGCCCCAGGCTGTTCAATGTTTCCTGATAGTTATAACCTCTCAGTTCTGGTATCATCCTAGTAAATCTTTTTTTTTTGCACCTTCTCCAGTGCCTCTATATCCTTTCTATAATATGGAGACCAGAACTGTGCACAGTACTCCAAATGTGGTCTTACCAAGATTGTATGCAAGGTTAACATAACTTCCCTGCTTTTCAATTCTATCCCTCTGGAAATGAACCCCAGTGCTTTGTTTACTTTTTTAATGGCCTTATTGACCTGCCTCGCTACTTTTAGTGATTTGTGCATCTGTACCCACAGATTTTTAATAAACATACTGAAGTCAGAAATATATCAATCACCGTCTGAGGGCAATCTTGATTTCGTGCAATAGAGCAAAAGGGGTGATAGCCGTTTACACCATTGCATAAAGTCAAAATCTACCCCAGTGCATACACTCAATTTAGGTGCGTGTTGGTAATGATGATCTGCTTATTCTGTAGAGCTGTGAGTCATTCCATTGAATGTGAGAGGCAGCTGTCCGTTTGCATCCTCATTACTCTTAAGGTACAGCATCCCCACAGGCAGTTGAAAGTTTCCTACCCTGATTGCAAGTTGTGTTAAAACGACAATATGCTATTCTATCTCCTGAAGCTTGAACCTTCCACATTGATCTGAAAAACAATTTAAATTATAGCACGTTTCTTAATTACTTTGAACATATGATTGAAATTCGTGGTGTCACCATTTTTTGATGTATAAAAAAATGTATCATTGTATTGACGCGGGCTTGTCAGTGGGAATAATAAGAAGTGATCATTTGCCTAAAGAGACGCCTCTGGCTGAATTCTTCTGTTTGTTTGATCAGTTTTGACTTGTGCTCATAAGGACTCTGTCAGTTTGGTGAGGTCTGATAATTAGCTGGTTTGGTTCGTTATAATCCAGGGTCGGATCTCATTCTCTATTCCATTTCCAAAAAAAAAATCATCAAAATGTGAAAAAGATAATATTTTAAAATGTCAAGACGGGTGACTATGATAGTTAGAAAAATAGATTTAATTTGTGAGGTGATCTTGATTCATTCACTGATTTCATTGTGCACAGAAACATTGGAACTTTTTTGGGGGGTTAGAGGAGAGATCCAAAACAGTGCATGTGAGGGTAGAAATCACAATTGGCGCAGATCACAATGAAACCCGTCGAAAACCAATGGATTAAGGTTAAAGAGAAATTTGCCTTGAGTAAATTATGCATTCATAGAAAAGCGTGATTTCTTCCCGAACAGTGCGCGTCCTGCATCGTGTTTTTTTTTACAGAAAATAAGGAAACCCGTCGCCTTCATTTCACTTCCCCTCTTCATGCCAAACATGTAAAAGTCGCTCACAAACCTCCTGAAGCAATTGTACACCAACTTGTGTCATTTCAGCTAACATCAGTGGCATCGAAACAAAAGTAGAAGTTGCTACTACAGCATGGGAAAGTGCCCGAGTGTCTGAACACGCTTTCAACATTCGTGCCTCGTATTTTCTCGGCATAAACTCAATGACTAAACATGGTCCTAAATCTTCTGAATGGCACTAATGTGTGTTACTTTAGCGCTGATCCATTCACCCCCAAGTGACCGTTGGAATTTCTGATGGAAAGTGATGTGGCTATTTAGATACACAAGAGAAACATGATTTGGAGAATCTTATAATCCAACAGAGCTGGGCTGGAGAAGCCATTCCTTATTTTAGCAGTGTTGGCCGGTGATACGCTGGGAACTTTACTGATCCAGGTTCGGGTTTTGCTCCGCACATGTTTATTTCTGGTGAAAAATAGTAACTGGACCAGGCACAGTTATTTTGCCTTTTGATACTCAGAATTTTCACTGCAGCATTCAGGGCTCACTAGAGGTTGAACTGATGAAAGATGTACATTTTCACAATTCCGACCTTTACTGCAACTCCTTAGAACGCAACGAGCGTGGACAAGGAGCAACACTCTGAATGCAAGGCACGTTAGGGATAATTTCGACTTTGGGCTTTATCGGATCAGCCGCCTGTTACACATCTCTCCTGATTTTCACTTCCACTGAAGTCGATAGAAGTGAAAATCTGGGGAGACAGGCACCGGGCGACTTATCTGATATCGCCCAAAAGTCAAAATTACCATCCCACCTCCCCGTTGTCTTGTAATGCACAGTTGCAGACTCTGTATATGATCATGACTAGCAGATAAATACCACCAAAATCCTGTGCCTCGATTATCCTAATTCAGAAGTGCCTCTTTTCATTATAGAAGGAGTTGTCTGCGGGGAGATATTTTGTACTGGTGAAGCAGCGGCATATTACGGTCTCGTTATCAATGGTGATGTTTATTGCCACGATACAAACTACCTGAATCACAAAAGTCTCCATGGTCGTTATGCCCTTAAAAGAGTTCTTTGATCGCAACTGACGACTTTGGCTCAATAATATCCCCGTAGGAAGGGCAAGCTTCTCTGTGATACTGTCCCACCCATCCTGATCAGCTAAAGTGATGTAACATTACTGCACTGACACAGGTCAGTTGGACATCTGTTAGTCAATGTATCACACACGTGAAAATCTATGTTCCATTCTGATGTAGGTAAGTCACAGAAGAGGATGAATTACTATTTTTTTAACCAAACATTGTACCCGGGAAAAGGACCTCTGACAATATCCTTATCCCTCCATCCCTGACTTTCTGTTTCGCGATTATTAATAATATTAGCTGATTATCACTTAGAATGATCGTATTTTTTTTGTGTGCTATTTTAGGGGAGTTGTTAATCCACTTAAATTAAATGGGTTAACATTTGCATTACATTAGCAGACAGAGGAATACCACACAAATATGTTAAGCATTTGCCTGTCCTTCTCAACAATAATTAATATCTAGCCTATTGCCGAGCAGTTCCGTATCACAGGATTCTGTGCTCTACGGGCTGTTCCCGGGGACGCACACCGAGACAGACATCAACTGCTGCTGGAAGACTATTAACTCGGTGAAAGACGCCCTTTGGTCTGCCCAAAACCTGCTGGTCTTCCAGTACAAGGAGCTGTCCTCGACCGAGTGTTGCAGACTGGCACATTCCAAGGTCCAGGACTACGTGCTCAGGGACACACTGAGGATGGGTGCGGCCGCCGCAAAGGCTCTGTGGGGAAAGGCAACCGTTTAGAGCCTTCCCGCCATTGTATACCGAGGGGCTGCAATCAGGGAAACCCCCCCCGGGCAGAATGTAAAATTCAAATTGCTGTAATGTACCTGTAATGAATCTGTAATCAATGATCTGTATTGAGTATAATGCAATGAGGTACCCTAGACTGTCATGAACTGTAATTATGTACAATGTGTTCATTGAACTGCACTTGATGTAACCTGCAAATTGTATGATCTGTATTGTGTACGTTTGGAATGTGATATGACAACTGTATTGTATGCATTGCTGCAAATTTTATGAATAAAGTATATTTTTTGAAAAAAAAATCTAGCCTATTGTGCTTTATATTTGCACTCTCAAAAGCACACTTAAGCCTGAATTGTCTGATTGATGTTACTTTAACCCACTTATTTTAAATGGGTTACCAGCAGCACTAAAATAACACCAATCAGAAATTACACTGTAACAGTAATTTATAAAGGTTCGGCTGGGCAGTTGTCTATTGGGTTTTTGGAAGAATATATGAAACGTGTTTTAAAAAATATAATGGTTGCATTGCCTCTCAATACCATTGCAAATAATGTGCAGCAAAAAGAAAATTGTAAACCAAAATAAGGTGAATTTTTTTCAGATTTTTTGCAGAGAAATGTGAAATTTGTTTAATTTGAACTCATTCCCAGTCAGCTTTCCAGTGGCAACGTTAGTTTTTCCAGCTATTTGTAAGATCAGTGCGTGTATGCAGACCTGATCTGATGGGACTTGTTGGGGGCGTTAGTCCCATTGTTTTTGATTTATTGAGGTTGCAAAGCTCCATTGAACTCTAGCAGTTGGGAATGAAGCTTGGTTGACAAATGACCTAAGCTGCTGCAATGTTAACATTTCTGAGCGGGGAGTGTCAAGAGGCACAGGGTATGTGGGAAAGGCAATAGGAAAAATGGAATCAGTGCTGTCATTAATTTGGATCAGGAGAGTTGAAGAACTTGTGAACTTTTGTAACCATTAGGTATTGGGTGATGTACTTGTGATGTGTGTAACCATTAGTGTTTGTGTGATTCACTTGTGATGTTTGTGACCATTAGTGTTTATGTGATTAACTTGTGATGTGTGTGACCATTAGTGTTTGTGTGATTAACTTGTGATGTGTGTGACCATTAGTGTTTGTGTGATTAACTTGTGATGTGTGTGACCATTAGTGTTTGTGTGATTAACTTGTGATGTGTGTGACCATTAGTGTTTGTGTGATTCACTTGTGATGTGTGTGACCATTAGTGTTTGTGTGATGTACTTGTGATGTGTGTGACCATTAGTGTTTGTGTGATTAACTTGTGGACATGTGTGTGACCATTAGTGTTTGGGTGATTTACTTGTGATGTGTGTAACCATTAGTGTTTGGGTGATTTGCTTATGATGTGTGTGACCATTGGGGTTTGTGTGATTAACTTGTGATGTGTGTGACCATTAGTGTTTGTGCGATTCACTTGTGATGTGTGTGACCATTGGGATTTGTGTGATTAACTTGTGATGTGTGTGACCATTGATATTTGGGTGATTTACTTGTGATGTTTGTGACCATTGGTGTTTGGGTGATTTACTTGTGATGTGTGTGACCATTAGAGTTTGTGTAATTAACTTGTGATGTGTGTGACCATTAGTGTTTGGGTGATTTACTTGTGATGTGTGTGAGCATTGGTGTTTGGGTGATTTACTTGTGATGTGTATAACCATTAGTGTTTGTGCGATTCACTTGTGATGTGGGTGACCATTGGGACTAAATGACCATACCTGCTCTTTTTTCTTTAAAACAGGGTAGCAAAATGTTGAAGTGAATTTGTACCATGGTTTCTCGTTGAGTTATGTGTGGCCCTCGGGATGTATGGAGGAAACGCTTTTAATTTATCAACTACAATGTGTTTTTTGCTGCATTGCTCTTGGAAAAAGTGTTGTACTGCTTCATTTACTATAAATTAGGTTTGGAGAGAATTTTTCCCTGTTGCTACCCCAACATATCTGATGGATGTCTTTATATTGGGTGATTCAATTATTATAATTGTTCAATCAATCCAAGCCCTCATTATACTACACACAGAAAAGGGAACAGCTGTCACTATATAATGGTTCAAGTATTCAAGAATTATTTTATTAAAAAGTATGATCTGACAGAGACATTTTTCTAAGAAGAATAATCCATTTTCATTATTATTTTCAAGTAGGAGATTGTACCAGTGATATCTGCTACATCTGCCTCGACTATTTGATGGTGGGGGTTAATGATGGAGCTGATTCTGCCAATCGGGCATGTCCAGCGAGGAGTGCCACTCGCAGGGAGCAGCGATCGGGAAATCGCTAGCCGATGCTGGGATGAAAATTGGGTGGGGTGGGGACTGCAGGCCGGCAATTTCCTGACCCATACTCCCTTTGAGTGCCCCTCGTCACTAAAAGCACCAGATTGCGGACTTAACCCCAATAATCCATTTCCATTACATCGCAAGTAAAGAGGAAGAAAGAACTTGGAGTGACTTTTCACATCTTCCAGCCCAAAGCAAAGTCTTCCAAATTTAGTGGGTTGGTTTTGAAGTAAAGTCACCATTGCTATTTTGATGGACAAAAAAATAAATAAATTCCATCACATAATTTGAAGAACAGGGAGGGTTCTCCAGGTGTCCTGGCCAACATTTATCCCTTAATCAATCTCAGTAATAAACAGAGTGGCCCGGAATTTGCTCCAAAAATCATGAAGAGCCAAACGGCACTCATTGTTATTTCAGGGCAAATGGAAGAGCAACTTCCGGCGAGTGCACATGCCCAGTCAAACGTGCGAATCCCAAAGTTGCTCTGTGAGATTCCCTGCTCCTCTGAAAGATATGCAGGAAGGAGATCTCGCCGGCTGGAATGAATGGACCAGAGTGAAGCTGCTGCACTGCCCAGCTAGAAATGAACTAATCTACACAGAAAAAGGTACACTCAGTTTTTTAGGTCTAAACTAACTTTTAACGGCGTGGTAAGTCTTATTGATTGCCAAACAACCTCTCTGAAACTGAAAATTAACTTTGAAAAATGTGGAGTCTCATTCCTTCCGATTTTAATTGCTTTTGGACATTTAAAAAAAAGTTTAATTTTTATTTTTTTACTTTTTGTTTCTGTCCCTTTTATCTCTGTATTTTAATTCAAATTTCTTACCCTCTCTTTATTTCACTTTCTCTAACTGATTTTACATTGACTTTACTGTTGTAACTTTCACTTCCTGGTTCTGACTCTGAGGCCTGTTAACGATGCTTCTATCTGATTGATTAAGGGGATACACAGTTCCTTTCCCCACTCACACAGCTCACAGATGCCCCGAAGAAGACACTGCCCTTTTGTCCGCTCCTCATTGCAGTAAGTTGGTGCCCAGAAGCCTGTGGATGATTTGTGGGTAACTTTAAATCTAACGAGCAGCGGACACCGTTTGTTTGCCACTCATTGCAAAATCCGGCCCATTATCTGGTCCTTTATCGCATTTTTTTTTATTCGTTCATGGGATGTGGGCGTCGCTGGCCAGGCCGGCATTTATTGCCCATTCCTAATTGCCCGTGAGAAGGTGGTGGTGAGCCGCCTTCTTGAACTGCTGCAGTCCGTGTGGTGAAGGTTCTCCCACAGTGCTGTTAGGAAGGAAGTTCCAGGATTTTGACCCAGCGGCGATGAAGGAACGGCGATATATTTCCAAGTCGGGATGGTGTGTGACTTGGAGGGGAACGTGCAGGTGGTGGTGTTCCCATTTACCTGCTGCTCTTGTCCTTCTAGGTGGTAGAGGTCACGGGTTTTGGAGGTGTTGTCGAAGAAGCCTTGGCGAGTTGCTGCAGTGCATCCTGTGGATGGTACACACTGCAGCCACTGTGCGCCGGTGGTGAAGGGAGTGAATGTTTAAGGTGGTAGATGGGGTGCCAATCAAACGGGCTGCTTTGTCCTGGATGGTGTCGAGCTTCTTGAGTGTTGTTGGAGCTGCACTCATCCAGGCAAGTGGAGAGTATTCCATCACACTCCTGACTTGTGCCTTGTAGATGGTGGAAAGGCTTTGGGGAGTCAGGAGGTGAGTCACTCACCGCAGAATACCCAGCCTCTGGCCTGCTCTTGTGGCCACAGTGTTTATATTGCTGGTTCAGTTAAGTTTCTGGTCAATGGTGACCCCCAGGATGTTGATGGTGGAAGATTCTGCGATGGTAATGCCGTTGAATGTCAAGGGGAGGTGGTTAGACTCTCTCTTGTTGGAGACGGTCATTGCCTGGCACTTTTCTGGCGCGAATGTTTTTTGCCACTTATGAGCCCAAGCCTGGATGTTGTCCAGGTCTTGCTGCATGCGAGCTCGGACTGCTTCATTGTCTGAGGGGTTGCGAATGGAATTGAACACTGTGCAATCATCAGGGAACATCCCTGATCAGGGACCTCTCTGTATGCTGATTGACTGATGTGTCCAACTACATTACAACAGTGACTTCGAAAATACTTGATTGGAGTCTTAATTTGGATTATTATGCTCAAGTCTCTGGAGTGGGACTAGAACCAATAACCTTCTGCCTTAAAAGGCAGGCAAGGAGTGCTACCCTGAGGTGCAGCTCACACTGCATCAGGGTTAGTCTATTAGAATGAACTACAGCATGACAAGATACTCTCATCCAGTACAAGGGAAAAAAGCCACTGTGCCAATATTGTCACACATTGAAAAGGCACTAAGTAGACATCCACAGACATTGGACTGAACCGAGTGGAAACTCCAGTCAAACTTTACCTCAATTATTTTCAGTGCCATGTCCCCCCATCGCTTCTTCAGATGGATGATATCTTTTAAAGAGCATCACAGTCCAAGTTTCTGATTAAGAGAACTAGTAGTAAGCATGGAACACGAACTCGAGTCTTGCAATTCACTCAGAAAAATATTTCTCACTGTTTAACCAGCTGCTAAGAAGACAGCGAGGGGTGGCTGAGTGCCTACAGCAAAGACCGGCATTTTAATTTTTAAGTGGGTTGGCAAATAGACAGGTAGTTCCACAGGGATGGCTGTCTGCTTAATACAACAACTTATTACCCTCGTTGCTTAATATGCAGAAGGCTGACAAGGTGACAGCATTTGTTAGGTACGCGGGCCTCACACAGGAGCAACACTTGGTCAATGTTGCAGAGCGGGAGGCAGGTTTTTCTTGTGTATTTGTAAAAATGCTTAACATGCGCTGATAGATTAGTTTTTTAAAATTATAAAACACAGGTAACACATGCCATTGCTGGGGC
This sequence comes from Heptranchias perlo, assembly GCF_035084215.1. NCBI lineage: Eukaryota > Metazoa > Chordata > Chondrichthyes > Hexanchiformes > Hexanchidae > Heptranchias > Heptranchias perlo. The sequence continues at coordinate 59,880,838 of NC_090339.1, read as the reverse complement.
ACTGCATATCAATGTGTGTGTGTGTAAGGAGCCTGGAAAAAACTTCACATTATTTAAAAATAAATTTTAACTTCCCTCCTTCCTCTTTAATACATTGGGAACATAGGAATTGCTAGATGAGAAAAGACCACAGTTCATCTAGTTCGCCTTCTACCATCCTGGTAGTCGCACGATACAATGTTGACTAATCATAGCAAACAATCTCTCTCAATGAGTCTACAACAGACCCAGACATGAGGTGAGGAAAACCCCCAGTGGCGGAGAGCTTTGGGAACCACAGGTCCAAAGTCACCTGTTCCTCCCGAGCCTCCTACACTCACCACATGTCATGTCTCAAATTACTCATACACTATCCCAAAATATTATTTTCTGAAATAAATCTATCTAACTTTCACTTGAATGAATCAACGCTCACTGCTTCCACCGTCTCCCCAGGGAGCCTGTTCCATAGATTGACCACTCGCTCACTGAAATATTGTTTCCGCAGATTAGTTTTGAATTTATCCCCTTCGAGCACAGGCTGTGTCCTCCGGTTTCGACTGTTCTGGACAAGGTGAAACAGCTTGTCATGGTCGACATTATCTAGTCCCTTTAGAATTCTAAAAACAGAAATCATATCACCTCTCAACCTTTACTTTTCTGATGAGAACTTTCTCAGTATTTAAATACTCCCCATCCCAAACAATCTTCAGCAGCCAGTTGCACTTGTGGGTGAGGTAGAATGATTGGAAACACATTCATTCCACCTTGTGTGATAGATCCACTCCATGTTTTATGACAGATACCGATGCAGTCAGCCAGGTGATTGACAGAATCAGTGATCGGAGCATATGTGAACTGTGATCTCATTGCATAATGAACAGCATGCACACTATATTTGAGCTGTTTATAAATATTAAGGGTGACTGCCATTTAATTAAAATAGGCCATTAGTAAGGTATTAGGGGGGAAAAAAAAAGAAAGGCTTTACACACCCTGAGAACATCCCAAAGTGCTTTAAAGCCATTCAATTACTTGTAGACTGTAGACCGCAGCCACTGTTTCTTTTAGGCCAAACTCAGCGGCCAATTTATGCACAGCAGGGTCCCACAAACAGCAAATGAGATCAATGATCAATGAGTCTGTTTTGGGTGGTTTTGGTTCAGGGATGATTGTTGGCCAGGACACCAGAAGGACTTCTTGCTCTTCTTTGGAAAAGTGCCGCTGGATGTTTTACGTCCACATGTGCAAAATAGCAGTACAACAACAACTTGCATTTATACAGCGCCTTTAACGTAGTAAACCGTCCCGAGGCTCTTCACAGGAGTGATAATCAGACAAAATTTAACACCGAGCCACATAAGGAGATTTTAGGACAGGTAACCAAAGGCTTGGTCAAAGCGATAGGTTTTAAGGGGCGTATTAAAGGAGGAAAGAGAGGTGGAAAGGCGGAGGGATTTAGGGAAGGAATTCCATAGCTTAGGGCCTAGGCAGCTGAAGGCACGGCCGCCAATGGTGGAGCGATTGAAATCGGGAACGCGCGAGAGGCCGGAGTTGGAGGAGCGCAGAGATCTCTGAGGATTGTTGGGTGGAGGATGTTCCGGAATCAGGGAGGGGTGAGGCCATGGGTGGATTTGAAAAAAAGGGTGAGTATTTTAATACATCATACCTGGACCTCGCAGAGGAGCAGCGTGTAAGGTGGTTGTATTTCAACAGGGAGACGGTCACTTACCTGTGCAGGCAGTTGGGTGGGGTGGGGGTGGGATGGGGTGAGGCAGGGTGGAGGCGGGGTGGGGGTGGAGTGGGGTGGGGATGGGGGTGAGGTGGAAGTAGGATGGGGTGGGGGTGAGGTGGGGTGGGGTGGGGCGGGGTGGGCTGAGATAGGGTGGGGATGGGGGTGAGGTGGGGTGGGGCGGGGTGGGGTGAGATAGGGTGGAGGTGAGGGTGGGTGAGGTTGAGGTGGGGTGGGGTGGGGCACGGTGAGGAGGGGGTGAGGTTGGTGGGTGGACTAGGTTGGGGTGGGGTGGGGTGGGGGTGAGGTAGGGTGGTGGTGGGTTGGGGGTGAGGTTGGTGGGGTGGGCCAGGTTGGGGTGGGGTGGGGTGGGGGTGAGGCGGAGGTGGGGTGGTGGTAGAGGTGGTGGTGGGGTGCGGGTGAGGTAGGGTGGGGGTGGGGTGTGGATGAGGTAGGGTGGGTGTGTGTGAGGTAGGGTGGGGGTGAGTGAGGTAGGGTGGGTGTGGGGTGTGGATGAGGTAGAGTGGGTGTGGATGAGGTAGGGTGGGGTGGGGTGGGTGTGAGGTAGGGTGGGGGTGGGGTGTGGATGAGGTAGGGTGGATGTGGATGAGGTAGGGTGGGGTGGGGTGGGGGTGAGGTAGGGTGGGGGTGGGGAGGGGGTGGGGTGTGGATGAGGTAGGGTGGGTGTGGATGAGGTAGGGAGGGGGTGGGTGAGGTAGGGTGGGGGTGAGGTGGGGTGAGGTAGGATGGGGGTGTGGTGTGGATGAGGTCGGGTGAGGTGGTGTGAGGGTAGGGTGGGGGTTGGGTGGGGGTGAGGTGGGGTGGGGGTGGGTGAGGTAGGGTGGGGGTGGGGTGTGAATGAGGTGGGGTGGGGGTGAGGTGGGGTGGGGGTGGGGGTGAGGTAGGGTGAGGTAGGGTGGGGGTGGGTTGGGGTGGGGGTGAGGTAAGGTGGGGGTGGGGTGGGGGTGGGTTGGGGTGGAGGTGAGGTAAGGTGGGGGTGGGGTGGGGGTGGGTTGGGGTGGGGGTGAGGTAAGGTGGGGGTGGGGTGGGGGTGAGGTGGGGTGGGGTTGGGTGAGGTGGGGTTGGGGTGGGGGTGAGGTGGGGTGGGGGTGGGGGTGAGGTGGGGTGAGGTGGGGTGAGGTGGGGTGGGGGTGGGGTGGGGTGGGGGTGAGGTAGGGTGAGGTAGGGTGGGGGTGGGGTGGGGTGGGGGTGAGGTAGGGTGACGTAGGGTGGGGGTGGGTTGGGGTGGGGGTGAGGTGGGGTGGGGGTGAGGTGGGGTGAGGTTGGGTGAGGTGGGGTGGGGGTGGGGGTGAGGTGGGGTGAGGTTGGGTGAGGTGGGGGTGGGGGTGAGGTGGGGTGAGGTGGGGTGAGTTGGGGTGGGGATGGGGTGGGGGTGGGGTGGGGTGGGGGTGAGGTAAGGTGGGGGTGGGGTGGGGGTGAGGTGGGGTGAGGTTGGGTGAGGTGGGGTGGGGGTGGGGGTGAGGTGGGGTGAGGTGGGGTGAGGTGGGGTGGGGGTGGGGGTGAGGTGGGGTGAGGTGGGGTGAGGTGGGGTGAGGTGGGGGTGAGGTGGGGTGAGGTTGGGTGAGGTGGGGTGAGGTTGGGTGAGGTAGGGTGGGGGTGGGTTACCGTTGCTGAGTTGGAGATCTTATCACAATCATAAAAACTTTTAGGAATGGGAGAACACTGTTTGGCTGAACAAACCTGTCTCTTTTTGATTAATCTCAAGATGAGCAATTCACCATATCCCTCAAACCCGTCTCCCTCCCTCTCTCTCTCTTTTCTCGAAATGCATCTAGTCGCTTCTTGACTCCATGTGTATTATTCATTTCCTCTGTCTCCCCATGTAAATTATTTCACAGGTCTATTAAAAAAATGTCTGATTTTTCTTCCTACCCCTAACTTTCACATTTTTAACATGCGTTCCTTAACATTTGACTAATCAGCGATGATTGATGGATGTTGCGATGACAGCAGAAAGACAAGCTAGACAGGATTTTGGTTTGTGCCTGCCATTGGCAGGTACCACTGAGAGGAAGTCCCTTATTGCCTGCAATCTGCCGAGAAGCTTGTACCCACAACCTTCCAAATTGTGCAAGTGTGCAAGTCCTGATGTGGCACTCACACCCACAATCTTCCACATCGAGTGCAAGTGTGCAAGTCCTAGGGTGATGTTTGTACCCACAACCTTCCACATTGAGTAAGCGTGCAAGTCCTGAGGTGAGGCTTGTACACACAATCTTTTGCATAGAGTAAGTGTGCAAGTCCTGGTGTGGCATTCACACTCACAACCTTCCACACTGAGTAAGTGTGCAAGTCCTGGATTGGTGCTTGTACCCACAACCTTCCACACTGAGTAAGTGTGCAAGTCCTGGGTTGGTGCTTGTACCCACAACCTTCCACACTGAGTAAGTGTGCAAGTCCTGGATTGGTGCTTGTACCCACAACCTTCCACACTGAGTAAGTGTGCAAGTCCTGGGTTGGTGCTTGTACCCACAACCTTCCACACTGAGTAAGTGTGCAAGTCCTGGGTTGGTGCTTGTACCCACAACCTTCCACACTGAGTAAGTGTGCAAGTCCTGGGTTGGTGCTTGAGCTGAGAACCTTTTGCTTCAGAGGTAAGAATGCGACCAACCCAGAAAAAGAATATTTTTGCGGAATAACCTGTGACTTTCACTCTTCCAGCTGGAAGAGCGGTAACAAGAGCTTCAGGGGAACTCTTAAACTCCGTCAACTTAGCATTTCAAATCAATGGATGACTTCTTTACATTTTTTTCTAATGCAGCTGACCTGAGGGATGGAATCGATGACCTCAGCTATCTTCTGTTATGTCTTCTGGACATCAGTCTGATTAGTTTTTTGTTTCCTTTGGTTTATTATCTACAATTAAATCCATTTTTGTGCCAGAACTTCTCTTAGTTTTTGCTTTCCTGCACTCTTCTTCATACTGCCATGACCCATAGAGCAAAATGTGGCAGTATGGTCTATTAAAGAGCTTTATACATATTTAATATGTCTGGTAGGATAATAAGCAGTTTTTCACATGTGCAGTTCCAGATAAAAATTACAATTGTTGTCCTCAGAAGCAAAATGTGCATACTAATGCGTGATATTCCATACGGATTTGTGGATGTGTCTGGGAAATTCTGCTTCATCCCAAATGTCTACTGAGAGGAATTTTCAGCAATGAGTTATTTTTGTAAATAGCAGATAGGAGAGAAGCAAATGTAAATATATTGACCTTTATAAAGTCAAACTTCCATTAAAAAATACAGATATTTAAGATTCCATCCAGCTACCACAATGCATAATTTTTTGCAAACTTTTTTTAATGTAGAGGTTTAATGAAGACTAAAAATATGGCCTGTGCAATGTGAGGCGAATATTCCTGCAGTCATCCTTCTAATGCAAAGGGAGGTAAACCAGCAAAGAAGCAGAAGACGCATTGATTTTGTTTCAGGCGAATGTGAATGACTGAGCTTTTTTCCCACAACATAAAGAAAGAACTTGCATTTATACAGCAACTTTCACGACCTCAGGACATCCCAAAGCACTTTACAGCCAATGAAGTACTTTATGAAGTGTAGTCACTGTTGTAATGTAGGAAACGTGGCAGCCAATTTGCCCACAGCAAGGTCCCATAAATAGCAATGTGATAATGATCAGATAATCTGTTTTTTAAGAGGTGTTGGTTAAGGAGTAAATATTGACCAGTACACCGGGGAGTCCTCCCCTGCTCTTCTTTGAAATAATGCCGTGGGATCTTTTACATCCGCCTGAGAGGGCGGACGGGGCCTCGGTTTAACGTCTCACCCAAAAGACAGCACCTCTGACAGTGCAGCACTCGCTCAGTACTGCACTGGAGTGTCAGCCTAGATTTTGTGCTCAAGTCTCTGGAGTGGGGCTATGAACTCACATCCTCTGACCCAGAGGTGAGAGTGCTACCCACTGAGCCATGGCTGACACCATTAATAATAAATTCTTACTAAGGATTGTAATGAAGGTGATCAGGGGGACCCTGCTACAAAGTACAATGACATCAGTGATTTTGACCAGCATTTTTAGCAGGTAATATAAATTACCAATGATAGAATGAATATAATGTGCATTCACTGAGTCAGTATACAGCAGATTAGAGGTTTATCCTTAGATTACATTCTGCCAGCTTGAATTGTGCAATTTTTCCAGTGGCTTGATGATTTGAAGCATAAAAATATATAATCCAATGGACATATAAACAAGAGCATATTGTTTTACATTGTGGCTTGTTGGGATTAATCTGTCAGTGACATGAATACAATATTTTCCTATTATTTATTACTGCAACATTTAACTGGGAAGTATTTTTTTTAAATAGCAAGTGTTCAGTAAGTTTCCTCACGCACAAGTCATGTAATCTAGGAAAATGGAAGCTTCCACTGAATGCTTGATCAAAAAGGTCTCTCAATAAGAGCGAAACATTCAGACCAATCCACTCCTACATGCAAATCTTTAAATCCAACCACCTTAATAAACATATATATGTCCCATAAAACCCTTTTATTGGCAAATTCTGCAAATTGAATAAAGCAACTGACTAACCATGAAATTGAGATTTTTTTGAAAAGTTAATAATTCTTTGATGCTGGGAATTTCCTGGCAGCCAATCAGGAGAACCCACAAGGGGATTCCTGGTGTGAGTATTTGCTTCCAGATTTTGGTGACACAGAAACAAATGCAAATACTTTGCTTTTTTCACAGTGCAAGAGTTTTACCTCAGGTTCTTCTATTACCACCATGTTACATAGAATTACATAGAAATTACAGCACAGAAGCAGGTCATTCGCCCCAACTGGAGCTTAAGCTCCACACGAGCCTCCTCTCTCCCTACTTCATCTAATCCTATCTGCAGATCCTTCTATTACTTTCTCCCTCATGTACATATCAAACTTCCCTTTAAATGTATTCTTGCTATTCGCCTCAACTGCTCCATGTGGTAGCAAGTTCCACATTCTAACCACTTTCTGAGTAAAGAAGTTTCTCCTGAATTCCTTATTCGATTTATGAGTGATTCTCTTATATTTTTAGCCCCTAGTTTTGGTCTCACCCACAAGTGGAAACATCTTCTCTACGTCTACCCTATCAAACCCCTTCATAATTTTAAAGACCTCTATCAGGTCACCCCTCAGCCTTCTCTTCTCTAGAGAAAAGAGCTCCAGCCTGTTCAGCCTTTCCTGATAGATATAACTTCTCAGTGCTGGCATTATCCTTGTTAATCTTTTTGCACCTTCTCCAGTGCCTCCATATCATTTTTGTAATATGGAGACCACAACTATACACAGTACTCCAAGTGTGGTCTAACCAAGGCTCCATATCAGTTTAACATGACTTCTCTGCGTTTCAATTCTATTCGTCTAGAAATGAATCCGAGTGCTTTATTTGCATTTTTTATGGCTTTGTTAACTTGAATTGCCACTTTTAACGATTTGTGAATGTATACCCCTAGTTCCCTTTGCTCCTCTAACCTATTTAGATTCTTATTTTCCAAAGTGTTTGCCTCCTTATTCTCCCTACCAAAATGCACTACTTCACACTTAACTACATTGAAATTTATTTGCCAATTACTCGCCCATTCTGCAAGTTTATTAATGTCTTCTTGTATTTTGTCACAATCTTCCTCAGTATTAACTATACCCCCCAATTTGGTGTCATCCACAAATTCTGACATTAGACTTCCGCTTCCAAGTCCAAATCGTTTATATAAATGGTGAACAACAGTGGTCCCAGCACCGATCCTTGTGGAACACCACTTCCCGCCTTTTGCCAGTCAGAGTAACTACCTTTAACCCCTGATAGATACAATTTATTGGCACGTGATCAGTTTTTACTCATTATGAAACTACATAGTTTGTATTACAAATAGTTACAATAGGAGTGTAACTTACTGTATGTTATGGTGTGTTTATTACAATTGTGAGACATATTAATAGCTGTTGTGATAAAAACTGGTGAGTTATTTACTTTAGTTCCAAAATTATAGCCCTGAATATCTGCTGTTCCCAATAGCTAATTAAATGGCTCGTCAGTATGGTGTTTGTTTTATTTCTTAATGGATGCCTATGATAAGGAGGTGTTGTAATTCTGACTAAATACTGAGCTATATAAAGCCGAAGGTGTCTAGCCTAACAGAGCAGCAAAAAGAGTTACTAAGATTTTTGATTCAGCATTAAATCAGTTATAGTCAGAAGCCTTCTGCTGGCAGGAGTTTGTGTCTCCTACTTAAGCCATCGAGGGCTGCAAATAAATCACAAAAGGGTGGGCCACTGTACCTTCGCAGTGCCAGCTATGGCTCAGAGTTGTGGGTTCAAGTCCCACTCCAGAGACTTCAGCACAAAATCCAGACTGACACTCCCAGTGCAGTATTGAGGGAGTGCTGCTCTGTCGCAGGATCTTTTATGTCCGCCCTCTCAGGTGGACATAAAAGATCCTGTGGTACTATTTTGAAGAAGAGCAGGGGAATCCTCCTGCTGTCCTGGCCAATATTTATCCCTCAACCAACAACTAAAACAGATGATTGGTCACTTATTTCGTTAATGTTTGGCTACATTACAACAGTGACTACACTTCAAAAGTACTTCATTGGCTGTAAAGCTTTTTGGGACCTCCTGAGATCATTAATATATAAATGCAAGTCTTTCTTTTTTTTCTTTCTTTCCAAATCTCATGGGTGAAGTGAAATTCCTTGAGGTGGGGAGGGGGTTAGTGATTAAAGTAACTTACCTGCTGGGACCTGTGTCTGAGATATGGTTGTGTCTTAACACAAAAGCTGAACATGTAGCATAAATCTCCAGAGTTCCAGAGTTACATTCTTGTTGCTGCAAACAGAAGCCCTTTTGTTTCCCTCCTTGTTTTGCTTCTGCAATTTGCAAATGAGTCTCTAGCTAAAAGGCTTCAAAGGAAAACACACTGTTGTTCCAGCTGCTCGATTAGTTGAATGGGCTAGCAGAGTCTCCTTTAAGTGCATTCAATGCACATGGTCTCCCCAAAGAGTAAAAATTGATTTTTATTCCTGAGTGAGTGACAGGGAGAGCTAGAATACGTTTCTTGTTTTCATTAAGATGGCGATTAAAAAAAAAAGTGTTTCTTACCATGTTTCCAAAATATAATCTGTAGTAAAAAGAGCAGCTGATGAACACTGGTGGTCTAGTTTCCTGAATGCCTCGTATTTTCTGCCTTGGCAGCCATAGTTGTACATCAACCAAGTGCCCTGCAGTGATTGCTTGCCAATCGAACTTGTTTACCACTTGGGAATAATGTTGCTGGAAGATCCCCAGGAAACGCTGCGAGAAAAAAAACCAGGAACACTGGGCTTCTCTTTCTTGTCCAAACATCTCATTTGATCTCTTGTCAGCGCACGTCGACTCCGCAAATTAACACTGCCTAATGGTCAAAATAAGATCCTATGCTCGTACTGCGTACATTTTGTTCCGTTCGTCTACTCCTCAATCCCACAGCTAAAAAGAAACAGGCATTTCTTCCGGAAAGTGCACTGCAGACATGCAACGTGAGCGCAATGTAAAGTAATGGATGGGAAAATCAGATGGGCTCTGTTTACGGAATGTAGACGTCACTGTCCGACTCTCCTGTATGTGCTCCACCTGTCTGAATACCTGAGCACTAAAGAGGAATGTCGGTTATATAGAATCACATAGAATTTACAGCACAGAAACAGGCCATTCAGCCCAACAGGTCCATGCTGGTGTTTATGCTCCACACGAGCCTCCACTCACCCTACTTCATCTAACCCTAGCTGCATAACTTTTTATTCTTTTCTCCCTCGTGTGTTTATCCAGCTTCCCCTTAAATGCATCTGTGCTATCCGCCTCAACTGCTCCATGTGGTAGCAAGTTCCACATTCTAACCACTCTCTGGGTAAAGAAGTTTCTCCTGAATTCCCTAATGGATTCATTAGTGACTATCTTATATTTATGGCCTCTAGTTTTGGTCTTCCCCACAAGTGGAAACATTTTCTCTACGTCTACCGTATCAAACCCTTTGATAACCTTAAAGACTTCTCTTATGAAGCACACAAGTTAGTATGTGAGTTTATACATTCTGCATATCAATTGGGCACTCTGATATTTCATTGTGCCATAGATACGGCTACCATCTTTACCCACCCCACTCCCCCCCACTCGGCCAGCTCTCAATCTCAGTTGGGCCATCTAGGAGATGAGTCAACCAAGCAGCAGCTGAAACTGGCAAACGGCGATGGCATGGACCTGATACAGATTATTCAATGCCAAATAATCTCAATGAGAGACTCAGGAAGGTGTTTGAATAATTTAACAGAAAGATGCATGTCCTTTTATTAGAAAAGCCTTTCAGTTAAATGTCTTCAAAAGTTAAGTAGTACAAAAGATTTTTGCTTCGTTGATAATTCAATGAGTAATCGTTAAATGGAAAATCAGAGCAATTACAGATGCTTAGAAATGAGTCACGTCAGTGAATTTGGTTCTTTGTTCCTGGAATCCGGGCAAGGTAACTTTTATTTGCCATGCCCTGAGGGCATTAAGAATCTAAGGGGTTGAATTTGAGTGCCCTCACCTGCCGTTAATGGGGGGGTAACAGCCTCAGAATGGGGTCAGTAGCCTCACCACCCCCTCCCCCCGCTCCCCGTTAATACCGAGTGCCATGAAAGGGGTCCTACCGCCGGGTGTCCAAAATGCCCTCATCCGGGCATTGGGCCGTCTTTTAATATGAGTCTAATGTAAATCAGAGTCCTATGACATAAATGGGACACCGATTGCTATTTTAGGGAGGAACTGGTTGAAGCCTGGGCCGTGCTCACTCTGACCAGTCCCACGGGCGATGGAACCAAAGAGGCCCGGCCAAAGGGAAGTGTTGAATTTTTTTTTTGTTGGCCCAGGAGGAGCATGAGTGACCCATGGAAATAATCTGGGGCGCAGCCGCCCCGTCCTCTGTGACCATGACACTCACCCCGCGAATTACCTCACTGTCGGCGGCTCCGGCCTGATTTCCAGCCTTCAGTCCGGCGAGCCGCGCTGGGCGGCCTGTTCGACTCTCCCCGCAGCTCACCTGGCGAATTTAAACGTGGCTGGAGCCTCAAGATCGCTGGGGAGGGGTGGGGAGGGGTGGGGGGAGAGGCCCTCTCCACCAGTTGACCAGGGATGAGGGGCTTCAGTTATGTGGACAGACTGGAGAAGCTGGGGCTGTTCTCCTTAGAGCAGAGAAGGTTAAGAGGAGATTTGATAGAAGTGTTCAAAATCATGAAGGGTTTAGATAAAGTAAAAAAGAGAAACTGTTCCCATTGGCGAAAAGGTCGAGAACCAGAGGACACAGATTTAAGGTGATTTGAAAAAGAGCGAGTGGTTATGATCTGGATTGCACTGTCTGAAAGGGTGGTGGAGGCAGATTCAATAATAACTTTCAAAAAGGATTTGGATAAATACCTGAAGGGAAAAAAATCTGCAGGGCTACAGAGAAAGAACTGGGGGAATGGGACTAACTGGAATGCTCTTACAAAGAGTCGACATGGGCCTGATGGGCCGAATGGCCTCCTTCTGTGCTGTAACCATTCTATGATCACCCAAAAGTCAAATTCTACCCCATCGTGTGGGACGGGAGTCACGTTTAAGCCAGACTGGGTAACGGGGTTGGCTGGGGCCCTTCCCTGAAGAACAGCGATAAAACCAGTTGGCTCTTTGCAACAATTCGGCAGCTTTCATGGTGTTTTTTTTTCTGGTCCCTCTGCTACTGATCAATAATTAATGTGAATCTCTATTCTCAGCCGCAGTAAGGATCTTAAATACCCATTTTGAGTATTATTTTTGCAATACACAGATTTCCACGCGTTGAATAAAATATGACGCTAAATTGATCCACCTGCATTAGTCCAGTGTATGTAAAAATGCATTAACAAGAACTCTCATTGTAGACAACAGACCAATTTATGGTGTAGTGGAGTTATAAATACGACACATGTTGTGATATTTATGAATGATGTCGTACACTTATGTCATTATACCTGACACTTGTACTAAACTGAGGCATAAAATATGAGAAATGACCATGAATCACACAGAAGTGGAATAAAATTAAAATATTGTCGGTAGAGGTGGAATTTAAATGGAACCAGAAAAAAGAAAGACTTGCATTTATATAATGCCTTTCATGACCTCAAGACTTCACAAAGCACTCTACAGCCAATAAAGTACTTTTTGAAGTGTAGCCACAGTTGTAATGTAGGGAACTCAGCAGCCAATTTGCGCACAGCAAGGTCCCACAAACAGAAATGTGATAATAACCAGATCATCTGTTTTTTTAGTGATGTTGTTTGACAAATAAATATTGGCCAGGACACCGGGGAGAATTCCCCTGCTCTTCTTTGAAATAGCGCCGTGGGATCTTTTACGTCCACCTGAGATGGTAGACGGAGCCTCGGTTTAACATCTCATCCGAAATACGGCACCTCCAACAGTGCATCACTCCCTCAGCACTGCACTGAAGTGTCAGCCTGGATTATGTGCTCATGTCCCATGACCTTCTGACTCAGGCAAGAGTGCCGCCACTGAGCCACAGCTGGCAATTAAGTAATACAAGTGGAATTGTAGTGAAAAACAATCTTGCTTTTCCAGATTATGTCCTCTGTATTAAATGTGAGTTACAGAATATTGCAGTCATTCTTTTGGCGTTTTGTCTTGGTTGAGAAGACTGAGCTATAGAAAGCTAATGTGCTTCAAGGCTGAATGTTCAATATCCCGTGACATAATTTTATGGCCTCAGTTTCTAGTCACTTCGTAAGAGATTTGCCTCAAAAGCAAACAACATTCAATATCACCATTTTATTTGCCATTTACCTTCATAAAATAAATATATTTTTTGCTGCATGACTAGCATGACACATGTGGAGGATTACTAGCTATTTGCATTATTATTCTGCATGTTGTCAATGAATAAAGTAATGCTGTCGTATTAGCATTGATAGAGCAATGAAGAATTTTTTAAAAGGCACAGTGGATTTGTGGAATAGACTCCCAGTGAAAGTAGATGAATAAATATCTGGTTGAAAGTGCTGCAATTTGTCACAGATGCAAAATAAAATCTTAAAGCTAAGAAAACCAATAATTTCTTATGGGGTTTTTTCCCTGACCTTGGGGAATTGGAAGGTAGTTGACCTAATTTTCAGTAATTAGACCTTGCAGCCTTAAAGGGACACATTAACATCTTAGCAGCAGGATAAATCCCCGTGTGTTACGTCATATAATGCTCCCATTCTTAGAAAACTGTGTAACTTCCAACTTACTGTGAGCAATGGCACAGGAGGTCTGCTAGTTCCTAAAACTAAAAAAGGATGCAAAAGTTTAAATTGGAATTTTATGAAAGCATCCAAATTAGTCTAGATTATGTTTCTATGGGCTTATTTTTTTTTATCAGGCAGATGAACAGGGGAAACCAAACGGTCTTAATGGAGTCCTATCTATCTATAGCTCTGCTAGCCATCTGCTTACACGCTACAATCTCCTGAACCAGATGAATCAATGAGCTGTAAATGATGACAGCCTTCTCTTTCCAATATCTGAGTGCTGCTCTTTCACTAAGATTGATAAACCAATATCTAATGTCACACTGTCCATTGTGCCGATTCAATATTTCAGTCAAGATGCATTGAGGTCTCCTGCACAATTTAATAACAGAAACACATTGCTGTCAAGGTGATAGTTCTGTTATATGTTTCAAGAAAGGCAAAGCATGAAAAACATTTCAAATGTGCAAAACATTTACAATCGAGCAACACAACAACAACAACTTGTATTTACATAGTGCCTTTAAAATAATGAAACGTCCCAAGGCGCTTCACAGGAGCGTAATCTAAATCGAAGTAAACTAAAATGGAATTACTTGAAGCATTTCTCGTCCCCAAGAAAAAAGAGAGAGAGAGAGAGAGAAAGAGAAAGAGAGAGACAGAAAGAGGCGCTCCCTCGGCCCCCCCCCCCTTTGTAAAGGGGGCACAAATATCTTTTTTAACATTTGCCTTCTATTCAAGGATCCTGGCCACAAACTAGGTGGGCCCCACTCTGCCATTCGCAGAATGGTGTCAACTGGCATTCCAGCAGCCAATGACCTGCGTAGATATTGAGAGGTGAGGAAGGTGAGAACTGATGTTTGGGGTCCTCTTGCTCGGCCTCACCCTCTCATGCGCCGACAGCCTTGTTTGGGGTCGGGCGGAGGCTCTGGAGGCTCTTCTGCTGCACTTCGGTGGGAGTGTGCTGGAAGGGCTGCAGGTTTTTTGGCCCCGTGATTTCTGCTGCTCTTTTAAATGGCCTTCAATTGCCTCCCAGGCCGGACAGCAGAATCTCTCAATAAACTGCAGCCTTACCGCTGCAGTTTAAGTGACTGCTCCCAGGGTAGCGGGCATCGACCTCCATGATTCGATGCCATGTGGTCGCACACCAGCCGCACGGTCAGGGAGTGGAAGCCCTTTCAGTTGACGAAGGTGGCCCGGTTGATATGCGGGGCAAGCAGGGCAATGTGCGTGCAATCGGTGGCACCCTGCACCCTGGGGAAGCCAGCAACGTGCGCGAACCCCAATACTCAGGGTTCGACTTACCACTGGTAGTAAAGCTGAAACACCTACAGCTTAAGGATTAGATTAACCACGCATTGGCTATGAATGTACAGGGACACCCAGTCCCTCTTGCTTTTCTCACCGTTAATGACCATTTAAGATACAGCTGGGCTCTGTAATAGAAAGGCAATAGAGTCGGTATTCTGGTAAGATGAAATCAACTGGGCTAAGGGTCCTAATATCTCCTTATGTGGCTCAGTGTCAAATTTCCGTTTGATAATCGCTCCTGTGAAGCACCTTGGGATGTTTTACTACGTTAAAGGCGCCATTTAAATGCAAGTTGTTGTTGTTGTAAACAAGTGGGGATCATTTCCTCTCTGTGCTAACAAAAGTGTGAATCCGTTCTTTATAAATGTTTTGACAATTTTGCTACACACAGGAAGTGAGAAAATCTCCTCCTCGCTAAATCTTTGGCTTCAATAATGTTGAAATATTTCCTCGTGAAACTCTCATGTTTTTCACCAGGAACAATAATTTAGCCACATTGGAGCTCAATTAGCTCGCGAATTCTGCTTAATCCCAAATTACCCGCAAATGGAATAATGGACATTCAACTAAGATGCAGCAATAAAGGAAGAAAGAACATGCCTTTCATGTCCTCAGGACATCCCATAATGCAATTAAGTACTTTTGAAGTGTAGTCACTCTTGTAATGTAGGAAACACGGCAGCCAATTTTCACACAGCAAGATCCCACAGACAGTAATGATCAGATAAGTCTGTTTTAGTGATGTTGGATGGGGGATAAATATTGCCCAGGTCACCAGGGAGAACACCCCCACTCTTCTTCAAAATAGCACCTTGGGATCTTTTATGGCCACCTGATGGGCCCTCGGTTTAATATCTCATCCAATGACAGCACTTCCGACAGTGCAGCATTGCCCTCAGAATATCAGCCTAGATTTTGTGCTTAAGTCTCTGGAGTGGGACTATGAACCCACCACCTTCTGACTCAAGAGGCAAGAGTGCGACCCACTGAGCCACGCAATGCAATGCCTGAATGAAGTCTGTCTCACTGACTCGTTCAAAGTTAGTTGGTGCTGTGGTGGGGAAGCACTCTGATCGGAACGGCAAATGGTTACCACCATGAAAGTCAGGGGCAGCATGGCCTGACAAAGTGTTCCACCACCATAATTCCTGCGTCCCTGGGACAGGACGAGGTGGGTAATGAGTTTGGTACAACCCTTGGAATGTCTGCAAAGGCAGGGTAACAGTATTGGTTTAACCACTGGTTGAGTTGCATTTGCAGAGCAGTGGAAATCTGGAACTCTCTCTCCCCAAAAAGCTGTTGAGGTTGGGGGTCAATTGAAAATTTCAAAATTGAGATTGATAGATTCCGGTTAGGTAAAGGACATGGAACCCAAGGCAGGTAAATGTTGTTAAGGCGCAGATCAGCCAGGCTCTAAATGAATGACGAAACAGGCTCGATGGGCTGAATGGCCTACTCCTTTTCCTATGTTCCTATGAATGTCCAATAGGAGAACAAGTAAGCGTTGTGGGCCGCTGTGCTGGGAGCTGCTTGCAATGCAAGTGACTTGAACTAAACATGGCCTGACAGTTTAAACTAATGGCCTACAGGATTGCTGCTCCGCACAAATAGGTCAGATCAACTGGCTGCCATTGTAAAGACATATTCGTAGCAAAAGCACCTGCTGGCCTAGAAAGGCTACTGTCTCCCAGGAAATGGAGAGGAATGAAAATCGATACACTGTACAGGCACTGCCCTGTGATTGAAATGCTGCAAATGAAGGAAGGCCCTTGCCCTATTTATGATACGGCACAGTAGGATATAAATGTCTCATGTTGTCCTGTGAATCCTTACATCTCGTCGATCGTATCAAATCCTGGGAGTCAACAGTGGCATAAAACCGTTGCTACGTCTCCAACAGTTTATTACACGTTCATGGGGAGTTTGGGAATCAGTGAGCCATAGATCCTTCTGGAATAGTGCAGTGGTCTACTCTTGTATCCAGGTGGACATGCTACCATACCTGGGAAATCAAGCCCAGATGATTGGAATCAACCCCACAGGATAAAATTCTTATAAATTCTTATAACCTTCAGGGACAAAAGCAGACCAGCTTGAGTTAAAAGGGAGACACTAAGCCATCTAACACAATTTTGTAAATCTATAAGACCATAAGACCATAAGAGATAGGAGCAGGAGTAGGCCATTCAGCCCCTTGAGCCTGCTCCGTCATTCAATGAGATCACGGCTGATCTGATTTTTACCTCAACTCCACTTTCCCGCTTTTTCCCCCTATCCTTTGACTCCCTTGCTGATCAAAAATTTGTCTAACTCAGCCTTGAATGTATTCAATGACTCAGCCTCCACAGCTTTTTGGGGTAAAGAATTCCAAAGATTCACGACCCTCTGGGAGAAGAAATTCCTCCTCATTTCCGTCTTAAACGGGTGACCCCTTATTCTGAGACCATGCCCCCTAGTTTTAGATTCCCCCATGAGGGGTAACATCCTCTCAGCATCTACCCTATCGAGTCCCCTCAGAATCTTGTATGTTTCAATAAGATCTCCTCTCATTCTTCTAAACTCCAATGAGTATAGACCCAACCTGTGCAATCTTTCCTCATAAGACAACCCTTCCATACCCGAAACCTGTGCAAATGCCTCCTATGAAGCCTAAATCTCCATCAACTCTGCTCTACTAAGGATGTTTTGAGGTTGTGCATTCATTCCCTCAGATTGAGCCTTCTCCTTACCAGCCTCCGCTTGCGTGCCTGAATCTCCTTCTCATCCCGTTCTTTCTCCAAGAAGACGACAGCCACCGTGGTTACAGGAGATGTGACGTTACTGCATTTACTAGTCCCTCCTGTATCCTGTTTAGTCTGTGCTGATACTTGAATACACGCATCAACTATTGTGAGTGTGGGGCAAAGCTAAAACTGATTGTATCCACCCATCCCATAACTCGCTTAGCTGCCGTTTCCAACCCGTTGGCAGAAAACCTTTGATGCCATTTTAAGTCTGTGGTGGAAAATGAGAACCAGCATCAACACTGCTCAAGTTAAGCTTTGGATTTCATTCTCTGTATAGCGGTAAAATGCCATTAAAATTACCAAATGGTCGAAAATTTCCCTCCAAAGGAGTTTCTCCCTGGGGTTTTCTTTGCTTCATGTCTGGATCTGTTGTCGACTTATTGATAGAGACTGATTGCTATGATTAGTCAACAACCCCATTATCGTGAGACTACCAGGATGGTGGAAGGTGAACAAAATGGGCCTTGGTCTTTTTTCATCTAGAAATTCCTATGTTCCTATGTTCCTAAGTCAATAATAACAAGAACTAATACAGTCAACAACTTTTAATTCAAAGTCGCTTGATTCAATTGTCTGATAAATTCTCACATTGCTGTATTATTTACATTGCCTAGTTCAAATTATCAGATAATTCAATTTTTTTAAAACACAAAAATGACTGAATTATCAGATGTATAACTGACGATCCCAAAACACTGTAAAAGCTCCTGGAATTAGAAGGGGAATTAAAGGGGTATTAAAAGGGGTATTTGATTTATTGAATCACCTTAAACCAGTAACTATTAACAATAACTCGCATTTACATAGCGCCTTTAACGTAGAAAAACATCCCAAGGTGCTTCACAGGGGCATTACCAAACAAAAATCGATGCTGGGTCATAGAAGGAGATCTTAGATGGGTTGACAAAAGCTTGATCAAAGGGGTAGGTTTTAACGAGGGTCTTAAAGAAGGAGAGGGAGGTGGTGAGGCAGAAAGATTTAGGGAGTGAATTCCAGAGCGTGGGGCCGAGGTGGTGAAGGCACAGCCGCCAATGGTGGGTTGAAGGAAATGGGGGATGCACAAGAGACCAGAGCCAGAGGAATGGAGAGTTTTGGCGAGGGTGTAGGGCTGGAGGAGGTGACAGAGATAGGGAGGGGCGAGACCATGAAGAATGGCATTTTTAAATTGGAGCATTGGTGGTCTGGGAGGCAATGCAGGTCAGCATGGGCAGGAGTGATAGGCGAACAGGACTTGGTGCGGTACAGTACACGGGCATAGTTTTGGGCTTGGTGATATATTGATTCCACAGTTAACAGTCTTACACAGCACTAGAGGACTGTTATAACCAGACTGCAAACAGAGAAATAGCTTATTGAAATAAATTGCAGTGAATGTGAGCATGAAAGAATCTAATTTACTTAGTAAAGCTGTACTCCTTAAACTGATTGATTCCAGCACCATTGCTTCCAACTGAATAACAATGAGCCTTAGAACCAAAACTATTGTCAATGGTCATCATTAACAGTTTGGAGAATAGCCACATGAGAACCATAATCAGAAAAAGTCACTACTTAATGACCATTTCAATTTAACAGCTTTTCCATGGGACAATACACAATAAGAGGTTTGGCAGTTTGTGAACACAAAGAAAAACCTTGAATTGGATTTGTGAGATGGAAATGATGAACAAGAAGAGGAAGGTGCTTTCTTAGTTTGTATCTCCGCACTCTTCCTTGGTGTGAAGTAGCGGAAGGATTCGCAGGCTGATTAACAGTCTGACAGGCCACGACATGAACGCTCCTCCCATAGAGTCATAGAGTCATAGAGTTATACAGCACGGATAGAGGCCCTTCGGCCCATCGTGTCCGCGCCGGCCATCAGCCCTGTCTACTCTAATCCCATATTCCAGCATTTGGTCCGTAGCCTTGTATGCTATGGCATTTCAAGTGCTCATCCAAATGCTTCTTGAATGTTCTGAGGGTTCCTGCCTCCACAACCCTTTCAGACAGTGAGTTCCAGACTCCAACCACCCTCTGGGTGAAAAAGTTCTTTCTAAAATCCCCTCTAAACCTCCCGCCTTTTACCTTGAATCTATGTCCCCTTGTTATAGAACCCTCAACGAAGGGAAAAAGCTCCTTAGTATCCATCCTATCTGTGCCCCTCATAATTTTGTACACCTCAATCATGTCCCCCCTCAGCTTCCTCTGCTCCAAGGAAAACAAACCCAATCTTCCCAGTCTCTCTTCATAGCTGAAGCGCTCCAGCCCTGGTAACATCCTGGTGAATCTCCTCTGCACCCTCTCCAAAGCGATCACATCCTTCCTGTAGTGTGGCGACCAGAACTGCACACAGTACTCCAGCTGTGGCCTAACCAGTGCTTTATGCAGCTCCATCATAACCTCCTTGCTCTTATATTCTATGCCTCGGCTAATAAAGGCAAGTATCCCATATGCCTTCTTTACCACCTTATCTACCTGTTCCGCCGCCTTCAGGGATCTGTGAACTTGCACACCAAGATCCCTCTGACCCTCTGTCTTGCCTAGGGTCCTCCCATTCATTGTGTATTCCCTTGCCTTGTTAGTCCCTCCAAAGTGCATCACCTCGCACTTTTCCGGGTTAAATTCCATTTGCCACTGTTCCGCCCATCTGACCAACCCATCTATATCGTCCTGCAGACTGAGGCTATCCTCCTCGCTATTTACCACCCTACCAATCTTTGTATCATCAGCGAACTTACTGATCATACCTTTTACATTCATATCCAAGTCATTAATGTAGACCACAAACAGCAAGGGACCCAGCACCGATCCCTGTGGTACCCCACTGGCCACAGGCTTCCAGTCACAAAAACAACCTTCGACCATCACCCTCTGCCTTCTGCCACTAAGCCAGTTTTGTATCCAAAGTGCCAAGGCACCCTGGATTCCATGGGCTCGTATCTTCTTGACCAATCTCCTGTGGGGGACTTTATCGAAGGCCTTACTGAAATCCATGTATACCACATCCACTGCGTTACCCTCATCCACACGCCTAGTCACCCCCTCAAAAAATTCAATCAAATTAGTCAGACATGATCTTCCCTTGACAAAGCCATGTTGACTATCCCTGATTAATCCTTGCTTCTCCAAGTGGAGACTAATTTTGTCCTTCAGAATTTTTTCCAATAATTTTCCTACCACTGATGTTAGGCTCACTGGCCTGTAGTTCCCCGGTTTTTCCCTACTCCCCTTCTTGAATAATGGTATTACATTAGCGGTTCTCCAGTCCTCTGGCACATCCCCTGTGGCCAGAGAGGTTCTGAATATATGTGTCAGAGCCCCCGCAATCTCCTCCTTTGCCTCACACAGTAGCCTGGGATACATTTCGTCCAGGCCTGGGGATTTATCCATTTTTAGGCCTGCTAAAACCGCCAATACCTCCTCCCGCTCGATGTTAATATGTTCGAGTATATCACAGTCCCCCTGCCGTATTTCTATGTCTACATCGTCCTTCTCCATAGTGAAAACAGATGCAAAAAATTCATTTAGAACCCCTCCTACATCTGCCGGCTCCACACACAGATTGCCATTTTTGTCCCTAATGGGCCCTATTTTTTCCCTAGTCATCCTCTTACCCTTAATATACTTATAAAACATCTTAGGATTTTCCTTTATTTTGCTCGCCAGTGTTATTTCATGGCCCCTCCTTGATCTCCTAATTTCTTTTTTAAGTATCCCCCTGCACTTTTTGTACTCCTCGAGGGCTTCCTCCGTCTTTAGCCTTTTGTATCTGCCAAAAGCCCTCCTTTTTTTCCTAATCCATTCTCGTATATCCCCTGACATCCAAGGTTCCCTGGAGTTCTTGGAACCACCCTTGACCTTTACGGGAACATGTTGCCATTGTATGGTCTCAATCTCCCTTCTGAAAGACTCCCATTGCTCCGATGCGGATTTTCCTACAAGCAGCTGATCCCAGTCCATTTTGGCCAGATCCTGCCTTATCCTATTAAAATCGGCCTTCCCCCAATTTAGAACCTTTATTTCCGGCCCCTCCCTGTCCTTTTCCATGACCACCTTAAATCTCACCGAATTATGGTCACTGTCACCAAAGTGCTCACCTACTAGCACTTCTTCCACTTGGCCGGCCACATTCCCTAGAATTAGGTCCAGTACCGCCCCCTCTCTTGTAGGACTTTCTACATGCCGGCTCAAAAAGCTCTCCTGGATGCACGTTAAGAATTTTGTACCCTCTAAGCCTTTTACACTCTGAGTATCCCAGTTAATATTGGGGAAGTTGAAATCTCCCACTATTATTACCCTATTATTTGCACAATTTTCTGAGATTCGCCTACATATCTGTTCCTCTATCTCCCCCTGACTGTTTGGGGGCCTATAGTACACTCCCATCAAAGTGCTTGCCCCCTTTTTGTTTTTAAGCTCCACCCATATGGCCTCATTAGAGGAACCTGCTAATATATCATCCCTCCTTATGGCAGTAATTGATTCTTTAATTAATATTGCGACCCCCCCTCCTCTTATACCTCCCCCTCTGTCTCGCCTGAAGATTCTGTACCCCGGAATATTGAGCTGACAGTCTTGCCCCTCCCTCAACCATGTCCATAACCCTCTTTAGGGTGGCTAGTCCAATACGGTGGGAGGGTTTTATGGGCTCCCACAACCTGTACAACTGGACGTGAGATTCCCCGCTAGATGCCAACCCAGGATTCAGAGTCAAAGCTCTGGGGCTCGAGATTACCAGGGTGGCGGGTTCGCGGCGAGGGGGGTATTGGGCGCGTGGGTAACGTGCCCGGTGAAATCAGTCTGTCTCGTGCGTGATCGCAGCTTAATTGGATCCACTTACCTGCTCTTCCGGGTTCCCCACTGCTGATCTGCGTGTCGGGCGGGCTGCGCATGCGCAGTAAGGTCTGTCAGCTGGAGGAGCTCTATTTAAAGGGGCAGTCCTCCACTGACTGATGCTGCAACAAATAGGAAAAAATAGAGCATGGAGCAGCCCAGGGGGAAGGCTGCTCCCAGTTTAATGATGCCTCACTCCAGGTATCAAGCTGCGATCACGCACGAGGCAGACTGATTTCACCGGGCGCGTTACCCACGCGCCCAATAGCCCCCCCGCAACGAACCCGCCGCCCTGGCAATATCGAGCCCCAGAGCTTTGACTCTGAATCCTGGGTTGGCATCCAGCGGGGAGGAGGGGGAGGACAGAGATCTTCCCCCCCCCGGCGGGCGGGAGGAAGCGGCCTGCCTCTGCCACCAGGAAGGCCTGGCTCGAGGTGGCAGAGGAGGTCACCGACACCACCAACATATCGCCCACCTGCATACAGTGCAGGAGGCGCTGCAATGACCTAAGTAGGTCAGCCAAAGTGAGTACACTTACTCTTTCCCCTACACTCCGTCTGCCACATCACTACCCCCACCCCACATCTCCTTCAGCACTGCCAACACTACTCTGTCACATCACCCCTCACACCCACTCAAACCTCATCCTTATCTTACCTGCACCTACTCACCTCGCCAGTACTCATCCCGCCACTACCACTCAACCCAATCCTCATACAATCTCATGGCTCTATCTCATACTCACCCTCTCGTGCATCTCTTTCACAGTCAGCCTCACTCAACCTGCCACTACCTGTGCTGCAGCCACAGGGCATGCATCATATATGTGCAGTAGGAAGCGTAAGGCAAACGTGTTGTGAACATGAAGGGGATGCACAAGGGTGTTTGAGGGTTTGTCATGGTTGTTAGTTATATTGAATTTCTTATCAACTCACATTACATATTATATTGGCACCACTACTGCCACATCTTTGCGAATCTTGTCTGGTTTGTGCAATAATGCCCTTTCCTGAGGATCACAATGAAGACCCACAACTGATGCCACCCATTGTGTCACTGCAGAGTAGGTGTCGGTGTATTTGCAGGGCTCTTTTGTGCAGACGACTGAGAGACGTCGGCGATGTCCCCGGTGGCACCCTGGAAGGATGCGGAGGAGAAGTTTTTGAGGGCAGTGGTGACATTGACAGCGACAGGTAAGAAGATGGTGCTCGGGCCAACTGGCAGCAGCTCGGCATGAAGGAGGCTGCAGATGTCCACAACTACATGTCGAGTGACTCTGAGCCTCCGTGTGCACTGCTGCTCAGAGAGGTCCAGGAAGCTGAGCCTCGGTCTGTGGACCCTGTGGCGAGGGTAGTGCCCTCTGCGACGCATCTCTCTCTGCCTTTGCCCTCCCTCCTGCTGTGCAGGTGGATGTGTC
The DNA here is from genome assembly GCF_035084215.1 of Heptranchias perlo. Classification (NCBI taxonomy): domain Eukaryota; kingdom Metazoa; phylum Chordata; class Chondrichthyes; order Hexanchiformes; family Hexanchidae; genus Heptranchias; species Heptranchias perlo. Next base: position 59,857,499 of record NC_090339.1, on the reverse strand, counting down.
ACAGCACTGTGTTGTGGAGCTCCACGTGTCAGAGGTGGACGGCGTGGCCGGTGAGGCTGGTGATGCTGTTCACCCTCCGAGGAGGTCATGACTGCAGCTACGGCGGCCCCCATCCGGAAGATGTACATCTGAGGGGGTCCGCAAGGTAGGTACATGTCTCTGGACCCTGGGGTAAGTGTGCAAGTTGGTGAATTTTCTTGTCAGGAGGAGGGTGGTGGAGGCCAAACTTTGTCCCAAGTGACAGAGTGGCCTCCTGCAATGAGTGAGGGTTTCCCCCCCCACACCTGTCAAATGGACCTTTGCAGCTGCCACAGGCTGACAGCTGCAACACATCCATTTCAACTGGGAGTGTTTCCCCCAGTACTGGAAACAGTCCCAGTTGTTTCTAAAATCCCACCCCTCCTGACATATTCCCTTCATCAGGTCTGTTAATGACCTGAAATAGCACAATAAATACTTTCAAGTGGCACCCCGCCGGCTTTAATGGCCTGCGGGAGTCCCACATGCGGGGGCTGCGCGCGCACGTCGGCGCGTCTGTGGGGAACCCGGAAGTGAGCGGGTTGGAGCCGGGCCCCCAACCCGCTCCGGGATTCCCCAATTTTCGGAGCCCCCCCGCCAGGAACGCACCCGATAGTGGGTGCTAAAATAGAGCCCCTGGTCTCCACTCACCGGGACTGTCTGTAGTGGGGTTCGAACCCTGCACCTTCTGACTCAGAGGCTACCACTCAGCCAAAGGCTTGCTCCGCTCGCTTTCTGAGTAATAAAGCCGCCCATTCAGGAATGATGCAGCATACATGCACCATCAACCCACCTTCCCCGCCCGCCTCCCACCACATGTCATACAATCTCCTGCAAGAGGGGGAAAATACTGAGAATAAACATGAGGCCATTTTAGCAAAAAAAAAGATACTCTCAGAAATTCCACTCCGACCACTGAAGACAAACCAAGCAAATTCCAGGAGATTGCTGTAACTCATATCAAATGATTGCAGCTACCTCTCCCTCAGCTGCATTCTATTGAGATTGAGATACATTTTTGGCAAAAGAACCAGAGGGGGAGATGAGGAGACATTTTTTTTTATGCAGCGAGTTGTTATGATCTAGAATGCACTGCCTGAAAGGGTGGTGGAAGCAGATTCAATAGTAACTTCCAAAAGGGAATTGGATAAATGCTTGAAAAGGGTAAATTTGCAGGACTATGGGCAAAGAGCAGGGGAGTGGGACTGACGGGAAGAAGCTGTTAAAAAAGCATGCGGGATCCTTGGCTTTATAAATAGAGGCATAGAGTACAAAAGCAAGGAAGTTAGGCTGAACATTTATAAATCACTGGTTAGGCCCCAGCTGGAGTATTGTGTCCAATTCTGGGCACCGCACTTTAGGAAGGATGTCAAGGCCTTGGAGAGGGTGCAGAGGAGATTTACTAAAATGGTGCCAGGGATGAGGGACTTCAATTATGTGGAGAGACTGGAGAAGCCGGGATTGTTCTCCTTCGAGCAAAGAAGGTTAAGGGGAGATTTAATAGAGGTGTTCAAAATTATGAGGGGTTTTGATAGAATAGATAGGGAGAAACTGTTTCCACTGGCAGGAGGGTCGGTAACCAAAGCAAACAGATTTAAGGTCATTGGCAAAAAAGCCAGGGGGGAGATGAGGAGAAATCTTTTTTAACGCAGCGTGTTGTTGTAATCTGGAATGCACTGCCTGAAAAGGGAATTGGATAAATACTGGAAAAGGAAAAATTTGCAGGGCTAAGGGGAAAGAGCAGGGGAGTTGGACTAATTGGAAAGCTCTTTCAGAGAGCCGACACAGGCACGATGGGCCAAATGGCCTCCTTTTGTGCTGTATGATTCTATGTTTCTATGTCTTCGACTCTCAGGAACTCGTCCTGCTGCCTCCTGAAGAACGACAGTGAATCCGTACCGACAATAATCTGTCTGAGGGTCAATGGGCGTTAAATTGGGCCGTGTAGCGCCTGTTGTTTCGGAGCTACACGGCCCCTCCAACATCCAAGATGGCGTCTTGGATGTGCACGCACGTTTCCTGCGTGACGTGAGCCGGACGCCATCTTGGTATAGGAGTAACCCCGAGCGCTGGAAGCATGAAAAGTAGGGAGAAAATGGCTGCAATCAGTTTGCAACACTGATTTAAAGTGATACACACAATTTTGGACCTTAACGCTCAACTCCACGCACAGTCTTATCCCCGACCATCTAAACCTTTCTAACAGTGCCTGAAGGACCCCCACACCGGCGCTATTTAAAGGGCCATGCAGGTGTTGCAGGTTAGTTGCTGGATTATTGCTTCTGGCTGATGGAGGAGTAGGAAGTGTTTTTCGAAGCTCCCTATTCTTATTCAGAGTTCCTGCACTACTTTTGAGAGTGCTTTGGCAGGTATTGCCTTACGGGTCGGGAAACTACAACCCTGGCAACCCTGGAACAACATTCCTGGCAACCATGGGCGGTCTGCTAGGGCTCCCGTTGGGCATTGAGCATGACTGGGAGCATGCAGAGAGGCCACGCCTAGCAGAGGAGACGGAGGATGAGGAGGCGCAGGGCACTGAGCAGGAGGCCCTACCCAACGAGGGCCTTCAGGGATCAATTCTCTTACCTCAACATGACTGAGGAGGATTGCATCCGACGCCTGAGGTTCACCAAGGAAGCCGTCACCGAGATCTGTCAACTGGTGTGGCCACAACTGAAGCCTCAGAGCAGGGCGAGGACAGCATTGCCTGTGGCTGTGAAAGTCACCGTGGTGCTGAATTTCTACGGCTCAGGAGCATTTCGGGCCTCTGCTGGCGACATGTTCAACATCTCGCAGTATGCAGTGCACTGCTGCATAAGGGAGGTCACAGACGCACTGTACCACATGAGGAACAGGTTCATCACCTTTCCTCTTGACAGAGACAATCAGAATGAGCGAGCACGGGGGTTCGCCCGCATTGCTGGCTTCCCCATGGTGCAGGATTCCATGGACTGGACACATACTGCCCTGCGTGCCCCACAAATCAACTTGGCTGTCTTCGTCAACCAAAAGGGCTTCCACTCCCTCAACTTGCAGCTGGTGTGCGACCACACTCGTCGTACCTTGGAGGTCGATGCCCGCTACCCTGGGAGCAGTCACTACGTCTTCGTCATGTGGCAATCCAACGTGCCAGCTATCTTTCATCCAACTCGGCAAGTCAGAGGCTGGCTAGTGGGCGACAAGGGCTATCTCCTCACGACGTGGCTCATGACACCGGTCAGGAATCCACGCACACGTGCACAGCAGGCCTATAATGAGAGCCATGCTGCCACACGCAACATCGTGGAGCACACCATAGGCCTCCTCAAACAACGCTTCCGCTGCCTAGACCAGTCAGGAGGAGCCCTGCAGTACTCCCCTGAGCGGGTGGGCAGATTCGTGGTGGTCTGCTGCATGCTGCACAACCTCGCCATCGTGAGAGACCATGAGGTGGAGGAGGAGGAGGCTGAGGAGGAAGAGGCAGAGGTGCAGGAGGAGGAAGATGCTGAGGAGGAGCAGGAGGAGGGGGTGGAGCCAAAAGAGGAGGTGGAGGAGGACGCAAGGGTGCAGCAGGAACCACACGCCTTGTCTGCAAGGGCTGTGCGTGCTCGTCTGATCTGTGCCCGGTATTAATAATTGGAACTACATCCCCCAACTCACCAACAGTCCTACATTCCCCACCTTTCCCCTCCCACAAGACAATCAAATCGCCCTCCATCACATTACACATTGGTGTCCCTCTCAGCTCATTGCATGAATAAAAACCACCACCAAATGCAAAATCAAACTCTCATTTGTGGATTAATAAATAAAAATATGCAAACATAACAGAATTATTCACCCTTGTGCTTTCCCTTAGTGCCTGTTGTCTGTGTGACTTTAGCTGTTCTAGTGCTCCTACAAGATGCTTCCCCAGTAGCTGGAGTATGGGTAGTGGGAGGCTGCTGGCTTTCAATGGAGGAACATCCAGATGGCCTTGGAGGACAATCTCAAGCAGCTCTGGGCCTGGAGGTTCTGAGGGCCTGGGCTTCAGACTGCACCATCTCAGCACGTACTGGCCTGGCTGGCCGACAGGCAACAACAGGGGCACTGGCGGAAAGGCAGGGGTGGGAGCAGAAATGCTGTCGTCCTGAGAGAGGACAGCAGGTCCGACTGCCATGGCGCCACTGCCACTCTCCCGGGGCAGCACCTCAGCAGTCCTGCTGATCAGCTGGAGAACGGATTGCTGGAGTGCTGTGATGCCCTGGAAGCCCCGTTCCACAGTGGTCCCCAGAGCCATGATAGCAGCAGTCTGAGCTTCCAATGCAGCAGTCTGAGCTGCAAATGCAGCAGTCAGTCCTTGGATGGCAGATGTTTGTGCTGCAATGGAAGCTGTGACATCAGTCATCAGACGCTGCATCATGGTGGGTTCCACAGGTGTGCTGATGGAGGTGACCACCCGTTCCATGTTGGAAAGGATGGGCTCCAAGCTCTGCGCAAAGCCCTGCGCCAAGTTGGAGCTGGACTCCTCCATGCCCCTTCTCATTATGCGCAGGCTTTCTGGCAGGCTTTCCAGTGCCCCAAGCATTTGTTGGTGTGCGCCCATTAGCCGTCTTCTGTAGCCTGGCCCATTGAAGTCCTCATCTGACTCCTCTGCAGCAGAACTAGTGAGTGACCTCGCCCTCTGGCGAGCTGGCATCTGTGGAATCCGTTCCCCCCGCCCCGGCTCCTGCACACTTGTGCTCGGTGTCTCACCACGTGCAGATCCCTCCTCTAACCCGGCCTCTAAAGGACGCGCAGTGTCAGTCTCTGAGCTGGTGGAAGCAAGTGTCAGATCGAGTGACAGTGTGGCTTCAGTGTCCTCCTCCTCCCCCTCCTCCTCCTCCTCCTCCTCCTCCTCCTCGGGTGCCGCCACGTGTTCTTGGGTATCTGCAATGACAAAGGGAAACAGGTTGAGTTGTGGAGTGGGGAGAGGAGCAAGCAAGAGGTGTGTGCTGACAGCATGTGCAGCACATGAGTCAGAAAAGATTGTGGGAGGAGGGAGATGTGGAAAAGGAGAAGGATCATTAGATAAGCAGAGACCCCCTTGACCAGGACCTCCAGTGCGGCACGTTGTAACGGCTGCAGCGACGGCCCGCCAATGATCCTGAGCACTGTCTCCTCTAGGGGGGTGAGGACGTGTAGACGTGCCTGTCCTGCCTCAGGTCCCTCCTGCTGGTGGGTGTCATACGCCACCTTCACCTGCAAGACAGAGGACAGTGTGTCAGTGAGTGTCCTGCAAGGTGTGTGGGTGATGTGCCTGTCATGATCGAATAGCTGCCAGTTTGTGTGACTTGAGTGGTGGTTGTGTGGCCTGCAAGTGTGGTATTATGTGCATGTGAGATGCAGCATTGCGTGTGGATGGGCAGTGTTTGTTGAGGGTGGGTGGGTGACGGGAGGTGTCGTGCATGGAGTATTGGTGCAGTTGGTAGGATGTGCCACTTGACACTTGCATTCACTCACCTTGACCACTCGTGTCAAGTCATTAAATTTCTTGTGGCACTGCACCCACCTGCGTGGTGCAATGCTCCTCGCATTCACCGCCTGCCAATGCCCACGCAGCTGTAGTCCAGACGGTCTCCAGTCACCCTGCGGGTACAATGCTGCCCTCCTCCAGTCCACCCCTTCCACCAGGGCCTCCAGAGCATCATCCGAGAATCTTGGTGCCCGCTCTGTTGCCGGTGCAGCTACTCGTGATGCCGTTCTCCCTTCTCCTCCTTGGCCGTCTATCTGCCATTAGAAACGTGCCTGCGCCTTTAAGTAGTGCAGGCAGCTGATGACGTGCGCTGTCCACGCCCCATTTTCAACTTCCCCATTCTCCGTGCAGCCTCTCAGCAGCGAGGGCTGCGCTTGCTGCACGGAGATTTCAGGGTCAGTAGCAGGCAGCACGAATTTCACGTGCTGCCTGCGCAGGGTCCGTTCGGTAAGCTCAGAACGGACCCTTATCCAACTTTTCCCCTCATAGTCTCCCCGTTGAAAGAAATATTTGCTGCCACCTAACCAAACTGTACCTTTAGCATTTTATACTGATGCCCCATAGATCTCACATCACTTTGATAGCTCAAGGATTTGGACCTATGGTCCTCCACGTGGTCCCTTGGAGACCCAGGAGGGGAAAACAAAATGTGCGTGAGTTCAGCAGAGCAGCCGCTCCTCCCGTCCATTAGAGGGCTGAACCAAATTCGGCCTCAGGCCTCATTTAAACGCCGCCCTGGCATGCTGTGGGCGTTAAACGGATGGCTGACTGCTGGTCGTGGCAAGGGGGGAAATCAGCTGGCAGGTCTGGTCAACGGGATGGTGGTGGGGGAGGAGGCGATCTCATGGCGGGGGGGGGCGGTGGCGTTTCGTACGGGCTGCCAGGCCGCCAGCAGGCCCAGGAAGACCACTCCCGCTCCTCCTGCTCCCACAATAATGAAGACTCTAAATTTCCTGGGCCGTTATTTGAGCGGTCCCTTTAAGAACTGATGGTTAGGCCGCTCAACTCTTGTAGATGGTTTTCTGCCCATTTGTACCTTCAATTTAGCAATCGGGGTCCTACAACCAGGGTAGGACCCCAGTTTGCTTTTCTAACCATCCTTACACCTGTTTCAGGTGGCTGGACTGCCCGCTCATTTACAGGCCAGCCTGAATATTGCATTAGGTGGGCCTTCGACGTCAAAGGGGCAGCCGAAGTCCCCCCCCCCGACCTCGCCCCAACCCCTTCCTCCAATTTTCAACCGCTGTCCGCCCGTTTTTCAGGCATAAACGGGGCAGCTGTGAGTTGGAAATCTCAAGGCCAAGCACCTCCTACAGTAAACCCAGCTCCGTGTGGCTCATTTAGCTTCAGAACAACACTTGGAGAGTCCTGAAACCAGGCCATGTGCCAGCTCTCTTTGCTGGGTAGAGTCCAAAGTCTAGGAAGAAACAAAAACAGGAGAAAGTACCTTAAAAAGATTTTTAAAAGTGGTGAGGGGGTTCGGAGTATGTGCTGGTGGTGAGGTGCACAGTACTGCGCTCACCATCAACGCATGTTGGAACATCAAAGAAACATTCCCTGCGATTTTCCGATGCCCGTTGGAGGTGGCTCAGGTATCGCACTGCTGATTTAGAATCATAGAATCATAACGGCACAGAAGGAGGCCATTCAGCCCATCGAGCCTGTGCTGGCTCTTTGTAAGAGCAATCCAGTTATTCCAATTTCCCCCGCTCTTTCCCAGTAGCCCTGCAAATTTTTTCCTTCAAATATTTATCCAATTCCTTTTTGAAAGCCATGATTGAATTTTCAGGCAGATGAGTTAAACAAATATTTTGTACCTGTTTTCACAATAGAAGACACAAAAAAACATACCAAAAAGAGTGGGAAACCAAGGGGTAAATGAGAATGAGGAACTTAAACAATTAATATCACTAGAGAAAAAGTACTGGACAAACTAATGGGATTAAAAGCCAGCAAATCCCCTGGACCTGATAGCCCACATCCTAGGGTTCTAAAAGAGGTGGCTGCAGAGATAGTGGATGCATTGGTTATGATCTTCCTGAATTCCCTAGATTCTGGAACGGTCCCACTGGACTGGAAGGTAGCAGATGTTACCCCGCTATTCAAGAAAGGAGGGAGAGAGAAAACAGGGAACTACAGGCCAGGTAGCCCGACATCGGCCGTTGGGAAAATGCTGGAATCCATTAGTAAGGAAGTGGTAACAGGGCACTTAGAAAATCATAATATGATTAGGCAGATTCAACATGGTTTTATGAAAGGGAAATCGTGTTTGACAAAATTATTAGAGTTTTTTGAGGATGTAACTAACAGGGTAGATAAAGGGGAACCAGTGGATGTAGTATATTTGGATTTTCAAAAGGCATTCGATAAGGTGCCACACAAAAGGTTGTTACACAAGGTGAGGGCTCATGTGGTTGGGGGTAACACATTAGTATGGATAGAGGATTGGTTAAAGGACAGAAAACAGAGAGTAGGGATAAATGGGTGATTCTCAGGTTGGCAGGCTGTAACTAGTGGGGTACTGCAAGGATTTGTGCTTGGGCCTCAGCTATTTACAATCTATATTAATGATTTAGATTAAGGGACCGAGTGTAATGTATCCAAGTTTGTTGACAACACAAAACTAGGTGGGAAAGTAAGCTGTGAGGAGGACACAAAGAGTCTGCGAAGGGATATAGACAGGTTAAGTGAGTGGGCAAGAAGGTGGCAGGTGGAGTATAATGTGGGGAAATGTGAGGTTATTTACTTTGGTAGGAAGAATAGAAAAACAGAATATTTTTTTAAATGGTGAGAAACTATTAAATGTTGGTGTTCAGAGGGACTGTACAAGAAACACAAGAAGTTAGCATGCAGGTACAGCAAGCAATTAGTAAGGCAAATGGCACATTGGCCTTTATTGCAAGGGGTTTGGAGTACAAGAGTAAGGAAGTCTTACTACAGTTGTACAACACTTTAGTGAGACCTCACCTGGAGTACTGCGTACAGATTTGGTCTCCTTACCTAAGGAAGGATATACTTGCCTTGGAGGCGGTGCAACAAAGGTTCACTAGATTAATTCCTGGGGTGAGAGAGTTGTCCTATGAAGAGAGTTTTTTTAAAAATTCATTCTTGGGATGTGGGCGTCGCTGGCGAGGCTGGCATTTATTGCCCATCCCTAATTGCCCTTCAGAAGGTAGTGGTGAGCCTCTTTCTTGATCAGCTGCAGTCCATGTGGTGAAGGATCTCCCACAGTGCTGTTAGGAAGGGAGTTCCAGGATTTTGACCCAGCGACGATGAAGGAACAGCAATATATTTCCAAGTCGGGATGGTGTGTGACTTGGAGGGGAACATTCAGGTGGTGTTGTTCCCATGTGCCTGCTGCTCTTGTCCTTCTAGGTGGTAGAGGTCGTGGGTTTGGGAGGTGCTGTCAAAGAAGCCTTGGCGAGTTGCTGCAGTGCATCCTGTGGATGGTACACACTGCAGCCACTGTGCGCCGGTGGTGAAGGGAGTGAATGTTTAGGGTGGTGGATGGGGTGCCAATCAAGCGGGCTGCTTTGTCCAGGATGGTGTCGAGCTTCTTGAGTGTTGTTGGAGCTACTCATCACGGCAAGTTGAGAGTATTCCATCACACTCCTGACTTGTGCCTTGTAGATGGTGGAAAGGCTTTGGGGAGTCAGGAGGTGAGTCACTCACCGCAGAATACCCAGCCTCTGACCTGCTCTTGTATCCACAGTATTTATATGGCTGGTCCAGTTAAGTTTCTGGTCAATGGTGGCCACCAGGATGTTGATGGTGGGGGATTCGCGATGGTAATGCCGTTGAATGTCAAGGGAAGGTGGTTAGACTCTCTCTTGTTGGAGATGGTCATTGCCTGGCACTTGTCTGGCACGAATGTTATTTGCCACTTATCAGCCCAAGCCTGGATGTTGTTCAGGTATGAGTCATTGAATATGTTCAAGGTTGAGATAGATAGATTTTTGGACTGCAGGCGAATCAAGGGATATGGGGATCGGGCAGTAAAGTGGAGTTGAGGTCGAAGATCAGCCATGATCTGATTGATGACAGAGCAGGCTCGAGGGGCCATATGGCCTACTCCTGCTCCTAATTCTTATATTCTTATGTTCTTATTCCATATCATAACTACTCACTGCGTAAAAAAGTTTTCCCTCATGTCACCTTGTACTCAAAACATTCATCTTGCGATACATGAGCACATGTTTAGATTGCACAAGTGTGCAAGAGTGAATCTGGAATCAATCGGCTTTTGATTCTCAAAAGAAACTGCTCCTGTAGTTGACTCCTGATGGAAACCATTTCACACTAAAGTTGTCATGTAAGCATGCCTTAAGTTCCAGTTACAATTAAAATACTGTTGCAGTATTCACTCTGTACACTCTTCACATTTTTTGACTGTCTCTTCTACAATGTTGCAGTGAGTGACAAATGGTTTGCTATTAATAAAACATGTTCCAGAATGTGGAACTGTATGTACTTTATCATCTGGGACCTCTGATATATAATTAGTGAGAGACAGTTTGCTACTCTGTGTTTTTGTTGATATTGTATTAAATGGAGATGATCTGAAATTACCTTTTTCCCTTTAGGAAGAAATTGTAATCCAGAATGTCATTAACCCGAGTAGATTCGTTCAGTGATTAGGTGTGATAGAATTCATCCTGTGTGATGTGCTATTTTAATATATGTTGAATTGCATGTCTCTGCTTTAACAGATACTGGTAACAAATGTCGTGCTAAACATCCATATCTAACTAATCATCTCTATTTATATTAGAACTTTGTATCAAATAATAATGACTGAGATGAACTGTAGCAGAAAGATAAGCTGGAAGAGAATGATAAAATCCTGAAAAATTAAGATGAGAAATGTTTTCTATTTAATTTGCTACTATCATCTTGTGTATATATAGAATAGTATTCGTGTTTTAAGGAGGAGACGAGGGCATATTAATCCTTGTGATTTGTTTTATCTCGCTACAAAACAAAATGTGTTTGCTATACTTTACTGATGTGATAGGTTTGAATTGTTAATTATTAATATTGGACCAGCTTACAAAGAACATCTCCGGTATTTCAATTGCTTTGAGTAAACAAACTCCATAATAATTTGTATATCAATCCTGACCAATCTTGTAAGAATAAGTAGTGCTGGGGGAAAAAAAAAATTGGATAAGGGCTGTTTTTGGGCGTAGGTAGCGTGATGTGCTATTACCCCGCGCCCAATGACCCCTGCGCAGGCAGGATGCGAGTTTCGGCCGGCCCACGGACTAACCTGCAATCAGGGTTCCATTCCGGGCCTTGCCGTGGAATCAATGCAATTTGCACTTTCCACCAGCAGGGGGAGCTCAATCTCCTAAAGGGAGGATGTTTCTTAAAAATCTCTTAAAGGGAGCTGGTACCTGTTATTTGTTGAAAATAACAGTCTACTGTCTGCACGGAGTCTGAACGGAGAATCAGACATCGCTCGCGTAAAACACAGATGCAGGTCCCATCCCTATGTTTACACACTGATGAGTCATGTTAAGACATTGAATAAAGGTTGCGCACTACTAAATCCCACATCCTCCGATCGGCACGCCAGACCTCACCAATCTGCCGATCTGAGTTGGTACCAGGCCTGCGAGAGTGTGTGCACCAAGGTTCTCTGCTGATGCACTAGAGACCTTGGTGCAAGAGGTGGACAGAAGGAGGGACATCCTATATCCGCAGTGGGGTGGAGAGTGGCAAGAGGCCCTCCAGATATATATCCAAAAGGCAGTGGGAGGCAGCGGGGGACGAAGTCAATGCCAGGCGCACAGCATCATGAACATGGATGCAGTGCAGGAAGAAGTTCACTGCTTTGACATGAGTAGTCAAGGTGAGTGAGGTCAACTGTCAAGTGGTGTCTCCTACCAACTGCACCACGCAATAGACCCCTCATACCCCACATACCAACAAATTCTTTCCATCAGTACTCAGCTCTTCCAACCAGATGCTTCCTCCCACCCTTACACATTACCACTGTTTCAAGCCGCCCACCCACAACTCATAGTCCACACAAACACATCACCCAGACACATGTCCCGTTTTCATGCAAGAGAAGGTGGCGCATATCAGGAAGCAGCAAGTGGCAGTGGCATTTAGCCCCTCGAGCCTGTTCCGCCATTCAATGAGATCATGGTGGACCTGTGACTAATTCCATAGATCCGCCTTAGCCCCATATCCCTTAATACCCTTGGTTCACAGAAATCTAAAAATTTCAGATTTAACATTCACAAGTGAACTAGCATCAACTGCCATCTGCAGAAGAGCGTTCCAAGTGTCTCCCACCCGTTGCATGTAGAAGCATTTCCCAACTTCACTCCTGCGCATCCTGGCTCTAAATGTTAGGCTATGCCCCTGCGCCCTAGTATTCAAGTCTAGGAGACCTGCAAAAACAGTTACAAATGTCTCGGCAGCCAGAAGCAATAATCCAGCCAGTAACCTGTAAATCCTGCATGGTCCCTTTAAATAGCGCTGGTGGGGGGTCCTTCAGGCAGTCTAAGATACGTTCAGATGGTCGGGGTTAAGACTGTGCATTGAGTTAAGCGTTAAGTCCCAAAATGGTGTCTATCACTTTAAATCAGCGTTGCACTCTGATTGAAGCCATTTTCTCCCTACTTTACATGATGCCATCTTGGATGTCAGGGAGGCCGTGTAGCGCTGAAACAACGGGCGCTACACGGCCTAATTTAGCGCCCCCTGTCTCTAATGTACTCTCCACTGGCAGGAGGGTCGGTAACCAGAGGACACAGATCTAAGGTAATTGGTAAAAGAACTGGGAAGGGGTAAGGGTGAGGAGAATTTTCTTTTACGCAGCGAGTTATTATGATCTGGAATACACTGCCTGAAAGGGTGGTGGAAGCAGATTCAACAGTAACTTTCAGAAGGGAATTGGATAAAAACTTGGAAAGGAAAAGCAATTGCAGGGCTATGGGGAAAGGGCAGGGAAGTGGGACTAATTGGACACTCTTTCAATTGGATAGCACAGTCAGGATGGGCTGAATGGCCTCCTTCTGTGCTGTTTGATTCTATGATTCTAGGTGATGGGAATGTATAAAACTGGCCAATTGAATTTGTTTGAAAGATGTCTACTCTATGACGACTCCTCAGTCATGCAAATGTAACAGGTACTTGGAATATCTTGGGGCATTAAAACCCCAGCACTACATTTGCTTAAAATCCTTCAACTGTAATGTCATAATGGATTAATTGCAGGGATTTCTAAACTGTCCTCCACAGACATTAATAATATTTCTGAGCTCATTCATAGGGACAGATATATTAAATTTAATAATCTTGGTCTGTTGTGGTGATCTTCTTCATGAAGAATCCCAATATATTGTTCCCAAACCTGAGATCAATGTTGGTTTTGTAACCATTGTGAAAAAAAGTAAAATGATAGGAACTGTAGAAATTACATAGCAGGAGGCCATTCAGCCCATACACCTCTGCCAGTGCTAGCCTCTTCAACTGGAGGTTACTACTTTCATCCCATTTCTCCATCCTTTCCCATTACTCTATGGAATAAGAAATCACTATCTTCGTCTTGTCACAGAGGTCCTTGTTTGGAACCCAACACACCTCATGACACAAGGCATAGGATGACTTATTAAAATTAATGACTTGCAGGTTTTGTGTTTGTGTATGTAAATTATGTCCAATTAGCATTACCCTGTCATATATTATCCCTGATAAAATATTTTTCAACATTCATAAATATAGCACCTTTATGACCTGCACGTCTAATTAGCTTTATTCATTAATAAATTATTATTCTTTTAATTATATTAGACCCCACATTAATATGACTTTGCTATGAGGTTTTGTATTATAAGGAAACCATTTTAAAATTATTTTAAGTATGTTGCCTAATTATATATTTTTTTGAGTATATTATTAGAACCACAGAACTGTAGAAGTTTACAAGACAGAAGGAGGCAATTCGACCCATCGTATCTGTGCCATCTCGTTGCTGGACCAGTCCTAAACTAATCACTCCTTTCCATAACCTTATATCTTCCTCTGCTTCAAATCCCTTAAAATATGCAATGGTCTCTGCCTCAACTATGGTAAAACATTCCATGCTCCAGCAACTCTCTATGTCAAGAAATTTCTCCTAACTTATCTTTACATTCTTTTGGTGAAAGTTTTAAATTGAAGATTCTTCATCACTGACTCCCCAGGTAAGAGCAAGCAGTCTTTCCTTATTCACCCTATCAAAACCATTTATAACTTTAAAAATCACTATTAAATCTCCTCTTAGCCTTCTCCAATCCAATGGGATGCAATGCCACTTTCCCTCTACCTATTGACTGTTACAGCACAGAAACAGCCCATCAAGTCCGAGATAGTGTTTCTTCTCCATATAAACCGCTGATTCTAATCCTGCTCTCCTGCTCACTCCCATACCCTCTGTGGATGGCTGGGTCAAATCATAATTTTATGTCTGAGATCGAGAAGGTTGTGGGGTGGTCTACTCACAGTATCTGAAATGATTCGATAGGGTATAAACAGAGAATCTACTTCCTCTGGTGGGAGAATCCAGAAACAAGGGGGGCAAATCTTAAAATTAGAGCTACGCCATATAAGAGCGCAACCAGGAGAAACTCCTTCACACAAAGGGTAGTGGAAATCTGGAACTCACTCCTCCAAAAGGCTGTGGATGCTGAGCTCGATAGATTTTTGTTAGGTAAGGGTATCAAGGGATATGGAGCAAAGTCGGGTAAATGGAGTTGAGTTACAGATCAGTCATTATCTAATTCAAGGGTAGAATAGGTTCAAGGGGCTGAATGGCCAACTCCTGTTCCTCTTTTTCAAGAAAACAATGTATTTTAAAAGGTTAGGTTATAAAAAGTAACAGAAATTAATGTTTACGCCTGTCTAATAAATAGTAATGCGAACTAAGGGATAATTTCACAACATTCCTCTGACAGCACAGAGGCTCTCTCCATCGAGTGGGGCTGCAGTGTTATAGTCGTATCTTTAGCCCATGCAAGGTGCAAAAATTGATTTTTAATGGAGCAGGAAACCTTGGCAGGCTGGAACCTAAAAAAAAAACAGACCTTTATCTAAAGGTCTTTTTCACAAATCACTGTTACTATGAAATCACTTTACAAATGTAGAAAACCAATAAATATCTTATTAATGTATAGCATATTGTACTTATATTTTCGGTATAGACAGGAACAAAACTGATTAAGTTACGAAACCAAATAACGTGAATGTCCAATAAATGACTGCAGTGTCATGAGAAACATAATAAAGATTCAATCAGGAATTAAATAGAATTACATAGAATGTACAGCATGGAACCAGGCCATTCGGCCCAACAGATCCATATTTATGCACCACACGAGCCTCCTCCCATGCCTCTTCATCTCAACCTATCAGCATAACCTTCTACTCCTTTCTCCCTCATGTGTTTATCAAGCTTCCCCTTAAATACATCTATCCTATTCGCCTCAACTACACTTTGTGGTAGCGAGTTCCACATTCTCACCCTACTGTGGGTAAAGAAGTTTCTCCTGAATTCCCTATCGGATTTATTAGCGACTATCTTATATTTATGGCCCCTATTTCTGGTCTCCCCCACAAGTGGAAACGTTTTCTCAACATCTACCCTATTAAACCCTTTCATAATCTTAAGGACTTCTATCAGGTCAGCCTCAGCCTTCTGTTTTCTAGAGAAAAGAGCCCCAGCCTCTTCAAGTAGGTTGTTTCGATAGGGCTACTTTCTCCTCTCAGGAGCTGCCTTTTGGAATACTTTACACTGATTAAATAAGAACGTTAAAGCCTCCTCAATATGCATATGCAGTAGTTATGCCAGCTCTGACAGAATGGGAACAGTTTGATTAAGATGTGTAAGAGGCAATGGATTAGTGATTAGTATGGGCATCGTTTGGGTACACCAGGGACTCTTAAGGCAGAGGACTTGGCAGACGGCAGATTTGGAAAACATGTACACAGTACATATCAAATACCTGTCCACAAAATCCTGAGGTAGGAAAAAATAATTGCAGAAACATTCTTGAATCAAAGGAATTTTATCAAAATGGTTGAGATGCTGGGCAAGTTTTATGTTGTCCGTGTTTTTTTTTGAAACCAGAGAGATGATAATTGATTTTTTGAACAGAGCTTTTACTAGGAGAACAGAAATCAGGAATAGCTGAAGAAGACATTTATGTGCCTTTATACACAGCTGTGTTATATCGAGTCTGAAGCACAGAAATAGGCCATTTGGCCCATCTGGCCTGTGCTGGTCCTTATGCTCCACACAAGCCTCCTCGCACCCTACTTCATCTCACCCTATCAACGTAACCTTCTATTCCTTTCTCCCTCATGTGTTTATCTAGCTTCCCTTTAAATGCATCTATGCTGTTTGCCTCAACTACACTTTGTGGTAGCAAGTTCCACATTCTCACCACTCTCTGGGTAAAGAAGTTTCTCCTGAATTCCTTATTGGATTTATTAGTGACTATCTTATATTTATGAGCTCTAATTTTGGACTCCCCAACAAGTGGAAACATTTTCTCTACGTCTATCCCATCAAAACCTTTCATTATCTTAAAGACCTTTATCAGTCACCCCTCAGCCATTTCTTCTCTAGAGGAAAAAGCCCCAGCCTGTCTAGCCTTTCCTGATAAATATATCCTCTCAGTTCTAGTATCATCCTTGTGAATCTTTTTTGCACCTTCACCAATGCTTCTATATCTTTTTTTAATATGGAGACCAGAACTGTGCACAGTACTCAAAGTGTGATCTAACTAAGGTTGTATTCAAGTTTGACATAACTTCACTGCTTTTCAATTCTATCCCTCTAGGAATGAACCCCAGTGCTTGATTTGCCTTTTTATGGCCTTATTGACCTGTGTCGCTACTTTTAGTGATTTGTGTATCTGTACCCCCCCCATCCCTCTGCTCCTCTATCCCATTTAGCTTCTTAT
Source organism: Heptranchias perlo (assembly GCF_035084215.1). Classification (NCBI taxonomy): domain Eukaryota; kingdom Metazoa; phylum Chordata; class Chondrichthyes; order Hexanchiformes; family Hexanchidae; genus Heptranchias; species Heptranchias perlo. The sequence continues at coordinate 59,841,047 of NC_090339.1, read as the reverse complement.
TATCCAAGCAGTATGTGGCCTGCTTATCCTTCCTACCAAAATGCAACACCTTACAGTCATCTATATTGAAATTAATTTACCAATTACACGCCCATTCTGCAAGTTTATTAATGTCCTCTTACATTTTGACGCATTCCTCCTTTGTGTTAACTCCACCCCCCAATTTGGTGTGTTGTCTGCAAATTTTGAAACTGCACTTCTGATTCCGTTTTGATGTTAACGTTTCAGTGTAGACTCTTTGGCCTATAATTTGGTTCTAGCCCAAATCAGGGGTTCAATCCCGGTGCAGAGCGCGCCTAATGAGCCCGGTGGCAGGACCACTGGAAATTAGTCCGTCGGCCTCATTGGGATAGTGCTGGTGAGCTGCGGGCGCCATTCACGGCCCTAAAGGCAGCTCACCGGTTGTGGAGGTGGTGGGGGGAGGAGCCAGATTAACCGGCTCGGATGCTACCAGGGTTCCTCGGGAGAGTCCAGGGAGTGGGGGGGGGGAGGGGGAGGCAATCGGAAGTGGGGGTTGTCGAGTAGGGCCGGCAGAGGCTCACGGATTTAATGCGGAGCCAGGAGAAGCAGACCTATTCCTCCCGGCTCCACTATAAGTTAAGTACAAAAACTTAAAACTTACCTTGCAGGTGGTACCTTCCAGTGGTCCCTTTAAGGACCTTTGGTTTGGCTGCCTAGCGCCTGAAGAAACTGAGCGCGCAGCGCAACAGCCAATGCTGCGGTCGGTTCGCAATCGAATTTCAAAATTGGCACTGGGCCCCCAATTTGCACGTGCGAAAGGCCCAACGCCAATTTCAGGCACACTCCCTGGACGCCTATGGAGGAGTCCTAACCAATATGAAGGGCGGCAAACATCCGGCGCGGAATGAGCGTGCGTACGCTGCCTGCCGTATTGGGCCCTTAGGCGCCCATTCTACACCCGTAAAATGGGCACAGTGCGATCCAATTTCTAGCCCTTTGTGTTCTGCGTCCAAGACATTAACCTATCTCTTCTCTCTTCAGCTGCTGGCTGACCCATTTCCCACTCCCGGCATATTTGCTTTTATTGTGTTTGCTAGTAAAGGATCTTCTGTTTGGATTTTTTTAGAAGTAAACTATTGTCCCATGAAACACAAATACTAAGAGCAGTACCCCATCATGGGAATCAAGATGAAACCTAATTTTGAGTCTAATATTTTTGCCAACATGCTACTAAAATTCAATATATTAAATATTATTTTACCTTCCGGGCAACACAATTGAGAGGGCGAGCTTCTCAGTGAGCTGAGTGAACAATGGTATTCCAATGAGAATGAGTGACTTGTATGCAACAACAGCCTATTAGAGCAGTGCGGCTTGAGACTGGTACTCTTGAAAGGCCAGGAAATAGGCCTGAAATGGAGAAGCACCAAAGCTGGGGCTGTTTGTGGGAAACATTGATGGAAGTGAGACAGCGAGACGACAGGAGCTGGCAGGAGCATAGAAACAGGAGTAGGCCATTCAGCCCCTTGGGACTGTTCTGCCATTCCATGGCTGATCTGTATCTTAACTCCATCTACCCGCCTTGGTTTCATATCCCTTAGTGCCTAATAATCTACCAATCTCAGTTTTTAATATATGAATAGCTTTTTGGGGGGAGAGAGTTCCAGATTTCCATTACCCTTTGTGTAAAGAAGTGCTTCCTGACATCAACCCTGAATGGCCTAGCTCTAATTTTAAGGTTATGCCTCCTTGTTCTGGACTCTCTCACCAGAGGAAATAGTATCTCTCTATCTACCATATCAATTCCTTTAATCTTCTTACTACCTCATGGCAGAGTGGAGATCATGATGGTAAAGTCTTGTGGCACCCAGGGGCAGCCCACTTCTGACAACCGACTGAGTGAACAGGACTGGCGATTGATTTGGTTTCAGAGGTCGAGTACCTGTACCAGCGGGATGAAGCTCCAACGTGACATGGCTTATGTATTAGTAAGGTTTGCTGCTTGACGTCTGATCACAAATAAAACAATTATGTAATTCTATTCTAATGTTCTGCTGACATTCACCGGTTACTCCTAGCAGTCTGGGTGATCAATGGCCTATCACAACCTTTTTACATACAAATGTGGCGTTTTATTTTGCAAGTGCATAGCCCACAGGCATAATGTAGTTATACTACTTGTAATTACAGTGGTACCCATTCAGTCACCACTTAATTTAATATGGAGGGACGTACTGCACAAGGTCTACGATAAGCTCAGCATGCCATCTAATTATACTTATCTGTATAAGCAGAATTCTGTTGGGAGGTAGGCATATCCCCGAGGGACATTGAAAACTGAATCATTGAATCTCTTTGAAATTGATGTTCTTGGTGAGAAACGGCACTGCCATGTTGCTACGAAATTGTTTCTTCTCCACAGAATTAAAGTTGACCCTTTTCAATCAGCATTTCCCTTTGGCACACAATATTTCTTAACAGTGTGGCAAGTGGAGCCTATAAAACCCGAGAGGAATTGATTCAACGGGACAGGAGTGCTCTTTTTTATTTTGCAAGTCTGGAAAGGAATTGACATTTGATTACACAAGAATGAAAATAAATTTGAGCTGTGAGTTATTCTAGATCTAACGATTGCTCTGATTAAAGATGAGAAAGATCAAAATGAATTATTAATTCCAGATATTCAGAAATTCTAGTCAATTGGCCCTGGTGTTAGCCAAGCTCTGTTGAAGTTATTTTTATATATAAGATGACAAAATAGTTGGCAAAAAGACTTCAGAAAAACTTTTCCACGGTGCCCAGATACATCATGATTGTTGACATAGCAAAATTGAAGGGAAACTATTGACATAGCAATTTACAATAGTAAGTGTTGACATAAAAGCGTGTCCAAGAATCATGACAACAGAAAGTAAGTTATAATACAGGAAGTGCACATCTTGCACAAGATTTTCTAATAATATGTGGACAATTCAGCTTGTCTTCAACAAATATGTTTGAGCGAAAGCCATTTTATATAGTAATGTAACATGCTCAGTTTAAAATCATCTAACTTTAATAATTTAGTAATAGGTTGGCCACTCCTGGAAAATAATGCTGGGAATTGAAATATTTCCAATCCTTGTGTCTTGACTATAGGCAGTGATTGAATGTGTTTAGAGAGTAGGACAACTTTGGGAGCTTTGATTTCTGGGTGAAGAATCCGTACTGAAAGATGTAAATAAAACCATGTGTTGTTGCTCAAGTATATCGATGCCCTGGCCAATATTTATCCCTCAATCAACAGCACCAAAAACAGATTATCTGATCATTAATCTCGATGCTGTTTGTGGGACCTTGCTGTGTACAATTTGGCTGCTGCATTTCCTACATCAAAACAGAAGTTCAGAAGTACTTCATTGGCTGTAAAGCGCTTTGGGATGTCCTGAGGTTGTGAAAGGAACTATATCAATGCAAATCTTTCTTTCTTTTCTATAAATAATAATTACTTATTACCTACCATAATTAATCAGATAGAGTTATGGCCAGTAATGATATTGGAATATTTTGGAAAAAAATCATAGGATGAGGAAAGGAGACAATGTGGAAATAGACCTGAATGTAGCATTAACTTCAAGAGAGATTGGGACAGTTAAAAGCCCTAAGAAGTTTGATAATTTCCAGAGAACATATGCGCAATAGTTCTGTAATTTGTCCTTAATTACTTTTGTATTTTTTTGGGTAACATTTTGTACTTGCAATGTTGAGGAAGGTCAGAGCTTAGGAATTGAAAGTTTCCTTCCAAGTCACACACAATCCTGAATTGGACATATATCACTGGTCCTTCATTGTTACGGATCATTATTCTGGAATTTCCCCACTTAACACCATTGTGGGAGCACCACCAGCACAAGGACCTGTGACGGTTCAAAGAGAACGCCCAACATCACCTTCTCAGGGCTACTAGGGATGGGCAATAAATGTGGTGTCTACTACATCCTAAGAACAAAGATTTTGAAAAATCCTCTTTGCGATTGTAAAAATAGACATCTAAGCAATAGAGATATACGTTCCCTCCGGAACTGGGTATAGAATTCAACCTCCTACTTCTCAAGACCTTCCAGCAATCAGATAAAGACTGGCCCCAAGATGACTCATCAACCAATTTCTCTTCCTTTCCTGTGGTGAAGATTTTGGGAACTTCTTTCCGCTTCAAGGCACAGTATGTTCTAGCACAGTCCTGTGTTCTACTTTTATATTTCATTTTTATAGATCTTTGTGCTTCAGATCAGTCCAATGGCCACACTGCTTGGAGGAAGATCAGTGCACAACCATATCTAAAAGCCGAGAAGACACAAGTTTTGGGAGTGAATGTCAAATCTGATCCTTCACTCGTTCAGATCATTTTCAGTGTTAAAAAAAAAACTGCACAAGAACAAGCTAAAGCTAGAAATTAGCATAGATGATATTAGTGGATGACTACTTAATGAATTCATATGACATTCCTTTGCCCATTATTTGAGCATCAAGTCATTTAAAATAAATAGGTTAACGCATCCATTAAAATAATGGAGAAAAAAATGTTTGAGGAACTCATTGGGGTGGATCTTGACTTTGTGTGATGGTGTAAAATGAGCGATAGAGAATCGGCAGCCTGTTTTACATCTCTCTCTATTTTTTAATTCCATTGACTTCAATTTAAATAAAAATGGGGAGAGATGTAAAATGGGCTGCCGACTCGCTATCAAGTCAAAGTGACCCCTATTACTTCTTTATTTGTTCTCAGCATGTGGCCAACAATCATTGTCCTTCCCCGAGACGCCCCAGGGTCAAGGGTGTTATGGGTCAATAGCCCAGTTAAGAACATAAGGAATAGGAGCAGGAGTAGGCCATACGGCCCCTCGAGCCTGCTCCGCCATTCAATCAGATCATGGCTGATCTTCGACCTCAACTCCACTTTCCCGCCTGATGTTCCAAGAAGAGGTGCCTGGTTCCCTTCCCGAAGGACATTAGTGAACCAGGTGTTTTTCTTTTAACAACAATCTTTCAAGGTCATTTTTCCCCTGGTGTCACCCCATAAATTACCAGATTTATTGAATTCCATTTTAACGACTTTCTAGGCTGGGGTAGGGAATTTGACCTCATGTTTTCAGGATTGCCAGCCTTGTACCATAATCGGTACACTACTGTACCAATGGTGTTCGTCCACTTATGTCATCCATTTTGTGTGTATTTTATAAACTTTGCTAAGGTCACTTCCACCGATTTAAAAGGAACTTTTGCAATAGAATCATAGAATTATACAGCGCAGAAGGAGGCCGTTCGGCCCATTGTGCCTGTGCCGGCTCTTTGAAAGAGCTATCCAATAGTCCCACTCCCCTACTCTTTCCCCATTGCCCCGCAATTTTTTCTCCTTCAAGTATTTATCCAATTCCCTTTTGAAAGTTACTACTGAATCTGCTCCCACCATCCTTTCAGGCAGTGCATTCCAGATCATAACAACTCGCTGCGTAAAAAAAATTCTCCTCATCTCCCCTCTGGTTCTTTTGCCAATCTGCGTCCTCTGGTTACTGATCCTCCTGCCAGTGGAAACAGTTTCTCCCTATTTACTCTATCAAAACCCTTCACAATTTTGAACACCTACATTAAATCTCTCATTAACCTTCTCTGCTCTAAGAAGAACAGCCCCAGCTTCTCCAGTCTCTCCACATAACTGAAGTCCCTCATCCCTGGCACCATTCTAGTAAATCTCCCCAGCACCCTCTCCAATGCCTTGACATCCTTCCTAAAGCGTGGTGCCCAGAATTGGACATAATACTCCAGCTGAGGCCTGATCAGCGTTTTATAAAGGTTTAGCATTGCTTCCTTGCTTTTGTAATAGATGTAGTGGAATAACAGCAAGCAAAATATTGGACTCAGTAAAAAAAAAGAGGAAGATTGTTGGCAATGTAAAGATTTTAAACCATACCCTCCCTTCCCTTCTCTCCTATGGACTCCTGAAGATGGTGACTGTTCCTGGTGTATTATTTTATGTTTGCAGCAATATGGTGACTTAATAACCATTTTCCTAATCAGATGCAAATACAGTGTCAGTGAGACCAGAGGCTATAAACCAGAGACTAAAGTTTCCTTAGATTCACTGAAAGTGCCAAATAACTTTTTGGTCTACTCTCAACAGCAGATAATTAGAGAAATAAATTCAAATGAATAATTCACCTCCTCAAGGCCCCCCTAATTGACCCTGTGATAACACAATGCTATAAAATTCAGATGTTTCCATTCTTCTCAACTTTCTCTAGTTTCTCACCTCATGATCGTGATTACACACGTACAGGACCCTGCACTTGTGTAATTGTACCTTTCAATTCTTTTTTTAAATTCTGAGTAATTGCCTTGGCTTTAAGTCAAATGTTCCTCAACAGGTAGGTATCCTGTAAAGAATCCAGGGTCACCATGGTCTCATGGACTAGTTTTGATAGCCGAAAAGGGGGTCAGAGAGGAATTTTCAAGGTTGTTTTCCCTAATTGGGCTGGGTTTTTATCTGTTTTTCTTTTTTTGCCTCTCCCAGGAGATTACAGGGCTCCAGGTGAGGTAGGGAGTGTGCCGTAATACATCAGGCATCGTGACTGTGTGGGGCAGGCTAGTTGGACCAGTTGGTCTTTTCCTCTCCAACATTTTTGTATTTATCCCTCAACCAACACCAAAAATAGAAGATCTGGTCATTTATCTCATTGCTGTTTGTGGGACCTAGCTGTGCACAAATCGGTGCATGGATTAATCGCTTCCCTGACTTGTTGCCTGTTTTGGGCACAGGTGGAATTTCTCCCCCGCCATCTCTTGAACAACTGTAAAAAGCTGCAGAAAGCTGGGATTATTATCCAATGGAAAAGTCACATCATTAATGTATGAGGTCTGTCAGTTGCACAAACATACTTATAAAGAATTCAACACATTACCAAAGCCTGTACAGAGTCTCTGCGCACACAGTTTCTAACAGTGATTGTTGAAAAGATTGATGACTTCGGGAACAAAGCTGTAAATAATTTTAACGAATGTTGTGAGCAGGTTGTAGCAAGGTTAAGGCCATACTGACTTGGTGGCTGTAAGACATATCCTTAAGTAAGTTATGTATGCCCTAGATTCAGAACTTCAAGAAGTTGGAATACTCTGCTGATCCTAAAGGAAGCTAATTGGACTTAAGCATGTGTTGATTACAGAGAAATTGAGGTTGAACCTTCCCAGGCAGTGAGCTATGAAGTTGATGTTTATATCCTCGGATGTGAATGCAATATTTCCACTCAGGGGTATTGGATTGTGATAAAAAAGTAACTTCTTGGACACGTTAAAGTCTGAAATGTAGGAATTGCAAGAACTGGAACCAATTACAGACAAATCCCAGCTCAAGCGGGTGTAGTATTCAGGCAAAGTTTAAAATCAACGGGTGAAAACAGTGCTAGGGAAATTAATGGGGCTAAAGGCTGACAAATCCCCAGGGCCTGATAATCTACATCCCAGAGTACTAAAGGAAGTGACCCTGGAAATAGTGGATCCATTGGTGACCATCTTCCAAAATTCTATCGACTCTGGAACAGTTCCGACAGATTGGAGGGTGGTAAATGTAACCCCACTATTTAAAAAAGGAGGGAGAGAAAGAACAGGGAATTACAGACCAGTTAGCCTAACATCAGTAGTGGGGAAAATGCTAGAGTCTATTATAAAAGATGTGATAACAGAACATTTGGAGGGCATTAACGGGATTGGACAAAGTCAGCATGGGTTTATGAAAGGGAAATCATGCTTAACAAATCTACTGGAATTTTTTGAGGATGTAACTAGTAGAATAGATAGGGGAGAACCAGTGGATGTGGTGTATTTGGATTTTCAGAAGGCTTTTGATGAGGTCCCACACAAGAGGTTAGTGTGCAAAATTAAAGCACATGCGATTGGGGGGAATATACTGGCATGGATTGAGAATTGGTTGACAGACAAGAAACAGATAGTAGGAATAAACGGGTCTTTTTCCGGGTGGCAGGCAGTAACTAGTGGGGTACCGCAGGGCTCAGTGCTTGGGCCCCAGCTATTCACAATATATATCAATGATTTGGATGAGGGAACTAGATGTAACATTTCCAAGTTTGCAGACGACACAAAGCTGGGGTGGAATGTGAGCTGTGAGGAGGATGCAAAGAGGCTCCAATGTGATTTAAACACGTTGGCTAAATGGGCAAGAACATGGCAGATGCAGTATAACGTGGATAAATGTGAGGTTATCCACTTTGGTTGTAAAATCAGAAAGGCAGATTATTATCTGAATGGTGATAGATTGGGAAAAGGGGAGGTGCAACGAGACATGGGTGTCCTTGTACACCAGTCGCTGAAAGCGAGCATTCAGGTGCAGCAAGCAGTTAGGAAGGCGAATGGTATGTTGGCCTTCATTGCAAGAGGATTTGAGTACAGGAGCAGGGATGTCTTACTGCAGTTATACAGGGCCTTGGTGAGACCATATCCAGAGTATTGTGTGCAGTTTTGGTCTCCTTATCTGAGGAAGGATGTCCTTGCCATGGAGGGAATGCAACGAAGGTTTACCACACTGATTCCTGGGATGGCAGGACTGACGTATGAGGAGAGATTGGGTCGACTAGGCCTATATTCAGCAGAGTTTAGAAGAATGAGAGGTGATCTCATCGAAACATATAAAATTCTAACAGGACTAGACAGGTTAGATGCAGGGAGGATGTTCCCGATGGCTGGGGAGTCCAGAACAAGGGGTCACAGTCTCAGGATACGGGGTATGCCATTTAGAACCGAGATGAGGAGAAATTTCTTCACTCAGAGGGTGGTGAACCTGTGGAATTCTCTACCACAGAAGGCAGTGGAGGCCAAGTCATTAGATGTATTCAAGAAGGAGATAGATATATTTCTTAATGCTAAAGGGATCAAGGGATATGGGTAAAAAGCGGGAACAGGGTACCGAGTTAGACGATCAGCCATGATCATTTTGAATGGCGGAGCAGGCCCGAAGGGCCGAATGGCCTACTCTTGCTCCTATTTTCTATGTTTCTGTGTTTCTATGAAACATACTAAAAGACTGAAAAATGAAAAACAACATTGAGATATAAAGGGGAAAGGAACCAAGCATTATGTTCCCTATTAAATGTGCTGTGCGCCCTCACTCCCTTCGCCCCATCATTGGTGGCCTTGCTGCCTTCTGCCATTCAGGCTGCATGCTGTGAAATTCCCTCCCTAAACCTCTTCCTCCTTCCTCCTTTTCTTCAAGGCCCTCCTTAAAACCCACCTCTTTGACCAAACTTTAGGTCAGTGCTCCTCATATCTTCTTCGTTGGCTCATCACCGCCTCTTTGAAGCACCTCGTGATGTTTTTCTTGGTTAAAGACGCCAAATAAATGAAAATTGTTGTTGTTGTTTAATTAACACTCAGAACGAAATCCTTTGATTCAGATTAAAATGAAAAAATTGTGCTGTGCAGGCTTTAATATATCTGGATCCCTATTCGTCAGCGTACGTAACTATAAATTGCAGCACAGTGCTAATCATAAGGAAATATATCAAATTCAGAGTGATGGGGCAGGATTTTAACTGTGAAAAACAGGTGGGTTGGGGGCGGGGACATTGAAAATTGCAACAATTTCAGACCCGGCCCAAACCCGCCTCCAACCCGCCCATTTTGGGTTTTCGCCGGGGCGGGACGTGGGTCGGGCGACCAACCTGCTCTCAGGAGGCGGGTTGATTACTAAAAACTTTCAATGAGGCTGCGGGCCTCCATTTTGAAAGGTTTTGCGATTTTAGCCCCCGGGGGGCCGGGATTCCCGGGCGTTCTCCTTCACGCCACGTGAGAGGAGCCGAGAAGACCTGAAACTGCAGGTAAGTGCCTTTATAGCACAGCTTGTGGGCCCGGAGGAGCAGGAGTGCTTCCCCCAGGCTCAACAAACCTACCTGCAGCGGCCCCCACCCCCACAATGATCGCGGACCCCCCCAGCGATCGCGGACCCCATGACTATGATCGCAGACCCCTGCAATGACTCCAGATCCCGACCCCCCCTCCCCCTCAGTGACTTACCTCCCTTCCCGGTGACTGACCTCCAATGACTGACCTCCCCCACACCCCTAATGACTGAATCCCCCTGTGCCCATCGATACCCCATGCCCACCCATGCCCCCAGTGCCCCCGTGCCCACCCTGCCCCCACCCCCCAAAAAATAAACACGTCCTAACGTCAAAATCATCAGGTCATCCGGGAAACTCGTACTTCCGGGTTTCCCGTCTGCAATTCGACCCCCGCCCCCTGCCCCCCCACTTCCCGGCCCAGGTCAAAATCCCGGCCATGGTATCAAAACTACAATAATTTTGAGAATATATTTTAATCTTAGAAAGCATAGAGAGAGGCAATCCCATTACCTCGATTGTTAAGGTCAAAAAACAAAAAAACATTATCTTGTTAGGCTTTTGTGCAAATCTGCACATACTATATAATTTATTGAGAACCTTGTGTAAGTTGCAGTTCCATTGAAATCTGCGATGTCAACGTTTCCAATGGGAATTCCAATACCAATTGTATTGCTGCTTTGTTATCCACTCGAAACCATCCTTTTTATTCTATTGTATAACTCAAAACTCTAACTTTAGGCAATCGCATTGGTTGAGCTCCTGTTCATGCAAAATCTTAGCTCTATTAGCCTGGAGTTTACTGCTTGGACACAACTTGCAGGTAGACCCGAAATGCACCCAATTTATCACCCATTTTGCCAATGTCAATTTAGACCCAAGTATTCTCTTAATCTCATTAGAATACGCCCAGACTTAAAATGGGTGTAAATCAGTGCCCAAGGAAAGCGCCCAATCCACACTATGGCCCCGATATTAGTGGGGAGACAGGTTGGCAGCAGGGGGACGATTGGGCGTGTGGCAAACCTGCATGAACCAAACTTACCGTTTCTGAAGCGATCGCATGTTGATTGCTGATGATTAACGTCCTCTCCAGGTTTCGAGCCCGGCAACTAGCCTGACTGACAGGCTGGCTCCAATCAGGAGTTGCAACGCGAGGGGGGTGGTGGGGGGTGGGAAAGAGAGAGAGCCAGACGGCATCCGGCGCTGGACTGGAAGACCCGGGGGAGGAGAGGGGAAGACCGGGGGAGGGGGGGGAGAGGGGAAGATCGGGGTGGGGGGGGGAGAGGTGAAGACTAGGGGGGAGGAGTGGGGTTGGCTAGGGGGGAAGAGGAGAAGATCGGAGGGGAGAGGGGAAGATCAGGGGAAGACCGGGGGGGGAGAAGGGAAGATCGGGGGGGAGAGAGGGGAAGACCGGGGTGGGGGGGAGAGGGGAAGACCGGGGGGGAGAGGGGAAGATCGGGGGGGAGAGGGGAAGACTGGGGGGGAGGAGAGGGGAAGGCCGGGGGGGGGGGGAAGAGGGGAAGATCAGGGGAGAAGAGGGGAAGATCGGGGGAAGATCGGAGGGGAGATCGGGGAAGATTGGGGGGGGGGAGGAAGATCGGGGGGACATGGGAGGACATGGGATGGTGAAGAGGGCAACATCAGAACGGGAGATATCGGACATCGAAGCAGGTTTCGAAGGCAGGTGCATTTAGTGTTTTAATGTCATAGCATGTTTCTTTATGTAATTTATTTAGTTTCTTGTTCCCTGATCCGGCCCTTCACTCCTGGTTTCACCAGGCGTGAATCAGAAGCGGTGGGCAAGCCGCCCAGGTAAGTTAAAAATCGTCCTAATAACTTAATCTGTCACAGGTAAAGGGCCTTCAGTACCTCAATGAGGTACATTTGACTCTTTAACTGTTATCCCGCACGCTTTAATTGCCGGCAGGACTGGTTTCGGGTCTCCCGCGCACACAGGTGGGTCCCTGGGAAACTCGGAAGCCGACGGGTTGGAGCCGGCGTCCGAACCCGGATGGGATTTGTGTGATTTTCGGAGCCCCCACACCCCCAACGCACCCGCATTTGCCTCCTAAAATCACCCCCGACATGTCTTTCTTTTGGTATGAAAATTTTAGTTTCAACTCATTTAACCATCATTCATGCACATCAGGCACAGCAGGTTTAGGAACCGGCAGTTCGGGAAGCTTTTCAATTTTTAATTCCAATTAAACATTGGGAAGACTGAAGTTTTCAAACTCCGCCACAAACTCTGTTCCCTAGCCATCGATTTTATCCCCCTCCCTGGCCACTGTCTCAGGCTGAACAAGACTGTTCGCAACTTTGGCGTCCTATTTATCGCTGAGCTTCTGACCCCATATTCTCGAAATCACAGAGCCCGCCTACTTCCACCTCCGTAATATCGCCCGTCTCCGCCTCTGCCTCAGCTCATCCGCTGCTGAAGCCCTCCTCCGTGCTTTTGCTACCTCCAGACTCGGCAACTTAATGCTCTCTCCTGGCCGGCCTCCCATCTTCCACCCTCTATAAACTTGAGCTCATCCAAAACTAAGCTGGCCATAGCGAACTCGCACCGAATCCCATTCGCCCATCAACTCTGTGTTCGCTGATCTACATTGGCTCCCGGTCCACCCAGGCCTTGATTCTGAAATTCTCATCCTCATGTTAAATCCCTCAGTGGCCTCGACCCCCCCCCCTATCTATAACCTCCTCCAACACCACAACCCTCAGAGATCCCTGCGTTCCTCCAATTTGGACCTTTTGTGCATCCCCCACTTCCTTTGCCCAACCACTGGCGGGCCTTAAGCTCTGGAACTCCCTCCCTAAACCTCTCCGCCTCTCTCTCCTCCTTTAAGTCGCTCCTTAAAACCTACCTTCTTCGAACAAGCTTTTGGTTATGTATTCTAATGTTTCCTTTGGCTCGGTGTCAATGTTTTGTCTGATTAAGCTCCTGTGAAGCGCCTTGGGACATTTTACTACGTTAAAGGCGCTATATAAATGCAAGTTGTTGTTGTACTAAAGTCCCAACTGGTCGTTACACGGATCTATGATTATTACCAGCCACGCCACTAGGTGGTGCTGAGTTATCTATTCCAAACAAATCAATCATTCATGTACAGTAGTATAGCGGATGTCTCACTGGACAATAATCCAGAGTCCTGGTCTAATAATCCAGAGAATTTAAATTAAAATCTCACCATGGCAGTCGGAAATTTGAATTCAGTTTAAAAAAAAATCTGGAAATAAAAAGCTGGTCTCAGTAAAAGTGACCATGAAGCTGTCGGAATGTTGCAAAAAACCCAACTGGTTCACGAACGTCCTTTAGGGAAGGAAACCTGCCGCGCTTACCCGGTTTGGACTGCACGTGACTCCAGTCCCCGCATCAACGTGATTCGCTGGCGTCTGAAGTGGCCGAGCAAGCCACTCGGTCGTATCAATCTGGTTGCGGTATTTCAAGAAGGCGGACCACCCCACCGTGTTCTCGGGGCGACTAGGGATGGGCAATAAATGCCGGCCTCACCAGCGACGCCCACATCCCGAGAATGAATATTAAAAAAAATCAAAAAGCTTTCCGATAAAAACAATCATCTAGCATTAGTTCCTTAGTAACTGAAATTTCTAATACCCAAAATAATGTTTTCAAAAGTTTTTTTTAAAATTACACACTTCACAATAACATGATTAAATACCCATTGAACTGTTTGTTTTTTGTCTTTCAATATCTTCAGTTGTTAATTGAAGGCCTCAGCCGATCTTAAAAGCCTGGGCTTCAATCAGATAATTTCACCTCACAATGGTCAGAGGCCGCTTTCAATACCATCAATGCATTGTGAGCATGTGATGTTTGTAGACCTTCCCAACATGCAATGTGTGCATGAACAGGAGTCGAAAGGTTGAAGGGTGTGCTCCCCTCATCCCGTGAGGGCATTTGCGAATTTATTTTTAGTTTTTACAAAAGAGCTTGAAAGAAAGTGGAGAATGAATTTTCAAAGCTTTCATTTCAGGCTAGTAATGACATTTATTTATAAATATTAGATTGCTGCGCACAGTTCTGGTCTCCATATTATAAAAAAAGGATATAGAGGCAATGGAGAAGGTGCAAAAAAGATTTACAAGGATTATACCAGAACTGAGAGGTTATAACAATCAAGAAAGATTGAACAGGCTGGAGCTCTTTTCTCTAGAAAAAAGAAGGCTCCAGGGTGACCTGATAGAGGTCTTTAATATTTTGAAAGGGTTTGACAGGGTAGACACAGAGAAGATGTTTCCATTCATGGGGGAGACCAAAACTAGGGGCCATAAATATAAGATAGTCACTACTAAATCCAATAAGGAATTCAGGAGAAACTTCTTTACCCAGAGAGTGGTTAGAATGTAGATCTCGGAGTGGTTGAGGGAAATAACATAGATGCATTTAATGGGAAGCTAGATAAACACATGAGGGAGGAAGGAATAGAAGGGTATGCTGATAGGGTGAGATGAAGAGGGGTGGGAGGAGTTCATGTGGTGCATATGACTATAGGCATGGACCAGGCATGGACCAGTTGGAACAAATGGTCTGTTTCTGTGCTCTACATTCTACATAATTAAAAATTTAACTTTTCTGCTACGAGCTTCTTGCAGACGAACAACACCTGTGAACAGCAAAACCTTCCAAAAACACCTTAAGCAAAATCATAAAACGCTGGAAACACTCAGCAAGTCAGACACAGCGACTGGAGAGAAGCTATGAGTCAGCCTGGCTCTGACTAAGGGCAATGCCTGAAATGTTGACTTGTTGCTCCTCTCTGCACATGCTGTGCCTGACTTGCTGAGTGTTTCCAGCCTTTCCTGTTTTTGTTTCAGATTTCCAGCATCTGCAGTGTTTTCTTTCAAAAGTATCCACTCGATGTATCAGGAAGATGTGAACTACAAAGAATAATGCATAAATATCTTACCAGACATGGAAAATTTTAACTTTCAGGCAAGGAACATAAGAAGATAAGAAATAGGAGCAGGAGTGGGCCATACGGCCACTCGAGCCTGCTCCGCCATTCAATCAGATCATGGCTGATCTTCGACCTCAACTCCACTTTCCTGCCCATCCCCATATCCCTTGATTCCCCTTGAGTCCAAAAATCTATCGATCTCAGTCTTGAATATATTAAACGACTGAGCATCCACAGCGCTCTGGGGTAGAGAATTCCAAAGATTCACAACCATCTGAGTGAAGAAATTCCTCCTCATCTCAGTCTTAAATGGTTGACCCCTTATCCTGCGACAATGCTGCCTAGTTCTAGACTCTCCAGCCATGGGAAACAACCTCTCAGCATCTACCATGTCAAGCCCCCTCATAATCTTATATGTTTCAATGAGATCACCCCTCATTCTTCTAAACTCCAGGGAGTATAGGCCCATTCTACTCAACCTTGCCTCATAGGACAACCCTGTCATCCCAGGAATTAATCTAGTGAACCTTCGCTGCACCGCCTCTAAGGCAAGTATGTCCTTCCTTAGATAAGGAGACCAAAACTGTACACAGCGCTCCAGGAGAGGTCTCACCAAAGCCCTGTGCAGTTGTAGCAAGACTTCCTTACTTTTGTACTCCAACCCCCTTGCAATAAAGGCCAAAATTCCATTTGAAGGACAATGCTTGTATTTAACCCTTCATTTTAAAAAAAGATGTATGTTGTTTATATCACACAATAATTATGAGGGTAAATCCTAAGCTTCAAGCTGGATTCTACAATTGAAGGGAATGCTGTTAAGAGAGACAGAGCTGCAATATTATATTGCCAATTCTCTGACCAACACTCCCCTTGAATGTGGCTCCCCATCAAGAGCACAGGAGCATTGAATTCATGCGAGAGCCATTTCCTAGTTACTGACCAGATCGGGTATTAATATTGTTTTTTACTGTGCTAGAAAGCAATTTTTTTTCCTTGTCTGCAACAGCCAGTGTCTTAGTAAATATTTATAAGGAACAAAAATCTATTGTGCTTCTGCCACACTCTGCTTGTAACTTCAGAAAGAACGACAGGCTTGCATTTATATAGCACCTTTCACGACCTCAAGATGTCCCAAAGCACTTAACAGCCAATGAAGTACTTTATGAAGTGCAGTCACTGTTGTAATACAGGAAACGCGGCAGCCAATTTGCACACAGCAAGCTCCCACAAAGAGCAATGTGATAGTGACCAAATCATCTGTTTTAGTGATGTTGGTTGAGGGACAAATATTGGCCAGGACACTGGGGAGAACTCCACTGCTGTTCTTCGAAATATTGCCATGGGATCTTTTACGTCCACCTGACAGGGCAGATGGAGCCTCAGTTTAACATCTCATCCAAAAGATGACACCACCGACAGTGCAGGGCTCCCTCAGTACTGCCACTGGGAGTGTCAGCCAAGATTTTTGTACTCAAGTCTCCAGTGGGAATGACCAGAAATTAGACTGGGAACTGGATCGGCCAGCTCCCAACTTTTCGTGGGAATTCCTGTTCAGCCTTGTGGGGGGTAGTAGGAGGGGGCAGGGCCAAGGCCAGTGACTCCTGGTTTATTTTTATTCGTTCATGGGACGTGGCCATCCCTAATTGCCCTTGAGAAGGTGGTGATGAGCCGCCTTCTTGAACCGCTGCAGTCCGTATGGTGAAGGTTCTCCCACAGTGCTGTTAGGTAGGGAGTTCCAGGATTTTGACCAGGAGAGCCAAGAGTTCGCACTTCCCCTGTCTGGAAGTCGGAAAACCGGCAGATCTTTAGGGGTGGTATGGCACATCAGGCCACTGGATGGCATTTGTGGTCCCCACCTGGGGGCCCTACCTGGGATTTTTAAAGCAGCTCCCTTACAAAGGGAGCTCACAGGTCAAGGAAATGTGCGGGGGAGGGGTAGAACCTGACAACCCCTGGACAAGGCAATCAATGCCCCAGTATGTGGCAGGTGGGCACTTAAGACTTACCCCTAGTGGCAGCGGCACCCACTGTTGGGATGCAGAGTAGGGAATCTTCCCCCTGACCACAGAATGCCCTCCATGGACAGCAGTGGAGGTTCCCAGTGGTCACATCGTTGCACCAACACCAGAATCCTCCTCCCGCTATGGATTTTCAATCTCTTACATCTTAACGCAAGTTGGAGAACAAGATCCATTGCTCCTCCATTGACACTATTGTGATTTCCCTGCCATTCCTTCGCCCTCTTTGACTCTATTAAGGTTCTTGCACATAGAATCATACAGCACAGAAGGAGGCCACCCGGCCCTTCGTGCCTGTGCCAGAAGTTTTAACAACTGCAAAAAAAAAAGCAACGTCATCTTCAAAATCCAGGTCACTAAATTTTCTGCCAGCATACCTCGGGGATCTCCATGATGTAATGGTAAGTCCCAGGCTCTTATCAGGGTGGAACCGACGGTCATGTGGCAGATGAAATGTAACGCAGAGAAGTGCGAAGTGATACATTTTGGTACGAAGAACGAGGAGAGGCAATATAAACTAAAGGGTACAATTCTAAAGGGGGTGCAGGAACAGAGAGAACTGGGGGTATATGTGCACAGGTCGTTGAAGGTGGCAGGGCAGGTTGAGAAAGCGGTTAAAAAAGCATACGGGAAAATTTATAAATAGAGGCATAGAGTACAAAAGAAAGGAGGTTATGATGAACCTTTATAAAACACTGGTTCAGCCACAACTGGAGTACTGTGTCCAATTCTGGGCACTGCACTTTAGGAAGGATGTGAAGGCCTTAGGGAGGGTGCAGGAAAGAATGGTTCCAGGGATGAGGGACTTCAGTTATGTGGATAGACTGGAGAAGCTGGGGTTGTTCTCCTTAGTGCAGAGAAGGTTGGGAGGAGATTTGATAGAGGTATTCAAAATCATGAGGGGTCTAGACAGAGTAGCTAGAGAGAAACTGTTTCCATTGGCGGAAGGGTCAAGAACCAGAGAACACTGATTTAAGGAGATTGGCAAAAGTACCAAAGGCAATCATGAGGAAAAACGTTTTTATGCAGCAAATGGTTATGATCTGGAATGCACTGCCTGAAAGGGCGGTGGAGGCAGATTCAATCGTGGCTTTCAAAAGGGAATTGGATAAGCACTTGAAAGAAAAGAATTTGCAGGACTACGGGGGTAGGGCGGGGGAGTGGGACTAGCTGGATTGATCTTGCAGAGAGCTGGCACAGACTCGGCGGGCCGAATGGCCTCCTTCTGTGCTGTAACCATTCTAAGATTCTATGATTCTATCTTGCCTTGTAGAGTAATCAAAGGTCAACTGTGAAGAAGTAAATATTCCTACTATAACTTCAAGTATGTTTTTTTTTTGAACCATCAGGATTAAGTGCTCACTGGTGTCACTTTGATGCCGGGTGTGGAATTAACTGTGTCCATCTCATGGGAATGCCATATGCTATGAAAATGTTAATTTCAATCTTTTTTTCCCCTTGTCTTTACTTTTATTGGAGTGTGATTACTTTGTGATATCTCCCGATGAAGGTCAAAACCTGAAAAGTCCCGCAAGATAATTGCACCCCAACAACAGTAAATATGACAGAGTCCCAGAGAAGCTCCCTTCTGTTGCACAGTCAAATCCTTATAAAGGTACAACTGGATTGCCAAGGAATTTATGCTTTGATTGGGATTATATTCAGATCAGAATATTAATAAAACTGCAGACAAAATATTTGCCAAATTGTAAATATTCCATTAAATTATTCAGGCAGAAAGTTTAAGCACTTGAGGGAGAAAGGAATAGAAGAATTTGCTGATAGGGTTAGATGAAGTAGGGAGGGAGGAGGCTCTTGTGGAGCATAAACACCGGCATTGACCTGTTGGGCCAAATGGCCTGATTCGGTGTTGTACATTCTATGTAAACAAAACCAATAGAGAATCCTTATCAAAAATATATACCTCATAAAATATTGGTTTGATTTTTCATCTTGTTATCTTTATGCGTTGCATTGTGTTTCTACCTAACACCCCGCAAAATCCCCTGAGCAAAGGTTTTATACAGTTCCTCCTTGCCCCAAAAGTAAATGAAGAAAAGTTCTACATCACCTGTCTAACCTTTTATGCTACGTTAGATTTCCTAAAGTGCATTTACACTACAACTTTAGCATTAGTGTGAAGCTATTTCTGCCTCGCACCAAAACTGAACGTGTGTTGAGTAAATCAGGCGCTGACACCCAAACTGACTCCCAAAGTGAACCAGAGTGACACTCCCTCCCCACATGGGGCCCTGACTCCAGACTCATGGTGAATTTACAATATAACTGCAGCGTAAGTGAAGTGAAACCACTTTGCATTAGCGCTGCAGTTGTAGTGTGATTGCTCCTTTAGACCATTTGTCCTCCTTTCCTTGAAATCTCCATGGTTACAGCAGCTCAGAAGTCATTTTCTTCCATATGGCATTATCTATAACTATCCTTATAATCCTCTATCTTGGCCCTAACCAGATATTTATCCAGCCCTTTTTTAAAGGTGGGCTTATCCATTTAACTGGGAGTCTGCTACACTTAAGATGTGATCAGCGAGAGAAAGATTCCTTCTAATCTCAAATCTTGTTTCAATGTTAATTTTAGAATCTAGTATTAGGCTGACAGTCAAAATTAAATAACTTGCTTGTAACTACAACATGGATCATCTATCTTTGCAACCTTTTCTTTGATGAAAATAAATTCAGCTCAATGAACTTATTTTTATAATTTAGAGTTGCAATTTTCAGAATCATCCTTCCCACTCTTCTTTGAATCCTCTCCAAACTAACAACTTGGCTTTGTTGGTAATACTCTCACCTTTGAGCCAGGAGGGTGTAGGTTCAGGCTTTGACTCCTAGAAAAGAAAAAAAAAGAAAAAAAGACTGGCATTTATATAGCGCCTTTCACAACCTCAGGATGTTCAAAAGTGCTTTACAGCCAATGAAGTACTTTTGAAGTGTAGTCATTGTTGTAATGTAGGAAACGTGGCTGCCAATTTGCACACAGCAAGGTCCCACAAACAGCAATGTGACAATGACCAGATAATCTGCTCTAGTGATGTTGGTTGAGGGATAAACATTAGCCAGGGCACCAGGGAGAACTCCCCTGCTCTTCTTCGAATAGTGGGATGGGGTCTTTTACGTCCACGTGAGTGGGCAGACGGGGCCTCAATTTAACACCTCATCCAAAAAGACGGCAGCTCCGACAGCGCAGCACTCCCTCAGTACTGTACTGGGAGTGTCAGCCTAGATTTCACAAAGATGTCATTACATAGAATGTACAGCACAGGAAAACGCCATTCGGCCCAACAGGTCCATGCCGGAGTTTATGCTCCACACGATCATAAAGGACATAAGCATAAACCATTATCAGTAGAACAGCTGGATCAACTACAGGCCCATTTTTGATGGGTGCCATCAATGCTGGGGGCTGGGGTCAGGGGTGAATCCTAGGTGAACATCATGACCTAATCTGAGCAATTATTCCATTATCTGGAGAAAGTGATTAAGGTTGTATTTGGTGATCACCGCTACCACAGTGGATTTGGTGGAGCAGGTGGTGGAATGTACACACACGTGGGGAGGTTTCAGTATTTTTTTTTAAATATTGGATCTTCTTCAATGTTAGAAAAATCAGGCTTTCCTCATTCATTGAAAATCAGAAACTCTCCCTGCTCAGTGACTTTACCACCAACCCCCCCCCCCCTACATTGAGGTAGCTTCCCTCACCCACCACTAGATGCCTTTCAACAACAACAGTTTGTATTTATATAGCGCTTTTAACATAGTAAAACATCCCAAGGCACTTCACAGGAGCGTTTATCAAACAAAATTTGACACCGAGCCACATAAGGAGATATTAGGACAGGTGACCAAAAGCTTGTTCAAAGAGCTAGGTTTTAAAGAGCACCTTAAAGGAGGAGAGGGAGAGGTAGAGAGGCGGAGAGGTCTAAGGAGGGAATTCCAGAGGTTAGGGCCCTAGGCGTAGAAGGCACGGCCGCCAATGGTGGAGCGATTAAAATCGAGGATGCGCAAGAGACCAGAATTAGAGGAGCGCAGAGATCTCGGGGGGTTGTAGGGCTGGAGGAGGTTAGAGAGAAGGGAGGGGCGAGGTCATGGAGGGATTTTGAAAATAAGGATGAGAATTTTAAAATCAAGACATTGCCGGACCGGGAGCCAATGCAGGTCAGCAAACACAGGGGTGATGGGTGAGCAGGGCTTGGTGCGAGTTAGGATACGGGCAGCAGAGTTTTGGATGAGCTCAAGTTTATAGAGTGTGGAAGATGGAGGCCGACCCACTATGATGCTAAGTCGACCCCCTCCCCCACTGAAGTACTTTTCTAATCCCCTCTCCCCACTGAGCTACTTTCCGCACCCTCTGCCAACTGTGGTAGCTGACGCCCAACCCCACTGAGGTGCTGGTCCGTCTCCCTCGCCCCTCCTCCTGAGCTCACCCCAGAATTGAGGTAGTATCCCGTTCCCCCACCCCCTTGCTGAGGTCATTTTGCACCCCTTTTGCTGAAGTATTTTTCCAACACCCCTCTCCCCACTGAGGTGCTTCACCTTCTCCCGTCACACTGGTAGTTCCCCACCCTTCCCTCCCTTGGCCTCCTTCCCCTCCTCCTCCTCTTCTCCCCTCCTCTCTCCCTCTCACCTTCCCCTTCCTTCTCCTTCCTCTCCTCCCCATTTGCCCCTTTCTCCCCGCTTTCTCCCTTTCTCTGCCTTGGTCCAGTTATCTCACTGCCCTCTGACCCTGCATTACCGGATGACAGCAGTTGGTCATAACTTTCTACGTGCAAAGCCATGGGAGATCGGCTAGTTTCTCAGAAGTTTCATTCCAAATTTAAGCTACAAGTTAACTTAAAAACCGGTATGAAACATTTTTTTCCAACATACTCAGTATGGGTAGTCTGGTCGATTACAAATCTGGTTAATGGGGGTAATTTTAACCTAACTCGGCCGGCAGGAAACCCATGGGATCGGGTTAACGGCAATTTTGCACCCCGCCCGATTTTACTCTCGATTGAAGTCAAGAGAGTAAAATCAGGCAGGGTGTAAAACTGGTGTTACCCCAATTCTGTGGGCTTCCTGCCCAGCGAGTTAGGTTAAAATTATCCCTTGTTTCTCTGCATAATGCAACTGCAGCAGATTGCTCTTATTCAAATCACCTCCACTGAGCTATTTTTTCTCTCCATCACTTTTGCATCAATGAAACCTAAACCTCAGTCTCTAAACACACGGCTTTGTCTGTTTGAGAGCATGGAGACACAGATGAAGGATGGTGACAATGGAATATATTTTCTTTTTGTTTGATCATTTTATCAGAAAGCAAATGCGAGTTTAATATTGGTAGAAAGCACAAATGGATTATTTGTGCATGTTTAGTGCTGCTTTGAAGGTTCCTATCCCTTCAAAAATGGATTAATAAACATTGTCAAAGATTCAAAAAGAACCACTTTCTACTTGTTAAGTCCTTATTAATGTAACTTGTGCAGCATTCACGGCTGCTCAATCAAATCAAAAAATTAGCACATTACTCTAGATCAGTCTTCTGAAGGCTCAGTAATGACAGAAGTGAATAGTAGACAGGAGGATGTTTGTTTTCAGAGCTAGCATATCTTGGCTCAGTTGGTAGCACTCTTGCCTTTAAGTCAGAGGCTCGTGGGTTCAAGTCCTACTCTAAAGCACATAATCTAGGCTGACACTCCAGTGTAATGCTGAGGGAGTGTTGCACTGTCAGAGGTGCTGCCTTTAAAATAAGACACTAAATCCAGGCACTCTCAGGTGGATGTAAACAGATCCCATGGCACAATTTGGAAGAAGAGTAGGGAAATTCTGGCCAATGTTTATCCCTCAGCCAACATGACTAAAACAGAAGATCTGGCCATTATTACACAGGAGCCCTAGTAAAATTGAAGTCAATGGGAATCAGGGGGGAAACTCTCCAGTGGCTGGAGTCATACCTAGCACAAAGGAAGATGGTAGTGGTTGTTGGAGGCTAATCATCTCAGCCCCAGGACATTGCTGCAGGAGTTCCTCAGGGCAGTGTCCTAGGCCCAACCATCTTCAGCTGCTTCATCAATGATCTACCTTCCATCATAAGGTCAGATGTGGGATGTTCGCTGATGATTGCAAAGTGTTCAGTTCCATTCGCAACCCCTCAAATAATGAAGCAGTCCATGCCCGCATGCAGCAAGACCTGGACAACATCAGGGCTTGAGCTGATAAGTGGCAAGTAACATTCGCACCAGACAAGTGCCAGGCAATGACCATCTCCAACAAGAGAGAGTCTAACCACCTCCCCTTGACATTCAACAGCATTACCATTGCCGAATCCCCCACCATCAACATCCTCGGGGTCACCATTGACCAGAAACCTAACTGGACCAGCCATATAAATACTGTGGCTACAAGAGCAGGACAGGGGCTGGGTATTCTGCGGCAAGTGACTCACCACCTGACTCCCCGAAGGCTTTCCACTATCTATAAGGCACAAGTCAGGAGTGTGATGGATTACTCTCCACTTTCCTGGATGAGTGCAGCTCCAACAACACTCAAGAAGCTCGACACCATCCAGGACAAAGCAGCCCACTTGATTTGCACCCCATCCATCACCTTAAACATTCACTCCCTTCACCACCGGCGCACTGTGGCTGCAGTGTGTACCATCTAAAAGGTGCACTGCAGCAACTCGCCATGGCTTCTTCGACAGCACCTCCCAAACCCATGACCTCTACCACCTAGAAGGACAAGGGCAGCAGGCACATGGGAACAACACCACCTGCACGTTCTCCTCCAAGTCACACACCATCCCGACTTGGAAATATTTTGGCTGTTCCTTCATCGTCGCTGGGTCAAAATCCTGGAACTCCCTGCCTAACAGCACTGTGGGAGAACCTTCACCACACGGACTGCAGTGGTTCAAGAAGGCGGCTCACCACCACCTTCTCAAGGGCAATTAGGGATGGGCAATGAATGCTGGCCTTGCCAGCAATGCCCACATCCCATAAATGAATTTAAAAAATGGCCATTCAGCCCAATAGGTCCATGCCAGTGATTATGCTCTACACGAGCCTCCTCCCTCTCTACTTCATCTAACGCTATCAGCATATCCTTCTATTCCTTTCTCCCTCATTTATTTATCTATCTTCCCCTTAAATGCATCTATACCAGTCGCTTCAACTATTCCATGTGGTAGCGAAGTCCGCATTCTAACCACTTTCTGGATAAAGAAGTTTCTCCTGAAATTCCTTATTGGATTTATTAGTGACTATCGTATACTTATGGCCCCTAGTTCTGGTCTCCCCCGCAAGTGGAAACATCTCCTCTGCGACTACCCTATCAAACCCCTTAATAATCTTAAAGACCTCTATCAGGTTATCCCACAGTCTTCACTTTTCCAGAGAAAAGAGCCCCAGTCTGCTCAATCTTTTCTGATAGGTATAACCTCTCCGTTCTGGTATCATCCTAGTAAATCTTTTTTGCACCTTCGCCAGTGCCTCTGTATCCTTTTTATCATATGGAGACCAGAACTGTACACAGTACTTGCCAGTTACCAGCTCTGCAGGGGCAGTCAATCATCTGCTATACAACTACCAGTGACTGTGAAGGACAACGCTGCCCTCAACCTTCATCCCTCAGGGTCCATACAGGCATCTCCAGCGGACATCTCAGGAGTCAGCTGCTTTGCTTCTTTACCTTTGAGATACTGATGCGTTATTTTCTGCACAATGAAAGGCTGTGGGATGAAATTAATTTCATGGTGTACGCGGGTAGTTTGTTTTGCTGAAATGCTTTGTGTATTTCTCTGTTTCGGGTGTACACACATTCTAATGAACAAGACCCACCTCAGGGTTGGTCTCATGATCTGGAACTAGAATTGGCTTTGTCATTGAGTATTGAACATATACCCTATGCAATGTCGGTCAAACTCCCAATCCACATCTGTATTGACCTTCTGCCTGTGTGTACCACCACTGTCAATTCATGTGCCAGAGGCTGCTATTAAAATGTCTGTAAAAACAGATGCGAGCTAACATGAATTTATCTATCAATGTCATCTATCTATTGATGCGTCTCTTCTTAAACACAAGTATGGTGGAGCTGCTCACTGATGTAAATGACACTAAATCGGCACCAAATGCTAGATCCCGGATTACATTAACGTTAAGAGGGGAGAACAAAAAAGTATGAACAGGCTGCAGAATCACTTCTGCTGCACAGATGGAAAGGGGCAAGGAGAAGATTGTAATGCATGAGATTCAGATAGACGAGGAGGGCAGCAAGAGCTGACTTTTAAAGGAGGATGATGAATGCAATGTACGTGAAGTAACTCAGTTGGATGGAAAGCTCCGTGACCATAACCAAATAAATCTCATCATTTCACAGTTGCGAAGGTGCCGTAACAGCATTCACCACTGACACTAATCATTGGGTACAATGTAAGCTTAATGACACTTCCCTATTTACACTATAATTAAGACACTAAAATTGGTCATTTAAATTACAGATATAGCCACTGCGTATAAAACTGTTCTACATCGGATTAAAATGGTGAGTACAAAATTACAGTTATTAATATTTCAGGGACGATTACTTTTTTGTCAAGCGCATTTCAACAAAACCAAAATTTGATTCATTTTCTACCTGGCTACTGAATGATTAATGAAATATTGCTTTTATGTTTTTCCCTATTGTTGTGATCAAACAAAGTTGAGAATGTAACATAATACTGCATAATTTCTTCTGCTGACGTTCATTGACAGATTGACGATGATTTTCTAAATAATAATTCATTACATTTTCAGCAATTGGGCTTTTCTAATGCTGCAGTCATTTCAATTAGACCTTAATAGCTGTATAATGGGCTGATGCCTTGAGCATTCAATGTGTACTATTCTTTGTCTGTTGGCATTTCATAAACCCAGATTGACTCTCAAGCTGGAATTTATCTCAGAATCCTGAGATAGTTATTATCCAGGTTGCTAAGGTACTATTAGCAAATTTTTTAAGGTTTTGAGAAAACATTTTACCTGCCCATCATCCATAGGAACAGGAGGAGGCCATTCAGCTCCTCGAGCCTGTTCCACCATTCAATTAGATCATGGCTGATCTGTACCTCAACTCCATTTACCTGCCTTTGCTCCATATCCCTCGATGCCCTTACCCAACAAAAATCTATCGACCTCAGTCTTGAAAATTTCAATTGACCCCCAGCACCCATAGCCTTTTGGGAGACAGCGTTCCAGATTTCTACTACCCTTTGAGTGGAAAAATGCTTCCTGATTTCACTCCTAAATGGCCCTGGTCTAATTTTAAGATTATGCCCTGTTGCTCTGGAATCCCCCCACCAGAGAAAATGGATTCTGTGTTTTGAATCCCTTAATCATTTCAAATACCTCGATTAGATCACCCCTCAACCTTCCAAACTCAAGGGAGTACAAGTCAAGTTTATGCAACCTGTCCAATATAACAACACAAAATCGCTGTTAGTAAGAAAGCTTCTCAAACTGCAGAAAATAAGGCACTTGGATGAGAATTCCTCTCTAGCCACTGAAAATTACTGCCTTAATTAGCAGTAGGTGAGCTACTTGACCGAATGCAAACACCCTTTTCCCCATTCTGCACAAGTGGTAAACAGATGAAAATGAGTGTGACAGCAGACTGTTGGCAGGATAAATTGACTTCACCTACACTTGGGAAGCTAATCATAAAAGTACAAGGAATGTGCAGACATGTTATGAGTTAGCAGTCCCAGAACGGAGCATTGGCATGACAGGAGTGTGCATTGAGAATTAATCAACAGAAAAACGAATGCCCACCTGACAAAGGAGAAAGCCTCTGAAAGCTTGTGATTTTCAAATAAAACTGTTGGACTATAACCTGGTGTTGTAAGATTCCTTACATTTGTCCACCCCAGTCCATCACCGGCATCTCCACATCACAACTGAATTCCAGACAATCAATGCTCTTCAGGAAGCACTAAATCATAAGCCATGACTTTCCTGCTAAAATGATCGTGAAAGCCATTATATATTCCCATTGGCGGAAGGGCCCAGAACCAGAGGACACAGATCTAAGGTGGCTGGCAAATGAACCAAAGGCAACATGAGGAAAAACATTTTTACGCAGCGAGTGGTTATGATCTGGAATGCGTTGCCTGAAAGGATGGTGGAAGCAGATTCAATCATGGCTTTCAAAAAGGAATTGGATAAATACTTGAAGGGAAAAAAATTGGGGGGCTATGGGGAAAGAGTGGGGAAATGGGACTAACTGGATTGCTCTTACAAAGAGCTGGCATGGGCTCAATGGGCTGAATGGTCTCTTTCTGTGCTGTAACCATGCTATGATTCTATCTTTCTTTCTTAAAATTAATTAGATCCATCTGCCCAGTAATAGCCTTATTTGCTTTTTTTTTAACGCACTGATGGAAAATCTTTAAACTTATGACAGAAAAGCCCGGTAATTCCTTTTTAAATTAAATGAAGTCCTACATTAAAATAGCAGTCAGAGGGATGTAGTATAAACACTGTAATCATTTGAAAACTAACCCCACAATCAACAATATCCAGGCTAAATGAGAACCAGTGTCAAAACTCCCCAATGGAGACATTGGGGCAATCCTCCAGCGTTCATCCTCACCCCCTCTTAGGAGTAAAATCAGGAAGCACTTTTTCCCACAAATGGTGGTAGAAATCTGGAACTGTCTCCCCCGGAAGACTGTGGATGGTGGGGGACCATTGGAGCTCTCAAGACTGAGATCGATAGATTTTTGTTAAGTAAAGGTATCAAGGGATAAGAAGCAAAGGCAGGTAAATGGTGTAATCTGGGGAGTGGATTGCTCGCATGTTGTAGATGGAATAAAAAAACGGGCAGTTCCTCAACTGGGGGTTGGGGGAATGATTCTCTCCCCAGATTACCGCCCAGGCTGTGAAGATAAAGATTTACCACAATGTGCCTAGAATTTACTTCCTGCAGGGAGATAAATCAGCATTGAAATTAGTTTTTTTTTAATTCATTCATGGGAGTTGGGCATCACTGGCAAGGCCAGCATTTATTGCCCATCACTAATTGCCCTTGAGAAGGTGGTGATGAGCCGCCTCACCAGAGGTAAGAGGTACCTCAGTAAGAGGTAGAAAGCCTTCGATAGATAGGGAGGGTGTAAAAGGGTTAAGTTATGGACTTCAAGGGTTAAGTTACGAGGAGAGATTACACAAATTGGGGTTGTATTCTCTAGAGTTTCGAAGGTTAAGGGGTGATCTGATTGAAGTTTATAAGATATTAAGGGGAACGGATAGGGTGGATAGAGAAACTATTTCCGCTGGTTGGGGATTTTAGGAGTAGGGGGCACAGTCTAAAAATTAGAGCCAGACCTTTCAGGAGCGAGATTAGAAAACATTTCTACACACAAAGGGTGGTAGAAGTTTGGAACTCTCTTCCGCAAACGGCAATTGATACTAGCTCAATTGCTAAATTTAAATCTGAGATAGATAGCTTTTTGGCAACCAAAGGTATTAAGGGATATGGGCCAAAGGCAGGTATATGGAGTTAGATCACAGATCAACCATGATCTTATCAAATGGCGGAGCAGGCACGAGGGGCTGAATGGCCTACTCCTGTTCCTATGTTCCTAAAAGGAGGTGACAAATTAGGCAATTGCAAGAAAAAAGTTTCTGTCACAGAAAGTTAAGAGTATTTTTTCCCCCAGTGTCACAAACCGTAACCGTGCAGGTGTTGATTTCCACGCAAATGTGCAAGAACTCTGCAATGTCTTAATTACACCATCCGATCATTGAATACTGAATTATGTACATGCAGGCCAGAGCAGGGATTAAACCTCACCACAGCCTACTGACTCCTTCCTCACCGACTGACATTGCTATCTGAATATCACACTGAAATGACACTTTAATTACCATCGTGCTCCAATTAACAATCTGCTCAGCAGTGTGCACTGTACAAAAAGCCAACCTTTGATATTAAGAAGGGAAATCAAGATGATATTGTAGACTTTGAAGTTAAATTTCCGAGCTCGCCTCTGAGTCAGAGAGTCCTGGGTTCAAGTCCCATTCCAGAGACTTTAGCACAAAATCCAGGCTGACACTCCCAGTGCAGAACTGAGGGAGTGCTGCACTGTCAGAGGTGAGAAATCATCTGACAATTTATACTACTGTTAGACTGCTATAAAGGAGAGAAGGGGGGGGGGGGTAACTTTCTGAGCACACATTGGCTGCAGGGGACCTGAATTCACCCACTACACTTATTGGTAAATTGTGGGCAATGCACCTGTGATTTTCCGATATGTGCTACCAGTTTGCAAAGTTTTTTGCTCCTAAAAGAAAAGAAAGACTTGCATTTATACAGCGCCTTTCATGACCTCAGGACATCCCAAAGCACATTACAGCCAATTAAGTGCTTTTTGAAGTGTAGTCACTGTTGTAATGTAGGAAACGCGGCAGCCAAAGCAACTCGTCCAAGGCTTCTTCAACAGCTCCTCCCAAACCCGCGACCTCTACCACCTAGGAGGACAAGAGCAGCAGGCACATGGGAACAACACCACCTGCACGTTCCCCTCCAAGTCACACACCATCCCGACTTGGAAATATATCGCCGTTCCTTCATCGTCGCTGGGTCAAAATCCTGGAACTCCCTTCCTAACAACACTGTGGGAGAACCTTCACCACACGGAATGCAGCGGTTCAAGAAGGCGGCTCACCACCACCTTCTCAAGGGTAATTAGGGATGGGCAATAAATGCCGGCCTCGCCAGCGACGCCCACATCCCATGAACGAATTTTTTTAAAAAGCCAATTTGCACGTAGCAAGGTCCCACAAACAGCAATGTGATAATGACCAGATCATCTATTTTAGTTGTTGGTTGAGGGATAAATATTGGCCCAGGTTGCTGGGTAGAACTCCCCTGCCCTTCTTCGAAATAGCGCCATGGTATATTTTACGTCCGCCTGAGACGGCAGACTGGGCCTCGGTTTTACATCTCATCTGAAAGACGGCAGCTCCGACAATGTAGCACTCCCTCAGTACTGCACTGCGAGTGTCCTCCTAGGTTATGTGCTCAAGTCTTTGGAGTGGGAACTTGAACCCACAACCAACTGACTCAGACGAGAGTGCTACCTAGTGAGCCCATGGCTAACACCTAGTGTTACTGAACCCAATACATGCACACTTGGCTCGAGGAATGGACCCCTTATTGTCATGATCAGCCTAAAAGCTGTAGTGGGATTCTGAATTAAAGAATAGAGCAATGTGAAGATTATTTTGAAGCACTTCAAATGATGAAGTCAACGCTTTTTGAACATGTAAATTAACATACTGAGTAACAGACTGCAATAAACATTCACAGCACAGCCTCACGATAATCACCTTCAATGGAAACATGAAAATTACAAATTATGTGATAGTACTGCACAATAGGAAAGGTATTCGAGGTATTTATTATGCTTTTTGAATAGCAAAACGCTGCAACTGAAATTTAAATGAGTAATTAAAATTGTAAGAAGTTGCATTTGATTTCTGTAATATAGATATTTGTGTGCTCCTAATTCATTCTCACCATGTAACTAACTAGATCAGATGCCTCAAAAACAATTGCATTCAATGTAAAAGAATAATCAGTTTGCATAAAAATATTTTTTAAAATATCTTTAGACTTGCAATGCCAGAAAGCTTGCACCATCTGACGTTTCCTGTGATCTTCACAACTTTGAACATTAAAATTCTGCAAAAATCGATGGCAAGAATTAAAAGGGATCTCCGTCACAATGTATTTTAAGCTCTTTTTTTTATGATGCCTGATTCTTAATTTAATATTTGTCTTCTTTAATTGATCTGACGTCCTTAATACAAACTATAAAATTATGTTGATGGACTGTGTTAATAATTCTGTTAGGATATTAGCTTTCAATTAAACGACGATAAAACAAGCCTATAAAATATCATCTATAACCATTATATCCAGCATTTAGAATACAGGTGCTTTTAATGAATCCTAAAATTACACTGACTGATTGAAAGTTTGGTTACCCTTCATCCTGTGAAATGATTCACACTGCAATTATCATTCAGTGTAATAGTGTAACTGCAGGGCAGATAGTATCATGGAGCGTAGACTGTATGGGAGTCTTTGGACATCTCCTGTTCAATGTAAATTACTTCGAAGCAGAGATTGTCAATAAGGCAATGATTTCATTGGAAATCAAATATTAAGATAGCAGGAAAATGTAGTATTTCAGAATAGGAAGGGTTTCAAGATGTTCAACCTTATTCTCCTGAGCCTGAAGTGATGCTTCAGACCATTAATGTACTAACCACTTAGTGGATCATCTGAAATTCTTGAAGAAGCCCACAGCATCCCTCAGTTCCTCTCTTGGCATTCTCTAAAAGGCCCATTGCAGCACCCACTGATACCTCCTTACCAGCAGCAACCCCGACTGCCCCATCCGTCTCTCTCGCCAACCTTCTTGCTGGGAGCTAACAATGCCAACCTCCTTCCTGTCCCGCTACTGCCAACTGCCCCCTTGGATTCTGCTAGTGGATCACCAGGTTCACGGGCACAAAAAGTAATCCAAAAGGCTAATGGAACGTTGGTCTTTATCTCAAGCTGATCTTCATCTCAATCGTTGCCCCAGCTTCAGTGGCTGAGCTAGAAAGTAAACAAGGCGGTGCTGCTATTACTGCAACAGCTACAGCCTCAAGAGGCAACTTCCTTCTGTACCTCTGGAAGAAGTAGTGCCACAGTCGGCAATTGGAGCTGGCTGCCATTTAAGCTGGTTGAGTGTGCAGCCCATGATGTGGACTGGCCAGCCACGGTGCGGTCCCATTGCTGGGGTGCATGGACACCAGGGAAGGTCTTCACAGCTAGAAATGGCTGCACAACCCAATCTCATAAATGCACTTGACTGAACCTCATCGGAGGGCAAATCACCGCGGAGTTGCTCCCGCTCCACCATCGTAACGTTGGCGGAGATACCCCCCCTTTTTGAGTTTGTAAATGAGGTTTCCGTCGAACTTCTGCTGGAGTTACAGCAGAATGAGAGAAACCCCGGGGAAATTCACCCCATAGTTATTCAGCTCCATAACTCCATTATCAAACAAACCAGTGTGTTCATTTTAACCACAGTATCAACATACATGATAAAATGAGGTAACTTTATAAACTCTAAATGCCTAAACTGACCGGGTCAATGGTTCTTGTTAACTCCAATGGGATTGAACTTCCGTAGGGATTTGTCCCCTCACCTGGTGTAACTTTGGTCGATGAGCTGCAGAGACTCTGGGAAAAATGGCGCAAACACCGTACAGGCCACTTTTCAAGGGTTCCCATGGCTTTTTGACCAAAATTTACGGCACATGAGCAGAAGAACCCCAGCGGAAATTCACCCCTGATGTTTCTGATCAGTCGAGCAAAATTCAAGACATTATGTTACGTTAACAGAGGAACAGAAGTAGGCCATTCAGCCCCTCGAGCCTGTTCCGCCATTCAATTAGGTCATGGCTGAGAACTTAGCATGTGAATGTGAGTTCAAATCCCACCACAGGCAGTGTGAGAATTTGACTTCAGTTTCGAGAATCTGAAAATAAAAAGCTGGTACCAGTAAGAGTGACCATGAAGCTGTCAGATTGTCGTAAAAACTCAACTGGTTCACTAATGTCCTGTAGGGAAGGAAACCTGCCCTCCTTACCTGGTCTGGCTTATATGTGACTCCAGTCCCACATCAACGTGGTTGACTCTTGACTGCCCTCTGAAGTGGCCCAGCGACAGGGCAATTAGGGATGGGCATTAAATGCCAACCTTACCAGCAATGCCCACATCCCAAGAATTAATATATTATGTGTTTGTACATTATTGCTAACAGTTATTTTCAGGCTTCTAAGATCATACGAGAAATTAACTAATGCTGCCCCATATATTGTTGGTGCAGCACTAAATAATGCCGCACCCAACCTCTTATACTGTCGAGCGCTTTGGTTTGCTTCAAAATGCACCTGGTGCGAGTAGCCCACTTAACCTAATAAGTCCCTTGACTGCTATGGGCTTCAACCACTGAAGCAAGAGAGGAAAAATGAGGCAAGAATTATATTGACCAGAAATCACTCAACGTTGTGCTGACTCCAACTGCTGTATTGGAGCTGGCACTGAATTGATAATATAACAACACTTAAGTGTTCTTCCCTGGAACAAAGGAGAGCCAAATGGGCATAATGGAAGAGAGATGAAAACTATCTCATTAGAGTATGCAGAAGAATGTAGAAAGATTGTCAGATGGGGACAATAATAGAAAGTGTATATTTAGAGAGCCCCATTGAATTAACAGTTGATTTGTAAATGCTGTAATCCTACAGCTAACATACATAAATAATGCAGTCTGTCTATTCTCGAGTATATCTGTGTACAGTCAATCACTGCACTACACTGCCTAAGTTCACTGAAGACAGAATACTAATGTTCAGGAAACAAGAACAAACGAGCACAGCCTCCCCAGTGGAAATATCTAAATCTGGGATATTAATGCTGCAAGTCTGTTCATTTCTCAAAGACAACCACTAGTCAATCACTATTTAGATCAAATACATGAGATTACTTCTGATCTTGAACTTGAATCGGGAAACAGATTAGAGCTAGGTCATTCAAGGGTGATGTCAGGGAGCACTTCTTCACGCAAAGGGTAGTGGAAATCTGGAACTCTCTCCCCCAAAAAGCTATTGAGGCTGGGGGCCAATTGAAAATTTCAAAACCGATATTGGTAGATTTTTGTTAGGCAAGGGTGTTAAGGGTTATGGAACCAAGGCGGGGAGATGGAGTTAAGATACAGATCAGCCATGATCTAATTGAATGGCAGAACAGACTCAAGGGGCCGAATGGCCTACTCCTGTTCCTATCTTCCTATCGTTTTTTTTTATTCGTTCACGGGATGTGGGCGTCGCTGGCGAGGCCAGCATTTATTGCCCATCCCTAATTGCCCTCGAGAAGGTGGTGGTGAGCCGCCTTCTTGAACTGCTGCAGTCCGTGTGGTGACGGTTCTCCCACAGTGCTGTTAGGAGGGAGTTCCAGGATTTTGACCCAGCGACAATGAAGGAACGGCAATATATTTCCAAGTCGGGATGGTGTGTGACTTGGAGGGGATCGTGCAGGTGGTGGTGTTCCCATTTACCTGCTGCTCTTGTCCATCTAGGTGGTAGAGGTCGCGGGTTTGGGAGGTGCTGTCGAAGAAGCCTTGGCGAGTTGCTGCAGTGCATCCTTTGGATGGTACACACTGCAGCCACAGTGCACCGGTGGTGAAGGGAGTGAATGTTTAGGGTGGTGGATGGGGTGCCAATCAAGTGGGCTGCTTTATCTTGGATGGTGTCGAGCTTCTTGAGTGTTGTTGGAGCTGCACTCATCCAGGCAAGTGGAGAGTATTCCATCACACTCCTGACTTGTGCCTTGTAGATGGTGGAAAGGCTTTGGGGAGTCAGGAGGTGAGTCACTCGCCGCAGAATACCCAGCCTCTGACCTGCTCTCGTAGCCACTGTATTTATATGGCTGGTCCAGTTAAGTTTGTGGTCAATGGTGACCCCCAGGATGTTGATGGTGGGGGATTCGGCGATGGTAATGCCGTTTAATGTCAAGGGGAGGTGGTTAGACTCTTTCTTGTTGGAGATGGTCATTGCCTGGCACTTATCTGGCGCGAATGTTACTTGCCACTTATGAGCCCAAGCCTGGATGTTGTCCAGGTCTTGCTGCATGCGGGCTCGGACTGCTTCATTATTTGAGGGGTTGCGAATGGAACTGAACACTGTGCAGTCATCAGCGAACATCCCCATTTCTGACCTTACGATGGAGGGAAGGTCATTGATGAAGCAGCTGAAGATGGTTGGGCCTAGGACACTGCCCTGAGGAACTCCTGCAGCAATGTCCTGGGGCTGAGATGATTGGCCTCCAACAACCACTACCATCTTCCTTTGTGCTAGGTATGACTCCCAGCCACTGGAGAGTTTTCCCCCTGATTCCCATTGACTTCAATTTTACGAGGGCTCCTTGGTGCCACACTTGGTGAAATGCTGCCTTGATGTCAAGGGCAGTCACTCTCACCTCACCTCTGGTATTCAGCTCTTTTGTCCATGTTTGGACCAAGGCTGTAATGAGGTCTGGAGCCCAATTGGTCCTGGCGGAACCCAAACTTCTTTTGTTCCATCCTAAGTTATTGTTGCACTTTCTTTAGCCTTTATCTGAAGTTAGAAATTATCCTCTATGTGTAAAACGTAGTAACTGGAATACACTAATTAATCCTGGTGTTCACATTGCATAACTAATCTCAGATCCTGACACGTTTCATAGTTTGACAGAGGTTTATTTTTCTCATCCTTCACGAAGCTTTATCCGTCAGCTCATCTGTATCACCATCCAGAGAGGGAAGCTCCAAGGACACCGGACTCTGAAACCTCTACAACTGTCAAACGCCTCAGCTGTAAGCTCCCGCTGCTCTTCTTCACGTTGCTAACTTCTTAGAGAATTTTTGAAGAGACTTGTCAGTCGTCCCTATTAGAGCTGTGGACCTGCCACAGGTTTGTCCTTCAGTGCAGTGTGTCCGATTGCGACCTCCGAAAAGGAAAGAAAACAAATGTGTATTGTTTTTCTCACCAGGACCGATTGAGTTGATCAGTGCAGCATTGTGCACACGGCTTTGAAAGCTTTGGGGTAGACCTTGACTTTGTGCGATAGGATAGTCGGCAGCCCGTTTTACATCTCTCCCGATTTTTATTTCCATTCCGTTGGACATAAAAATCGGAAAGATGTAAAATGGGCTGCCGATTGAACTCACAAAGTCAAGATCTACCCCCAGATGTGTACAGCACTTTGATTTTTGCTTGGCATCAATATGACAAAGGACTGTCAGGCTGAATATGAAAATCGAATAAATTTCATTAACAAAGCTTGCCTTATGGGCTTCAGGCAAGGTATTAAATGTGGAAATTAAATTCAATCTGAGATCTCAAGGTGCACAAGTACAGAAAGAGATACCGAGGCTGACTGTTGCTGTGACAACGATTCTTAAACCCTGTGAAAACAATTCCGTAGATCAAGAACATATCTTGGGTACAGTAAACTAGAACATCCAAGTAAATAAGCATATTGTTACAGCTGTTATTAGTTTTATTAAAATTAATTGTCATAAAGCAAATTTGGATAATAATGGGTCTTGTTTGAAGTTCAAGGGCATCAATTCAAAAGAAAAATATTGTACATTGAATGCATGAATGAAGACAGGAAAGTGAAAAAAACAGCTTGTTGTAGAAAGCAAGAATTTTAAAATTATTTCCACCATATAAATAGTGAGAGTTTGCTTGCATTCTGTTAATTGGAATAATGGAGAAATAGCTACAGTGCAGTGGAATCAGAATATTTGCACCACACC
Source organism: Heptranchias perlo (assembly GCF_035084215.1). Classification (NCBI taxonomy): domain Eukaryota; kingdom Metazoa; phylum Chordata; class Chondrichthyes; order Hexanchiformes; family Hexanchidae; genus Heptranchias; species Heptranchias perlo. Next base: position 59,804,861 of record NC_090339.1, on the reverse strand, counting down.
CTAATGGCGATATGTACAAATGGACCTTAAGAATTCTAGCAACAAACATTTCTTGATATAGTCCTCGCTGCTGTGTCTTGTAGCAAGTTGGCATTCAAATAGAAAGGATACAGGGAATGTCACTGTAACTGCTATTAAAGAAATTAATAAAGAGTAAAACTAGTGCAGTAATTCCCAAGGACGAACGTGTCTGAGAGTCGGGTTGATTCTCCGAGTTTTTTGCTTTCCTTACCAGCTGCCAGACATGACCCAGTGAATTTTATTACTTATGAAATATGAAAGGAAGAAAGAAATCTTTGATGTAGTGCATTAAAAAAGAAAGAACAAATTAACCTGATTCTAGATAGTACCTGTCATATCCATAGCACATCCCAAAGCATTTCCCAGCTAATGAATTACTTCTGAAGTGCAGTCACTGTGGTTGTATAGGGAAACGCAGCAGCCAATTTGCACACAGCAAGGTGCCACAGACAGCAATGAGATAAATGGCCAGTTAATCTGTTTTTAGTGAGGTTGGTTGAGGGGTAAATATCGGCCAGGACATGAGGAGAATCCCCCTGCTCTTCTTCGAAGAGAACCATGGGATCTTTCACGTCCACCTGAACTGGCGGATGGGGCCTCGGTTTACCATCTCATCCAAAAGACAGCACCTCCAACGATGCAGCATCCTCTCAGTCGTGCACTGGGAGTGTCAGCCTAGGTTGATGTTCCCAAGTGCTGTAGTGGGGCTTGAACCCACAACCATCTGGCTCAGATTGCTATCACAGAGCTAATCTGACACTCGCATTAAATCATGTCACAGTGTTAAGTTAAGAAAAGGCCTTTGTCTCTGAATTACTTTTTGACCTTCAATTAAAGCCATTAGTAAGTGTGTGGCACCCCATTTGCAAACATCCAGCTGGCTAATGATAGAGAGGGACTTGGCAGGGAGAATGGGCTTGGTTTTGGTCCTGTATTAACCAAAACACAGAAGTTGCAATAAATCTCCCAGTTTTGAACCAGGCATTGGTTGTTCTGCACCTTGCAATGTTGTGTTATCTGACATAGAATTACACAGAAGGTACAGCACATAAACAGGCCATTCAGCCCAACTGGTCTATCCCGGTGTTTATGCTCCACACAAGTCTCTTCCCTCCTTACTTCATCTCACTTTATCAGCATATCCTTCTATTGCTTTCTCCCTCATGTGTTTATCTAGCTTCCCCTTAAATGTATCTACGCTATTCGACTCAACTAGTCCTTGTGGTAGCGAGTTCCGCGTTCCAGCCACTCTCTTAAAGGCACAATACAAAATGAAGCTTATTATTTATGCAAGAAAAATAAATTGGGAAATTAATTGAGCCTGGAGGTAGTCAGCTTTTGCAATGCATGCTGTTGATGAAGTCTTCGATTAAAACATATGAAAAAATAAAGGGGGCAATTGGGTAATAATCCAACTTACAAGTGTCATAGCATCTTGGCAGCAACAGACCCTAATTATCATTGAAGCATGAAGGTGGTAATTGACTCAAATTAATTTCTGAATTTTCAGCTGGTGCTATTGCCATCATTGAAATCCACTCCACAATGGCCCTATTATATAATAAATGATAATGACCACAGATGATAGTGATAGTGACTGCACAAAATGGAGTCCAGAAGGAGGCGTTCTCAGCAATACTTTTTTCACACTCAGTATAATTCATTCGTGTCAGCCGTGACTCAATGATTAGCACTTTCGCCTCTGAGTCAGGCGTTTGTGGGTTCAAGTCCCACTCCAGAGACTTAAGCACAAAATTCGGGCTGACACTCCCAGCGCCAGTACTGAGGGAATGCTGCACTGTCGAAGGTGCCGTTTTTTGGATGAGATGTTAAACCGTGGCCCCGTCTGCCCTCTCAGGTGGATGTAAAAGATCCCATGGCCACTATTCAAAGAAGAGCAGGGAGTTCACCCCGATGTCCTGGCCAATATTTATCCCTCAACCAACATCACTAAAACAGATTACCTGGTCGTTATCTCATTGCCGTTTGTGGGACCTTACTGCTGGCCGTGTGTCCTACATTATAACAGTGACTACACTTCAAAAGTACTTCATTGGCCATAACGTGTTTTGGGAGTTGTGAAAGGTGCTGTGTAAATGTAAGACTTTCTTTTCTTTTTATTCTTCATGAACAGTTTTGTAATGCTTTGAACAACCGAAGCAAGGCCACATACTAAAAATGTAATAAAACTCCCAAACTTCAGCAAACATCACAGGACTGTCAAAAGAAAGAATCGATAACCTGTAAAAAATCTCAACAAAGTATTGTGCCAAGGAAGGAACATCTCACTTGCTCAGACATGCAACGGTCTGGCAGATCACTTTAGAAAGAGAAAGCTCAGAATCTCAGACCCGGGTCTCTGGTGAGGTTAAATTCTAGTGTCTACCTCCATGCACTCTTCTGGTACAGTAGCAGTAGTTGGAAAAGTAATACGTATATATGCAAATTCAGCCAATAAAAGCCTATAATTTACAATGATGTGGAGATGCCGGTGATGGACTGGGGTGGACAAATGTAAGGAATCTTACAACTCCAGATCATAGTCCAAGGGCTATAACCTGCTGTTGTAAGATTCCTATAATTTACAAGATGAAGTCCTCTGAACAATGGTCCATTATGCACTTCACCTGCAATTCCAAGTTTCCTTCAAATTGGTGTACACCACAATCGGCATCAGTTCCGTAGCATAGTTACACTTTGAACCTTGTCCCTTCTCTCCACGGATCAGTTGCCATCACCTTTGAGTTTCATCAACACCAACAACTAGGTGGTGGAGGTTGTGGGTTTGGGAGGTCTGTCGAAGAAGCCTCTTGCACAAAAGAACTGAAAATCTCCAAGTGGTTCAGTGTAAATATATAAAGCAGTTCATGCTCTGATGGGCTGTACCTTATCTTTTCCTTTACGGTCTGACTGAAGTCTACAGCGGATATTTTTATATGCAGCTGTGAATTCCAATAATAATAGATCGTTACAAGAGTCAAACATCGAAAGTTCTTTTTCAACCTGCCCAAATATCAAGGCCATCTAGTAAATGGATTCCGGGCCTCGTCCACAAATTTTGTTATCTTTGAACTTCTTTGGCTGCTACTATGAGGTTAGCTGAAAGCTTTTACTCTACGACATGGAGTTCACACTGAATGTCGCTAAAAGGTACTGCTTGTTTCAGAGTTGGAATACAGTTTCCTGGGGTACACTTGTGAAACCGTTTCACTCTCACAGGTTTTACCAAAGGAGTCTCATTTTTTATCAATGCCATTAGTGCCACTATCAGAAGATTCACATATTTTCAGGATAGTGACTGCCTTAGGGTGAGTTTATACTGAACTACGACTCTGAGACCAGTACACTCTGTTCACCAACAACAACTTGCATTTATATATTGCGCCTTTGATGTGGTAAAAGGTCCCAAGATGCAGGAGTGTTAGCAAACAAAATTTGATACCGCGCCACATAAGGAGATATTAGGACAGGTGGTCAAAGAGGTAGGTTTTAAGGAACGTCTTAAAAGAGGAGAGTGTGGTAGAGACGCGGAAAGGTTTAGGGAGAGAATTCTAGAGCTTAGGACCCAGGCAGCTGAAGGCACGGCTGCCAACGGTAGAGCGACTAAAATCGGGGATGCGCAAGAGGCCAGAGATGGACTCCATCTATTACATATAAAGCTGGGTTTGAGGAATCTACTGGTGAGGAGAAGACACTAAACTGTATCCAGCTAGAGAGAGGAGCCCAGTGGTGGGAAGACATTGTCATCTATTGTCTGATTTTGGACAGGACCTTGCTAAAAGCATCTCAAACGTTCCGGAGATCCAAATCTAAAGCCTGGAACCAAATTAGCATCAGTGGTGAATTAAAGATAATGCAGGTTATGGAGAAAGTTTGTGAACTAAACTGTACTAAAAACTTTTTTTTTAACCTGGAAATCTGACTACCTCTGTCTGTTCCTGTACAGTTTAAACATAGGATTTTTGCATAAAAGACCCAGTATCTCATTAATTATTGATTCTTTTCACGGCATGAGATTAGAGAGCCAGGACTTCCTGACTGTGGTGTGTACCATACATGATCAGTAGTGTCCACATTCTCAATTTAATCAGCTTTAGTGTAATCTTCACACCCATATCATCCATCACCCTAAACATTCACTCCCTTCACCACCGGCGCACTGTGGCTGCAGTGTGTACCATCCACAGGATGCACTGCAGCAACTCGCCAAGGCTTCTTCGACAGCACCTCCCAAACCCGTGACCTCTACCACCTAGAAGGACAAGGGCAGCAGGCACATGGGAACAACACCACCTGCACGTTCCCCTCCAAGTCACACACCATCCCGACTTGGAAATATATCGCAGTTCCTTCATCGTCGCTGGGTCAAAATCCTGGAATGCCCTATCTAACAGCACTGTGGGAGAACCGTCACCACACGGACTGCAGCGGTTCAAGAAGGCGGCTCACCACCACCTTCTCAAGGGCAATTAGGGATGGGCAATAAATGCCGGCCTCGCCAGCGATGCCCACATCCTATGAACGAATAAAAAAAAACACAAAGACCTGCAGACCATTAATCTTTCCAGGTTAACTTTAGATCTATTCATTCCCCAAAGTAAAGGATTTACGTGTTTTATCTATCTCTGAAAATACTGGTTTTGGTTAGCGGAGGTGGTGAAGGGGGCCATATTTAATTTGGTTTGGAATATATATTCATTCTCATGGTTGCAATTTTCCCAACCAGGCAATTACGCTGGTGAACATTGTGTCCTTTGTCATTCAAAAGAATGGTAATGTCCAGTCAATGGTTCAACTCACACCAGGGCAGAAATATCTGGATTGTAAATAAATGAGACAACATCCCGCACCCAAAGAAAGAAACTCCGTTCACTCGCCACCGATTCCATCTCTCTCTCTGGCCACTGTCTGAGGCTGAACCACACTGTTCGCAACCCGTCCCATTCGACCCTGAGCTGAGCATCCGACCCCGTAACCACTACATCACAAAGACCGCCTACTTCCACCTCCGTAACATCGCCCGTCTCCGCCAATCTGCTGCTGAAACCCTGGATTCGACTATTCCAATGCTCTCCTGCCCGGCCTCCCATCTTCCACTCTCCGTAAACTTCAGCTCATCCAAAACTCTGCTGCCCGTTCACCCATCACCCCTGTGCTCGCTGACCTACATTGGCTTCCGGTCCGGCAAAGCCTCAGATTTGTTGCTCGTCCCGACCCCCTCGCATGGAACAATCCCGCCCCGTGATAAAATCAGGGCCAATATTTTTTTTTTGTAGCGTTTCATTCTGAGGCGTGCAGCTTTGCTTTTCTTAGTATAGTGACCACTCCGCTATTTGATTGGGAGATTGTTCTATTTGGCTGCACTTCCCTAAGGCTCCCATGTTTGAAATACGCGGCTTTGAAAATGCAGTCAGATTATTCTAATTATCCATTAACTATTACCTCCAAATTAAACAGTGGTTATATTAACTTATGCCTGATTACCTTTTTTATTGTCTCAGCATACCTCAGTTGCAAATCTTTCATTTCTTTTATTTTGCTTCTGTGCATCTCTTGTACACTCCTGAGCTATTAATTTCACTCTCTGCACTGAATTCTCAATTTCCCAAAGAGCTGGTGGCTTAATTTCCAGAGTATGATTCAATTTCATATATTCTACTTCATTTTTTTCTCCACAGATTGGACTGCTTTTGAATCTTGAGACAGCTGCTCATTAACACAGCACCGTAGAGATTCAGCATCCTGCTCTAAAATATCCAGTCCTGTCCATGTCACTGTATAATCGGAATATTATCAACTGCTTGCCCCACTTATTACTGGCATTAATGACTTAGATACCAGTTGTGGAGTTCACCATTGAATATACATCACATGGTGGGGACTGCAATAAAACTGAAGCACTTCTGTCCAATCTTAGAAAGACTTGAAAGAAAAAGGAAGAGCTTGCATTTATATTACAGAGAATTACATAGAATTTACAGCACAGAAACAGGCCACTTGGTCCAAGCAGGTCTGTACCGGTGTTTATGCTCCACATTAACCTCCACCCACCCTACTTCATCTAACCTTATCAACATACCCTTCTATTCCTTTCTCTCTCATGGACTTATCTAGCTTCCCCTTAAATGCATCTATGCTTGTCCATGTGGTAGCGAGTTCCACATTTTCACCACTCTCCGGGTGAAGAAGTTTCTCCTGAATCCCTTATTTCATTTATTAGTGACTATCTTATATTCATGGCCCCTAGTTTTGGCCTCCCCCACAAATGGAAATGACAACCCTCAAGATAAGAGCCCCAGCCTGTTCAGTCTTTCCCGCTAATTGTACTCTCTCAGCTCAGGTGTCATGCTCGTAAATTTTTTTTGCACTTTCTCCAGTGCTTCTATATCCTTTTTGTAATATGGAGACCAGTGGGGAGAATTTCCCTGCTCTTCTTTGAAATAGTGCCATGGGATCTTTTATATCCACTCGAGAGGGCAGACGGGGCCCTCGGTTTAATGTCTCATCCGAAAGACGGCACCTCCGGCTGTGCAGCACTCCCTCAGTACAGCACTGGAGCGTCAGGCTGGATTTTGTGCTCAAGTCTCTGGAGTGCGACTTGAACTTGGTGATGTTTTCTTTAAATCAGTCGCTGTCAGAAACAGCAACCAGAAGTCCTTCATTCCTGCAGGGCAGCCCAACCAATAATGCCCAGTGTGCTTGGGCAATCCCTTGGGGCTGGCATTGGCATAGCGGAATCCCAGGAAAACGGTGTGGGAGGAGTCGCGGCATCATTTGCTTAATATGTAAATGTCCCCGCTTGAAATTAACGTCACGGGCCCTCTGCCCCTTTCTCCTTCACCAAGCAGAATGGAAACTGAGACACATGGGACGTTAGACAAAGGGAAATCAGCCAGCAAGCAATCAACATCCCTGTCCCTGGCCTAAATTAGGGCACAAACATTGTGCAGGATTATTATCCAACTGCCTCCAAAGCTTGAGAGGAGCAGCCAAGCCGCGTTGAAACAAAAAAGTGCTGCGTGATTTGTTCGGCTGTGTGCAGGGCTGGTGGCTCCCTTTTTAACTGAGCTGACAGTCATTTCAATTCAACAAACTCTGGCCACCATATTTAAATTAGTGAAAGGGATTGAATCACTGAGCTGGTTGGAACCTTCCATGTGGTAGGTTCAATCAGTTAGCTGAGGGAGTTGGAAAGACTACTACTACTACTACCACCACTACTACTACTACTACCACCACCACAACAACAACAGCAACAACAACAACAGCTTGCATTTATATAGCGCCTTTAACATAGTAAAACATCCCAAGGCGCTTCACAGGAGTGATTATAAAACAAAATTTGACACCGAGCCACATAAGGAGATTTTAGGACAGGTGACCAAAAGCTTGGTCAAAGAGGTAGGTTTAATGGAGCATCCTAAAGGAGGAAAGAGAGGTAGAGAGGCGGAGAGATTTAAGGAGGGAATTCCAGAGCTTAGGGCCCAGGCAGCTGAAGGCACGGCCGCCAATGGTGGGGCAATGAAAATCAGGGATGCGCAAGAGGCCAGAATTGGAGAAGCGCAGAGATCTCGGAGGGTTGGAGGAGGTTACAGAGATAGGGAGGGGGCGAGGCCATGGAAGGATTTGAAAACAAGGACTGCTGGGCCGGGAGCCAATGTAGGTCAGTGAGCACATGGGGTGATGGGTGAACGGGACTTGGTGCGAGTTAGGAAGATGAGAATACCGTATATCCAATGGTTAACTACAAAATATAACTTAGCATATAGATTGCTAGCAGTTATTGTTTTTGTCTGAGCAGCTGGGTAATGTAATATCTACTATGAATAATGCATGTATTATATTATTATAAATTCACTTATTCTTCTTTTGTTCAATAAATTTGCTTGTTCAAAGTCCAAAACAAGGTCCCCACCAAGGATCCCTGTATCTCTAGGCAAATACTCAGCTCACTCCTGCGACAGATTGTCATAGCTCTAAGCGAGGCAATGTGTATGAAGTCCAGTTCAGTTCGCCTCTGTGCTCGCTGACCTGCATTGGCTCCTGGTCCAGCGAAGCCTCGATTTTAAAATTCTCGTCCTTGTGTGCAAATCCCTCCATGGCCTCGCCCCTCCCTACCTCCCTAACCTCCTCCAAGATCTCTGTGCACCTACAATTCTTGCCTCTTGCGCATCCCCGATTTCCTTTGCTTTACCATTGGCGGCCGAGCCTTCAGCTGTCTGGATCATAATCTCTGGAATCTCCTTCTTAAACCTTTCCACCTCTCTACCTCTCTCTCCTCCTTTGAGTCACTCCTTAAAATCTACCTCTTTGACCAAGCTTTTGGTCACCCATCCTTATATTTCTTTATGTGGCTCAGCGTCAAAATTTTGTCTGATTACGCTGCTGTGAAGCACCCTAGGATGTTTTTACTACGTTAATGGTGCTATATAAATGCAAGTTGTTGGTGGTGAACAGAGGCTACTGGTCTCAGAGTGTTAGTTCAGTATAAATTCACCCTTAGACAGTCACTATTCTGAAAATGTGTGAATCTTCTGATAGGGGCACTATTGGCATTGATAAAAAATGAGTCCTTTGGTAAAACTGCGAGAGTGAAACAGATTCACAAGTGTATAGACGTACCCCAGGAAACTGTATTCCAAATCTGAAACAAGCAGCACTTTTCAGCGACATTCAGTGTGAACTCCATGTCGTAGAGTAAAAGCTTTCAGCTAACCTCATAGTAGCAGCCAAAAAAGTTCAAAGATAACAAAATTTGTGGACGAGGCCCGGAATCCATTTACTAGATGGCCTTGATATTTGGGCAGGTTGAAAAAGAACTTTCGATGTTTGACTCTTGTAACGATCTATTATTATTGGAATTCACAGCTGCATATAAACATATCCGCTACAGTAAAGGAAAAGATAAGGTACAGCCCATCAGAGCATGAACTGCTTTATATATTTACACTGAACCACTTGGAGATTTTCAGTTCTTTTGTGTAAGAGGCTTCTTCGACAGACCTCCCAAACCCACAACCTCCACCACCTAGAAGGACAAGATGTGGAGATGCCGGTGATGGACTGGGGTGGACAAATGTAAGGAATCTTACAACTCCAGGTTATAGTCCAACAGTTTTATTTGAAAATCACAAGCTTTCGGAGATTATCTCCTTCGTCAGGTGAGTGAGTGAATGAGAGGTTCTCAAATATCATAAGATATGCGATTTGAGAACCTCTCAATCACTCACTCACCTGACGAAGGGGATAATCTCCGAAAGCTTGTGATTTTCAAATAAAACAGAAGGACAAGGGCAGCAGGTGCATGGGAACACCATCACCTCCAAGTTCCCCTCCAAGTCACACACCATCCCGACTTGGACATATATCACCCGTTCCTTCATCGTTGCTGGGTTAAAATCCTTGAATTCCCAACTTAATGGCACTGTGGAAGTACCTTCACCAGGACTGCAGTGGTTCAAGAAGGTGGCCCATCACCACCATCCCAAGGGCAACTAAGGATGGGCAGTAAATGCCGGCATTGCCAGCGATGCTCACATAACCCCGGGAATGAATTACAAAAAAAGATGGCTGTGTCTGTCTCTAGCTCGAGCTGTCTTATTTCATGAACATTCATGATTTATCGACTCGATCATTAGCAGAATTACTGGGAGCATAATCCTTGAGATCGTAAAAATGGCATTCTATAAAACAGGTCAACAGCAATGACATACATGTCTTTAGCATTCCTGACGCAGAACAATGTCTCACAGTGCATTACAAATAAAAAAAAACGTGAACACTGAGCCAGGAGAAGGAGCAAAAGAGAGATTAGGAAATGAGGCACGAGAACAAAATCAAAAGAGAAGGGTTTTGAGGAGGCTGTTGAAAGCAGCGAGGGTGGTAACGAGGTGGGGAGGTTTTTGGGAAGGAGTTCCAGAGGAAAGGAGCCTAGTGGCTGAAGGAATAACTGCTGATTATGCAGCAGAGAGCGTAGGAAAGAAGGAATAATCGGCTGTCGGGAGAGCAAGGGTGCATCAAGGGCACAGCTGGAGGAAATTACATGGGTATGTTGGGGCGAGTGTGTAGGAAGATTTGAAGGTAAGTAAAATGCAACACAGCAGACATGTAAATCTATTTTAAAATACATTTAGGTTGTGCACTGGTTGTCGTTAATGGACAGTCAAGTGATTGCACCATTGACAAAGAGCATTATTGACTTATAGGAATAGTAAATCAATCAAAGTTAAAAAAAAGGTTTTGTCAGATGGTGACATAAGGCTCTTCAATGAGGAAGCCATTAAGCACAAAAATAAAATTCCTTTCCACTGTTGAAACTAAATTGTAAAATGGCTACAAAACGAAGAATCAGGTCAGGAGATGAAAGAAGTTTGGAAATACATGGGATGATGTGAGCTGGTGACAAAAGGAAGGAGTGCTTCCCTTCAAAGACAATGGTCAGAGACCGAGAGACAGAGGCCCTGATAAAAACGGGGAGGCGGGAAGGGAGCAGGGAGGAGATTTAGCGGCCGGGAGACATGGAAAATAAGAGTTTCCCGGAGGTCCTGCCGAATTTAATGGCAGGACCTGTTTTACATTTTTCAAATCGGTTTCCCGTTCACAGGTTGAGAGGCTGTTGGCCAGAAAGGCCTCCGGCACCAGGCCACAGCCGGCGTGCGTAGAGGTGGGAGGGACAGATCACGGGCCGTGGCGGACAGGGTGGGCGGGGAGAACATCCGTGGAGCAGGTTAATCACCCATTCCCCAACCTGCCCTCCGTTAAAACCGCAAGTGGGCGCGTCGGGGTCGGGTTTCTGATCTTTTATTTTTAACCCCGTCCCTGCCTCCTCCCCCCCCCCACCTCCCACCCCCCCACTTGGTGGGGTTAGAATTACCCCCAGAGTTACGGAGCACTTGGATCAATATGAACTGATCAAAGAGATTCAGTTGGTTCGTTGAGAAATCGGGCTACTATCTGTCCCTGAAAGCTATTCGTTTTAGCCCAGGTTCGGCAAAGAAGCTTTCAAAAGGATCCCATCTAACTGCTGTCTGGTTAATCTTTTGAGAATTGGCTCCAAACTTCAAAATTTAGACTGATTTCAACACCTTACTTTCACTGCTTAATGATTTCCCCTCCAATTATCGACAACGCCAACAGTCTAGAATTGACCTTCAAGTATCTCATAAACTGCAAACTTCCCTCATCAACAGACTCTAATTGACCTTGAAATTTTCCTATTTAAATTTTGCGACCTTAATGCAGCAGACAACTAAAACACAGCTGCACCTTAGCAGCAGAATAATACACGGTGTATTACATGGTATGAGGCTCCTGTCACTGGAAAATAGCAGGCCATCCAATTTATCATGAGCAATAGAATGGGAGATCCACAAGCTTTTCCTAAAATTATTAAAGTGCACCAATTACAAACCCACTGCCCGTATTGGCATGCATATTAATATTTTAACTCAACAACAACTTGCATTTATGTAGCACCTTTAAAATGTAAAATGTAGTAAAATGTCCCAAGGTGCTTCACAGGTGCAATTATCAAACAAAATTTGACACCGAGCCACATAAAGAGATATTAGGACATGTGACCAAAAGCTTGTTAAGGGTGGAGAGAGATGTAGAGAGGCAGAGAGATTAAGGGAGGGAATTCCACAATTTAGGGTCTAGGCAGCTGAAGGCACGTCCGCCAATGGTGGAACGATTAAAATCGGGGATGCGCAAGAGGCCAGAATTGGAGGAGCGCAGAGATCTCGGAGGGTCGTAGGGGCTGGAGGAGGTTACAGAGATAAGGAGGGGCGAAGCCATGCAGGGATTTGATAACAAGGATGATAATCTTTAAATCGAGGCATTGCCGGACTGGGAGCTAACGTAGGTCAGCGAGCACAGAGGCGTGATGGGTGAACGGGACTGTAAGCATGGTATGCAGGCTGGTACGTTGGTCGAATACAAAAAGGCACTACTGAGAATAAACCAAGACCAGGTGGATTTTATTGGTTTATAAACCAAGTGCAAGGATGCCAGTAGTTCTTTTGACATGGTAAAGGTCCTTGACAGGATGTTTAAAATTACATGGCTTGTGCTCTGAAATGTTTTCAGAAGATATTTATTGTGTGTGGAATTCAGCCATCAACTAGAATCAAAGCGTAGTTGCCAAAATTGAACATCTGCTTCCTACCCTTCTGTGTACGCAGGAGGGGGGTTATACCAACATCAGATTACTTCTTTTGTGGACTCTCTTTAGCAATTTCAGAGATACATAAGATTCAAAGCTAATTAAAATCAATGCAATCGATAATAATTTAAAATATAAAGAACGAGTATAGCATTAGGTGGCAGGCTTGGCTCAGTGGTACCACACTTGCCTTTGAAGGTCATGGGTTCAAGCCCCACTCCAAAGATTTGAGCACATAATCCAGGTTGACAATCCAGTGCAGTACTGAGGGAGTGCTGCACTGTCGGAGGTGCCGTCTTTAGGAGGTGATGTTAAACCGAGGCCCATGTCGGCCCTCTCAGGTGGACATAAAAGATACTATGGAACTGTTCGAAGCAGAACAGGGGAGTTACTCTTGTGCGTGGTCAACGTTTATTCCTCAACCAACACCATTAAAAACAGATTATCTGGTCCTTTATCTCATTGCAGTTTGTGGGACCTTGCTGTGCACAAAATTAGCTGCCGATTTTCCGTATATTACAGCAGTGACTACACTTCAAAAGTACTTCATTGGATGTGAAACTTTTTGGAACATGAAATGCATGTTTCTTTGCAGCATTAAACATAACTAAAAACTGAATTCTAGGTAAATTATATATTTGATCAATGAGTAGTTACACATTACATTGTGTTAAATAACATGGGCACAGGAACGAAAATTATAATATGTTTACCTAAAAATAATTCCATAATATTTTGGAAATTATATTTTTCTGAAAAATGACTTTATAAAAATATTTTCCTCACTGGAAAATACTCATTGCATATTGATTGAGCGGCATTCAGTTGTATAATTACAAACATAAATCACCTTGATTATTAGGAAGATGCTGGTAATTTCAATTATAAAATTGTTGATAACAAACCCTTTATAGGTTTGAAAAATCACAAGAGTTTAATTAAGAATGAAACAACTGTTTTATAAAACCAACATCGCAAGGAACCAGTGTAACACTAAATTATTAAATGGTTACGATTTTTACATAGCCCTTTGGAAGGAGAGGGCTGATTGGTCTTTCTTGAGTCCACACTTTGTTCTGCTGCCTCAAGGGAGTAGTTGAGGTGAGCAGCATAGACGCATTGAAAGGGAAGCTAGATAAGTACATGAGGGAGAAAGGAATAGAGGGTTATGCTGATAGGGTGAGATGAAGTAGAGTGGGAGGAGGCTCGTGTGGAACATAAACACCAGCATAGACCAGTTGGGCTGAATGGCCCGTTTCTGTGCTGTACGTTCTATGTAATGCTGTGTAATTATTGGTGGGAAATGCTGTCTGTGCTGATCGCATGTCCACCTTGAGTTACCAGTGAAAACGCACTGCCAAAAAACATCGTTAATGTTAACTGTTCCATACTGAGATTATTCCTCCTTGTGATGTGAAGACTATTGCACTTGGGCTACCAAGTGTAACGCAAAGCCTGGAACTTGCACATTTGTTCTGGGAATGAGGGTGATGCTGGCAAACACCGCATGTTATCCCCGTCCCTATTTCCCCATAGGAGCTGTTGGTGAATCTTCTTCATTGTAGCGACTGTTTTTACTACTGAGGCCACCAATAATTAACCGTGTAGTGTGGGACAGGAGTCGTGTGTGGGCCAGACTGGGTAGAGATAGCAGCTTCCCTTTGCTGAAGGATATTAGTGAACCAGTTGTGTTTCTATGTGAATCCAGAAGCTTTTATGGTCAATGATTTATGGTGCCAGCCCATAAAGTGTCCCACAAACAGCAATGTGATAATGACCAGATAATCTGTTCTTTATTGATGCTGGATGAGGGATAAATATTGGCCAGGACACCAGGGAGAACTCACCTGCTCTTCTTTTAAGTCAGAGTGGTTAGAATGTGGATCTCGCTCCACAAGGAGTAGTTGGGGCGAATAGCATAGATGCGTTTAAGGGGAAGCTAGATAAACATCGAGAGAAAGGAATAGAAGGTTATGCTGATAGGTTAGATGAAGAATGGTGGGAGGAGGCTCCCGTGGAGCATAAACACTGGCATGGACCAGTTGAGCCGAATGGCCAGTTTCTGCGATGTAGAAAAAAAAGCTGATTGTGGCTTAAATTGTAACACTGCAGATTTGTGTAGTTTACTTACTTTTTCAAACACAGTCTAGTAGACAGCAAACAGATTGGCAGCTTAAACTGGAATGTGAAAATAACATATGGTTCGTTTAGTGCTTTATTAAACATGATATTATTCTGCAACAGTAGATGTCAGCCGTTTGTGGAAAATGAGGGGCGGCAAACGTTACGGTGGGGGATACGCAATAATTCTTAGCTGTCAGTTTTTGCTTAAACGACAACATAAAAAAACACACTGACCCAGATTTTGCTGCCAAAATACCTACAAAATATAATTCCCACATGTAGCAATTGTTGTTAGAGATTTTTAACATTTTAAATTTTAAATGCTTTTTCTTACTTTTTCTTTCTGTCGCTTTTTTCTATCTCTCTTAATCCAATCTTCCTTTCCCCCTCTATATTTCACTTTCTGTACCTGATTTGACTCTAATTCACATTATTTCCTTCTCCGTCATTCCTCTGTTTCTTTCTCTCCCCTTAAATCTTGTTGGTTAAGGAGATAAACTGTTGAGCCCCTTGTTCAGTAGGGTCCCAGATGACCCGTTATCAGCTCGCAGTTCCAGCAACTTACAGGCAAAAAATTTTCGAGCCGAAGGGGTGAGAGAAAAAGTCTAACTAACGGGGCACACCCACCATGAGATGCCCCACTTCAACAAGGTTTGGACCATTAAATCTGGAATCCAATCCAACATGCATTGGCTGTTTCAGTAGAACAAAGGGAAGGCTCCCAAAAAACTCGCACTGAACTGCCCAAGGTGCCCACTGGACTTTAGTGACAATGGGGGCATCCTCTGTGTGTTATATAGTTGTGTTTTATGCCACTATATAAATATGAATTCAATTATCTGTGTAAATTATTGGTGCAATTATCCATTGGCATGCTAGAATTAACAATTTCATCAGGAAGCCAAACAGCAGGGCGACTCTGAAGGAGCCAGTTTCCTGCTTTTGCATCTGGGTGTTTTTCTTGGTGCAAAGGTGGGGAAGAAGAGGCTGAAGATCTCGTTGCAATTTATACACACTTCTGGGTACCCAGGGGCGGCGAGCCCGTTTCCACCACCCACCACCTGAAACATCCACTCCCTCCACCACCGGCACACCGTGGCTGCAGTGTGTACCATCCACAGGATGCACTGCAGCAACTCGCCAAGGCTTCTTCGACAGCACCTCCCAAACCCGCGACCTCTACCACCTAGATGCAGACGCGTGGGAACACCACCACCTCCAATTTCCCCTCCGAGTCACACACCATCCCGACTTGGAAATATATCGCCGTTCCTTCATCGCCGCTGGGTCAAAATCTTGGAACTCCCTCCCTAACAGCACTGTGGAAGAACCTTCACCACATGGACTGCAGCGGTTCAAGAAGAAGGCCCACCACCACCTTCTCAAGGGCAACTAGGGGATGGGCAATAAATGCCGGCCTTGCCAGTGATGCCCACATCCCGAGAATGAATTAAAATAAAAATAATTTTGGGTGCACATCCATTCCAAGAGGTATTCCTGCACAGGGAGATGACTTGAACCCGAGATACAGGCAGCTTTAGGTCAATTGTGATGAAGCACAATTTAACGTGCACCCCGCCCTGCACCCCCCAACACCCCCCCGCCCCCCCAACCCCCGAGCTGTGTTCAGGCAGAGGGGGAGAGCCCTATGCAGTGCAGGACAACTAAAAGATAAAAGAAAGTGGGGGGGGGTGGAGGAGGTCATTCCATTCAATGATAACGATTTGAGACTCCCTGAATTGTTGGGTTACTGTCTGAGTAAATGTCAATTGAGAGAAACATAGAACTGGTTTGTTACCGTACACCTCTTATACGCCTTTACTAAATGTCTTGGATTGTGCAGGAAGTGAGGCTGCTTCCAGATGGAGAACAAAAGAAAAGTGGTTGGGCCTCGTATGTGGGATTAAGCCCGAGTGACGCGGTGTAGTCCTGATGTGCCACCTTTAGTGCTGGTGAGAAATGGAACGTTCAAAGCACCTGGTACAATTACATCATCATATGGTTACAATTTCACTCCATTTATACCGTCTCTAGCTGTGCTAATCCTACAGGCCATGGGCATGCATGGCCCTTCTCACAATCTCAATCTCCATTCTGACGTCTTGTGGTCTCGAGTTGCACAGAAAAACGTCGGTGTTTTAGGGTCAGCGCGACACAACAGGAGCCATGCCACCAAAACAAGGATATTCGGTCTCCAGGTTAGAGTGATCAAGTGAATCTAAATGCAAACATGTGCCAGCCTAGCCTAGAGGCAGGCTGTAGTTAACCTTTGTACAGACATTGTACTCTTAGTTGCTTTTGCAATCTTTAATTGTAAGATTTAACTGCACAATCTCAATATAAAAGTTTTTTTTTTGCATAAAAATGGATCGTTTTACTATTTCTCATTCTCTAACAATTGGGCAAAGGAGACACTGGGAAGGGTTTGAAAGCAGGGTCACCCACCTGCCTCTCCTCTCAACAGTGGACGGATGAGTCAGTTGGACTGAAGAATGGAAATAATCTACTTACCCTGGGAAAATAACCAGTAAAATGATACAGCTGGCAGATAGTATAGATGGGCAGGAAGTCTGACCGAAGCAGTTAATTAATTGGTATTCCACAGATCGTAAATTGCAACTGAAATATCTGATTCCAATTAAATTCTTATTATGTAGAAGGTCTTTTTCTAGCAGCAACTCTACTAGTCTCAGGCACATTATGTAGGACCGGAGGAAAAGCTGTAGAGCAATAAATCTCCTCCCTACGTCCTTAAAGTGGTGAATTAACCAAGGACCAATATTAACAATGACTGTCGGCCTGTCCAGGGAGCTGATTGTCCTTTCTGGTCTTTCGATGGATATGTGACAAGTGTGACAGAATAGGGAAATTTCTGCATTATATTTTACGCGATACCAGATATTTAGAGTAAGTCCCATTTAACAATTGGCTTCAGGCAGTTGTGTCTGTGCGAGGACCCTATCCTTCTGTGACAGTGATGATCAATGCACAAAACTGACTGCACAACCAGAGCTCGACAGTGTCTTCAACGGGAGAAGCCTGTCTGAAATGGATTTTCTTTGTATGGTTCAATGCCTTTGCTCAGATACTAAATCAGTCAATAGCCGCTTGGTGGCTAGAACAGTTTATTTAATGTTAACATATGCAGATTGACGGACAGACGAGCAGACAATTCTAACCTTTCCAATTGCTGAACCATTAATGGAAATCTACAAATGTAGCAGAGAGCATTCAGAGATTAACATTTCACCTCACAAGGTCTGCGTCCTATCAAAATCTCAGTCTGCTTTGCTTACATTGAAGAAAATGGTTGAAACGCCCCCTTGGTTTAACTCGCAACCCGTGGCAACTCAGCTCGAGTTCTGACAAGAGATCTGAACTCCATGGATGAATTGGAATTTGTGCCATCCACATAAAACATTGTATCTGGAAGGTTTACAAAGAGACAAGCCTGACTATTTCCTCCAAAAGCCTTGCTGTTGTGTTCCTTATAGGAATCTGTACAACTGCTTCTATGATTCTATGATTCTATGAAGGTTATATTGCCCCCTTGTAGGGTGCATTTTTATCGTTGTCACATGGTACAACTGCTTCCAAATAAATAAATGTGGCCCAAGTAGTTTTAGCTTGTACATTTCAACAGTGACTACACTTCAAAAGTATTTCATTGGCTGTGAAGCACTTTGGGACATCCTGAGGTCATGAAAGGTGCTATATAAACGCAAGTCTTTCTTTTTATTGGTCTGGTCGTGCAGTATTTTCCATCTTTCAGAAGAAACAGGAAAGTGTGATGGGCCTCGCATGTGATCTCCAGTGAGTAATATTCCATGATTATCAGCAACAACTTCCTTGTATCTATATAGGGCCTTTACATGTAGAAAATCGTCCCTCGGCACCTCACAGAGGTATAATCAAAACAAAAATTGGACGCAGAGGTTACTGGGGCCTGTGTTGTGGGAAAAATCACCACTCGGAGTCAGACTTAAAGATTCAACATGCAGTTTATTGGACAAAGTACTTTGGGAGAAGGCTGGGCATTCCGCAATGCGCGCAGACAGCTTCTCAACTTTAAAATGGTTGTCATGCTTTTTTATACCTTTGAAATACAGATTTCAGTAGCTTTTACATCATAAATCTTGATTACACACATTAACCAATTAAGTCCGCACAGCAACAATGGACAGTTTACACATTAACCAATTAAGTCCGCATAGCAACAACGGACTGCTTACGCATTAACCAATTAAGTCCGAACAACTATTATCACCTTAAGACAGCATGCCTTTGTTTCATGCAGTCTGGTTCTATAGTTTTATCAGTTCGTTATGAAATGTCCTTTGTATTCCCAGACTGTAAGCCAGTTCTGGAATGTACAAACTCAACACTTTTAACTGTCTTTCCCACAGTCACAGAATCCATTTTATTTAATAGTGTCCCTTTGTTTAATAGAATCCATTTTGTTTAATAGTGTCCATTTTATTAGTAGTCAAGCGTTATATTTAAGCCTTTAATTAAGGTTAGTCTAATCTACACAAAGCGCATTTCAGTGTGGTTTTAGGGTAAATACCACTGTCATGTACCCATTAGTCACTTCATCGTTGCCTTTAATTCAACAGTCCAAAATCCACGCTAACAGCCTGGCAGTGTGGAAGGGGAGAAGGGTGTAGCAGCTTTGCGGTGGAAAGTTTCCCAAGTGAATGTAACCAAACTGCCCTTGGCCCTTTTTGGACCATTGAGACCATATTACTGCCCATCAGCCTCCTTCCTGATCCATCCACAGCCCCTATTGTGTCCTCTGATGCCACTCCCCACCTCCCCTGCTATTTTTCCTATTGTCAGTGACTACTGTCTCAATGTTTCTGCCTTAATGTACTTGAGGTTGAATTTGCTGCTTTTAAAAAAATTAATGGGTGGAAAATCACAGGATGAAGGTACAGCATTTGTCGACATACACTGCCAACATGCAGCAGGAACGCAGAAGTGGAAAAGATATACTTTAGTGCATTCATTGAGTTTGCTGACTTATGGGGTAGATTTTCAACTTGTCATTGGGATGTAAAACTGGCGTTGTTGAATGAGCTGCCCATTATAGAAACCACCGAATTATCATTTCTAATGATTTCAATGGAAATGAAGATCAGACAATTTCTAGGCTACATATAGTGACATGACACCACTACTCCCGGCCAGAATGGAGATGATTGGGTAATTCCCCCATCAATCACGCTTGGTGACCAAGCTGCTGTAAGTGTCTGGGATTGATTTTACGCACAAAATTTGTATTATGTAACTATCCTCCACTCACTGCATTTGGCTTTTATCAGGAGACTTTTAAACAGAGACACAGAAACATAGAAAATAGGAGCAAGGCTAGGCCATTCAGCCCTTCGGTCCTGCTCCGCCATTCAAAATGACCATAGCTGATCATCTAACTCAGTACCCTGTTCCCGCTTTTTACCCATATCCCTTGATCCCTTTAGCATTAAGAAATATATCTATCTCCTTCTTGAATACATCTAATGACTTGGCCTCCACTGCCTTCTGTGGTAGAGAATTTCACAGGTTCAACACCCTCTGCGTGAAGAAATTTCTCCTCATCTCGGTTCTAAATGGCATACACCGTATCCTGAGACTGTGACCCCTGGTTCTGGACTCCCCAGCCATAGAATCATAGAATCATAGAAGTTACAACAGGGAAACAGGCCCTTCGGCCCAACATGTCCATGTCGCCCAGTTTATACCACTAAGCTAGTCCCAATTGCCTGCACTTGGCCCATATCCCTCTATACCCATCTTACCCATGTAACTGTCCAAATGCTTTTTAAAAGACAAAATTGTACCCGCCTCTACGACTGCCTCTGGCAGCTCGTTCCAGACACTCACCACCCTTTGTGTGAAAAAATTGCCCCTCTGGACCCTTTTGTATCTCTCCCCTCTCACCTTAAATCTATGTCCCCTCGTTATAGACTCCCCTACCTTTGGGAAAAGATTTTGACTATCTACCTTATCTATGCCCCTCATTATTTTATAGACTTCTATATGATCATCCCTTAACCTCCTACTTTCCAGGGAAAAAAGTCCTAGTCTGTCTAACCTCTCCCTATAAGTCAAACCATCAAGTCCCGGTAGCATCCTAGTAAATCTTTTCTGCACTCTTTCTAGTTTAATAATATCCTTTCTATAATAGGGTGATCAGAACTGTACACAGTACTCCAAGTGTGGCCTCACCAATGCCCTGTACAACTTCAACAAGACATCCCAACTCCTGCATTCAATTTTCTGACCAATGAAACCAAGCATGCCGAATGCCTTCTTCACCACCCTATCCACCTGTGACTCCACTTTCAAGGAGCTATGAACCTGTACTCCTAGATCTCTTTGTTCAATAACTCTCCCCAACGCCCTACCATTAACGGAGTAGGTCCTGGCCCGATTCGATCTACCAAAATGCATCACCTCACATTTATCTAAATTAAACTCCATCTGCCATTCATCGGCCCACTGGCCCAATTTATCAAGATCCGTTGCAATCCTAGATAACCTTCTTCACTGTCCACAATGCCACCAATCTTGGTGTCACCTGCAAACTTACTAACCATGCCTCCTAAATTCTCATCAAAATCATTAATATAAATAACAAATAACAGCGGACCCAGCACCGATCCCTGAGGCACACCGCTGGACACAGGCATCCAATTTGAAAAACAACCCTCTACAACCACCCTCTGTCTTCTGTCGTCAAGCCAATTTTGTATCCAATTGGCTACCTCACCTTGGATCCCATGAGATTTAACCTTATGTAACGACGTACCATGCGGTACCTTGTCAAAGGCTTTGCTGAAGTCCATGTAGATCACGTCTACTGCACAGCCCTCATCTATCTTCTTGGTTACCCCTTCAAAAAACTCAATCAAGTTCGTGAGACATGATTTTCCTCTCACAAAACCATGGTGACTGTTCCTAATTGGTCCCTGCCTCTCCAAATGCCTGTAGATCCTGTCCCTCAGAATACCCTCTAACAACTTACCCACTACAGATGTCAGGCTCACCGGTCTGTAGTTCCCAGGCTTTTCCCTGCCGCCCTTCTTAAACAAAGGCACAACATTTGCTACCCTCCAATCTTCAGGCACCTCACCTGTAGCGGTGGATGATTCAAATATCTCTGCTAGGGGACCTGCAATTTCCACCCTAACCTCCCATAACGTCCTGGGATACATTTCATCAGGTCCCGGAGATTTATCTACCTTGATGCGCGTTAAGACTTCCAGCACCTCCCTCTCTGTAATATTTACACTCCTCAAGACATCACTATTTATTTCTGCAAGTTCCCTAACATCCATGCCTTTCTCAACTGTAAATACCGATGTGAAATATTCATTCAGGATCTCACCCATCTCTTGTGGTTCCGCACATAGATGACCTTGTTGATCCTTAAGAGGCCCTACTCTCTCCCTAGTTACTCTTTTGCCGTTTATGTATTTGTAGAAGCTCTTTGGATTCTCCTTTGCCTTATCTGCCAAAGCAATCTCATGTCCCCTTTTTGCCCTCCTGATTTCTCTCTTAACTCTACTCCGGCAATCTCTATACTCTTCAAGGGATCCACTTGATCCCAGCTGCCTATGCATGTCATATGCCTCCTTCTTCTTTTTGACTAGGGCCTCAATCTCCCGAGTCATCCAAGGTTCCCTACTTCTACCAGCCTTGCCCTTCACTTTATAAGGAATGTGCTTACCCTGAACCCTGGTTAACACACTTTTGAAAGCCTCCCACTTACCAGACGTCCCTTTGCCTGCCAACAGACTCTCCCAATCAACTTCTGAAAGTTCCTGTCTAATACCATCAAAATTGGCCTTTCCCCAATTTAGAATTTTAACTTTTGGGCCAGACCTATCCTTCTCCATAGCTATCTTAAAACTAATGGAATTATGATCACTGGTCCCAAAGTGATCCCTCACTAACACTTCTGTCACCTGCCCTTCCTTATTTCCCAAGAGGAGGTCAAGTTTTGTCCCCTCTCTCGTCGGGCCATCCACATACTGAACGAGAAATTCCTCCTGAATACACTCAACAAATTTCTCTCCATCCAAGCCCCTAATGCTATGGCTGTCCCAGTCAATGTTGGGAAAGCCATCGGGAACATCCTCCCTGCATCGAGTCTGTCTAGTCCTGTTAGAATTTTATATGTTTCGATGAGATCACCTCTCATTCTTCTAAACTCTACTGAATATAGGCCTAGTCGACCCAATCTCTCCTCATACGTCAGTCCTGCCATCCCAGGAATCAGTCTGGTAAACCTTCGTTGCATTCCCTCCATGGCAAGGACATCCTTCCTCAGATAAGGAGACAAAAACTGCACACTATACTCCAGATGTGGTCTCACCAAGGCCCTGTATAACTGCAGTAAGATATCCCTGCTCCTGTACTCAAATCCTCTTGCAATGAAGGCCAACATACCATTCGCATTCCTAACTGCTTGCTGCACCTGAATGCTTACTTTCAGCGACTGGTGTACAAGGACACCCAGGTCTCATTGCACCTCCCCTTTTCCCAATCTATCACCATTCAGATAATAATCTGCCTTTCTGTTTTTACAACCAAACCTCACATTTATCCACGTTATACTGCAACTGCCATGTTCTTGCCCACTCACCCAACGTGTTTTAATCACATTGGAGCCTCTTTGCATCCTCCTCACAGCTCACATTCCACCCCAGCTTTATGTCGTCTGCAAACTTGGAAATATTATATCTAGTTCCCTTCATCCAAATCATTGATACATATTGTGAATAGCTGGGGCCCAAGCACTGATCCCTGCGGTACCCCACTAGTCACTGCCTGCCACCCGGAAAAAGACCTGTTTATTTCTACTCTCTGTTTCCTGTCTGTCAACCAATTCTCAATCCATGCCAGTATATTCCCCCCAATCCCATGTGCTTTAATTTTGCACACTAACCTCTTGTGTGGGACCTTACCAAAAGCCTTCTGAAAATCTAAATACACCACATCCACTGGTTCTCCCCTATCTATTCCACTAGTTACTTCCTCAAAAAACTCCACTAGATTTGTTAAGCATTATTTCCTTTTCATAAACCTATGCTGACTTTGTCCAATCCCGTTAATGCCCTCCAAGTGTTCTGTTATCACATCTTTTATAATAGACTCCAGCATTTTCCCCACTACTGATGTTAGGCTAACTGGTCTGTAATTCTCTGTTTTTTCTCTCCCTCCTTTTTTAAATAGTGGGGTTACATTTGCCACCATCCAATCTGTCGGAACTGTTCCAGAGTCTATAGAATTTTGGAAGATGATCACCAATGCATCCATTATTTCCAGGGCCACTTCCTTTAGTACTCTGGGATGTAGATTATCAGGCCCTGGGGATTTGTCAGCCTTTCGCCCCATTAATTTCCCTAGCACTATTTTCATACTAATTCTGGTTTCTTTCAGTTCCTCCCTCTCACCAGACCCTTGGTTCCCTAATATTTCCGGGAGGTTATTTGTGTCCTCCTTTGTGAAGACTGAACCAAAGTATGTGTTTGATTGTTCTGCCATTTCTTTGTTCCCCATTATAATTTCCCCCATTTCTGACTGTAAGAGACCTACATTTGTCTTCACTAATCTTTTTCTCTTGACATATTTATAGAAGCTTTTAAAGTGAGTTTTTATGTTCCCTGCTAGTTTACTCTCATACTCTATTTTTCCCCTCTTAATCAATCTCTTTGTCCTCCTTTGCTGAATTCGTTGGCAGTTTCATTCATGAGTTCTGTTTGCTATAGTTCGTAGGGATGCATTTTAAATAGACTCTGTAGATTGTTTAAAAACATAAGAAATAGGTACAGGAGTAGGCCATAGGGCCCCTCGAGCCTGCTCCACCATTCAATAAGATCATGGCTGATCTTCTACCTCAACTCCACTTTCCTGCCCTCTCTCTTGATTCTCCTAGTGTCCAAAAATCTATCAATTGCAGTTCTTGAATATACTCAATGACTGACCATCCACAGCCCTCTGGGGTAGACAATCCCAAAGATTCACAACCCTCTGAGTGAAGAATTTTTTCCTCATCTCGGTCCTAAATGGCCCACTCCTTATCTTGAGACTATGACCCCTAGTTCTAGACTCTTCAGCCAGGGGAAACAGCCTCTCAGCATCTACCCTGTCAAGCCCTCTAAGAATTTTATACTTTTCAATGAGATCAGCTCTTATTCTTCAAAACTCCAGAGAGTATAGGCCCATTCTACTCAATCTCTCCTCAGAGGACAACCCTCTCATCCTGCGAATCAATCTAGTGAACCTTTGTTGCATCCTTTCTAAGGCAAGTATATTCTTCCTTTGCTGTGGTGCATTGTTTAAATAGACCCAGTTTGCTGTTTGCTGAATAAATAGACTTTTTTGGCTGTAAAACAGACTCTGTTTGCTGTAAATCCCACCCTGCCTCCAATTCATTGGCTGGCACAATAGTGTTAATAGACACTAAGAAATTTCTATAACAGGTGAGCGATACACAATGCCAGTTTTACACTTGGGAGGTGTAGGGAATTCCTTATTTCATGTGATTCTTGGACACTGGATGAATAGTCACCCAAAGAAAGTCACCCTCACTCACGGTAGTTTTGTTAATTAGAAGTAATTCATGAATCAAAATCAAACCATACATATGACTTTCCTCTATAAAACCCTGTTGTACACTTAATAATTCGCAATGTTTATTATGTAATGACTTAACAATTCATTCACACATCAGGCAAATCATTAATACATTTCCAACCTTTAAACTGAGGATTTTGATCATCGGGCCGGAAGGCTGATCAGCTCTTCAGTCCTTGAGGTCCTCTTCTTCTTGCGTGATGTTCAACTGCAGCGTGCGGTCCTTGTAACTGCCGGATGGTGAAGAGACTGTTCTTCTCTCAATGTCTTCTTTTTGTATTGTTTTTTTACCAACAGGACATAAGATTGGGGAGGGTTGTTCTTTTTGTCCAATCTCTCCCTGTTGCGATGCCTCAATCATTAACATACCTCAATGATTGACAGTTTAGGTTTTGATCATGGGACTGGAGACCCTTTGATGTAGAAAAGATCATGGGCTCGATTTTTAAATGGCAGCGGGATGGCACCGGGGGGGGTCAGTGGGCGCGCAGGTAACCCGCCTAATAAAATCCTAACGTTTCTCATGCGATCGCAAGTTAATCGGTGGCCCTTAATGCAGCTTCTGGGTTTGCCATCTGAAAGCTGCGCAGTGGGCGGACTGTGCATCCACATGACAGGCTGTCAGCTGGAGCAGCTCTATTTAAAGGGCCATTGCTCCAAAGGCTTTTGCTGCAGCAAACACCAGAAAACACACAATGTGGAGCAGCACAGGGGCAAGGCTGCTCCGAGATTTAGCGATGCCTCACTGCAGCTACTAGATGGGGTGAGGAGGAGGAGGGAAGTCTTTTAACCCACGGACGAGAGGAAGCACCCTGCCTCTGCCACCAAGAAGGCCTGGCTTGAGGTGGCAGAGGAGGTCACCAGCAGCAGCAACATCTCCCACAGCTGGATACGGTGCAGGAAATGTTTCAATGACCTAACTAGGTCAGCAAAAGTGAGTGCACTTACTGATTCTCCTGCATTCTGTGTTCCACATCACCGTGCCCCCCGCCCCCCTCTCTAACTCATTCTGCACTGCCAAGACTACTCCATCACATCACTCCTCACACCCACTTAAGGCTCATCCTCAACTTACCTGCACTACCTCAGCACTTCCTCACCTCCCACCACTACCACTCATCCCAATCCTCATCCAACGTGATGGCTCCGTCTCATACTCACCCTCTGATGCACCTCTTCCACGGTCAGTCTCACCCAAAGCAATGCATTCATCGGTTGGCCACTTCACCCTCACTCACACGTCTGTTCATTCTCCCCTTCTAGGAGAAAAGAGCGCAAAATGCACGCGAGAGGATTGGAGGGGGGGCCACAACAAATTGTGGTCCTCACACACGTGGAGCACGAGGCGCTGGAGATCAGCCGCACCCTCGAGTGCCTGTCCGTCAGGGACGCCGAGACTGGCACCCCCTCAAACATCTGGTGACACAACTTTAACATTCATCACACACAACATGAATTGATGTTAACAATGATTGGCATGTTGAACACCTCAATATGCTCATCGCAACATGACACATCTGTGATGATGCTTAATATTGCCTTCTGTTCTCTTACAGGCCCTTCAACGACCGCAGTGATGGCAGAGGGCGATTCCTCAGAGGACCTGCCGGCATCTGAGGGTGCACCGTCACATCATAGCGAGCCATCCACCAGCGCAGATACTCACACCTCGGTGGGTCCTAGTAGTCAATTAGTTGGGTTGGCACCTGGTGAGTCACCACACACAAGTGAGCACGAGCAGACGCTGGTGGCAGGGGCAGCTGTGGAGGGTCCGCGTCTATGGGCGCACTCCTCTCCAGGCTCTGCTCAGCTGGACGCAGATGCTGAACCCGGGGGGGGCCATCCTTTAAAAGGAGAACGATCGAAGGACAGCAGCACATTCGTGAGGTACTGCAACAGGTGCCACGCGCACTCTCCACAATAGAGCAGAGGATGGAGGAGTTCTACTCCTGCATGAGTGGAATGGTGGCACAGGTAAGGGAGGGAATCTCTGAGATACTGTCACAGGGACGTGAGCAACTGTCTGAGATAGTGTCACAGATAAGTGCCGGAATGTCTGCGATGGAGAGAATGCTAGCCTCCGTTGAGCTTCAAGCAAATGAGTCCATTCAGGCCCTAACAACGGTCGTTCAGACTCAGGGTGAACAACATTCTGCCGCCTTAAACAGGCAGACAGGTACACTAGCACTGGCCTTACAAGGCATCACACATGTCCTCCCAACTGTTGTCCAGCAGGAGTGATGTGGGCCTGGCCCAGGGGAGGGATGATGGCGAAAGGGGACATGGAAGTGGGGACGTCACTCAAAGCGCTCCCATGCCTCACCCGTTGTCCCTCTCTCAACCAATACCTGCAATGTTGCCTCCTCTCCAGGTGGCTGAGTCTGCCCCTGCACAGGTGCAGGTGGAGCAGTCTCTGAAGGGGCCCTCACAGGCTCCGAAACCCAGAGGGCGTAGGCCTAAAGCATCAAATCGGTCAGGGCATGAACAAGAGCAACCTGCCACTACCTCTGCTGCAGCCACAGGAGATGCACCATGTAGAAGCGATAGGAAGAGAAAGGCAAAGGTTTTATGATCATGAAGGGTTTGCACAAGGGTGTCTGACAGACTGTCATGTTTATCATTTATATTTGGTTTTTGTGATATTCATATTAAATGTTATCATTCTCACCATTACTGACACGTCTTGCCCATTCTTGACTGGCTTTTGCGATCGGGCCCTTTCATGAGCTTCACCATGAACGGCGACACTTGATGCCACCCATTGGGTCACTTTACAATGGGTGTATGTGTAGTTGCAGGACTGTTTTGTGCAGGGAGGGGTGGGATGGGGGTGGTGCCGGCTGGTGTTGGCGCTGCTCTTTCCAGGTGGTGCAAGGACTGGACTCTTCACACTTTCTGATGTTAGGAGAACCGTTCACATATCAGTGACTCCCTGGCCTCACGAGCAGCCAGGTGAGCCTCGGTCTGTAGACCCTGTGGCGAGGGTAGTGCCTCTTGTGACATCGCTCTCTCTGTTGTTGCCCTCTGTGCTCTTGTGCAGGTGCCTGTGGCACAGCAGTGTGTTGTGCAGCTCCAAGTGGCAGAAGTGCAGGCCGTGATTGGCGAGGCTGGTGATGTTGCTTGTCCTCGGATGTACTGATGAATGCAGCCATGGCGCCCCCCCCATCCTGATGGTGTCAGTTTGAGGGGGTCCGAAAAGTTGGTAAATATGTGTGAACAGAAGAATTCTGAGTGGAAGCTAAGAATTTTTAGTGAAAACACAAAGATCTCCTAGTCAAAAGTTTGTCTGAAAGAACTGAGTGCCTTGCTGCAATAACTCACCTGTAATCCCCGTCTGTCAAACATTTGAATGTTCAACTTGCTGCACGGGAAACACCCTGAGGCAGAATGAAAATCAGTCGCCTGTCTCAATGATCATGAAATTAACCAGTTCAAACACTTCAAGTATCTAACTAACTGTCTTAACTGTCATCCCGACGGCTTTAATTGCCGGTGGGACTTCTGCATTTGTGAGGGGGGCGCGTGCAAAACAGACACATCTGTGGGGAACCCTGAAGTCAGCAGGTTGGAGCCGGCTTCCTCACCCGCTCGGGATTTCCTCGATTTTCGGAGCCCCCTGCCCCTAACGCACCCACACTTTGAATCTAAAATTGGGGCCCATGTGTTTGAACGATGGGTTGTAAAAGAGCCCTTACAATTCCAAGCTCAGACATTCTTAATGGTCCTGACGTCTCCAATTTTGATTGCTTCAGTGGCTTCAAATCCATTCCTTATACCGTTTGGCCATATGCTGGATGCAATACTATTTGATGTTTTACAAATCCCAGTTCTTTTGAACAGATTACCAGATAGGAATGAGAGGCCCATGCTTTTTTCACATCTATCACTGCTTTCCTGATCCGAAGCCTTTGATTTATGCCCTTGTTGCCTTTTCTTACATTACCCCCTGCTGTGTTGAAAAGCTTGTGTTTCCAAATGCCAATGTGTTTTGAAAGCCTGACAACGCTTTAGGGTCAATATCATCCATCTAGCTTATTTATTTAATAATCTAGATATCTATCTGCAGTACAATGTCTTCGATCCTGAAACTCAGACTTCTCCAATGCCGTCAGCGTCATTGAGAGAAAAACATGATTTGTGAGAACACAGGTTACCACATTACTGTGTTTGCAGGTTTTCAAATGTCTTTGTTTAAAAGGGGTACAGTTAACCCTTTCCTTCAAATGTCTTTCGTTAAAAGGGTTTTGAACCCCACAGTGGCAAGTTGAAAAAACCTACCCCATGTAATGGTTACACGACTGGACTAATAATCCAGAGAACCTGAGTTCAAATCCCAGCACGGTGGTTTGAGAATTCTGCTGTTAAACCTTCCTTTACAATTTCCTTGCAACCTGAAAAAACTGTGAAGAGAAATCACTTAGCCTCTATTTCCATCTTCATTAACATTACCACAGAGAGATGTAATTGACTTAATAATGTGTTCTTTGTTTATATTGAACGCAGCCCATGTGACCACTGATGACTAACAGTCAACTTAGGGAAATAAACTGGAAAAAACTCAATCAACATTGTTCACTTTTTTATAGACCTGTAATTATTGCATATCAATCTATATCATTAGAAGTTTGGCCAAGCATTTATTATTGCACCAGTTTCCATTACCCCACTATTGGGGAAAACTTTTGAACAAATCACACCGACTGTGATCC
Organism: Heptranchias perlo; assembly: GCF_035084215.1. NCBI lineage: Eukaryota > Metazoa > Chordata > Chondrichthyes > Hexanchiformes > Hexanchidae > Heptranchias > Heptranchias perlo. The sequence goes on along the minus strand of NC_090339.1, from coordinate 59,775,200 downwards.
ATTATCCCCTCCCCGCAACCCATTCCCCCTGCCTTGCCCTGCCACCATCCCAACTCCCAAGGCTTGAGGTCTCCTCCTCCGAGTGGCAAAAGCCACATTGCCGATGCCGAGAACCAGCTTCCAAGTTCATCAACGTTACTTTTTTTTTTAGCATTTATAAAATCAATACTGATTGAATGGCCAGGAACGTGGCTTGTTGCCTCTGGACTCGAGGCTTGCGATCATGTCGGAGGCAGCGTCAGACCCTGCAGCCTGATTTTAAGGAACTCCAAGGTGGATGCGATTTTGGCGAAAGGTGGCACAGTGTCAACCATCTTGGAGATGCAGCTGAGGTTTCACAAATGGTATGAAGGTAACAGTGCCACCTATCTCGGAAGACAACCTTGGAAGAGTCAATCAGAGGATGGGTAGTTAAGTTTCATGATGAAAAACATGACAGACAGGCATGACAGAAATAGATGCAATAGGAAATCATTACTGGAAGTAAGTGTTATTTGACAGGAAGTGCACAAACATCTAAGACTTTTAATGTTATGGATAAATGGCACATCCATCCTCATCCAAACATCACATGTGATATGTCACATACCAGACATCTCATACAAGACATTGTTACAGTTGCAAAAACAATCATAACAAGAGAGAATACTAATAATTTAATGCTGGGTTCTTATGACCTGGAGCCTGAAACTTACAAGCATTTTCCAAACAATTAAACTCTATTTGACCTGAGGTTCTGTTTACTTAACCACAATTAGACTCGGTGGCTTTAAAGAGTCACAGTCCCATCTTACAACTCTCTTTTCTTTATAAACAATATACAATCTGACTTGCTGTGAGCAACACTGCGGGGAACCATTAAGTCTTGCATTTAACCCATGTCCATCACACGCTATTATTTTAAACCATTATCAGGCACTTGCAGAAGGTTTTCTATTTTCACGGTGTGCACTTGAATGATCTACTGTAATAGTCTGCTGGGAAAACAGCCTGTTATCATCTATCCTTTGCATTTTGCATTGGCCTGGATTTCTGACAGTATCCTTTTTTTAGATTGCCTGTGAAAACAATGTCAGTCATGAATTGATCCGAAATATAAAAGGATCCTGGGGATTTTATCTTCACAGGATTACAGGCAGCATGTCAACTTTGCAAAATTATCAAACATCTCGGATTTTTTTAAGAATTGACAATAAAAAAAAGGATATGTTTGCTTAGTTTAATTGAAATCATTCTTTTAGTTACAGTTTGTACTATTAACAAGTCTCACCTGAAAAAGCTAAGCAGCATAACATAAGGGAATATACTTTTGCAATAGATTGGTGTACATGGAATATATTCAATTATCTTGGCATTTATCTTCAATTGTATCAAATGGGGGTTTTATTTTAATTTTAGAACTGACCTTAAGCCTTGACACATCAGAAGGCTTCACTGTCCTATGGTTCACTGGGGAGATCCAGTATGGAACTGAGGCAGAAGCACGTGCTGGAAAACTGAAATAAAAACAGAAAATGCTGGAAATGTTCAGCAGATCGGGCAGCGTCTGTAGAGAGAGAAATAGAGTTAACGTTTCAGGTGGATGACCTTTTATCAGATGTTCCAATGAAGGGTCATCGACCTCAAACGCTAACTGTGGAACTGAGGCACACGGGTCAGGAATTCCCAAGTTTGACCTCTGACCTGTGTTGAGTGAGGCGTTCTCAGCTCAGACGGAAGCAGAAGTGCTGCAACGCCCCTTGGGAAAAAAATGGTTAGTCATGGTTAACTGATAAACACATGAGGGAGAAAGGAATAGAAGGATATGTTTATGGGGTTAGATGAAGAAGGGAGGGAGGAGGCTCGTGTGGAGCATAAACACTGGCATAGACCTGTTGGGCCGAATGGCCTGTTCCTGTGCTGTAAATTCTATATAATTTTTTGCAATTCTATGGTTCCTACTTCTAATCATTATCCATTGGCCCCCTGGTGGAAAGCGTTTGATTGGCAACTTTTTTTTTTGAATTCAACAGAGAGTTATTTAAATTCCATTTGGCCGCAGGTGACTCTTATAAAGGTCAGTCAGTCTTTTTCAAACCAGGTAAGGGGGCAGGACAGAATCAAGCTTTGCTACGATGTTTCCATGTTTGAATATTTTGTTAATACGCACTGGGGGTGAAATTTGATTTGGGCGGGGGCCCAATCTGCCGCGCGTTATACGTCCAGTCCAATATTTCGTTCCATTGGACCGGATATTGGGCGGGGCGTATAACTGGCGGCAGGTGAGGTACCGCCCATTTTGCGGAGTGAGGGAGCACGGAGTAGCAGCTATCGACGGAGTCTGGTTTCGACAGACTCTGCAATTGGGAATTTGGTGAGCGAGGGGATTTTTAAGGGTTGATCTTTATCTAAAACTTGACTAAGTTTGGCATCAAGCATTTAACTTAAATTTAATCTTAACTTGCAGTTTTCAGTTAATGGTAAACAAGCAGCCTGAAGTGGCAGTTGGTCACCTAGTTAATTAGGTGACTGGTTAGAACTGGTAATCTACTGTCAGCTGGGGCTGACTCAGGTGATTGGCATTCTAGCTAGCATAAATTCAGAAGGGTTTTGCTAATGCATGGAGTAGCAGCTATTGATGGAATCTGGTTTTGATGGAGTCTATAAAGTGGGAATTTGGTAAGTGAGGAGATTTGGTGCAGTAAGGGGTGAGGTGCATTTGAGAGGGGTGTACCGGGGGCGGAGAGGGGCGTACCGAGAGCAGGTCACAGAAACAACAAAACCAAACTGCAGTGTGATGTCACAGGTAAGGCAGGTAGGTGGTTGGTCGTGAGTATCTCTTCTGTTTTCTTCTTTCTTAGGACTGTGGGCTCAGTAACTTATAGCATAAAACTAATTTTAAAAAAAAACTAAACTTAATTTAATAAATTAAACCAGGCCAGTACTTGGTTCAACCTAAAAATAATTTGATTGGCATTGTAGTAATCAATAAATAAAATAGTTATGACAGGGTAGGAGATGTGTTGCAGCTGCAATATGTGGGAGCTACTGGACAGTTTTGTCCAGGGCGACTACATCTGCGGTAAGTGTCTGCAGCTCGAGGAACTTCGGCTCCGAGTTGAGGAGCTGGAGTCCGAGCTGCAGACATTGCAAGGCATCAGGGAGGGAGAAAGTTACCCAGACACGTTGATCCAGGAGGCTGTCACGCCCCTTAGACTAAATACTGTAGCATTGGCACGTGGTCAGGGACAGGAGGGTGTGACTGTGAGTGAGGCAGGTACGGGGATCCAGGAGGTAGCATTGCAGGAGCCTCAGCCTCTGCACTTGTTCAATAGATATCAAGTTCTTGCAGCCCTTGTGGACGAGTGCAGGGACTGCAGGGAGGATGAGCAAACTGGCCACGGCTCTGTGGTTCAGGGGGCCATTCAAATGGGGGGAGTAAAAAGGAATATGGTTGTGGTAGGCGACAGTATAGTTAGAGGGAGAGATACTGTTCTCTGCAGCCAAGAGTGAGAGTCCCGAAGGCTGTGTTGCCTACCCAGTGCCAGGGTTAAGGACACCTCCTCAGGGCTGGAGAGAAACTTGGAGTGGGAGGAGGAGGATCCAGTTGTCGTGGTCCACGTAGGTACCAACAACATAGGTAGGACTAAGAAAGAGGTTCTGCTGAGGGAGTTTGAGTAGCTAGGGACTAAATTAAAAAGCAGAACCACAAAGGTGATAATCTCTGGATTATTACCTGAGCCACGAGCAAATTGGCACAGGGTAAATCAGATCAGAGAGATGAATGCGTGGCTCAAAGATTGGTGTGGGAGAAATGGGTTTCGATTCATGGGGCACTGGCACCAGTACTGGGGAAAAAAGGAGCTGTTCTGTTGGGACGGGCTTCACCTGAACCATGCTGGGACTATTGTTCTGGCAAACCGAATAACTAGGGTGGTAAAGAAGGCTTTAAACTAAATAGAGTGGGGGGGAGGGCTCAGGTGGGGTGAAGTTTAGATTGATAAAGAGAAAAGACAAGGAAGTAGTACAGGAAAGTGATGGGGGTAATGATAAATAGAGTGCATCAGGAAGGGACAGAGCGTACAAACATAAGAGTGCACTAGCAAATGGGGCCAGGGTAGGAAAGAATGGTAAAAAGATAAAATTAAAGGTTCTTTATCTGCGCGCAGCATTCGTAATAAGATAGATGAATTGACGGCACAAATAGGAATGATCTCGTGACCATTACAGAGACGTGGTTGCAAGGTGACCAAGGTTGGGAGCTGAATATTCAGGGTTATTTAACATTTTGGAAGGATAGGAAAAAAGGTAAAGGTGGTGGGGTAGCTCTGTTAATAAAGGATGAAATTGGTATAATAGTGAGAAATGATCTTGGCTCAGAAGATCAAGATGTTGAATCCATTTGGGTGGAGGCAAGAAATAGCAAGGGAAAGAAATCACTGGTGGGAGTAGTCTATAGGCCCCCTAACAGTAGCTACGCTGTAGGGCAAAATATAAATCAGGAAATAAGGGGGGCTTGTAAAAAAAGTAATACAATAATCATGGATGAGTTTAACTTTCACATAGATTGGACAAATCAAATTGGCAAAAATAGCCCTGAGGAGGATTTCATAGAGTGTATTAGGGACTGTTTCTTAGACCAATACGTCGGGGAACCAACCAGGAGACAGGCCATTTTGGATCTGGTAACTGGTAACGAAACAGGATTAATTAATGATCTCAAAGTAAAGGATCCCTTGGGAAGCAGTGATCATAACATGATAGAATTTCACATCCAGTTTGAGAGTAAGGTTTTTATGTCTGAAACTACTGTATTAAACTTAAATAAGGGCAATTATAAAGGAAAGAGGGCGGAATTGGTTAAAGTGGACTGGGTAAACAGATTAGATGGTATGATGGTGGATAAGCAGTGGTAAACATTTAAAAAGATATTTTATGACTCGCAACAAAAATATATCCCTGTGAGGAGGAAAGACTCCACAAAAAGGGTGAACCAACCGTGGCTAACTAAGGAAGTCAAGGATGGTATCAGGTTAAAAGAAAAAGCATACAACATTGCAAAGATTACTGGTAAGCCCGATTAGAGGGAGAAAATAAATTGAGAGTAAACTAGCAAGAAATATAAAAACTGACAGTAAAAGCTTCTACAAGTATATAAAAAGGAAGAGGTTAGCTAAAGTAAACATTGGTCCTTTAGAGGATGAGACTGGGGAAATAAGAATGGAAAATAAGGCAATGGCAGAAGAATTGAACAGATATTTTGTATCTGTCTTCACAGTAGAAGGTGTTAATAACATACCAATAATAGTAGAAAATCAAGGGGCAGAAGGGAGGGAGGAACTAAAAACAATCACTCACTAGAGGAAAAAGTACTTGGTAAACTAATGGGTCTAAAGGCTGACAAGTCCCCTGGACCTGATGTTTTGCACCTGAGGGTCTTAAAGGAAGTGGCTACAGAAATAGTGGATGTGTTGGTTGTAACCTTCCAGAATTCACTAGATTCTGGAAAGTTCCCTGTGGATTGGAAAACTGCAAACGTAACACACCTATTCAAGAAGGGAGTGAGACAGAAAGCAGGTAACTATAGACCAGTTAGCCTAACATCTGTCATTGGGAAAATGCTAGAATCCATTATTAAGGAAGTAGTAGCAGGACATTTGGAGATTCATAATACAATCAAGCAGAGTCAACATGGTTTTATGAAGGAGAAATCGTATCTGACAAATTTATTAGAGTTCTTTGAGGAAGTAAAGGGCAGGATGGATAAAGGGGGACCAATGGATGCAGTATATTTGGATTTCCAAAAGGCATTCGATAAGGTACCACATAAAAGATTACTGCACAAGATAAGAGCTCATGGTGTTAGGGGTAATATATTGGCATGGATAGAGGATTGGCTAACTAACAGAAAACAGAGTCTGGATAAAAGGGTCATTTTCAAAATGGCAATCTGTAACTAGTGGGGTGCCGCAGGGCTCAGTGCTGGGGCCTCAACTATTTACAATATATATCAATGACTTGGATGAAGGAACAGAGTGTCTTGTGGCCAAATTTGCTGATGATACAAAGATAGGTGGAAAAGCAAGTTACGATGAGGACACAAAGTGTCTGCAAAAGGATATTGACAGGTTAAGCGAATGGGCAAAAATTTGGCAGATGGAATATAATGTGGGAAAATGTGAAGTCATCCACTTTGGGAGGAAAAATAAAAAAGCAAAATATTATTTGAATGGAGAAATAGTACAAAATGCTGCGGTACAGAGGGATCTGGGTGTCCCAGTATATGAAACACAAAGTCAACATACAGGTGCAGCAGGTAATCCGGAAGTCAAATGGAATATTGACCTTTCTTTCTTTCTTTCTTTACGGGATGTGGGCATCGCTGGTAAGGACAGCATTTTTTGCCAATCCCAAATTGCCCTTGAGAAGGAGGTGGTGAGCCACCTTCTTGAACCGCTGCAGTCTGTGTGGTGACGGTTCTCCCACAGTGCTGTTAGGAAGGGAGTTCCAGGATTTTGACCCAGTGACGATGAAGGAACGGCGATATATTTCCAAGTGTGTGACTTGGAGGGGAACATCCAGGTGGTGGTGTTCCATGTGCTTGCTGCTCTTGTCCTTCTAGGTGGTAGAGGTCGTGGTTTGGGAGGTGCTGTCAAAGAAGCCTTGGCGAGTTGCTGCAGTGCATCCTATGGATGGTACACACTGCAGCCACAGTGCACCGGTGGTGAAGGGAGTGAATGTTTAGGGTGGTGGATGGGGTGCCAATCAAGCGGGCTGCTTTGTCCTGGATGGTGTCGAGCTTCTTGAGTGTTGTTGGAGCTGCACTCATCCAAGCAAGTGGAGAGTATTCCATCACACACCTGACTTATGCCTTCTAGATGGTGGAAAGGCTCTGTGGAGTCAGGAGGTGAGTCACTCGCTGCAGAATACCCAGCCTCTGACCTGCTCTCGTAGCCACAGTATTTATATGGCTGGTCCAGGTAAGTTTCTGGTCAATGATGACCCCAGGATGTTGATGGTGGGGGATTCGGCTATGGTAATGCTGTTGAATGTCAAGGGGAGGTGGTTAGACTCTCTCTTGTTGGAGATGGTCATTGCCTGGCACTTGTCTGGCGCGAATATTACTTGCCACTTGTGAGCCCAAGCCTGGATGTTGTCCAGGTCTTGCTGCATGTGGGCACGGACTACTTCATTATTTGAGAGGTTGCGAATGGAACTGAACACATTGCAATCATCAGTGAACATCCCACATCTGACATTATGATGGAGGGAAGGTCATTCATGACGCAGCTGAAGATGGTTGGGCCTAGGACACTGCCCTGAGGAACTCCTGCAGCAATGTCCTGGGGCTGAGATGATTGGCCTCCAACAACCACTACCATGGTCCTTTGTAAGGAGTCTTACAACACCAGGTTATAGTCCAACAGCTTTATTTGAAATCACAAGCTTTCGTCTCCACGAGGACTGTGCGGTGGTCACTCCTACCAATACTGTCATGGACAGATGCATTTGCGACAGGTTGATTGGTGAGGACAAGGTCAAGTAAGTTTTTCCCTCGTGTTGGTTCGCTTACTACCTGCCGCAGGCCCAGTCTAGCAGCTATGTCCTTCAGGACTCCGCTAGCTCGGTCAGTAGTGGTGCTACCGAGCCACTCTTGGTGATGCACATTGAAGTCCCCCACCCAGAGTACATTCTGTGCCCTTGCTACCCTCAGTGCTTCCTCCAAGTGGTGTTCAACTTGGAGGAGAACTGATTCATCAGCTGAGGGAGGGCGGTAGGTGGTAATCAGCAGAAGGTTTCCTTGCCCATGTTTGACCTGATGCCTTGAGATTTCATGGAGTCCGGAGTCAATGTTGAGGACTCCCAGGACCACTCCCTTCTTACTGTATACCACTGTAATGCCACCTCTGGTGGGTCTGTCCTGCCGATGGGACAGGACATTCCCAGGGATGGTGATGGATGAGTCTGGGACGTTGGCTGAAAGGTATAATTCTGTGAGTATGGCTATGTCAGGCTGTTGTTTGACTAGTCTGTGGGACAGCTCTACCAATTTTGTCACAAGTCCCCAGATGTTAGTGAGGAGGACTTTGCAGAGTCGACTGGGCTTGGTTTGCCGTTGTCGTGTCCGGTGCCTCGTGGTTCAATGCCGGGTGGTCCGTCCGGTTTTATTCTTATGACTTTTTGTTTTTAGCGAGATTTTATAACTGAGTGGCTTGCTCGGCCATTTGGAGGGCAATTAAGAATCAACCACATTGCTGTGGGTCTGGAGTCACATATAGGCCCAGACCGGGTAAGGACGGCAGGTTTCCTTCCCTAAAGGACATTAGTGAACCAGATGGGTTTTTACGACAATCCGGTAGTTTCATGGCCACCATTACTGATACTAGTATTTTATTTCCAGATTTTATTTAATTAATTGAATGTAAATTCCCCAGCTGCCGTGGTGGGATTTAAACTCATGACTCTGGATTATTAGTCCTGGCCTCTGGATTACTCGTCCAGTAACATCACCACTATGCTACTGTACCCGGCGGACATACTTGCATTGGAGGCAGTTCAGAGAAGGTTCACTAGGTTGATTCCAGGTATGGAAGGGTTGTCTTATGAGGAAAGATTGAACAGGTTGGGTCTATACTCATTGGAGTTTAGAAGAATGAGAGGCGATCTTATTGAAACATACAAGATTCTGAGGGGACTCGATAGGGTAGATGCTGAGAGGATGTTACCCCTCATGGGGGAATCTAAAACTAGAGGGCATAGTCTCAGAATAAAGGGTCGCCCATTTAAAACGGAAATGAGGAGTAATTTCTTCTGAGTCTTTGGAATTCTTTACCCCAAAAAGCTGTGGAGGCTGAGTCATTGAATACATTCGAGGCTGAGGGAGTCAGCAAGGATATGGGGAAAGGGCAGGAAAGTGGAGTTGAGGTAAAAATCAGATCAGCCATGATCTCATTAAATGGCGGAGCAGGCTCGAGGGGCCGAATGGCCTACTCCTGCTCCTGTCACTTATGGTCTTATGGCCCCTGCCCAAGTCAAATTCCACCCTCAATTGTCCGGGCTCATACATGAATAATGGTCGCTTTGTTGAGCCACTAAAAGGCTGGCACTGCTCGAGAATCTGTATTGTAACATGAATGGCAGGAGGTAGAAAGTTGGAAAAACCGCCAAGCATTTTTATTCCATTTCCAACATCTTTGGACACCCAAAGGGCGATTTTCAACTGCCGGCCAACTGTTTCTCACCTCATGAATGGGCAGCCAGCTATTGAAAATCATGGTGGATTGGGGGGCCACCCCATCAATGTCCAAGGCCCACCCAATGCAAATATGTTCTTGTGTCGATGAGTTTTAGTTGGGTAAGGGTACCAAGGGATATGTGTCAAAGTGAGGGAAATGGGGTTGAGGCACTGATCAGCTATGATCTAACAGAATGGCTCAAGGGGCTGAAAGGCCTCCTCATGTTCCTACTGTTCAGGCGGGCCTCTAACTGGGTGAGCAGCACCCCCGCTTGTCTCAGGCAGGAGGCTGCATAAATATGCAAATCGGGGTCCTGTGTCACATTGTTGAACCCCTTTTGCAATTTCCAGGTATAAATGGGTGGACCGTGCCCTGCATAAACTCCATCCCATTTATACCATTGCCATGAACGGGCCTAATTAACCAGCGGTCCTTAAAAGGGACCACTCAAGGAAATGCCCAGAAATTTCTTTTGGGAGAATTTTTGTGAGGTCAGAAGGAACAGGTGTTCTCCTCCTGGCTCCACAAATATACAGCGGTTAGTTGCCGGCATGCTTTCAACCCTCTCTGGGATCGGTTTTCCCCCCTTCCTCCCTAGGGCCCAACCTGCCAGTCGGTTCAGGGTGGGAGCCAGCTGTTTTCCCACAACTGATACGATGCAGAATGATGCCCGTTTGGCACCTGCAATAACAACAACAACTTGCATTTATATAGCGCCTTTAACGTAGTAAAACGTCCCGAGGCGCTTCACAGGAGCGATTATCAAACAAAATTTGACTCCGATAAGGAGACATTAGGACAGGCGACCAAAAGCTTGGTCAAAGCGCTAGGTTTTAAGGAGCCTCTTAAAGGAGTAGAGAGAGAGGCGGAGAGGTTTAGGGAGGGAATTCTTGAATTTAGGGCCTAGGAAGCTGAAGGCACGGCCATCAATGCTGGGCGATGGAAATCAGGGATGGACAAGAAACCAAAATTGGAGGAAGGCAGAGATCTCGGAGGGTTGTAGCTCTTACTGGGGACATTCAAATGAGGCCCAAACCTGAAAATGATTCAGGTCTCTTGACACCGGCTTCGGGGGGAAGTAGAAATCCTACCCTGCCCCCGCCCCCACCCCCATTTTTGTATATTGAAGAGTTCTGCTGATAACTTTGCTGAATTGAGCCAGCAATGCAAACCAAACAGAAAGGGACATTAACTGAATTTCATTTGCAAAAGTTTTGCCATTGCAGAAATAAAAGACACTTTTTAGTTAAAGAAACTTCAGTGCATCCATTGTAACTCCCCTGACACCCTGCAGTTTTATAACGTTTTATATATTTCAATTCCCGATTGAATGATAGGTGTTTATTTTAACCTATCCTTGGTTAGCATCTGAGCAACAACAAGAACTTGCATTTATATAATGCCTTTTAATGTAGTAAAACGCCCCAAGGCACTTCATAGGAGCGTTATCAGATAGAAATTGACACCAATCCAAAGACGGAGACTTTAGAACAGGTGACCAAAAGTTTCGTCCTCGGGGGACTCCAGAGGTAACGGTACAGGAGTGAGAAGACAAGCCAATGCAGGAAATTCTCTGGCTATGACTGGCTATATGGAGTTAGGTCACAGATCAGCCATTATCTCATCAAATGGCAGAGCAGGCACGAGGGGCTGAATGGCCTACTCCTGTTCCTATGCAACAGTGGAGCCAGACGAGGGCAGTCCCAAGCAGCTGGACAACAGAAAAGAGGCATTGGAGGATGGTGTGGTCTACCTTGTCCAAGGTTGCAGACAGGTTGGTGATGTGAATGCATTGCAAACAGCCTTGTTGCATAATTTTCTACCAACTTACACATTATTTCGTTTCTAGTTAGCAAAAGATTTTAAAATATCTCTAAATCTTCCTCGTTAATTTTTGCACAGTACCAGTGAAAATCCCAATAATGGGATTCAACTGGTTTGTCATAAAGAACAGCGCAATGCCCCTAAGAGATCTTTGGAAATTACTACTAGTCCTAACAGCAAAGTATTTATTTAGCTTCAGTTGCACACTGACTGACACTTTCAATTACGAGTTTTAAAACATAAATTCAAATTTAGCTACAGAAAACGTGCAATTTTTTTTTTCTTCAAAGTACGAAGTTATTTCCAGATCAGACTCACTGCTGGAAGAAGCAGAGAATGAACTACAGTTTCGGGAAAATTCTCAGGGTCACAAATTATTCATAAATGAGTAGAGAGCCAGTCAGCATCGTCACAGGTCCATAAATCTACCAACAGCATTCAGTCAGTCAGCTGGTATTCTTCATATGGTGAAATGTTGGCACAGTAAAATACTTCATTATAAAATGGACCCACGGGTTACATTTCTTCAAATTTCTTTGCAAGATTCAATTGACTCCTGTGTTCTGAATTACTTCAACAAATGTGCAGTTGGATGAGTGATTTAAAGTCTGTAGAGAACATCAGTAATATTTACAAGTGATTTTTATGAAACTTGTAGGACATTGCCCTCGTATTCTTACCAATAAGAACCCCTATGACAAAATATCTTCCACTATGTCAAACAGAAAGAGACGATACAGATATTTCGCCCTTTTTAGTGAACTCCTGTACCTTTGGGAGCCACCAAGATGACCCATTTTCTATTCGTTAAGGCTTAACCCAGTTGTGAGATGATTCTGAGCTTTCATTGTACACGCTGGCCTGATTGGCAGATGGATGGGATAATGTCAACAGAGGTTGCTACTCTGACTGCAACAGTGCAGGGTTTGATAAGTAGACACGTCAGATTTCTCTTCACACTTTCCACTTCTACCCGGAGGCTAACGAGCTGCTATGAGTGATATGGCAGCCATTTTCATTGAGTTAATTGGTCTGCATGGGAGCCGCATCCATTTGTAGTGCAGCGGTGGATAGTCTAAACCCAAAAAGAACTACAACCGGACACCGAATTAAGTCAGGAAATCCAATTCTGTGATGGTCCCAGCAGAATCAAGCTTCTGATTGTTTAAGAAAATTCTGGATGTTTTGAACTGTGGCCCCCATTGATCCAGACTGTGGATATATTACATGGAACTACATAGAAATTACAGCACAGAAACAGGCCATTTGGCCTAACTGGTCCCCTCGAGCCTCCTCCCATCCCTCTTCATCTCACCCTATCAACATATCCTTGCATTCCTTTCTCCTTCATGTACTTATCTAGCTTCCCCTTAAATGCATCTATGCCACTCGCCTTAACTACTCCTTGTGGTAGCAAGTCCCATATTCTATCCACTCTCAAGGGAAAAAAGTTTCTCCTGAATTCACAATTGGATTTGTTGGTAACTATCTTATATTTATGGCCCCAAGTTTTGGATTTCCCCACAAGCAGAAACATTTTCTCTGTCTACCCTATCGAATCCCTTCATGATTTTAAAGACGACTATCAGGTCAACCCTCAGTCTTCTCTTTTCTAGAGAAAAGACCCCCAGCCTGTTCAGTCATTTTCTGATAGTTATAACCTCTCAGTCCTGGTATCATGCTTGTAAATCCTTTTTGCACCCTCTCCAATGCCTCCATACCTCTTTCTGTAATATGGACGCCAGAACTGTGCACAGTACTCAAGTGCGGTCTAACTAAGGTTCACTGCAAGTTTAACATAACTTCTCTGCTTTTCAATTCTATTCCTCTAGAAATGTTAATATTGTTTGGTGTTTGGTTTATTTCCCTCCGCTGGGCGTGTGACCCGAGATACCTCGTGTAATTCTCACCAGAGCTGCACTTTTTGCTAGACTACCCTCTAGGGTTGTGACCGCACATTTTCTGTTTTCCACTGGGGAAATCAGACGGGATTTTAAATGTAAATGAGGTTGTCGTTTTGATTTCTCACTGGGTTGCAGATTAGAAATTTCAGTTAGATTCTCAAGTGGGCTTGCAGCTGAGGGTATGAAACAGGATTTCAGATGTAAATGAATCATATTCAATTTCGTAAATGTCAAATTGAACCATGTGGAAGACTTCAGTTGGTTACGTACTTCAGAAAACACGAGTAACGGTGTTTAAAAGGCATATATGTATGGCAGAAACTTTGAACTAGAAGCATACAGGCTGAGTTACTGATGCTGTTGTTCTTTAGCGAAAAGCATATCTATGTGTTGCAGAAATAAAATATTAATAAAATAAGAACCTTTGGTTTCAGAGTAACTTCTGACCTGAAATGGCTGCATCATACCAGATCCCATTGGGAGTTGGCACCATAGAGAGACTTCAGGCCAGAAGTTACTTTGGAATTCCCTTCCTAAAGCCCTCCAGCTCCCTCTACTCCTTTAAACTCCACCTCTGTGACCACCCCTCCTAATATCTCCTCCTTTGTCTCGGTGTCCATTTTTATCTGATTACGCCTCTGCAAAGCACCTTGGGATATTTTTCAATGTTAAAGGCGCTATATAAATACAATTTGTTGTTCCTGATATTAGATGATTGATCTTTAGCGTATGACTCTCTTGTTCCCTATTTCGAAGGAGGCATTTAACCCATTTAAAATAACTCTGTTCTAACAGCAGACAGAGAAATGTTGTATGATCAGGTTACGTTTGCATCCGCTGATATTACTAACAGTAATTTCTACCCTTTTCTAAAAGGTGTGCAACTCTGGTGTCAACTCCGCCTCGACCTTTGTGACCTTAGGTAATCTTGCATCAACAATAACAACTACTTGCATTTCATAGAATCATAGAAAGTTACGGCACAGAAAAAGGCCATTCGGCCCATTGTGTCCGTACTGGCTGAAAAAGAGCTCTCTGTCTTAATCCCACTTTCCAGCACTTGGTCCGTAGCCCTGTAGGTTGCGACACTTCAAGTGCACATCCAAGTACTTTTTAAATGAGTTGAGGGTTTCTGCCTCTCCCACCCTTTCAGGCAGTGAGTTCCAGACCCCCACCATCCTCTGAGTAAAAAAATTTCTCCTCAGCTCCCCTCTCATCCTTCTACCAATTACTTTAAATCTATGCCCCCTCATCACTGACCCCTCTGCTAAGGGAAATAGGTCCTCCCTATCCACTCTATATAGTCCCGTCATAATTTTATATACCTCAAGAAAACAACCTAAGCCTATTCAATCTTTTCTCATAGCTAAAATTCTCAGGCAACACCCTCGTAAATCTCCTCTGTACCGTTTCTAGTGCAATCACATCTTTCCTGTATTGTGGTGACCAGAACTGTGCACAGTACTCAAGCTGTGGCCTAACCAATGTTTTTTACAGTTCAAGCATAACCTCCCTGCTCTTATATTCTATACCTCGGCTAATAAAGGAAAGTATCCCGCATGCCTTTTTAACCACCTTATCTACCTGTCCTGCTACATTCAGTATCCTCCCATTTATTGTGTACTCCCTTACCTTGTTTGCCCTCCTCAAATGCATTACCTCACACTTCTCTGGATTGAATTCCATTTGCTACTTTTCTGCCCACCAGCCCATTGATATCTTCCTGCAGTCTCCAGCTTTCCTCCTCACTGTCAACAACAGAGCCAATTTTTGTATCATCTGCAAACTTCTTGATCAAGCCCCCCACCGTCAAGTCCAAATCATTAATATATACCACAAAAAGCAAGGGAACTTGTACTGAGCCTTGCGGAACCCCACTGGAAACAGCCTTCCAGTCGGAAAAACACTCGTCAATCATTACCCTTTGCTTCCTGCCACTAAGCCAATTTTTGATCCAACTTGCCACTTTCCCTTGGATCCCATGAGCTTTTACTTTTTTGACCAGTCTGCCATGTGGGGCCTTGCTAAAATCCATGTACACTACATCAAATGCATTACCCTCATCGACTCTCCTTGTTACCTCCTCAAAAAATTCAACCAAGTTAGTCGGACACAACCTTCCCTTAACAAATCCATGTTGATTGTCCTTGATTACTCCGTGACTTTCTAAATGATTTATGCTGTCCCTCAGAATTGATTCCAATAATTTTCCAACCACCGAGGTTATACTGACTGGCCTATAATTACTCGGTCTATCTCTTTCTCCCTTTTTAAACAACAGTACAACGTTAGCAATCCTCCAGCACCATGCCTGTAGCCAGGGAGGATTGGAAAATGATGGTCAGAGCCTCCGCTATTTCCTCCCTTGCTTCTCTTAACAGCCTGGGATACATTTCATTCAGTCATGGCGATTTATCTACTTTCAAAGATGCTAAACCCCTTAATACTTCCTCTCACTATGTATATCCCATCCAACATTTCACCCTCCTCCTCCTCTTTAACTACAATATATTTAACATCGTAAAACCTCCTTACGTGCTTCACAGGAGCATAATTAGACAACATTTAACACTGAACCGCATAAGGCAATATTAGGACAGGTGACCAAAAACGTGGTCAAAGTGGTAGGTTTTAAGGAATGCCTTAAAGAAGGAGAGAGGGGTAGAGAGGTTTAGGGAGGGAATTCCAGAGCTTAGGGCCTTGGCAGCTGATGGCACGGCCGCCAATGGTGGGGCAAAGGTAGTGGAGAATGCGCAAGAGGCCAGAATTAGAGGAACGCAGAGATGTCGGAGGGTTGTAGGGCTGGAGGAGGTTACAGAGATAGAGAGGGGTGAAGCCATGGAGGGGACTTGAACACAAGGATGAGAATTTTAAATCTGAGGCATTGCAGGACTGGGAGCCAATGTAGGTCAGCGCACACAGGGGTGATGATGATCAGTTCCTCTTTATGCTAGCTTCAGTATAATTGCAGCGAACACAATGTCTGCTGAAATTTGTTACTAACCGGATTATTCCACATGGTTCGTTTTGACACTTTTCTTTTTATGTCGTCGAGCTTGTGCACTGCCACGCAAGTTAATTTTTTTTTTTTGGTTGAGAAGAGTTGTCTGTCAGCAGATCACAAAATAATTGCAGCCAGCACGATGCCTGGAGAAAACAAAAAAAATGGGGCCAATTTTCCTGTTCAATGTGCCTGGGGGATGCTCAGTCCCAGCCCAGAAGGATACTGGCTCTCCACAACCTTTAAATTCCGCAGCGATTTCCGGAGTTTGCCCTAACGGGAAGGCAGATTTCTTGTGCCTGAAGCAGATATAACGAAAGGGCGGCCATGGCGGTGAGGGAGGGAGGAAGGGGGTCTTTACCATCAGGCAGAGAAGGATAAAAAACTCGTGAGGCCCTGTGCACAGGGTAGGCCTCATGCGTTAATCCGCTGCTGCCGTCAGGAAAGGGGGCAAGAGTGACCCTCCCTCCAAACCGGAAGAGCATCCATTTTGAGGGGTTCCCAGAAGAAGTAGGCCTTAGGCCCTTCATCCATCTCCTCTCCGATTGGAAGAGGAGAGGGGCAGGCAATAAAGGCCAATGGACCCATGAAGGTAAGACTGTTTTCTTTAAGGGATGGGGGTGGGGAAGGCAGGGATTGTCACTGGGGGAGCATCTGTCTACTGTCTTTGGACAGCAGCCTGAAAGCCTTTACATCTGAAGCCATTACTGCTCCTGCAAGTCTCTCAGGCCTGCACTTCCACAACCTTTTCCCTGGTACATCGGGCCTAAGCTAATGACCTGAACCTTCAAATGCAGGCACCTTTAGTTCAGGTCAGGTGGGGTGCATTTCAGGTGCATTCTGTCTGACTAGCCTCAGGCAGGGGGAGAGATAATCAACCCCAATATTTATATATTTTCCTATTTCCGTATTGGCAACCTCCTGTCATCTCAGGAAGTTCCAGCCTTGTCCAATTATCACTGTCCCTTTGCTACTCACTTTTTAATTTTTTTTTAAAAGAAATCAGCATTAATAAACTGCTTGAAAGATCCTGCCGCATTCTAACATTATTAATGATGGCAGACTATTGTGAATGGGACAGCAATATTTTTTTTTAAAAAAAAGGCAAGAACGAGCAGAGAGGAGAAGCCACCCCCACGATGGGAGGTGACGTGATGAGCCCGGCTGAACGCTTATGAATGACAGGCGTTCACACGCGCACGGTTTACCCCTGGGGGTAAGGACCGAATTTAGAAGGTGGGCCCTGACTGCACAACCAATCTGGAAGCGGCAAATTCAGCGCCTTGCAAGCAAACAAGACTCTTGAGAAAAAGGTGACCTCCTTTTCGCCACTATAAATGATTTAGTAGGTGCACTCAAATGAGTACTGATATGTCAGCAGTCTAATTGTTACCACGGTAACACAATCGCTGCTCATAACAAAAGCTCCTCATTTTCGTCTTATTTTTACGTTGTTTTAGACGTATCTTTAGGAAGACAAAAATTAGTGTCAGTACCTGTGATGGCCCTAAATTAGAAACCACTCTGAAATATTTACAGTAATTAAATAAGAGAATGGTAATGAATGAGCAAGGCCAGTGAGTTAAGGGTTCCAGGTAAAAATGGAGAGGATCGAGGAGCGCAATCTCGAACACACCAGTATAAATCGTAGAATCATAGACTGATACAGTGCAGGAGGAGGCCATTCGGCCCATTGTGCCTGTGCCGGCTCTTTGAAAGAGCTATCCATTTATTCCCTTTCCCCATAGCCCTGCAAATTCTTTCACTTCAAGTATTTATCCAATTCCCTTTTGAAAGTTATTATTGAATCTGCTTCTTCCACCGCCCTTTCAGGCAGCGCATTCCAGATCTCGGAATCCCACGTAATAAAAACTGAATTTGACTTATTCAGCCACCGGAAGGCAAAGGCCTTAATTATAAAAGGGCGGACTCATGGAATCCAATCGCCGAAACACCAGGAACAACTGGATTTGATTTATCAGGACTGATTTTCCCTGTGCTTTACACTCAGGAACGCTTATTCCCTGGGGAGACAAAGTACAGGAAAATGGACAGAGACCTGAGACTCTAGGCCGACAGCAGGCGCAGACTGAGGGCAGCTGCGTTAATGAAGCAGTTGGGGGTCTTCCTGCATCTTCCTCTTCCTTCACCAGCGCGGCCGCCGTTTCGAGGAGCGCTGAGAAGAAGTGAGCCATTAATCCCTGGGCCAGTTCCCCTCCAGTTTGGGTATCGGGGAGAGTAGGGGTCGCCAACCCTCCTGGATTGTCCTGGAGTCTCCAGGAATTGAAGATTAATCTCCAGGTCACAGCTGCGAGCAGACAAGGAGAAAAATTATAGGGGCATTAAAAAAACATAGTTTTTTTCATTTTCTTTGAACACTTCACTTTATTAGTTATAAAAAATATCAGAGATGGGGATTAAAAAAAGGCCGTTTGGCTTGATAGCCAAGAATTATACAATTGGGTAATGAAGAGTCTTTTCACTTTCCGACTGGCTGTGGGCAGGTGGGGTGCCACGAGGATGGACGTGTTGGGTAACCAATATCGCGAGGGTGGGGACAGGAGGTCATGTGCTGAAACCTCCAGGAATACATTCCACCAGAGTTGGCAACCCTAAGAGACAACGGGCAGCGCACCCCTGGAGTCCCCAAAAAATGGTAGCTAGATTTTTGGTTGTGACCAGCAGGACTCTCATCGGAGGTCAAAGCCTCTGGCTGCATTTTTTTCTGGACAACAGCCAGAAGCCCCCAACATCGCCCTCGTTTCTACAGCCACAGGCCTTGGAAGTCTGCTGCATTGGCTGACTATCGTCCCCCACTTTCAGGTGCTAGGCAATGCCTCAGTGCAGGGCAGAGCCTGGGCCATTTATAGGACCTGAGTCAGGAAATATAGCTGGGTTTGGGCCATTGTAAGTGGCGTGGGCCTTCAGGTGGGCTCATTCTGCCTTGTGCTCGGGTACAGGGCTCACAGGAAAATCGGCCCTTCTCATTCCTTTTTTATAAACCAACGAGCAGGGGAGTTCTCCCCGGTGTCCTGGCCAATATTTATCTCTCAACCAACATCGCTTTAAAAAAAAAACCCAGATGATCTGGTCATTATCTCATTGCTGTTTGTGGGACCGTCCTGTCTGTAAATTGGCTGCACCATTTCCTACGTTACAGCAGTGACTGCACTTCAAAAGTACATCATTGGCTGTAAAGCACTTTGGATGTCCTGAGGCCGTGAAAGGTGCTATATAAATGCAAGTTCTTTCTATCTTTTCAATGAGCCTTGTAATAAATGAGGGGAATCACAGACTGCAAAGCCCAAAACACCAATAAAAATGGAACTTAACCTAGTCACTGTAAATCAGTAGCTCAGCTAATGAAACAAAGAATGACTTTATTAAGATAATCACCCCAATGTATTGCTGAAATGTCAGAGACAGGCTGCGAATGAGTGCCTCTGTAACTATAGAGTCAGGAACTTAGTCATGAACCATCCATGCTCATTCCAATCTCTTCCATGTCATTTTTTAGGTGTAAACAATATTTTTTCTTCACAAGACTAATTTTGACGCTTCCTTTTCCCCAGGCTTTATATTTCTTTCATGCCGCTCAAAACTTGTTGACAATTTCTAGTGACATACCTTACAGATTGTTACCTTGCCATTCTCGGTGCGCTTTTTAAAACCAAGTAAGCATACGATGAAGAAAGGGAGATGGACAGGAGCTATTAGATATGCTGCTACTGTTAACGGAAAGTAAAAAACACAGAACAGCTGAAAGTTATAGGGGATTAACCCATTTTTTTAGGCACTACGCAGCCTCCTAAGGCCTCAAAATGGCGGGCAGGACGCGCACGCACACTTCCGACCGGAAATGCGCCCCCCGCTATTTTGAGAACGGACAAACAAGAGGCCTCCTTTATCCATGCCTGAAGCAGGCGTAGGCTATTTGCACATGCACCTGATTTTCTCCCCCACCCCCTGAACTCCGATCATGACCTCCACAGTCCACCCGATAACCCCCGACCTCTGCGGTCCAACCCGTCCATTTAACTATGCGGCCTCATAAAATCGTTATGATGAGGTCTGAGGCCCAAAATCCGGGGCTCCTTGGACCTACCATTTGTGCATGGGGTGTTAACTCTGGGGGGGGGGGGGGGGAGGTGGCCTAAAAATGGGTGCTCCCGAATTTAGCCCCCTTATTGTTTTAGCCGGGCACTGTGCAATCCATGCCCTCTCTGATGCCTCAGTTGCTAAACGCATCATCCATTGCGGTCCTGAGCAATGCCAGGTTTCATCTTGTTTCTGGCCTGCATTGGCTAATCTCCATCGACCGCAACTGTAGATACAACAATTGGTCTCTGTGACCTCTGAGGTACAGTCCCTGCTGCTGTCCACTGACTGCTGCCCGTCAGCGCACAGTGCTGCCCAGAGAACCATAGAAGTTCACAGCCATAAGTGTTAAACTGAGGTCCCATCTGCCTGTTCAAAATGGATGCAAAAAGATCCCCTGGCATTATTTGCAGAAGAGCAGAGATAACCATCCCAGTGTTCTGACCGACACCACCACAACAGATTATCTGGTCATTGGTCTCATTTTGTGGGAGCTTGCTGTGCACAAATTGGGTGCCACATTTGTGCATAAAGCAATCGTGTCGGCACTTCGAAAGCAATTCATGTTCTGAGAAGCTGTTGGGGATGTATAAGTGCTAGTTTGAGGCTCCAGGGCTATATAAATGCGAGTTCGGGGCTCCTGGGCTATACAAGTGCATTCTTTCTTTCATTGAAAAATAGGGTAGATTTTGAAAATGAGCACTCCCCACACAGAATGCATGTTGGAAATTTGGGAATGGCAGTTGGTGCTTCTCGTATAATTTTCTATCCATTTAAAGTAAAACAGTGCGGGATGCACTGATTCCGGCGCATGAAGTCCCCAATATACAGTCCCTAATGTGCAAAGCTCTGCGCCCGGAAAATCTATTCTAAAACCCCCACAAAAGGACGGTGCATCGAGGAGGTGAAATGGAGGAGAATGGGACAAAAATTTGTCCGATTGGTGACGACGCCAAAATAATTTCCCAATGTTTCAAAAATGACCTGGAGTTCCTTAAACATTTTAACAGGGAAGATTTAAAATTAGGAACATAGGAACAGGAGTAGGCCATTCAGTCCCTCGTGCCTGCTCCGCCATTTGATAAGATCATGGCTGATCTGTGATCTAGCTCCATATACCTGCCTTTGGCCCATATCCCTTAATTCCTTTGGTTGCCAAAAAGCTATCTATCTCAGATTTAAATTTAGCAATTGAGCTAGTATCAATTGCCATTTGCGGAAGAGAATTCCAAACTTCTACCACCCTTTGTGTGTACAAATGTTTTCTAATCTCGCTTCTGAAAGGTCTGGCCCTAATTTTTAGACTGTGCCCCTTCTCCTAGAATCCCCAACCAGCAGAAATAGTTTCTCTCTATCCACCCTATCCGTTCCCCTTAATATCTTATAAACTTCATTCAGATCACCCCTTAACCTTAGAAACTCCAGAGAATACAACCCCAATTTGTGTAATCTCTCCTCGAAACTTAACCCTTGAAGTCCGGGTATCATTCTAGTAAACCTACGCTGCACTCCCTCCAAGGCCAATATGTCCTTCCGAAGGTGCGGTGCCCAGAACTGCTCACAGTACTCCAGGTGCGGTCTAACCAGGGTTTTGTATAGCTGCAGCATAACTTCTGCCCCCTTGTACTCTAGTCCTCTAGATATAAAGGCCAGCATTCCATTTGCCTTCTTGATTATTTTCTGCACCTGTTCATGACACTTTAATGATTTATGTACCTGAACTCCGAAGTCCCTTTGGACATCCACTGTTTTTAACTTTTTACCATTTAGAAAGTACCCTGTTCTATCCTTTTTTGATCCAATTTTGCCCATTGACCTAATCTATCAATATTGCTTATGCACACTGTTGAGAGAACTGAAAATTAATACCAATAATGTATAAGTTCACCACACCAACTGATGAATCAGATTGGATTGGAAGTAAGAGGGTGAAGATAATGGAAGGAGCCAATGTACATGGAAAGAGTGACAACATTTTTTGGAATATTGAGCTGCAAGTCCCTGAGAAAAACAACTAAAAGCAAAAATACTGACCCAGGAGGGGAAGAAATTTGTATTTGATTTGGATAAATATTTTTTTAATACATTGAACCCCTGACTATACACTTCACAGAATAACAAGAAAGTAATACAAATTGTTTCAAGAATGCTTTCATCCGAGAACAATGACATCTAGAGATTACAGTCTCAGGCTTGTGCAACACTGGAGCTCTGACAGTACATATGTTTTGATATTTCATGAGGCCCAACTGCTCTGACAGGTGTTAAATATGGATCTTGTTTATTGCCCACTCTTGTGAGAACTGATCCTTCATTCTTCACAGATTGGACGAAATCTTAGAGAAACATCACCGTTTTTCACAAGATTAAAATAACTAACATTAATCAGGCCGTGGCAAGTTCTGTGAAAGGTGCAGTCATTTGTTGCTCTTTGTTGTGGTTTCATGATTCTAACAAAGCGCCAAATGAACAGATCACTGTGATAGACCACTTCTAATTTCACTGGGGTAGATCTTGACTTTCTGCGATAGTGTAAAACAGGTGATAGTGAGTCGGCAGCCTGTATTACATCTCTCCCCATTAAAGTCAACGGAAATGAAAACCGGGAGAGATGTAAAATAGGCTGCCGACTCGCTATCACCTGTTTTACACCGTCACACAAAGTTAAGATCTACCCCAATGAGCTGGAGTTGTGATAAATTAGTGTTCTCAAAACAAAATTTTCTTTCTTCAAAGTACCTATGTTTGCACAACACCTAATTTACCGATTTTAAGGTTTTTCCAAAGAGATTGCAGCTAAGTGGGGGGTAATTTTGACTTTGGGCGCTATCAGACCTGTTATACATCTCTTCCAATTTCATGAGGCTATTTATATATTGCTGTTGGAAGATTGTAGGTAGGGTATGAACACTGCTGTGGTGGTCTTTCATTTCATGGAATCACAGTAGGGATATCTGTATGCAGAGAAGTGGTGAGAGCTTCAGCAGATTACTACTAAGCTACACATCATGGTCAGCAATATGGTGGAAAGAGCACAGAGTGGAATACCGCACAGAGTGTTAGATTGAAGGAAAATTGGATAGGCAGATAATATCACTGTGCAAATTCATGGGGAACCAGTAAATTTGCTGCTTCTTTTATGGGTTCAGCTCATCAAACTGAGCTACGGGAGTTAAAGGGTTAAATTATGAGGACACATTGCATAAACTTGGCTTGTATTTCCTTGAGTTCAGAAGATTGAGGAGTGATCTTTATGAGGTGATCTATCGCAGCCTTGAATACACTCAATGACTGAGCATCCACAACCCTCTGGGATAGAGAATTCCAAAGATTCACAACCCTCTGAGTGAAGAAATTCCTCCTCATCTCAGTCCTAAATGGCCGACCCCCTTATCCTGAGACTATGCTCCTAATTCTAGACTCTCCAGCCATGGGGAAACAACCTCTCAGCATCTACCCTGTCAAGCCCCCTCAGAATCTTATATGTTTCAATGAGGTCACCTCTCATTCTCCTAAACTTCAGAGAGTATAGGCCCATTCTACTTAATTTTCATGGATTGATACAGCTTCTCGACTGCGACAAATAGAAAAAAAATTGAAAAAAATAAGCCTTAATCAATTGTCAAATGTTTGCATTTGCTGCAATTTCTGTAGCAAATTTCCTTCACTGCAGCTGTTTGCAGCCCAAAGGAACTTGGTGTCATCAGTGTGACACTGGGCTGAGACAAGGCTGGAGCATAAAGTCAGAGTTCGTAAACTAGCTTCTGGCCACAATCAGCAAAGACAGAAAGAACTGACAGCCTATATCCTTCTGAATTGAGCCAGCATGATGTACAGGGGGAAATTATTTATTTCATTCTTCAGCCTTGATTCAGTGCAGATTCAGAAGGTCACGGGTTCAAGCCTCACTTCACGACTTGAGCACAAAGCCCAGTCTGATGCTACTGACGGAGTGCTGCACTGTCAGAGTGCCATCTTTTGGATGAGACGTTAAACCGAGGCCCGGTCTGCCCTTTCAAGTGGAAATAAAAGATCCCCTGGCAATATGCAAAGGGGAATTTTCCTGATGTCCTGACCAATATTTGGAGCTTGGCTGCTGTTTTTCCCTACATTAAAAAGAAAAAGAAAGAACTTGCATTTATATAGTACTTTTCACGACTTCAGGATGTCCTAAAGTGCTTTACAGCCAATGAAGTGCTTTTGAAGTGTAGTCACTGTTATAATGTAGGAAACGCACAGCAAGCTCCCACAAACAGCCACGTGATAATGACCAGATAATCTGTTTTTTTAGTGATGATGGTTGAGGGATATATATTGGCCAGGACACCGGAGAGAACTCCCCCCCCCCTGCTCTTCTTCGAATAGGGGATCTTTTAAGTCCACCTGAAAGGGCCTTGGTTTTAACACCTCATCTGAAAGACAACAGTGACTACACTTCAAAAGTACTTCAGTGGCTGTGAAGTGCTTTGGGACGTTCTGAGGACATGAAAGGTGTTATATAAATTCCACATCATTATATAAATCTCCACATCATTATATAAATTCAAGTTCGTCCTTCATTCTGTTCTTACAGAGAAAAGATGGTAGAGTTTCAACTCCACAAAATGTCTGTGTTGGTACTGAGCACGCACAGAAGGCAATAAATGGTATATCCAAAAATTTACCAGCTTACACGACAAAGAATTGAAGTGATTTGCTTTGATATTTTATGTTTTGACACAAGCTTAACGAATGGATTCCCGTTCCCTGCTGTTTGCCTCTGCAACATACCCCTGTGAAAAGGTAAGTAATTAAGAGAGAGCTGGCTTTTTGCAGCAGTGATTTGTATCATCAGACTGCATGCAGTTGGATGTATCAGCTTTCTAAAAATAGATTTTTCATCTCAATTTTATCAGAACATTGTCTGCTTCACGCCCCATTGCGACCACAAGCATCAAACGCTGCATGTTGCACAGCAAGTTCATCTCCCTCACCCTCAGCCACCATACAGAAACTGGCACGTGTTTATCTCATTTCATTTTAGCTGCGTAGAGTGACACCACAAGTCCCGGCCAGAATGGAGATGATTGGGTAACTCCCCCCGTCAATCACGCCTGAGGACTGCACTGCTGTAAATGACTGGGATTGATTTTAGGCGCATAATTTGTATTATGTAACTATCCTCCACTCACTGCATTTGGCTGGGGAAATAATCAATTTGTATTATCATAGTGGTATCACAGTGTCATAGAATGATACAGCACAGAAGGAGCCCATTTGGCCCAACGAGCCTGTGCCGGCTCTTTGGTAGAGCTATCCAATTGGTCTCACTCCCTTGGTCTTTCCCCGTAGCCCTGTAAATTTTTTCCAGTCAAGTATTTATCCAATTCCCTTTTGAAAGTTACTATTGAATCTGCTTCCACCGCCTTTTCAGGCAGCGCATTCCAGATCATTACAACTCAGTGCATTAAAAAAAAGGTTTCCTCATGTCACCTCTGGTTTTTTTGCCAATCACCTTAAATCTGTGTCCTCTGGTTACCGACCCTTCTACCACTGGAAACAGTTTCTCCTTATTTACTCTATGAAAGCCATTCATGATTTTGAAAACCTCTATCAAATCTCCTCTTAACCTTTTCTGTTCTAAGGAGAACAACCCCAGCTTCTCCAGTCTCTCCACGTAACTGAAGTCCCTTCTCCCTGGTACCATTCTAGAAATGTCTCCTGCACCCTCTCTCAAGCCGTCACATCCTTCCTAAAGTGTGGGGCCCAGAATCGAGCCCAGTTGAGGCATAACTAGTGTTTTATAAAGGTTTAGCCTAACTTCCCTGCTTTTGTATTCTGTGCCTCTCTTAATAAAGTCAAGGATCCCATATTCTTTTTTAACAGATTTCTCAACCTGTCCTGCCACCTTCAAAGATTTGTGTATCTGCACCCCCAGGTCTCTCTATTCCTGTCCCCCCTTTAGAATTGTACCATTTAGTTTATATTGCCTCTCCTCATTCTTCCTACCAAAATGTATCACTTCACACTTCTCTTCAATAAATTTCACTGCCATGTGTCTGCCACTTTCACCAGTCTATGTCCTTCTGAAGTCTGTTACTATCCTTTACATTGTTTATCACATTTCCGAGTTCCGTGTCATCTGCAAACTTTGAAATTATACCCTCTGTACCCAAATCCAGGTCATAAATATGGGCATGATTTTGACCCTGAGCCGGGAAGGGGGTGGGAGTGTCAAATTGTGGACGGGAAACCCGGAAGTACAGGTTTCCGGGACGTCCTTACAATTTTGACAAATGGACGTCTTTTTTTTGACGGTTTGCTGTCTGACTGAACAGGGATTGACGGGGAGAGGACGTGTTCAGGTAAGTCTTCATGTAAGTCTTTGATTGTATGGATGGGGGGCGGGGCATGGGGGACATGGATGGGCACGGGGGCACCAGTTGGCACGGGGTCACAGGGGGGGGGGTCAATAATGGGGGCAATCAGGGGTCATCGCGGGGGTCCACGATCATTGTGGGGGGGGATCAGGGGTGATCATGGGGGTCCGCGATCGTTGGTGGGCAGATATCGGTGGTCCGCAATCGTTGGGGGGTCACTGCATGTCGGCTTGTTGGGCCTGGGGGAAGCACTCCTGCTTCTCCGGGGCCCAGAAGCTGTGCCAGAAAGGCACTTACCTGTTAGTTTCGGGCCTTCTCGCCTCTTTTCACATGGAATGAAGAAGAAGGCCCAGGAATCCCGGCCCCCTGAGGTTGTTGCGATTTTGAATGCCCCCCTGCCTCCAACAAAACCTGTTTTTCAATGTTAAAATCGTGCCCAATATATCAAAAAGTGCATTGGTCCTAATACCTGGCGATCACCACTGTATGCTTCTCTCTAGTCTGAAAAACACCGTTCACCACTACTCTCTGCTTTCTGTTCCTTTAGCCAATTTTGTATCCACGCTGCCAATGTCCCTTTAATCCCATGGGCTTTAATTGTGATAACAAGTCTATTATGTGGTACTTTATCAAATGCCTTTTGAAAGTCCATACTTCAACCGCACTGCCCTCATCAACCCTTTCCGTTACTTCACTGAAGAACTCAATCAAGTTAGTCAAACACAATTTTCTTTTAACAAATCTGTGCTGACTTTCATTTATTAGCCCATACTTTTCCAAGTGCCAATTTCATTTTGTCCCAGGTTATTGTCTCTAAAAGTTTCCCCACCACCGATGTTAGGCTGACTGGCCTGTAATTGCTGGGTTTAACCCTCTCCCCCTTTTTGAACAGGAGTGTAACGTTTTCAATCCTCCTTCGCGATGTTCTGTGGCTGTCGTTTCTTACCTGCTCTTCGGGCCTCTCACGACGCTAGTTATGTAACTATCGTCCACTCACTGCATTTTGCTGGAGAAATAATCCTGCTTTTACCAGGAGACCTTGCTGTAGTTTCGGTCATAAGTTCTGTTTGCTGTAGTTTGCAGAGGTTCTTTTTAAATAGACTCTGTTTGCAGAGTAAATAGGTGTTTTGCTGCAGTGCACTGTTTAAATAGACTCTGCAGAGTAAATAGGCGTTTTGCTGCAGTGCGCTGTTTAAATAGACTCTGTTTGCAGAGTAAATAGGCGTTTTGCTGTAGTGCGCTGTTTAACTAGACTCTGTTTGCAGAGTAAGTAGGTGTATTGCTGTAGTGCGCTGTTTAAATAGGCTCTGTTTGCAGAGTAAATGAACTTTGTTTGCTGTAAAATAGACTGTTTGCAGTAAGTCCCACCTCACCTCCAACTCATTGGCTGACACAGTGGTGTCAGTGCTCACTGTGTTTCTCTTTAACACATTGCATTCATTCGCATCACACAATGATTACTGCTGCGTTCCAGCGTGATTGTGATTATAAAACTTTCACTACTGTGTAATTACATTAGTCATGCTTTCAGATTTCTGTCTATTGGAAAAACTGCTATCTTGTTATTTTTCTCATGTCACCTGATTATGCACCAAGGGTAATAATAGCATGTCTTAAAATTCATTCATTTTCTGGACAGTCAATTCAGAAAGAAGGAACCTCCATTTATATGATGCCTTATTAAAGTTTAAAGTTTAACATTCACCCTGGTCCATCATCTCCTTTGATGGCATTTCAGTTTCGCATTGAAATCACAGGCACGTGATTTCAACCCTGATGTTCTTCATCTGACCTTTTCAAAGCAGCTGCCTTTAACACCCAGCCTTTTGACTCTCTATCTAGTTAAATGCTATAATTAACGCCTCAACATGTACGCAACCCGATGGAAATGGAAGCCATTCTTAAAAGCAATATGACAGTCAGCAAATATTCCATTTTCAAGAAAACTGAAATTGGATTCTGACGGCTACTGTTGTATCAATGCACCTGCAACAAGTCATTGAAAACCCCAGACAAATTCATGCTTACATCTTCGAAACAATGTTCATTTTAATCACAAAGTCCGTACATCCCTATTCATTCTCAGTATTTATTTCTGCCGTGGCGTTAATCCCTTGAACTGCGGCCTCAATGTCCCCTCATGCATTGGAATAACTGCCAGCTTTCTTTTCCACCTGAACTGAGATCGATTGATTGGATTAAAAGTCCTCATTCCACCTGAGAAAATCAGCGTGGCTCCATCCTGTCGATCACAGTTGGCCCTAATCCCTGTGTGAAGTTCAGTCTGTGTTTCTGAAACTACAGTTTCCGGCATATTGCTGCTGTGACCAAATGGCTTTTATTCATTTCATTATTTTTTTTTAAAAAATTAGTTCTCGGGATGTGGGCATCGCTGGCAAGGCCGGCATTTTTTGCACAGGTGGTGGTGGTGGGCCTTAAACATAGGATCATAGGAACAGGAGCAGGCCATTCAGCCCCTTGAGCCTGTTCCGCCATTCAATTAGATCATGGCTGATCTGTATCTTAACTCCATCTACCCGCCCTGGTAACCTTGCTGAACAAAAATCTATCAATCTCAGTTTTGAAATTTTCAATTGACCCCCAGCCTCAACTTTTGGGGGAAGAGAGTTCCATATTTCCACTAC
Source organism: Heptranchias perlo (assembly GCF_035084215.1). NCBI lineage: Eukaryota > Metazoa > Chordata > Chondrichthyes > Hexanchiformes > Hexanchidae > Heptranchias > Heptranchias perlo. The sequence goes on along the minus strand of NC_090339.1, from coordinate 59,746,154 downwards.
CCTTTGTGTGAAGAAGTGCTTCCTGACATCACCCCTGAATGGCTTAGCTCTAATTTTAAGGTTATGCCCCCTTGTTCTGGACTTACCCACCAGAGGAAATAGTTTCTCTCTACCTACCCTTTCAAATCCTTTAATCATCTTAATAACTTCAATTAGATCACTCCTTAATCTTTTATATGCAAGGGAATATAAGCCTAGTCTATGCATCCTGTCCTCTTAATTTAACCCGTTTAGACCCGGTATCTTTCTGGTGAATCTGAGCTTCACCCCGTCCAAGGCCATTATATCCTTCCTGAGGTGCAGTGCCCAGAACAGAATGCAGTACTCCAGATGGGGTTTAACCAGAGCTCTGTACAGCTGTCACATAACTTCCACCCCTTTGTATTCCAGCCCTCTTGAGATATAGACCACCATTCCATTCGCCTTTTAAATTATTTTTTGTACCTGTCCACTAGCTTTTAGTGATTTCTTTACTTGGACCCCTAAATCTCTGCTGATTCACAGTTCCTACCTTCTCGCCATTTAGAAAATACCCTGAGCTATCTTTCTTAGGTCCAACGTTCCCACATTGAACTCTATCTGCCACAGTTTTGCCCACCCATTTAATCTATCAATGTTAATTTGCAACTTTCTGCTCCCAGCTACACTATTTACTGTACCACCTAACTTAGTGTCATCAGCAAATTTAGAAATAGACTCTCTATTCCTGCGTCCAAGTTGTTTATAAATATAGTGGAAAGCAGTGGCCCCAGTACAGATCCCTGGGAGACACCACTAGTCACATCCAGCCAAATTGAGTACATCCCCATTATCCCTATTCTCTCTCTCCTACCTCCTAACCAATTCCCTGTCCAAGCCAATAGGTTGCCTCCAATTCCAGGTGCTTTCATTTTGAACCTTCTTCTTGAACTACTGGTAGCAGTTTGATACAGCTTGCTAGGCTACAGGAGTGATTACATCAACACCATTTTAGCCATATGAGTAAGGAAATATAGTTTTAAAAGGTATTTAGGGGAACCAGGCTCGAAAGGATTATATAGTCAAGGCTTTAGCTAGAACTGCTGTGTCACCAAATAGACTGCTATTGAATTAACTTACTGAAGCTGCAGGATGACTAACAGCCATGAGCATCCTGTCATTGCAAACTAGGGCAGGGGGAGAACACAATGGTATCTCCATTCCTTCAGATATACTGGAATGCTGAAGCTAGCTAGAACACCTGTTACCTTCAAGGACTATAAGGTGATTCATCAACTGCAGGAACTGAGAAACATGTGCGAAGAATAAGGAAAGATAAGGGGCTCACAAAGTATTGTCCCATCTGGATAAATACCTGTTGTTTTGGGAACTACTTCATAGGATGTATTTTGCTGCAGTTCCGTTCTTTTGGGGTTTAACTAGGGGAATCTGAGACTTTGTTAGTGTAGAAGTGAGAGGAGTAAGAAGCAGACACACCTACCCAGAACGGAACGGGTAACACAATTCGTGTTCTTTACTGTTAACTACGGCTTAGACACTTGCATGTGTTGATCCTTGTGTGAAGTTAATAAAGTATCACCAAATCCAGTTGGAGTCAAGTTGAATCATTCCATCACATGTGCTAACATTAGCAAAAAACGCTTTACACACAATACAGCAAATGTACTTTATGTGTATATTTAATGAACAAACAAAATTAAAGTACGCACACATACACCGTGCGAATATAAGTATTGAGATCACAAGCCCAACAACGGTGTCTATTACTCATTTTTTATTTACTGATCAAAAAAATGCAATTAGTCACATCTGGATTCCCAATTAGCCACATGTGGCTAGTGGCTAATGGGGTATTGGCCGACACTGTTTTAGGGAGTATGTACGTCTTCAGATATTCAGCTTCTGTCGCTCACTATGTGAAGAATCTTTCATATTCGTGATCTTCCTGGTGTGGCTCTCTTTGAATCTGTATGATATCCTTTATCATTTTACGGTGCTCTGCCTGTCCGAACTGTGGTGTCAATTCCTCTCATAACTCTTTCCTTCAACTTTTCTAAATATCCTGCTACAAATCCATGCTCTAACTCACTCAGAAGTATTAGCAGTTAAGCTCCGTGTCACTAGAATGATGTTATCATACAAAAACTTAACGCACTTGTACCAGATTTCTTTCTCCACTATTTAAAAAGAAAAGAAAGATAGAACTTGCATTGATGTAGCACCTTTCATGACCTCAGGGTGTCCCAAAGCACTTTGCAGCCAATAAAGTATTTTTGAAGTGTGGTAATGTAGGAAACGCGGCAGCCAGTTTGCGCACAGCGAGGTCTCACAAACAGCAAAGAGATAATGACCAGATCATCTGTTTTTGATGTTGGTTGAGGAATAAATATTGGCCAGGACACTGGGGAGAATTTTCCTGCTCTTCGTTAAAATAGAGCCATGGAATCTTTTACACCCACCTGAGAGAGCAGACAAGGCCTCAGTTTAACATCTCATCCGAAAGACAGCACCTCCAACAGTGCGGCACTCCCTCAGTACTGCACTGGAGTGTCAGTCTAGACGTCAGCAGAGGTCATTGACCTGTTCAAGTAAACAAGTCAACACCTCGGTTAAAACAGCAGAGAAGAAAATTCCATTGTATTAAGTGTTCAGACAGTAATACCCTTATATTATCAGGCCATAAATTACAGTTGCTGGTATTTAGTAAATGCACGCTTAATACATGCAAATGACATAGGAACATAGGAACAGGAGTAGGCCATTCAGCCCCTCGTGCCTGCTCCGCCATTTGATAAGATCATGGCTGATCTGTGATCTAACTCCATATACCTGCCTTTGGCCCATATCCCTTAATACCTTTGGTTGCCAAAAAGCTATCTATCTCAGATTTAAATTTAGCAATTGAGCTAGTATCAATTGCCGTTTGCGGAAAAGAGTTCCAAATTTCTACAATCCTTTGTGTGTAGAAATGTTTTCTAATCTCGCACCTGAAATGTCTGGCTCTAATTTTTAGACTGTGCCCCCTACTCCTAAAATCCCCAACCAGCAGAAATAGTTTCTCTCTATCCACCCTATCTGTTCCCCTTAATATCTTATAAACTTCGATCGGATCACCCCTTAACCTTCGAAACTCTAGAGAATACAACCCCAATTTGTGTAATCTCTCCTCGTAACTTAACCCTTAAAGTCCGGGTATCATTCTAGTAAACCTACACTGCACTCCCTCCAAGGCCAATATGTCCTTCCAAAGGTGCGGTGCCCAGAACTGCTCACAGTACTCCAGGTGCGGTCTAACCAGGGTTTTGTATAGCTGCAGCATAACTTCTGCCCCCTTGTACTCTCGTCCTCTAGATATAAAGGCCAGCATTCCAATTGCCTTCTTGATTATTTTCTGCACCTGTTCATGATACTTCAATAATCTATGTACCTGAACCCCTAAGTCCCTTTGGACATCCACTGTTTTTAACTTTTTACCATTTAGAAAGTACCCTGTTCTATCCTTTTTTGATCCAAAGTGGATGACCTCACATTTGTCTACATTGAATTCCATTTGCCACAATTTTGCCCATTCACCTAATCTATCAATATCGCTTTGTAATTTTATGTTTTCATCTACACTGCTTACAATGCCACCAATCTTTGTGTCATCGGCAAACTTAGATATGAGACTTTCTATGCCTTCATCTAAGTCGTTAATAAATATTGTGAATAATTGAGGCCCCAAGACAGATCCCTGCGGGACTCCACTAGTCACATCCTGCCAATGTGAGTACCTACCCATTATCCCTACTCTCTGTCGCCTTTCGCTCAGCCAACTTCCGAACCAAGTCCGTACTTTTCCCTCGATTCCATGGGCTTCTATCTTAGCTATCAGTCTCTTATGTGGGACCTTATCAAATGCCTTCTGGAAGTCCATATAAATAACATCCATTGACATTCCCCTGACCACTACTTTAGTCACCTCTTCAAAAAATTCAATCAGGTTTGTCAGGCACGACCTACCTTTCACAAATCCATGCTGGCTCTCTCTGATTAACTGAAAATTCTCGAGGTGTTCAGTCACCCTATCCTTAATTATAGAATCCAGCATTTTCCCCACAACAGATGTCAGGCAAACTTGTCTATAATTCCCCGGTTTCCCTCTCTCTCCTTTCTTAAAAAGCGGAGTGACATGTGCAATTTTCCAATCCAGAGGGACAGTTCCTGAATCTAGAGAACTTTGAAAGATTATAGTTAGGGCATCCGCAATGTGCTCACCTACTTCCTTTAAAACCCTGGGATGGAAACCATCTGGTCCTGGGGATTTGTCACTCTTTAGTGCTATTATTTTCTTCATTACTGTTGCTTTACTTATGTTAATTTTATCGAGTCCCTGTCCCCGATTCAATATCAGTTTTCTTGGGATTTCCGGCATGCTATCCTCTTTTTCAACTGTAAATACTGACGCAAGGTAATTATTCAACATGTCCGCCATTTCCCCATTGTCAATGACAATATCCCCACTTTCAGTTTTTAAGGGGCCAACACTGATCCTGACCACCCTCTTTTTCCTAATATAACTATAAAAGTTCTTTGTTTTGGTTTGATATCACCTTGCGAGTTTCTTTTCGTACTCTCTTTTTGTTGCTCTTACTATCTGTTTTGTGACCCTTTGTTGATCTTTCTATCTTTCCCATTCGCCAGGATCTGTGCCATTTTTTGCCTTTTTGTATGTCCTTTCCTTATGTCTTACACTGTCCCTTACCTCTTTAGTTGTCCATGGCTGTTTTTTTTGGCAAGTAGAGTTCTTGCTCCTCAGGGGTATAAACCAATTCTGTATCACGTTAAATGTTTCTTTAAACATTTCCCACTGATCATCAGTCGTTTTACCCATTAACAGATTTACCCAGTTTACTGTGGACAGTCTCTGCCTCATCCCATTGAAGTTGGCCTTGCCCAAGTCTAGAATCTTAACAGCTGACTCACTTTTTTCCCTTTCAAACACTGCATTGAACTCGATCATGTTATGAACTCTATTGGATATATGTTCACGCACAGTTAAGCTGTTAACTAAATCTGGTTCATTACTCATTACTAAATCTAGTATGGCTTGCCCCCTTGTTGCCTCTAGGACATACTGCTGTAGAAAACTATCCTGGACACACTCAAGAAATTCGCTACCTTTCTGACAGTTGCTAGTCTGCTTTTCCCAATCTATGTGAAGGTTAAAGTCCCCCATTAAGACCACTATGCCTTTCTTACACACTTGTCTAATCTCTGCATTTATACAATCTAGCACTTCAGAGCTGCTGCCAGGGCTCCCATATACAACTCCCACTACTGTCTTAGATCCTTTCCTATTTCTCAATTCAACCCATAAGATCTCTGTTGGCTGCTTACCTCTTGTTATATCCCCCTTTATCATTGAAGTGATTTCATCTCTAATCATTAAGGCTACTCCTCCCCCTCTTCCATTTTCCCTATCTCTCCTGTAGACCTTATAACCTGGTATATTTAGTTCCCAATCCTGACCATCCTGCAGCCATGTCTCCATAATAACTATCATGTCATACCCTCCAATTTGAATTTGAATCTGTAATTCATTTAATTTATTCCTTATACTCCGTGCATTTGTATATAGAACTCTTAGTTGGGCCACACACCCTAGCCTGACCTTCAGCTTTGATGCTGGGTTAATCACCTTACGCCTTGTAGTTTTTACTTTATCTGTCGTGCCTAAAGTACACTTTCTTTCTGCTGCTCTACGCTTTTCCCTTTCACTTGTTCTTGAACAACTGTTTGTACTATTTGTATTGTAAATTTCCCCTGGGTCTTCCCCTCTCTTGCTGCTCTCAACTTTACTCCCTTCTGACTCCCCGCTCAGGTTCCCATTCCCCTGCCACTCTCGTTTAAACCTTCCCCTTCCACAAACACCCCCACAAGGACATTGGTCCCGGTCCTGCTCGGGTGCAACCCGTCCCGCTTGTACAGGTCCCACCTTCCCCAGAACCAGTCCCAATGTCCCAGGAATCTGAATCTCTCCCTCCTACACCATCCCTGCAGCCACGCATTCATCCGGTCTATTCTCCTGTTCCTATACTCACTGGCACATGGCACCGGTAGTAATCCCCGAGATCACTACCATTGAAGTCCTGTTTTTTAATTTATCTCCTAACTCCTTAAATTCACCTTGCAGGTCCTCATCCCTTTTTTTACCTATGTCGTTGGTACCAATATGGACCACGACTACTGGCTGTTCACCCTTCCCTTCCAGAATGCCCTGCAGCCGCTCCGTGACATCCTTGACCCCAGCACCAGGGAGGCAACATACCATCCTGGAGTCACGTTTGCGGCCGCAGAAATGCCTATCTGTTCCCCTTACAATTGAATCCCCTATCACTATAGCCCTGCCACTCTTCTTCCTCCCCTCCTGTGCAGCAGAGCCACCCGTGGTGCCCCGAACCTGGCTCTTGCTGCTTTCCCCTGATAAGCCATCTCCCCCAACAGTATCCAAAGCAGAATATCTGTTTGAGACATTCCATTTGTTGAGCAATGTTGTTAATCTGTTTCAAATAGTGGATATTACTCCTGGTGGACAGAGGAATGTGATGCAAATGCATTGAGTATTTCTCCACTGATATCACCAGCATTAATTTTTATGCTTCCAAGGTGACGTGAGAGAGCCAAGTCTATTCGTCTTATACAGGCATCTGTCTTCTGACTAAAAGCTGATATATTTATTGATGCTGCAGCTGATGCATAATGCTGTAAAAGGTGTCTGTGTACATCAGTCTGATTATCAATTCTTGTTGTGAAACATTTGGATTTTCCTATCACATGGAATCGTTGTAGATTCTCGGTACAAATAGAAAAGCACTGGGAGAAACCATTTGAAATTTGCTTTCTCTGGATTATTTTTGTTTGAGCAAATATTGCAATGAAGTTTTACTCCAAGGATTGAGTTGTAAGTACAATTTACTCCCTGAGGCATCTCACGCGCAATCAAAATTCCACAGTGATTTAGTTAAATGCTTTGGTTTTAGTACATAATCCTCATTTGGATCGAAACGATCATTTTCTTCATTCAAGTGGGAATCATCTGTCTTGTGTGATTTAACTTCAGCAGCTGTTATGAGGAAACGCTGTCATTATTAAAAATGACTTTACTTGTGATAATCTCCCTCGATACATTCTCAAGGCATCGTGTGATTTAGCGCTTGTGTTGGGTTAATCTCAACGAGTGATTTCTGCCTCCAAAAATAATCTGAATTTGAGAAGCATCAAACCTCTATTTTAATTTGATAAATTGTGGAGAGTCTAGAACTAGGGATCATAGTCTCAGGAAAAGGGGTTGGCCATTTAGGACTGAGATGAGGAAAGATTTCTTCACTCGGGAGTTGTGAATCTTTGGAATTGTCTACCCCAAAACTGAGATCGATATATTTTTGGACACTAAGGGGAATCAAGGGATATGGGGGTAGGGTGGGAAAGTGGAGTTGAGGTAGAAGATCAGCCATGGTCTTATTGAATAGTGGAGCAGGCTCGAGGGGCTGTATGGCCTACTCCTTCTCCTGTTTCTCATGTTCTTATGCATCAATTTATATTTTTATATAATCATTGACTACAGGAGGATTTACACTCTCAACAGATTGTACCAATAGTTATTTATTGAAGAGTCCTGCGTGTAGCACAAATCCTTAGGTCATCACACCTGGAGAAAGCTTCAAAGCATCACCACTTGAATTCAAACATATGGGGTTAAGTTTCACACGTACACTGACAACACTTTGCTGTACTTCTCCATCAGCTCTTTCAACCCCTCCTGGATGGGCCACAGTGTCCTTCAGTTCAACATTGGGAAGACTGAAGCCATTGTCTTTAGCCCCCGCCATGAACTCCATACCCTTGCCATTCATTCCATTCCCCTACCGGGCCACTGTCTCAGATTGAATCAGATTGATCGCAACCTCGGCATCCTATTTGACCATGGGGTGAGCTTCTGACCTCATATCCTCTGTCACAAAGACCACCTACTTCCATCTCTGTAACAATGCTGGTCTCTGCCCTTGCCTCGGCCCATCTTCTGCTGAAACCCCTATCCATGCCTTTGTCACCTCCATACTCAACTATTCCAATATTCTTCTGGCTGGCCTCCCATCCTCCACCCTCCATAACTTCAACTCATCCAAAACATGTATTCTATCTCACACCGACTCCTGTTCACTCATCACCCCTGTGCTTGCTGATCCACTATGGCTCCCAGTCCCCCAACCCCCAATCCCTCAACCCCTCCAATTTAAAATTCTCATCCTTGTGGCCCTTTGTGACCTCGCCCCTCATCTCTGTAACCTTCCGCAGTTCTACAACCCTTTGAGAACTCTGCGTTCCCCCAACTCTAGCCTCTGGGCATCTCCGCTCCCTTCGCCCCACCGTTGGTGGCCATGACTTTAGCCATCTAGGTGCTATGCTCCGGAATTCCCTCACTAAACCTTTCTGCCCTCCATCTCTCTCTCTTCCTTGAAGACCCATCGCTTTGACCAAGCTTTTGATCACCACTCCTAATATCTCATTCTTTGGCTTGGCATTGATATTTGTCTGATTATGCTTCTGTGAAGCAACTTGGGGCATTTTTCAGTGTTAAAAGTGCTCGATAAATTCAAATTGTCCTTGTTATTGTTGAATGGGCAGAGTTAGAGATCAGGCCGTAGATCCAAAAATGGGGAATGTGCACATTCTGGTGGAAAGGTGAAAAAAACAAAAGAGAAACAGTCTTGATTCATCTATTTAGAAAATGTGTTACTATTCTATTTTACTTTAAATGTAGCCAGCCAGCAGTGGTGGATTTTGATATTTGTGAAAAGGAAAGAAAACAAAGAGTGGAATTAATACACCTCCTTATCACATCTCTCACATGAATCATGAATTACGTTGAAGGACAGTGACTATTGTTATGTGGGCTAACCCAGCAGCCATTTTGCACACAGCAGAATCCTGTAAACAGCATTGAGATGAATGATCAGATAATAAGGAAAACAAAGACTTACATTTATACAATGCTTTCTCTCAGAAGCCACTTCCGACACAATGGGCTCAATTTTGAAATGGTGACGGGTTGGCAGCGGGGACGGGGGGGGGGGGTGGGGGGTGAAGGTGCGCGTGGCAAACCCGAATAAGAAACACTTACCTTTTTCGACGCGATCGCGATGTAATTGATGGTGACTTTAGTTGTTCCCGGGTTTCGCGCCCGGCAGCCAGCATGATTGACAGGCTGGCTGCTGACAGGAGCTGCAATGCCAAGAGTGGGGGGTGGGGGGGAGAAAGAGAGAGAGAGAGAGAGAGAGAGACATCATCTGGTGCTGGCACAGAGAGTGGAGAGCGCTGAAGATCGGGGTGGGGAGAGGGGAAGATCAGGGGGGAGGGGGAGATCAAGGGGGGCTGAGAGGGAGATCAGAGACTGAGAGGGACATCGGAGAGGGAGACAGCGGAGCAGGGGGGGGTGCAGGTGATGTCGGTGGAAAGGTAGGTTTATTTTGTTTTTTAACTTTGTGCAATGTTTTTTTAATTTCATTAAGTTTTGCCTGATCCGGCCCGGGCGTGAATCGGAAGCCGTGGGAAAGCGACCCAGATAAGTTTAGAATCGGTTTAACTATCTACTATGTCAGAAATAAAGTACCTTAAGTACCTCAATGAAGTACATTTGGTTCTTTAACTATCAGCCCGCCGGCTTTAATTGCCGGTGGGACTTCCGCATTTGGGAAGCGCGGGCGCACACGGGCGCATCTGTGGGAAACCCGGAAGTTGGCGGGTTGGGGCCGGCTTCCTCACCCACCCAAGATTTTCCCGATTTTTGCAGCCCCCCTGCCCCCCAGCGTACCTGCAATTTGATTTGAAAATCGGGGCCCATGAGTTAACTTGAAATGTGGTGAACAATTATGAACATAAGAACACAAGAAATAGGAGCAGGAGTCGGCCATATGGCCCTTCGAACCTGCTCCGCCGTTCAATAAGATCATGGCTGATCTTCAACCTCAACTCCACTTTCCCACTCGATCCCTATATCCTTGATTCCCCGAGAGTCCAAAAATCTATCGATCTCAGCCTTGAATATATTCAATGACTCAGTATCCACAACCCTCTGGGGTAGAGAATTCCAAAGATTCACAACCCTCTGAGTGAAGAAATTTCTCTTCATTTCAGTCCTAAATGGCCGGCCCCTTATCCTGCGACTATGCCCCCTAGTTCTAGACTCTCCAGTCAGGGGAAACAGCCTCTCAGCATCTACCCTGTCAAGCCGTCTCAGAATCTTGTATGTTTCAATGAGAGCACCTCTCATTCTCCTAAACTCCAGAGAGTATAGGCCCATTTTACTCAATCTCACCTCATAGGACAACACACTCATTCCAGGAATCAATCTAGTGAACCTTCGTTGCACCGCCCCTAAGGCAAGTATATCCTTCCTTAGGTAAGGAGACCAAAACTGTGCATAGAACTCCAGGTGTGGTCTCACCAAATCCCTGTACAATTGCAACAAGACTTCCTTACTCTTGTACTCCAACCCTCTTGCAATAAGGGCCAACATTCCATTTGCCTTCCTAATTGCTTGCTGTGCCTGCATGTTAACTTTCTGTGGTTCATGAACAAGGGCATGCAAATCCCTCTGAACACCAACATTTAATGGTTTCTCACCATTTGAAAAATATTCTATTTTTCTTTTCTTCATAGCAAAGTGCATAACCTCACATTTCCCCACATTATACTCCATCTGTCACCTTCTCGCCCATTCATTTAACTTGTCTATATCCATTGCAGACACTTTGTGTCCTCCTCACAGCTTACTTTCCCACCTAGCTTTGTATCGTCAGCAAACTTGGATACATTACACTCGGTTCCTTCATCTAAGCCATTAATATAGATTGCAAATAGCTGAGGCCCAAGCACTGATCTTTGCAAATTGTTGTGTAGACGAACCTGGCAACCATTTTGCACATAGGAGGACCCCAGGAACAACAATTAGATGAATAATTAATTAATCTTTTTTCTGATGGCTTTGGTTGAGGAAGCAATGATGACGAGGATATTAGGAGAACTCCTTGATCTTATTTTAAATATTGTCATGGCCATGTTAACATCCACCTGAACCTTAGGGTACAGGTAGTCAGGTTCTTGGTTTAACGTCTCACCTGAGGAATGGCACCTTCAGTAGTGCAGTAACATTAGGAACATAGGAATATAGGAACAGGAGTAGGCCATTCTGCCCCTCGTGTCTGCTTTGCCATTTGATAAGATCATGGCTGATCTGTGATCTAACTCCATATACCTGCCTTTGGCCCATATCCCTTAATACCTTTGGTTTCCAAAAAGCTATCTATCTCAGATTTAAATTTAGCAATTGAGCTAGTATCAATTGCCATTTGCGGAAGAGAGTTCCAAACTTCTACCACCCTTTGTGTGTAGAAATGTTTTCTAATCTCACTCCTGAAAGGTCTGGCTCTAATTTTTAGATTGTGCCCCTTACTTCTAGAATCCCCAACCAGCGGAAATAGTTTCTCTCTATCCACCCTATCTGTTCCACTTAATATCTTATAAACTTCGATCAGATCACCCCTTAACCTTCAAAACTCTAGAGAATACAACCCCAATTTGTGTAATCTCTCCTCGTAACTTAACCCTTGAAGTCCAGGTATCATTCATTGCACTTGCTCGAAGGCCAATATGTCCTTCCGAAGGTGCGGTGCCCAGAACTGCTCACAGTACTCCACGTGTGGTCTAACCAAGGTTTTGTATAGCTGCAGCATAACTTCTGCCCCCTTGTACTCTGGTCCTCTAGATATAAAGGGCAGCATTCCATTAGCTTTATTGATTATTTTCTGTACCTGCCCATGACATTAATGATCTATGTACATGAACCCCTATGTACGTGGACCCCTAAGTCCCTTTGGACATCCACTGGTTTTAACTTTTTACCATTTAGAAAGTACCCTGTTCTATCCTTTTTTGATCCAAAGTGGATGACCTCACATTTGTCTACATTGAATTCCGTTTGCCACAGTTTTCCCCATGCACCTAATCTATCAATATCCCTTTGTAATTTTATGTTTTCATCTACGCTGCTTACAATGCCGCCAATCTTTGTGTCATCGGCAAACTTAGATATGAGACGTCCTATGCCTTCATCTAAGTCGTTAATAAATATTGTGAATAATTGAGGCCCCAAGACAGATCCCTGCGGGACTCCACTAGTCACATCCTGCCAATGTGAGTACCTACCCATTATCCCTACTCTCTGTCGCCTTTCGCTCAGCCAATTTCCTAACCAAGTCCGTACTTTTCCCTCGATTCCATGGGCTTCTATCTTAGCTAACAGTCTCTTATGTGGGACCTTATCAAATGCCTTCTTGAAGTCCATATAAATAACATCCATTGACATTCCCCTGTCCACTACTTTAGTCACCTCTTCAAAAAATTCAATCAGGTTTGTCAGGCACGACCTACCTTTCACAAATCCATGCTGGCTCTCTCTGATTAACTGAAAATTCTCGAGGTGTTCAGTCACCCTATCCTTAATTATAGAATCCAGCATTTTCCCCACAACAGATGTTAGACTAACTGATCTATAATTCCCTGGTTTCCCTCTCTCTCTTTCTTAAAAAGCGAAGTGACATGTGCAATTTTCCAATCTAGAGGGACGGTTCCTGAGCTTAGAGAACTTTGAAAGATTATAGTTAGGGCATCTGCAATGTGCTCACCTACTTCCTTTAAAACCCTGGGATGGAGACCATCTGGTCCTGGGGATTTGTCAATCTTTAGTGCTATTATTTTCTTCATTACTGTTGTTTTACTTATGTTAATTTTATTGAGTCCCTGTCCCTGATTCAGTATTAGTTTTCTTGGGATTTCCGGCATGCTATCCTCTTTTTCGACTGTAAATACTGACGCAAAGTATTCCCTCAGTACTACACTGGAGAGTTTTATAGTCCAGGTTAGGGTCTTGAATCCATAACCTTTGGACTTGAATGCATAATGTGCTATCAGTTAAGTCAAAATGATCCTTGGTCGGAAACATGAGGACTGAAGATATAAGATGTGTTTCTAAGGGTCTGGGGGCATATCCCCAAGGAAATATTAATTTGGGAGGCCTAATTCAGACTCAGATATATTTTTATAACTGGCCATGTGACTAGCTCTGTGAGCTACGTTTAGCATCATATTGTAAAAATGTAATTTTAAATCTAGTTTACCATTTCCCACAAAAGTTGAAGCAGCAATTTCATTCATGCTGTTTCCAACAATCACATCTTAGAGTGAAAATGTGGAATTCAGCTTTGCAAGATCCAACCAAACATGTTTTTTTTGGTTATTGATCTGGCATATCCATGTTCACCGAAAGGCAGATGGACTGACCTGCAGCAGCACAGAATAAATCCTGCTGCTTCTGGGAGGTAGATTGTTAAAGTTAATCGAGGCAGGCGATCAAAGGAGTGAAGCGGATCATAGTTGATGGTAGAGGCAGAAGCCGGAGTTTCATTTCATTTTAAAGTAGATACAGTTTGCCTTAACAGTAAATATGTATGTGGCTCAATGCGAGCTCGAGGAGCAGCATCTCATCTTTCGTTTAGGCACTTTACAACCATCCAGCCTCAACATTGATTTCAACAACTTTAGATCATAACCACTGCTCCCATTTTCTTGGCCTGCTGATGATGGTAATGGATCTGCTGTAACCATTTGCACCTTCTCTAGACCGGTCTTTTGTTCCTTTAACTGTCCCCTTACCAGCCCTTTACCTTGCACCATCATCCCTTTTGTCATTTAATCACTCCTGCCCTCCACCCTATCACAGACCTTCCCTTTTGTTCTTTCCTCCCCTCCTCTCTAGCTCTGTACTTGTTTAAAAACTGTTAAATCTCTAACTTCTTCCAGTTCTGATGAAAGGTTATCGACCTGAAATGTTAGCTCTGTTTCTCTCTCCACAGATGCAGCCTGACCTGCTGAGTGTTTCCAGCATTTTGTGTTTTTATGCTTTGAATGTTCATCAAAAATTCAAGAATCACCCCTAAATCAGTCACTGGGTACAGAAATATGAAAAAATACAGAAGGTACAAATCTTTGTTGTCTTTGGTACAGTTCAGGTTTTTCATAGCACTTTTTCTTCCGTTTGTGGCTGGAAGAACATAGGAATAGGAGGTGACCATTCAGCCCCTCGAGTCTGTTCCTCCATTCAATTAGATCATGGCTGATCTGAACATCAACTCCATTTACTTGCCCTTGCTCCATTTCCCATGATACCCTTACCTAACAAAAATCTATCAATCTCCAATATAATTTATAGAAGCAGAACGACAGGCCAAGAGCCTAACAATGAAATGATAAAAATACACTGTATACAGACAATGATATGTTTTGGACCCCAATGCAATTTTGAACTTCCACTGGGGAGAGCACACACTGCGCTCAGTGGAGCTGAACTTAGAGTGTTCTTATCTACGGCAAAGGACCCGACTTGTAAGCATACCTACTAAATATTTAAAGTAAGATAAATTCATTCTTGTGTATTTTTGAAGATCGAACATCAATCCAAACTAGACAAAGTAAAGAAACAGTAATCTATTTTTTATCTGACAGCAGTATGAAATACCCCAGTGATTTATGCCTTCATATCCTTTTGATCGATATTGTCATCATTTTATTGTGGGGTAATATAGTTATTTCAATTTGTGGTGGTGTATCAATGCTCCTGTGTTACCAATCAATGTAAAATAACAAGGAAATTCAGGCTGGAGGCTGATGTTAGTGGTTGTCCACCGAGGCAAATATCCTCCCAGGCTACTATTGGACCTATTTTAGAAAGCAGTTTAGTTCTATGGATTAAACTGAGGCTACAAGGAACTCATTTCACATCTAATTATCAGCTAGCGGCAGTGGGAGCTAATTCGACTGTCCTCGAAACTCCTGGCCAACTTTGGGATTGCCCCGTAGATTCCCATTTAAGGTGCAATAAAATGCTACAGGATTTATCGGCTGTGTTATCTGGTCCGATACGGTTGTTCCAAAAATTGTGGACCTTGTATTACTTCAAAATAAAATATCCTGTGGGATATTTGAATATGGGGCTCTTCGATGTACCTTGGATGGACTTGAGTTGATCTCCACGGTTGAAAGACAGTGACTGTCGTCTCACAGTTTTAAGTTAAACCCTACTGAATCCATTGCTGCTAGGGAGGGGCAACGTGATGCTGTGGCTATCAGCAAAGCGCATTGTTCTAATGGTTCATTTAAAGCCGACTATTACTCGCTGTTGGGCACATCTATTCAATAACCAGTCGATATTACATTCGGTTTTCACAGAAGTTATTCTGCATCTGTCTTATTAACATGCATTTCCCAAAGTCATTTATGGGGCACTTAATCAGTAACATTGACTATCAAAGGGGCACTTGATCGCAAATGGCAACAAGGTTTGAAGGTCACCTTAACATCATACAGGCCGGGAATCTCTTCAGAGCTCCTCCCGCTCCGCAGATGTAACTTTGCCGAAAATGCGGCGGAATCCTGGTCTACATGGGTTTCCACCACACTTACGGTGAACCTATGGTGGTGGAGTGGGAGCAGTTCTAAGGAAATTCCCGGCCCCTGGTGTCCGTGGCTGAACAAAGTCACACTTGTCAAACAGTTGATGGTGTGCTGATCATCTGTAACATACAAGATCAGCGCTGATCACCGCCCAAGAGAGTATCCGAGGGAACAAACCTCTTTATTATTTGATTAAATGACACTTTAATTCGGTTCGTTCAAGCAACATGTATTATTGTTCGATGGGATTGAAAAGCCTGTCCTGGATAGAATTATCGTCAGTGCAATTACAGCTTTGCACAGATATTAAGCTCAACCACTGGGCTTTGATGGGGTATCTGCAACAGACCCAGCTTAGTTCTGCACCCAAGCTTATCCAAACATTCTGGCCCTGATTTTAAAGGGGTGGGGGGCGAGCCTCGAAGTGGGCGGGTAGTCCGGGGACGTGAAGGCCCGTTCGATCTTAACCTTCTTGCTGTCCTGCCCGAACTTGGCCAGATCCACTACCTGGCCGGCAGAGGGTTTGGGGGGGGGGGTGGGTGGTGGGGGGAGCGAGAATTCAGTGGTAGGAGGCCGCAGCCGGGGGACCCAGGTAAGTGGTGAGGGGGGCAGTGTCTGTATTCGAGGGGACGAAGGGGGTTGTGGGGAGCCCGGGGCAAGGGAGACCCAAGGTTTCCCTGCGCGACTCGGAGGAACATTCCTGCTCCTCCTGGCTCACAAGGAAACCTAAATTTAGTTTTTTACTTGCCCGGGCCTCTTCTGGGCTGCAGATTCCCCCTCCCGGCAGGTTTGGCCTGATTTGGGGGGGTGGGGGAAGAAGCCACTCACTGCACCCCCCCCCCCCCCCCTCCCCCGCTCAGGGCTCCGACTGAAATAACACGATGTAATCGGGACCCGGTCCACCTCTTTAAAGAAGGACCCGGCTTCCTTCCTGCAGTTGTCCCATTCGCCTGCTCAAAAGAACAGGTTAAGCTTGGGACCTGGCGGGAGGGCAGCGGGATCAGAGGGGGTAAGTGACTGGCCTCATTTTAACCAGGCTCCCCTCCGCCCGGTTTCCGCCAGGGCAGGTGGAGTTAAAACCGGGCCCATGTGGGTCAGCAGACAGGAAAATCGGACGAACGGGCGACCGATCCGTGACTGCCCTTTTGCCACCCATTCCGCCAGCGAAAATGCCCTCCAACCTGCTGGAATAACCAGTCAATATATCTGTCACCTCCAGTGAGTAGGTGAACACACGTTACCGACCCTTCATCATAAAGGCACGCAGCAAGGGTGCACACTGATTCATTATTTTTTTTTTTAGCATTAATCTTTTCTTAATCATGTGTGGAATCCCCTTCCTCAGTGAGAAGTTTAAGGTCCGAGTAAGCAGTTATTAATTGAGCAATCGGTTACATTCCGCACTTAACTCTTTACGTGGCTGGTGTCCATTATATCAGTGTTCTAACATTGAAGTAAAGAAAGAAAGATTCATATTTATACAGTGCTTTTCATGACCTGAGGCTTTTCCAAAGCGCTTTACAGCCAGTGAAGTACTTTTGAAGGGTAGCCACTGTTGTAATGGAGGAAACGCAGCAGCCAATTTGCGCACAGCAAGGTCCCACAAACAGCAATGTGATAATGACCAGATAATCTGTTTTTAGTGACGTTGGTTGAGGAATAAATATTGGCCAGGACACCGGGGAGAGCTCCCCTACTCTTCTTCGAAAGGGTGCCATGGGATTTTTATGTCCACCTGAGAGGGCAGACGTCTCATCCAAAAGTCATCACCTCCGACAGTGCAGCACTCCCTCAGTACTGCACTGTAGTATCAGCCTAGATTTTGTGCTCAACTCTCTGGAGTGAGACTTGAACCCACAACCTTCTGAATGAACTATCACTGAGCCAAGGCTGATACTTTGGACTTTGTTATACGCTGTATTTTAACAGTTTCTTTTTTGCTGTGATTTATGCTTTAAGTTAAAAAAAAATGCATAAACGCAGTTAACAGAGTGGTGCTTTAGGAAAATGATGAGTGGAACTTTGCACATAGGTGGTAATTCAATTAAAGTAGACCTCAGGGGGTAGATCTCGACTTTGTGTAAACGGGTGCTAGCGAGTCGGCAGCCCGTTTTACATCTCTCCCCGATTGAAGCTGATAGAAATAAAAACCGGGAGAAATGTAAAACAGGCTGTCGACTCACTATCGCCCGTTTTACGCTATCGCACAAAGTCACAATCTACCCCAGATGTGAAGCTAGCCCTCCATCATCATTTGACAGTTTTCCTGTCAGTCACATGTCTATCGAGGAAAGCCTCTAAGCATTTGATCTTAGATCCAAACATTTGTTTTACTTACCCCTGAAACGCCTTCTTTTGCTCCAATAGGGAGACGGATTTACATCAGTGAGCATTGGACGGCATCATGTTCCATTTGAATGTTGTGTATTTCCTACATTGTGTTAATGGAAATAGTGGAGACAAATAGCTCTGGATGTACAGTGCTCTGTGCATCTTTCTCCTTTGGAAAAGCAATTTTTTGCTACTTCATGTGACAATCTCAAGTAAGATATAAAACTGTGCCTGCACCACTAATTCAGCTTAAAATCTGGTTTAATGTGCTGTTTCATCTTTTTTTTCTGCATAAAGTACTTTCCTTAAAGATGGAGAGCAGGATTTCAAATTGATGGAACAAGCTGAGAGAACCTTTAATTGTCGCTGTAGCTGGACGTGAAATTGACTTTTCTTTACGTCCTCAAAGATATCGAGTTATATCGAAACTACAGCACAGAAACAGGCCATTCAGCCCAACTGGTCTATGCCAGCGTCTATGCCCCACACAAGCCTCCTTCCTCCCTACTTCATCTAACCTTATCAGGATATCCTTCTATTCCTTTCTGCCTGATGTGTTTATTTAGCTTCCCCTTAAATGCATCTATGCTATTCGCCTCAACTACTTGCTGTGACACTTTCCACATTCTCACCACTCTTTAGGTAAAGTTTCTCCTGAATTCCCTATTGGATTTATTAGTGACTATTTTATATTTATGACCTCTAGCAAATGGAAACATTTTCCCCACATCTACCCTAACAAACCCTATCATTATCTTAAAGATCTCTATCAGGTCACCCCTCAGCCTTCTCTTTTCAGGTTCCCCAGATTAATTTCTGGGATGAGAGGGTTGTCCTACAAAGAGAGGTTGAGTAGAATGGGCATCTACTCTCAGGAGTTTAGAAGAATGGGAGGTGATCTCTTTGAAACATATAAGATTATGAGGAGGCTTGACAGGGTAGATGCTGAGAGATTGTTTCCCCTGGCTATATAATCTAGAACTAAGGGACATAATCGCAGGATAAGGGGGTCGGCCATTCAAGACTGAGATGAGGAGGAATTTCTTCACACAGAGAGTTTTGAATCTTTGGAATTCTCGACCCCAGAGGGCTATGGATGCTGAGTCATTGAATATATTCAAGGCTGAGATGGATAGATTTTTGGACTCTAGGGGAATCAAGGGGTATGGGGATCGGGGTATGGGTATGGTTGAAGATCAGCCATGATTTGATTGAATGTCGGAGCAGGCTCGAGGGCCGTGAGACCTACTCGTGCTCCTATTTCTTATGTTCTTATGTTTTTATGTTTCTTTGCTCGAGAAAAGAGCCCAGCGTGTTCAGCCTTTCCTGATAAGGATATCCTCTCAGTTCTGGTATAATCCTTGTGAATCTTTTTTGCACCTTCGCCAATGCCTCCATATCCTTTATGTAATATGGAGACCAGAACTGTACGCAATACTCCAAGTGTGGTCTGACCAAGGTTCTATACAAGTTTAACATAACTTCTTTGCTTTTCAATTCTATCCCTTTAGAAATGAACCCCAGTGCTTGATTTGGCTTTTTTATGACCTTATTAACTTGCATCGCTACTTTTAGTGATTTGTGTATTTGTACCACGAGATCCCTTTGCTCCTCTATTCCATTTAGCCTCTTATTATCCAAGCAGTGTGTGGCCTCCTTATTCTTCCTACCAAAATGCACCACCTCACACTTACCCGTATTAAAATTAATTTTCCAATTACGCGCCCATTCTGCAAGTTTATTAATGTCCTCTTGCATTTTGATGCATTCCTCCTTTGCATTAACTATACCCCCATTTGGTGTCATCCGCAAATTTTGAAATTGTACTTCCAATTCCCAAATCCAAATTGTTAATGTAAATTGTGAACAAGTGGTCCCAGCACCGATCCCTGTGGAACACCACTTCCTTTTGCCAGTCTGAGTAACTACCTTTAACCCCTACTCTCTGTTTTCTGTTTTGTAGCCAACTTGCTATTCATTCCACTACCTGTCCCCTGACTCCAAATGCTTTGATATTAGCCATGAGGTATCTTATCAAAGGCCTTTTGAAAATCCAAATATATTACATCTCCTACATTACCCTTGTCTACTCTTTCGGTTACTTCTTCAAAGAATTCAGTAAGGTTGATCAAGCATGACTTTCCCTTCTGAAATCTGACTATTCTTTGTGATACTTTTGTTCTCTAAATGTTTTTCTATTATATAGGAACATAGGAATATGGGAACAGGAGTAGGCTATTCAGCCCCTCATGCCTGCTCCACAATTTGATAAGATTATGGCGGATCTGTGATCTAACTCCATATACCTACCTTTGGCCCATATCCCTTAATACCTTTGGTTTCCAAAAAGCTATCTATCTCAGATTTAAATTTAGCAATTGAGCTAGCATCAATTGCCGTTTGCGGAAGAGAGTTCCAAACTTCTACAACCCTTTGTGTGCAGAAATGTTTTCTAATCTCACTCCTGAAAGGTCTGGCTCTAATTTTTAGACTGTGCCCCCTACTCCTAAAATCCCCAACCAGCGGAAATAGTTTCTCTCTATCCACCCTATCTGTTCCCCTTAATATCTTATAAACTTCGATCAGATCCCCCCTTAACCTTCGAAACTCTAGAGAATACATCCCCAATTTGTGTAATCTCTCCTCGTAACTTAACCCTTGAAGTCCGGGTATCATTCTAGTAAACCCACGCTGCACTCCCTCCAAGGCATATATGTCCTTCTGAAGTTGCGGTGCCCAGAACTGCTCACAGTACTCCAGGTGCGGTCTAACCAGGGTTTTGTATAGCTGCAACATAACTTCTGCCCCCTTGTACTCTAGTCCTCTAGATATGAAGGCCAGCATTCCATTAGCCTTATTGATTATTTTCTGCACCTGTTCATGACACTTCTATGATCTATGTACCTGAACCCCTGAGTCCCTTTGGACATCCACTGTTTTTAACTTTTTACCATTTAGAAAGTACCCGTTTCTCTCCTTTTTTGATCCAAAGTGGATTTGAGTAAAGATTCCATTATCTTTTCTACCACCAACATTAAGCTAACTGGTCTATAGTCCCCTGGACTTGTTCTATCTCCCTTTTTAAACATAGAAATAACATTAGCTGTCTGCCAGTCAGAGAGACAGAACGTGATAAGCAGCAAATTTTACACTTTGGCTAAGGCGTCTCCAATATTTTCCTTTGTTTTAATTTGTCGGGAGAAGGTTCTAATTTCATGCAAAGCATTGGTTTAGGTCAAAGAGGTAGGTTTTAAGCAGCATCTTAAAGGAGAGAGAGGTGGAGAGGCGAAGAGGTTTGGGGAGGCAATTCCAGAGTGTAGGGCCTAGGCCGCTGAAAGCACAGTTACCAATGGTGGGGCGAAAGATGTGGGGGATGCGTAAGAGATCAAAGTTGGAGAAACGTCGTTTTTGGAGGATTGTAGGGCTGGAGAAGGGTATGGAGATAGAGAGGGATGAGCAGCTGGAAGTTGAGCTTCCAGTGGGTGAAAATAATGCTCCTTGACAGGAACTATTAGGCCCAAACTCATATTGAGTGCGCCTCTGACAGTGCAGCACTCCCTCAGTGCTGCAATGAAGTGTCAGGCTAGATTTTGTGTTCATGTCACTGGAGTTGGGTATCAAAAGGAAGAAAAACTTGCATTTAAATAGCACCTTTCGCAACCTTATGACATCCCAAAACACTTTACAGCCAATTAAGTACTTTTGATGTGTAATCACTGTTGTAATGTAGGAAATGTGGCAATTACTTTGCACACTACATGGTCCCACAAACAATAATGAGATAATGATCAGATAATCTGTTTTAATAATGTTGACTGAGGGATAAATATTGGCCAGGACACTGGGGAGAATTCCCCTGCTCTTCGTCAAATAGTGCTGTGGGATCTTTTATGTCCACCTGAGAGGGCAGACGGGGCCTGGGTTTAACATCTCATTCGAAAGATGGCACCTCCGACAGTGCAGCACTCCCTCAGTACCACACGGGGAGTGTCAGCCTAGATTTTGTGCTCAAGTCCCTGGAGTGGAGCCCATGACCTTTTGACTCAGAGGTGAAAGTGCGACCGACTGAGCCACGTCTGACACCTTGAAAATCTCCAGACTCCAATAAAAATGAAAGATTCGTCCTTTGAAAAACGAGATAAGAAACAGATCGATCCCAATCGGTAAAGAAGATGCTATCTCTACATATTGATACTATCATTGTCCAGTAACGAAAGAAAAGGGAAGGCTTGAATTTGTATAGCGATCGGATCAGAGTTCCCAAAGGTTCGTTTAGTCTGCAGCGACCTGTCTGAGATCTGTAGCTGCAATTCAGCTTCTCCAGCAAAAACCGAACCCTGTTTACAATGCTTGGCTCCTGCTGTGCCTGGAATTTTAACTTTGCAGTGTAACAGGAAGCTCGGTGCATGCGCAGAACTCTCTCCCAAAAGGTAGAAATTTAAATATTTTGAGATTGGGGAGAGGAGGCCGCTTTGCCCTCTAAATATTCAACTTAAGGTCAACAAAGTGCCCAAGGGTTACAACATATCCCAGAGTACTTTGTAAACCAGGTTTCACACCACACGTGATCGACACTCCTCGCTGTAACAAGCTGAAGTGACGCGCGACTTATTCCCTCCAGGGAGTCTCAGGTCAGGTTCCATATTTCCAGAATTATACTGCCAGTTTAGTGTTAATGCATAGCTGAGATTGCTTCACACTCATGCTAAACTTGCAGTGTAAATTACATAGAATTACATTGAAATTACAGGATAGAAACAGGCCATTCGGCCCAACCAGTCTATGCTGGTTTTTATGCTCCACACGAACCTCCTCCCACTTTACTTCATCTAACTCTATCAGCAAAACCTTCTATTCCTTTCTCCCTCATGTGTTTATCTAGCTTCCCCTTAAATGCATCTATGCTATTCCACATTCTCACCACTCTCTGGGTAAAGAAATTTCTCCTGAATTCCTAATTGGATATATTAGTGACTATCTTATATTCATGACCTCTAGTTTTGGATTCCTGCACAAGCGGAAACATCTTTTCTACGTCTACCTTATCAAACCCCTCCGTAATTTTAAAGACCTGTATCAGGTCACCCCTCAACCTTCTCTTTTCTAGAGAAAAGAGCCCCAGCCTGTTCAATCTTTCCTGATAGTTATAACCAGTAAATGCACCTAGAAACATCTCAGAGCTCCTTGCATGCCACGAGTTACTTTACAGTGTTTGGTGTTACAAAGACAAACGCAGTGCTCACTCATGGCGTGCTTTCATACCCATGGAGCTCTCGTGTTATTTTGTTTTAATAGGCCTCTTTAGGGAACAATTGGGAGTCAGCTCCTATTCAATTTTTTTCAGTCTCTGCCGAGCATTAGGAAGTCTCCAGATGGACCCTGCAAATGAGGACCCATGAAAAATTAAAGGGTTGAAGCACTTAAACACCAAACAAACATCTCAACGGCACTGTGAACATAATCCAAATGCTTATCCATAACGGAGATTGGATCATGTAGCCTGGTCATTGGGTGCGAGGAGCTGAAGTCAAGATTCAGCAACAATGCTTCTCACCCCATTTCCTCTGCCTGTGGATCTCTCCCCCAGATGGTGTTTCCATCTGCAACTGTGTCCTCTATACGCAGGAGTTCAAACACAGAGTTAGACAACACTTGATGAGCCGGGGTTTCTGTATCATATAATAACGTTGGTTTTATAACCACAATTTCAGCTCCAGTGTCACATCCACTTGGGCACCAGCCCAAAGTATGGTATAAAATGGTCTAAATGGCATATCGGTGCTGAAATTGGTGTCGATAAAGAGACATTGACTCTAAAGCGCTTTGGGACATCCTGAGGTCGTTAAAAGTGCTGTATAAATGCAAGTCTTTCTTTTTACCTGGACAAGTTGGAAAACGCACAACAGCTGTAAAGAAAAAAAGAAACCCAGCGAGTTTGAAACTGGCTGAAAAATATACATGTTAAATGTAAAAACAAGCTCTGGCAACCTGCTGTACATTTTGATGATTGAAAAGATTGAATTATTCTCTCAGCTCTTACCAACCATTACAAATGTCACCAGCAGTCAGAGGCCAGTGAACAGCACCTTGTGCGTGTGTTGATTATGCATCCCTCAATGTCATAGCGAACGTGGGCAAGAAGTGAATACCCAACACTTCACTTCCATTGCTGCTGAAAATAAAATTTGGACTGTAGGCCTGCTCGGTGCAGGTTCGGAAGATATGGTTTCGTCGTTTGATTTCCCAGTGTGATTGCCTTCCCTACAAGCCCCAGGTTTTAATTCATGAGGCGTCTATCTTGCTATTAGTTACCTCTGGCTGCAGCCCGTTCTTAAACTGCATGGGATCCACAGAGCCTAAAGCAAAGGTCCTTGAAAATTAGTGTCTGGATTGTGACCGCCAGTGCTCTCCAGTACTGACTCCATTAGAGGTGCATCTCAGGTGCCTGCCCTATAGCCGTCATCCGTGGGATGTGTGCTCAGGCCCATCTTCTGGGGGCCAGGGTCACATCTGTAGCCTGGAACTCCCCCATTCCTGCCCCAGTATAGCCCGCTTCTGCCCCGCTGGAGGCCGTAACGCCTCATCTCACTCAGCGTACTGGCCTCCTGTATTGCACCGGGTTCCTTGCGGGCCGGGGAAGCAGGAGCTCTCAGCTTAAGGGGCTCTTGCCCCCAGCCTCGACCCCAATGGCATGGCAGGCCTTGGAAAGGACATGCGGAGGTTCCGCCCTTTCACAGTCTCCTGGGACTTCTCAGTTGAGGTCAGGACCCAGCATTTCCAGGTTCCAACTTTTTTCCAAGCCCACTGGAGTTACAATGGGAGCCCAGTGGTATGTCAGAGGAGTTTGGCCCCACTACCTTTACCTGAAAGTACAGTTGATCTTTCGGAAGAACCTTCAGGAATAGCCATCATCAATCTCAAACTAGCTTCTCACCCATCTCCCCTCTTGCCCTCTCCAAACTCATCTCATCCATGACACCCACCTCCTGCTCCCTTGCACCCATCCTCATTAAACTGCTGACCACCCAACTTCCCTTCCTGGCCCCCGCGGTCGTTGACATTGTAAATGGTTTCCTCTCCTCGGACCTTCACTTTGCCTGAAAGTAGAACAATGCAGAGTCAGTGGTATAGCTGAGCGATTGGGCCATTCCAAAGCAGATGTTGGTTCCGAACTGAGTGGGATTACTGGCCCATAATATATGAAACAATACCAGTTGTGCACCAGATATTCTCAAGTTTGCTCATGTGAATGTCCAGAATTCCATTCACCAATGTCCAATTTACCACTTGCACTTTTAATGTTAGCAAACAACTGACAAGAAATTTGTAACGACACTTTTTAATTGATGAAAAGCAGGGCATACAGACAAAAATCAGTACCTCGGATATTGGCCATTTGTCCCTGATTTTTGTGGCTGAGCTATCATGAATACTGGAATCAGAGATTGAAAGGTGTGATACAAGGATGATTCCAGGCTTCCAGGGCATAAGATAAGAAGGAGGAATCTTATTTTCATTGGATGAAATGAGAATAAAAGGGGACATGGTCCAGGTCTCAAGCCTTTAAAATGCAGAGGAGAATAGATAATGTAGATGGAAATAAGTTATTTAACTAGGGCTAAAATTCCACAACCAGAAGCAAAAGATTAATTGGCCTCAAAGACGATCGATTTGGAAGATTTCACTCTTCTTCACAGATTAGACTACCAGCAGACACAAATAATGATTAATTGTGTGAAAAAGAGTACTGAAAAGTATTTGTTTAAGCAAAAGATTGAAAGTTATAATGGTAGAAATAGACAGAGATGAATGGATAGAATATAGAACAAAGCATCTGTGGAACACAACTGATTATGCAAATTTTTTTTAGTAGATAAGTATGTTAAAGTTTTACTAGTTTGCCCTGCGGGTTTCAGGGAGAAACATCACACAGCAATATCTTCTTCAAAGATCCACCTGCAATTAATTACTCACCTCAGGCAATGGAATGTGTTGGGAGAGTGCTGGACAGTGAAACTTGTACACGTTCTGTGGAAAGAACAAGCACAAAGGACTGGATAACACTTTCTCATCCCATATTTTCTTATGCTCTGTACTCCTCGTGTGAATGTGTGCATGTGTGTGTGTGCGTGCGATTATACGTGTGCAAGTGATTGTGTGTGTGCATGTGTATGTGATTGTACATGTGTGTGCGTGCGATTATACGTGTGCATGTGATTGTGTGTGTGCATGTGCATGTGATTGTGCATGTGTGTGCGTGCGATTATACGTGTGCATGTGATTGTGTGTGCATGTGCATGTGATTGTGCATGTGTGTGTGTGCATGACTGTGAGAGAGGAAAAGATAGAGTGCTATGGGAAAGATAGATGAAAATGTTGTGATGTGTGTGTTAAAGAGCGAGAGAGACAAAGACAGAAAAAGATCCATAGGCAGGTACATTCTGGGCCAATTAGGGTCAGCCGTTTTCGTTTCAATTTAGACCTATAATTGGTTGAAAGGAAAATTTCTTCCTTGAATTGTAATCAAACGTAACAGTGGCAACCTTGGGAATTCCAGAGTGTACCAGGCAAAACCAATAATACTCACCCCACCCAATAACCTCTGTGTTTATTCAGAGTGCTTGAGCTGTTTATTGCTTTGAACACTTTGGGACTCCTAAGTTTCTTGTTTAATTAGTTACCACAAATTCATTCTTATTTGTTGGTTGGGAAAGATTACCCATAGGAAAACATACATATATATTAATATATATTCTTGAAATTCCTGTAGGTTCAGCTGCAGCTTTATTGAGTTTAGTGAACATTACACTGAATTTCAAAGGTTGTTAAGGGTCACAATAAAGCCCCAAATGGAATCATTCAACAGCAAAAATACTGCTCGATCAGCACATTTAATTCTCCTTTATCGCATCAAACTCCAAATAGAAACAAAACAAAATAAACAAGCTGTTACCTTGTCGTTCTGCATGGAATCATAGAATCTTACAGCACAGAAGGAGGCCGTTCGGCCCATAGTGCCCGTGCCGGCTCTTTGAAAGAGTTATCCCATTAATCCCACTCCCCCTGCTCTTTCCCCATAACCCTGCAGATTTTTCGTTCTCAAGTATTTATCCAATTCCCTTTTGAAAGTTACTATTAAATCTGCTTCCGCCACCCTTTCAGGCAGTGCATTCCGGATCATTATAACTCGCTGCATAAAAAAAATTCTCTGCACATCTCCTCTGGTTCTTTTGCCAATTATCTTAAATCTGTGTCCTTTAATTACCAACCCTCCTGCCAGTGGAAATAGTTTCTCCTTATTTATTCTATCAAAACCCCTCGGGATGTGGGTGCCACCGGCAAGGGAGCATTAATTGTCCTTCCCTAGTTGCCCCTTGAGAAGGTGGTGGTGGGCCTTCTTCGTGATCCGCTGCAGGTGAAGGTGCTCCCACCGTGCTGTTAGGTAGGGAGTTCCAGGATTTTGGCCCAGCGATGATGAAGGAACAGCTTATTTCTGTGGTAATTTAAAATCTGAGGACGTAACACAAACTGTTGTAACATGGTGTCTTTACATGCACCATTTCTTATGGAGTGAAGCCATGTTGGATTGAGGTTCATTGATATACAGAGTCAAAAGTAAAAGTAACCAGCACAGGCATTTTATTTTTCACAACACAATGGACACTCTTGAACTCAATATCCAACAGTGCACATGATAAAGAATGAGGCACTGCAGTCCTGTTCCCACGCTAATCCTCAATAACTACATGCACAGATTGCACAAAAACAACCCCTTAAAGCCATGCTGTACCCTGTGACCTGTTCTTGTCTGATGTAAACAGATTGATGGAGTGAGGAACTGTTCGAAGCTTTGGAGTGCTGCTATCAAATGCTTTTATTTCTTGACATGTCTTATATTGGAGGATCTGCTTTAACGTGCTCTGAATTCTTCTCCAGTCCATTCAGGATCTTTTTGATAACTAAATGTTACGGCTTTATACACGCTGATCTGGTTCTCCAGAGACTGTCTCTTCATCTCTACTTGCAGTGCTCCAAAGTCAACACAGAAGAAAAGGAGTTAGTGTTTCTAACGCACTTTTAATGACTTGTGCCTAATTTTCTCCCCTTCTGTTGTGAAGGTGTTTAGGGGTCATTTTAACCTAACCTGTTGGACGGGAACCTGACGTGATTGGATCGGATGCCCATTTTACACCCTGCCCGACTTTCTATTGACTTCGGGTGGCCGATCCAGTTCCTATCATTTCCCCACCCGGCACATAGATTAAAGGCACTCCTGTTGAGTCTTACTGAAGTAGCCCATGTGGGTGCCTGGTGCCCTTTGGAGCCTTTGCCCGAATGGCTATTCCATATGTGAGCCTAGACACCAAAGGCGTTAATATTCGCCCGGTTGTCAACCATAGCTATGGGGGAAGGTCAGCGGAAAGCCCTTCATTTTTTGTCTGATTACGCTCCTGTGAAGCGCCTTGGGATGTTTTATTACGTTAAAGGTACTGTATAAATGTAAGTTGGTACTGTTGTTATTGCAGAGACACGGTGCATCTGAAAAAACTAACCACAGCATGCACGGCACAAGCCAATTACACAAAGGGGCCTGAAACTGGCATTAGGCTCCCCGATTTGCATATGTAACGGGACTAATGCCAGTTTCAGGCGCGCTCCCTGGACGCCCACTGAGCAGCCCAATCCAATATGGCGGAAGGCGCACTTCCGGTGTGGACTGAGCTGGCGCATGCCCCCGCCATATTGGACCCTTATGGTCCTGTTTTACGCCTGTACAACAGGCGTAGTGCGGTCGAATTTCCAGGCCTTGTGGTTTAAATAGTCCCAACCCGCAGTAAAATTTCAGCGCAGCCTGATTTTTATCACCTCACACACTCTAGCTCTCATTTGGATTATTCCAGTGTGATGTGAGTCTAAAAAGACAAATAAGACTTTAGGGATTAGTCATGGATGCAGCAGAGAACTGATTGACAGTAGTTTTGAGGCAACATTAAAAAATGATGACATGATTGATGATTAGCAATGCATTGGGTGCCCAATTTAATTGTTAAAAGTAAAGTACTCTTTTTCATTAAGTTTTTCTGTAACTACATGTATGGATAAACCAAATTAAAATAGAGCCAACATTTTATTTAGATGGTGTACATGTAGGAAACTAAGTGTGTTTATCAGATATTTAGTGCTATAAATGAAAGGTGAAATGACAAAGTTTTAATTTGTATTGACCTGGATTTAAACCAGTAACTCATCGCAGAAGAGAGAATTCCTGAAGAGCATCAGTTAATCAACTACAAGAGAACTGATGAGGTTCACACTGATCCATAATTGTTGATATAATAAGCTCCATCAGCTGAGTGTAATCTGGAGGAGAGTTTTTTTTCCTCATTCTGTGATTTCATCTACTTCAAAGTCATTACAGACTCCTCAAGCAGAAACAAGACCCGAGGGCAGTTTTTAACTTGGGTGGTGGTGGAAAGAAGGCATTCAGGCCATTCAGCCCCTCGAGCCTGTTCCATCACTTAGACAATGGCTGATCTGCACCTCAATTCCGTTTACCTGCCTTCAATCCATATCTCTTAAAATCCTTACCTAACAAACATCGAGCGGTTTCAGTCTTGAAAATTTCAATTGACCCCCAGCAAACATAGCCTTTTGGGGGCGATAATTCCCGCTATCTGGACCGCCTAGAAGGATAAGGGCAGCAGGTCTATGGGAACGTCATCGCCTCCAAGTTCCCCTCCTAGTCACACACCATCCTGACTTGGACATATATCAGCCGTTCCTTTGTCATCACTGGGTCAAAGTCCTGGAACTCACAACCTAACAGCACTGTGGGAGCACCATCATCAAGAGGACTGCAGCGGTTCAAGAAGGCAGCTCACCACCACCTTCTCAAGGGCAATTATGGATGGGCAATAAATGCCGGCCTTGCCAACGACGCCCATATCCCAAGAATGAATAACTTCCACTAAAAGAAAGAAAGACTTGCATTTGTATTTTTTTTATTCGTTCATGGGATGTGGGCATCGCTGTCGAGGCCAGCATTTATTGCCCATCCATAATTGCCTTTGAGAAGCTGGTGGTGAGCCGCATTCTTGAACCGCTGCAGTTCGTGTGGTGAAGGTTCTCCCACAGTGCTGTTAGGTAGGGAGTTTCCGGAATTTGACCCAGCGACGATGAAGGAACGGCGATATATTTCCAAGTCGGAACGGTGTGTGACTTGGAAGGGAACATGCAGGTGATGTTGTTCCCATGTGCCTGCTGCCCTTGTCCTTCTAGGTGGTAGAGGTCGCAGGTTTGGGAGGTGCTGTTGAAGAATCCTTGGCGAGTTGCTGCAGTGCATCCTGTATA
The DNA here is from genome assembly GCF_035084215.1 of Heptranchias perlo. Lineage (NCBI taxonomy): Eukaryota > Metazoa > Chordata > Chondrichthyes > Hexanchiformes > Hexanchidae > Heptranchias > Heptranchias perlo. The sequence goes on along the minus strand of NC_090339.1, from coordinate 59,715,944 downwards.
TGGTACACACTGTGAAGGGAATGAATGTTTAGGGTGGTGGATGGGGTGCCAATCAAGCGGGCTGCTTTGTCCTGGATGGTGTCGAGCTTCTTGAGTGTTGTTGGAGCTGCACTCATCCAGGCAAGTGGAGAGTGTTCCATCACACTCCTGACTTGTGCCTTGTAGATGGTGGAAAGACTTTGGGGAGTCAGGAGGTGAGTCACTCGCTGCAGAATACCCAGCCTCTGACCTGCTCTTGTAGCCACAGTATTTATGTGGCTGGTCCAGTTAAGTTTCTGGTCAATGGTGACCCCCAGTATGTTGATGGTGGGGGATTCGGCGATGGTAATGCCGTTGAATGTCAAGGGGAGGTGATTAGACTCTCTCTTGTTGGAGATGGTCATTGCCTGGCAGTTGTCTGGCACAAATGTTACTTTCCACTTATCAGCCCAAGCCTGGATGTTGTCTAGAACTTGCTGCACATGGGCACGGACGGTTTCATTATCTGAGGGGTTGCGAATGGAACTGAATACTGTGCAATCATCAGCAAACATCCCCATTTCTGTGATGTGGAGATGCCGGTGATTGACTGGGGTGGACAAATGTAAGGACTTGCACAACACCAGGTTATAGTCCAACAGTTTTATTTTAAATCACAAGCTTTCGGAGCTTACCTCCTTCGTCAGGTGAGTGAAGGGTTCTAAAAACGCGTAGCATATATAGTCAGAGAACAATGCCTGGTGATTACAGATAATCTTTCCAACTGCCCCCTATCACATCTCGGCTGGGAGACGATCACAGCAATCAAAGGTGTCGTTGGTGTTCAGACAGGTTAGCCACGGAAAACATTACATCCCAGTATACTGAATACACAATGGGTCAGATTACAAAGACAGAGAGAAAAAGAGACCCGAAAGGCAGAGAGAGAGAGAGAATGTCCAATTGTATTAAAAACAGATAACTTTTTTTCGCTGGTGGGGTTACATGTAGCGTGACATGAACCCAAGATCTTGTAATCACCAGGTATTGTTCTCTGACTATATACGCTGTGCATTTTTAGAACCCTTCACTCACCTGACGAAGGAGGTAAGCTCCGAAAGCTTGTGATTTAAAATAAAACTGTTGGACTATAACCTGGTGTTGTGCAAGTCCTTACATATATCCCCATTTCTGACCTTACGATGGAGTGAAGGTCATTGATGGAGCAGCCGAAGATGATTGGGCCTGGGACACTGACTTGAGGAACTCCTGCAGCAATGTCCTGGGGCTGAGACGATTGGCCTCCACCAACCATGACCAACTTATATAGTGTCTTTCACAACCTCAGGATGTCCCAAAGCGCTTTACAGCCAATGAAGTAGTTTTGAAGTGTTGTGATGTAGGAAACGCAGCAGCCAAATTGCACACAGCAAGGTCCCACAAACAGCAATGTGATAGTCATCTGTTTTAGTGATATTGGTTGAGGGATGAAAATTGGCACCAGGGAGAAAGGTAATCTGCATACACCCCCTCTCCCTGCTACATTAATATTAACATCACATTCCGTTCCGTCAGAATGGCTGATTTAACACAAAATCTGGCTGTTTTTGCACATTGAAACCAAAATTAAGTTCCTAATCTTTTACAGTTGTTTAGTTTGCAAAGTAGCGTCAAATAAACGGTTCAAACTTTCAGTCAGCAAGTAATAGGAGCTTGTGGCTGCTGAATGAGAATAGCAGCATTATCCGTTATCTCTGTGAAGAGGGCAATCCCCTTGACATGAGGTTGTCACTGACGCAGTGCAGTTTGTCCTCAGAAACTGAAGCCTCTGCGTTTTCCTGGTGACATGAAAAGGTGTTAATATGACAGAGATTATTGATGCAGCCGATGTTTAATGCTGTCATTGGGCCCAGCAATGTCCGTTCCTCGTGTTATTTACCTCACTGATAGGAATGTAAACTGCACAGCAAAACTCAAAAAAGTTGTCATACACGCTAATATGTACCTGGCCAAAAACCTGAGGCCCGATTTTAACTCGGGGCGGGAATCCGGGGGTACGGGGGCTGGAGCAAGCGGAGATCCCTCAGGCATGTGGAGTTGTAATTTTATGTGTTGCGGTTTTACTCGATGGCAGTGTGTTAGATGGGAGCTAAAGTTTTTGGCACTTTTTTTTCTGCACTCTCGCAGGTCCACTGGGCTTCACTCTGCACTAACTGGAAGCTTGGATATGCTAAAGGTAACGCACAAGGGCACCTGTCAATTCACCAGTGCAAACATTGATTCTGTCCTGCTCTACTCTGGCAAATGGAGAGACAGCAGAGAAGACATCAACCCAAGATTTGGTCGAGTCCACTGCTATGTTATGCTGCCATATGGCAAACGACAGCACAGGTTCCCCAAGAAGGGTTTTATTCATATTGCATTATACACCAATTGTAAATGCTCACATCATTTTGAATACACTTTGTGTCAGAGAATGGATTTTCACTAAGTTGTCTATGATTTTGCTTCCAAAATGCAAAGCAAAAACCCTTGATATGTGATCCCAGACAACAGGTAAAGACTAATCTATCACCAATGCAGATTGTCCTGCTCCAATAATAATATATTATAATAAGTGATGGTGGGTGTACAACTTACTTAATTTACAACATGATTTTACTGAAACGCACACAAATCACCTTGGACTAGGTACAAGTGAATCATTAGCTGCTACCTAATACATACTGTAATATGTTTACGGTCCAATTAAAATGAAACAACATTGTGCTATTTTGAGCACTTATTAAATTGGTAGCTATCTTCATGATGTTAATATTTAGATAGGAACATCACCGTTAGTGCACTCACTCCAACAGGGAAAGATAGTAAATTTTCATGCCCCAGAAACACTAATGAAGATATTAGCAATCAAAACTTTAACATGTTCCTGTAACATTCCTCTGTCTGCTATTTAAACAGAAGTGATGACTCATTTATTCTAAACGGGTTAGCATCTCCCTCCTGGCTCCCGCTCCCTCTGTGTTCCCACTCCTTCCGTGCTCTGCTCCCTCCGTGCTCTGATCCCTTTGGGCTCCCTCTCCCTCCGCGCTCTGCTCCCTCCGTGCTCTGCTCCCTCCGTGCTCTGATCCCTTTGGGCTCCCTCTCCCTCCGCGCTCTGCTCCTCCGTGCTCTGCTCCCTCAGGGCTCCCTCTCCCACCATGCTCTGCTCCCTCCGGGCTCTGTTCCCTCCAGGCTCCCTCTCCCTCTGGGCTCTGCTCCCTCCGGGTTTCCGCTCCTTAGGGGCTCCTGCTCCCTCCCGTGCTCTGCTTTTACCCTATGCTCTGCTCCCCACTCTGCATATCTATATTCAGAGTTTTGAACCATGCAAACATAACAGTCAGAATGTTTACTGATCTGCAAGTGAACGTGCATTTTGTAACATTTAGTAATAGTTGTAGTAATAAAAGTAACAACAGCAACAACAATGTAATAAACCTCGCATGGCCCTTTGCATTCAGGGAAGGGGGGAAATGTGGGAAGGAGAAAAGAAGTGGGCAAAAGGAACAGACAAGAAGTCATGGTATGACAGTTGGCAGAGGTGATTGATAGCTTGGTCACAAACATGGGATTGCAGAAGGTTTTGCAAAGCAGAGAGGCAGAGGAGTTAAGGGAGTGAATTCCGGAGACTCCAGCTAAGGCAGCTGATAGTTTGGCCAACAATACCGAGATGAGGGAGGGGTGGGGTGCGGTCAGAGATGGAGGATGTGGGAAGGGATGTAAGGCTGGAAGAGGTTGCATAATTAGGATGGAGAAATGCAATGGAAGGATTTGAAGACGAGGATGAGGATTTTAAATTCAATACATTGGGGAACAGGGGGCCGATGTAAGTCAGTGAGAGTGGGCAAGTGGGAGTTAGCGTGGGACAGGGTACAGGCAGCTGAGTTTTGAACAAGTTGGAGTTTATATAGGGTGAAAGATGGAAGGAAGATCACCCAGAGAGGGTGCAGAACATTCTGCGGGGGGGGGAGGGGAACAGCCAGGAGTCGTGGTCCATGTGGGCACCAACAACATAGGAAAGGAAAGGGATGAGGTCCTTCGGTTAGAGTTTCAGGAGCTAGGGAGGAGGTTAAAAAGCAGGACCTCAAAGGTGGTAATCTCTGGATTACTCCCAGTGCCACGCGCTAATGAGTATAGAAATAGGAAGACAAGGCAGGTTAATGCGTGGCTGGAGGCATGGTGTAAGAGGGAGGACTTCAGATTCTTTGGGCATTGGGATCAGTTGTTTGGTAGGAGGGACCTGTTCAAGACGGATGGGTTGCACCTCAACAGAGCTGGGACCAACGTCCTCGCGGGAAGGTTCACTGGTTCTGTGGGGAAGGGTTTGAACTAATTTGGCAGGGGAATGGGTACCAGGACATAGCATTAGAAAGGAGAAATAAGGTGCACAAAGGATTGGGAGAGACAGACAGCACTAGAGTAAGAAATAGTTAAGCATTGGTGGGATCAGACTAAAGGAGAATACTAGAAGGTCTAAGATAGGTTTAGAGTGGGTGTGTGTAAATGCACGAAACGTGGTAAATAAGGTCGGTGAGCTGCAGGCACAAATAGCCACATGGGAATATGATGTAGTGGTGATAATGGAGACTTGGCTCAAAAAAGGGCAGGATTGGGTACTAAATATTCTTGGCTACAAGGTATTCAGGTAAGATGGAGAAGGAAAAAAACGGAGGGGAGGTGTGGTAGTATTGATTATGGAGAATATTGCAGTGCTGGAGAGAGAGGATATCCTTGAGGGATCAAGGACAGAATCGATTTGGTTAGAGTTAAGAAACAATACTGGTGCCATCACACTACTGGGGGTTTTCTATAAGCCACCGACTAGTGGGAAGGAAATAGAGGAGCAAATTTGCAGGGAAATTACAGAGAGGTGCAAGAACTATAGAGTAGTGATAATGGGGGACTTCAACTATCCTAATATAGACTGGGACAGTAATAGCGCAAAGGGCAAAGAGGGGGAGGAATTTCTGAAGTGTTTTTCAGGAAAACTTTCTTGATCAGTATGTTTCCGACCCAATGAGGAAGGGGGCATTGCTGGATCTGGTTCTAGGGAATGAGGTGGGTCAAGTGGAGCAAGTGTCAGTGGGGGAACATTTAGGGAACAGTGATCATAGTATCATAAGGTTTAGATTGGTTATGGAAAAGGACAAGGAGCAATCTAGAGTAAAAATACTTAATTGGAAGAGGGCCAATTTCAGCAGGTTGAGAACGGATCTGGCCCGGGTAAATTGGAATCAAAGATTGGCAGGCAAAACTGTAATCGAACAATTGGCGACCTTTAAAGTGGAGATGGTTTGGGTAAAGTCTAGGTACATTGCCACTAGGGGAAAAGGTAGGACAACCAAAGCCAGAGCTCCTGGATGATGAAAGAAATAGAGAGAATAAGATGAAGCAGAAAAAGGAGGCGTATGACAGATGTCAGGTTGATAAGATAAGTGAGAACCAGGCTGAATATAAAAAGTACAGAGGAGAAGTAAAAAAGGAAATAAGAGGCGCAAAGAATAGATTGGCAATTAACATAAAAGGGAATCCAAAAATCCTCTACAGGCATATAAATAGTAAACAGGTAGTAAGAGGAGGGGTGGGGCAGATTAGAGACCAAAATGAAGATCTGCACATGGGGTAAGGGGGCATGGCTGAGGTACTAAATGAGTACTTTGCATCTGTCTTTACCAAGGAAGAAGATGCTGCCAAAGTCACAGTAAAAGAGGAGGTGGTTGAGATACTGGATGGGCTAAAAATTGATAAAGAGGAGGCACTAGAAAGGCTGGCTGTACTTTCAGTAGATAAGTCATCCGGTCCGGATGGGATGCATCCTAGGTTGCTGAGGGAAGTAAGGGTGGAAATTGCGGAGGTACTGGCCATAATCTTCCAATCATCCTTAGATATGGGGATGGTGCCAGAGGACTGGAGAGTTGCAAATGTTACACCCCTGTTCAAAAAAGGGTGTAAAGATAAACCTGGCAACTACAGTCCAGTCAGTTTAACCTCGGTGGTGGGGAAGCTTTTAGAATCGATAATCTGGGACAAAACGAGGCTGATAAAAGGGGCATCTGACAGATGTCAGGTTGATAACACAAGTAAAAACCAGGCAGAATATAGAAAGTTCAGAGGGGAAGTGAAAAAGCAAATAAGAGGGGCAAAGAGAGCGTATGAGAATAGACTGGCGACCAACATAAAAGGGAATCCAAAAGTCTTCTACAGGCATATAAACAGTAAATGGGTCGTAAGAGGAGGGGTGGGGCCGATTAGGGATCATAAACGTGATCTACTCATGGAGGCAGAGGGCATGACCGAGGTACTAAATGAGTACTTTACATCTGTCTTTACCAAGGAAGAAGATGCTGCCAAAGTCTCAGTACAGGAAAATATAGTTGAGATACTGGATGGGCTAAAAATTGATAAAGAAGAGGTACCAGAAAGGCTAGCTGTTCTTAAAGTAAATAAGTCACCCGGTCCGGATGGGATGCATCCTAGGTTGCTGAGGGAAGTAAGGGTGGAAATTGCAGAGGTACTGGCCATAATCTTCAAAAAATCCTTAGATGTAGGGGTGGTGCCAGAGGACTGGAGAATTACAAATGTTACAAAAAAGGGTGTGAAGATAAACCCAGCAACTATAGGCTAGTCAGTTTAACCTCGGTGATCAGGAAATTTTTAGAAACGATATTCTAGGACAGAATTAACAGTCACTTGGATAAGTGTGGATTGATTAGGGAAAGCCAGCATGGATTTGTTAAAGGAAAATCGTGTTTAACTAATCTGATAGAGTTTTTTGATGAGGTAACAGAGAGGATAGATGAAGGCAATGCAATTGATGTGGTGTATATGGACTTTCAAAAGGCATTTGATAAAGTACCACATGGTAGGCTTATCATCAAGATTGCAGTCCATGGAATAAAGGGGGCAGTAGCAACATGGATATGGAAATTGGCTAAGTGACAGGAAACAGAGAGTAGTTGTGAATGGTTGCTTTTCGGATTGGAGGGAGGTGTACAGTGGTGTTCCCCAGGGTCGGTGCTGGGACCACTGCTTTTTTTGAAATATATTAATGATTTGGACTTAGGTGAACAGAGCACAATCTCAAAATTTGCACATGACACGAAACTTGGAAGGGTAGTGAACAGTGAGAAGGATGGTGGTAGACTTCAGGAGGATATAGACAGGCTGGTGGCACGGGTGGACACCAGGCAGGTGAAATTTAATGCAGAAAAATGCGAAGTGATACATTTTGGTAGGAAGAACGAGGAGAGGCAATATAAACTAGAGGACATAATTCTAAAAGGGGTACAGGAACAGAGAGATCTGGGGGTATCTGTGCACAAATCATTGAAGGTGGAAGGGCAGATTGAGAAAGCGGTTAAAAAAGCATACGGGATCCTGGGCTTTATAAATAGAGGCATAGAGTACAAAAGTAAGGAAGTTATGATGAAACTTTATAAAACGCTGTTTCGGCCACAACTGGAGTATTCTGTGCACCGTACTTTAAGAAGGATGTGAAGGCCTTAGAGAGGATGCAGATGAGATTTACTGGAATGGTGTCAGGGCTGAGAGACTTGAGTTATGTGGATAGACTGGAGAAGCTGGGGTTGTTCTCCTTAGAGCAAAGAAGGTTAAGAGGAGATTTGATAGAGGTATACAAAATCATGAAGGGTCTAGACAGAGTAGATAAAGAGAAACTGTTCCCATTGGCATAAGGGTGGAGAACGAGAGGATATAGGTTTAAGGCGATTGGCAAAAGAACCAAAGGCGACATGAGGAAAAACTTTTTTACACAGTGAGTAGTTATGGTCTGGAATGTGCTGCCTGAAAGGGTGGAGGAAGCAGATTCAATCGTGGTTTTCAAAAAGGAATTGGATAAATACTTGAAGGGAAAAAATTTGCAGGTCTGCGGGGAAAAAGTGGTGGAATGGGACTAACTGGATTGTTCTTACAAAGATCCAGCATAGGCTCAATGGGCCGAACGGCCTCCTTCTGTGCTGTAACCATTCTATGATTCTATAAGGCACAGGCAAATCAAATCTGGAGGTGACAAAAGTGTCGATGAGTGTTTTGTTAGTAGTGGTAGTGAGGTGGATTGAGGGCAGGTGATGTTGCAGAGGTAGAAGTGTCAACATCAAGCACATCTAGGCCAAGCATAGTGTAGATTAATATTGAAGCAAGCTCTTATAATTCTACTCAAACAATATGACTTAGCCTGAATTTCAGAAGAGCATCCCTATCCATCAATAAGGCGTTTCTGATTTATACTTCAGCCAGTCTTACGGTTTTTCTAAGAAGGTTCATTTCTTCATGCACTGAGAGTACATTAATTAAAGGATAGTTAATTTGTACTCCTTTTAGCACATTGGCAGGTCTGCACTTCTTTGTACACTTCCTGTGAGATTGGATGTGTCACGAATACATATAACTGAGCAGATAATTAGAATGTACCTGCGACACTGAGCCACTTGTTAGCTGCTAACTATGCACTTAACAACCCTCTAACCTGTAAAGGTTGTCTCATTCTCCAGAGGAGTGTGCAGTCATTGAGCGATTTTTGCTCTGATTAGTTTAGCTGAAGCGTTGGAGACTCATTGCTTCCAGAAAGCTCTGTATTAGCTCAACAATCTCAATGATACCTACGCTGAAAAAATGCCTAGGAATTTTTAGGAATTCTTGAAAGTGAGAAATCTTTCAATTGCACCTTAACAAGTCCTTAACAAGCAAAATCACCATAAACCCAGGGTCAATGCGTGCACGGCTTCTGTTTACTCCCAGGGGAAGCTTTAGCAGGGTGGGGCAACAGGTAGTACACATTCCATCAAAGCTAATGGACAAAATTACTACATCTCAATACACAATTAACTTATGTCTCAGGTGGATATAAAAGATCCCATGGCACTATTTCGAAGAAGAGCAGGGAAGTTCTCCTCTGTGTCCTGGCTAATATTCATCCCTCAACCAACATCACCAAAAGAACAAATTATCTCATTGCTGTTTGTGGGACCTTGTTGTGCGTAAATTGGCTGCCGCGTTTCCTACATCACAACAGTGACTGCACTTCAAAAGTACTTCATTGGCTGTAAAGTTCTTTGGCACGTCATGTGAAAGGCGCTCTATAAAGTCTTTCTTTCTTTCTTTCTCTCTTTCTTTCTTTCTGTGTTGGCTCTAATGTACAGTGAAAACTAACCCCTTAAGCGAAACTGTCAAATAAGAGCCCAACATTGCTCTTTTAATGTAACGTGTGACAAATTCCTGTTTTCCAGCTCAAAAAGAGTTGCAGGAATACATGGCTTTGACAGATGCAAACTCTGAGAATTCAAATTTGTTCGCAATTGAAAACACAGTCATGGCGTGAAGAGAAATGTTTCTCTCAAATGTCTTAAAGTACTTCCCATACATTGAATTATTTTGAAGTGCAATGATTTTTTTATGTAGGCAATGATACTTTAATTTTTTTTTAATCAGTGATATGAACATCCAACAACTCATGAATCCATCTATTGATAATTGAGTCCTTGGTGAAAAAGTTGATTTAATGAGGCTTGGCAAATGCTGGCAACCTCCATTGCTGAAGGCATGGCTGTCAATGGTGGGGGGGAAGAGAAGGGGGCTAGATTTGGAGGAACCCAGAGATCTTGGAGGGTTATAGGGCTAGAAGAGGTTACAGAGATGGGAGGGACGAAGCCACGGAGGGATTTTAACAAGAGGATGAGAATTATTTGTTGTGTACTAAGAAAAACATTTTCTGCCATGACAGCACTATTTCCCTATGAATGCTGACACTGTCTTTCAGAGGTTAGGACGGGGTCCCCTAAGAATGTATCAGCATTTGTGAGGGCAGTGGGGCAGGGGGGCAGTGGGGGAGGTGAACCCAGGGAGAATGGTTGCTGGAGGTCTGGGAGAGTCTGTCACTATTTCCAGTACATTCCCAGGAATGTATTCATTTTGATTGCATATAGTGACATCACAAGTCCCGCCCATAATGGAAATGATTGGGTAATTCCCCCATCAATCACGCCTGGAGATTGCACTGCTGTAAGTGACTGGGATTGATTTTAAGCACATAATTTGTATTATGTAACTATCCCCCACTCACTGCATTTTACCGGAGAAATAATCAATTTTTATTTTGTAACTATCCTCCACTCATTGCATTTTGCTGGAGAAATAATCCTGCTTTTATCAGGAGACTCTGTTTGCTGTAGTTTTGGTCATGAGTTCGGCGACTCTGTAAATTAAAACCACAAGTCTCGTCCCCGCCTCCAACTCATTGGCTGACATAGTGGTGTCAATATTCAATCTGATTAATTCTTGCACATAGGTCCCTGGGAATGTGTTAGTTTTTGTAAAGGATTCCCAGAAGTGTATCGATATTTCCAGGGTTCCAACCCACTGGAAATAAGAACATAAGAATATAAGAAATAGAAGCAAGAGCAGGCCATACAGCCCCTCGAGCCTGCTCCACTATTCAATAAGATCATAGCTGATCTTTGGCCTCAACTCTACTTCCCCACTCAATCCTCATATCCCTTGATTCCCCTAGAGACCAAAAATCTATCTCTCTCAGCCTTGAGTATACTCAGTGGTTGAACATCCACAGCCCTCTGGGGTAGAGATTTCGAAAGATTCACCACCCTCTGAGTGAAGAAATTCCTCCTCATCTCAATCATAAATGGCCGGCCCTTATCCTGAGACTATGCCCCCTAGTTCTAGACTCGCCAACCAGGGGAAACAACCTCTCAGCATCGACCCTTTTTTGGAAAGTTTGAAAGGCTGTGCTCTGAATGACAATAATTCATACCAAGCTTGGTATGAAAAGGTTAACAAGTCTTCGATATTTAAACAGGCCTGACTTAATTTTAGTTTAGATGCTTTCATCCAGAAAAGAATTACTAATGGGCTCTATTATAAAATGATACATTATAAAGGAGTTGGAAATGGTTTGGTGTTTTGGAATTCTATGATAACATTATGATGTATAATGGTACAATGACAAGTTGGTTTGACTGTACTGACTAAATATTGAGTATTGAAGCAATGGGAACCTCCTACACTGACTATTGAACATCATTTCAAACGCACTGCTACACAGATACATGGACAGAGGTAGCATGCCAATGAGGCTTTTTGGGTCTCAATAAATGAGATTTTGTTATCAGCAGGTAGAGGGATTCTGATGTGTGGTTAACTTCTGCGATTCCTTGATGCAAGAATTACTATGGATAATACGGAGACAGATGATTGTTGGGCGTTGTGGATCATTAAGTATAACTAACACTTAACTGCGCATACAAAATTAGGAAGGAGGGATGGCACAGAGAAAGCACACTAATATTTTACAGATGATTTCATATTGTTTGAGAAATGAATGGCAGATGGAGTTTAATTTAGATAAATGTGAGGTGATGCATTTTGGTAGATCGAATCGGGCCAGGACCTACTCCGTTAATGGTAGGGCGTTGGGGAGAGTTATAGAACAAAGAGATCTCGGAGTACAGGTTCATAGCTCCTTGAAAGTGGAGTCACAGGTGGATAGGGTGGTGAAGAAGGCATTCAGCATGCTTGGTTTCATTGGTCAGAACATTGAATACAGGACTTGGGATGTCTTGTTGAAGTTGTACAAGACATTAGTAAGGCCACACTTGGAATACTGTGTACAGTTCTGGTCACCCTATTATAGAAAGGATATTATTAAACTAGAAAGAGTGCAGAAAAGATTTACTAGGATGCTACCGGGACTTGATGGTTTGACTTATAGGGAGAGGTTGGATAGACTGAGACTTTTTTCCTTGGAGAGTAGGAGGTTTAGGGGTGATCTTATAGAAGACTATAAAATAATGAGGGGCATAGATAAGGTAGATAGTCAAAATCTTTTCCCAAAGGTAGGGGAGTCTATAACGAGGGGGCATAGATTTAAGGTGAGAGGGGAGAGATACAAAAGGGTCCAGAGGGGCAATTTTTTCACTCAAAGGGTGGTGAGTGTCTGGAACGAGCTGCCAGAGGCAGTAGTAGAGGCGGGTACAATTTTGTCTTTTAAAAAGCATTTGGACAGTTACATGGGTAAGATGGGTATAGAGGGATATGGGCCAAGTGCAGGCAATTGGGACGAGCTTAGTGGTATAAACTGGGCGACATGGACATGTTGGGCCGAAGGGCCTGTTTCCATGTTGTAAACTTCTATGATTCTATGATTCTATGAAATAACAGGGTCGATTTTATCTCAGGGCGAGAATTGAGGATGGTGGGGGGCGGCCAAATTGGGGCATGGAACATTTGAACTCCTGCGCCTCATTTGCATACCTCTGACACATAGTCCCGCCAGTGGGCTGGGAGTGAGTGAAGGTGAGGCCATCACCCGGGACCCACGGATACAGTCCCTGGAAAGGGCAGATTGGGAGGGACAGGTGGGCAAATTCGCAGTCGAGGGGGGACACAGCCCTGGGGCAGGGGAGGACCAAGGTATCCTTGTGGGGTGAGGAGGAGCACTCCTTGCTCACAATGAACCTTTAAATAAAGCAGGCACCTGTGGTCTGGATCCTCGCTGATGCCAGCTTCTTCCGGCAGTCTCCGGAGACCGCGAGGGCCCGCGGTTAAAATGGCGCATGCATGTCCCGATGACATCATCGGGGCGCCATGTTACCATTTAAATTGGGCCCCCTGTTCCTCCGGGGATGGGTGGCCTTCCTGTGCCTCAAGTCAGGTAAGTAAAAATAGATGGGGGGTGGAGGTGCTGGAACGCAGCAGATGCCCCCCACCACCCCACTGCCATCTTCTCTCTGGCCCGCACCATTTCCATCGGGATGGGGAGGGAGTGTGGTTTAAAATAGGCCCTAATGTGTTTGTAAGTATGCGTAAATTCCAAAGTGGTCAATAAGATTTCACATTGGCCCAGTATTGGCTGAACAAGTAACGATCTGTGAATGATGCCCGTCATTATTAACGTTCAAGTCGGCCAGCAACTTGTTGGCGAGGAAGAGATTACCCCATGAAATGTGAATCGCCACAAGTTCCTGGACGATTTGCGCCACTCCACCGTTAGCCTCGCCAAAAAACGGCATTTCGGTCTCAACCTCTCCATTTTCATGAAATTGCTGCATTTGCACATTAATTGCTTCTTAAACTCGCCAAGTTAAATCTAGTATTAATAGCATGAGTACCATTTTATCGACGTGATAATTGTTAATTAATTCTCAACCTCTCTTGTCCAGAAAGTGAAGAATTAATAGTGTGGAGCCTCATTCCTTCAGGTTGTGAATTTTTTTTAGGAGATATTAAAAATGACAAATTTTTAAATTTTTATTTTTTTCTCTTACTTTTCCTTTCTGTCTCTTTTTTTTTCTCTCTCTCTTAATCCAATCTTTCTTTCCCTCTCTTTACCTGATTTGACATTGAATTCACCCCCTTTAATTCACCCTCCTTCTCAGTCCTTCCTCTGTTTGTTTCTCAATCCTTAAATCTCATTGGTTAAGGAGATACACTGTTTGTCCCATCATTCACCGAGGTCCCAGATGCCCCTGTTATCAGCTCGCACTTCCAGCAAGTTTGTGGGCAAAAAGTCTTCCAGCTGAAGGTTGCAAGTCTAATTAACGGGGCACGCCGTGAGATGCCCCACTCCAGCAAATTCCGGCCCATTATCTTTTATCCCATACACTTCAAGTGGTTCCTTGATGCATAAATCAAACAATGGGCCATAGGTAAGCTCTAAAAAGATACATTAAACAGAATAAGAGAATGTATTTCTGATTGCTAAGAGGTTACTTTACACGGGTAATTTTCTGAGTGCGTGCTAGTGTCAGGAGCTTTGCCCAACAATCTTCCAATGTGCAATGGTGGTGAGCGAGAGATTTCTTTGCCCCCGCTAGTGTGTACTCGGTAAATGAACCACCTTAACTTTGTTATTATTAATTGAGAAAAACACATCACTATCTACTTAAGTATAATCGTGCAGTAAATTCAAAGCTGTCGCCATTCATCTCCAATAGAATGAACGAGAAGTGTTGATTTTCCTCTCTTTAAAGAATGACATGATCAATGGCTGGTCTCATTGTCATTAGTGACTTATGACACCATTAGCAATGCAGCATCAAGGCAATTAACCAACGTCTGATTCACAGAATGTTCAAGCTAAAAACGACAATGTCATGTGTAGCGGGTTATAGTTATGAGCGCATAATCCAGCACTTCCCCTCATTTCTAAAGATAGATTTGAATATATTTTAGAGCAAGATGATGACTAAATTAACCATGTGCACGCTCAATCTCTAGGATAGAAACATAGGAACAGGAGGAGGCCATTTAGCCCCTCGAGCCTGTTCCACCATTCAGTGAGATCATTGTTGATCTGTGACCTAACTCCATATACCCACCTTAGCCCCATATCCCTTAGTACCTTTGGTTAACAAAAATCTATCAATCACAGATTTAACATTAACAATTGAGCTAGCACCATTGCAGTTGCAAAAGAGAATTCCAAACTTCTACCACCCTTTGCATGTCGAAGTGTTTCCTAACATCACTCCTGAAAGTCCTGGCTCTAATTTTTAGGCTATGTCCCCTAGTCCTACACTCCCCAACCAATGGAAATAGTTTCTCTCTATCTACCCTTTCAGTTCCCATAATATCTTGAAAATTTCGATCAATTACTCCTTAATCTTCTAAATTCCAGGGAATGCAACCTTAGTTTGTGCAATCTCTCCTGGGATAGATGCTGTAGCACAATTCAGGTTAGCGATGTGGGAGGTCCTTCTGACATTTTCTTGTACGCCCACTTCAGCCCCTTGATCTGCATTGGAAGAAATTAACCAATCTATTAACATAACTCCTCTCTGCACAATGGAATACCTAAGGAAGCATTCGCGGAGCTGTGTAGGGGTTTAAAGGACTGCAGCACCCATTTAAAGGGCTGAATTCTCACCTGCAACATCAAGAGAAGGAGATGCAAGCTGCACAATTGAAGGATTCTTGCCCGCACACTCTTAGGTTCACAGACGCTTTGCTGAAACACGTGCGGAATGGAGTGAGGCAAAGGAAGGCTTTCACTAAAGAAAAGGGATAGTTGACAGAGTGAATATTGTCATTAAACCCAGAGGACGTAGAAACAAATAAGGAAGAAGATGAAAAACCTCAAGCAACAGCCAAGATAAGGCTGCCCATCAGTTTCCTATGGCAAGAGCTTAGGAATTGCTAGATGATAAAAAAAACCAAGGTCCATCTAGTTTGTCTTCTGCCATCCTGGTAGTCGCATGATACAATGATAATGGAGTCGTTGACTAATCATAGCAATCAAGCTCTATCAATTAGTGTACACAATGCAAGGAATACCCCATTGGTACCCACACATACATGCTACAAAGTATTTCTTCATAACCTGTTATTCTTTTACTGCTGTCCCAACTAAAGCACATGGACAACCTTTTAACTCTTTCAATGCTTACCATACATGGCCATTTTGCAGCAGGGCTCAAATTCAAGCTGCAACTTATAGCTTAATCCATAGTGATGCATATATAAAGGGACTTCACATTAAAAAAAAACATTTAACACAATCTAGCTGCATGATGTGTGTTCATTTACTCAGAAACACAATTGGGCCACAGGCTGGACATTTCCATGTCATTGTATTTGCTCTTAAACTTGCAACATTTCAAGACTAATTCTATGCCTGCAGCACAAGATGGCACGTAACAGAAGGAAGCTAATCCAAACCAGAAGATGGCTCCAAAATATAAAGCCTTTGACTCCTTTGAAGAGGCCACGTTGGACATCATAAAGGAAGTGGGGGAGGCCTCTCCCAAGTTCAGAACTAGTACCATCTACCTCTTATTATGTCATTTCCCTCTACTCACTCACTCATTCACTCACTCTCACTCACACACTCACTTAACCACTCATATACTCACACACTCATACACTCACACACTCATTCACACACTCACATACTCACTCACTCATTCATACCCACTCACTCATTCATACACTCACTCGTATACTTACTCACTCACTCATACACTTACTCACTCACATACTCACTCAAACACTCACTCATACCCACTCATACACTCACTCTCACACTCACTCACTCACTCATATACTCACTCACGCACTCACTCACTCACACTCACACACTCACTCATACATTCACTCATACACTCACACACTCACTCACACACCAACTCATACACTCACTTACTCAAATACTCACACACTTACTCACACGTTCACTCACATACTCACTCATACACTCACACACTCACTCATACACTCACACACTCACTCACTCATTCATACCCACTCACTCATTCATACACTCACTCAAACACTCACTCACTCATTCATACCCACTCACTCATTCATACACTCACTCATATACTTACTCACTCACTCATACACTTACTCACTCACATACTCACTCAAACACTCACACACACACTCACTCATACCCACTCATACACTCACTCACACACTCACTCATACCCACTCAAACACTCACTCACGCACTCACTCACTCACACTCACACACTCACTCACACACCAACTCATACACTCACTTACTCAAATACTCACACATTCACTCACACACTCACTCATACACTCACACACTCACTCATACATACACTCACACACTCACTCATACACACACTCACACACTCACCTTTACACACACACACACACTCACTCATACACTCACTCACTCACACACTCACTCACACACTCATACACTCATGCACATGCATACATTAAAACACAAGACCATCATGCACAGCCTACTGCAGTGTAAGCACTGTTTGAGGGGATATCTCGCATTGTAACATCCCGTCCCCTTCTGCTTTTTGTATGACTGAAAGAACAAAATGTTAGCACTGCCATTAGACAGGACAAGCCAGAATTTCACAGTACCCCGCATCATTCACACTAACGGTGGCAAGAAGCAGTACGGATACATCTACCGAGGAAGATATAGGTACTGAACTTGAGGAGGTAACATCAGGTAACTCACAGTCCATATCAGAGGAGGACCAAATATTGGTGACCAAGGAGCCCATTAGCCAAAGGGTTAGCTCACTTCCTTCTGCAGCTGCAATGCCTCACAGCCCTGCTTATAAAAGGACATTGCTGCCTACAAACAATCTTGCACAGGAATCATTTCATTTGCAAGATTTGGCTGGGACTGAGGAGAAATCCAGTAGTCAGGTATGTGCAATTCAGCAGGAAGGCTTCTCCAGACTAACACTTGGCAACTGAAGGGGATGTACACTGGAGCATCCATTGGCACAGGTCCTACGCACCGTGGGAGTATCTCTCATGAATGCTCACAGTGCTGCATGAAATTACCTACAAGAGGTTCTCTCATGCCGGGAGATTGGGTTGAGAGAACCTTGATGTAGGGATTCACAGACTTCGTCGCTGTTATGCAGATCAGTGGGCACGCTGAGTCTTGCCCAGCGGTACAGGAATGAGGACGCTGCTTCTCAAGAGGAGGTCACATCTGGTCCGTCCAGCCCACTGCACATGACAGTAGATGTGCCAGAAAGCAAGCAGGACCAGCCAGCCGCGGCAACGGCCACACGTGACTGAACCAGTTACAGGGACATCTCAGGAACCCAGCACAAGGTGGTATAAGGCCACCACCTGAAAACTGAAGCCACTTAGTCCTTCTACTGAGGAATCACTTGGAGGAAATCATGGCGTAGGAGTTGGAAGTCCCACATAATACATTAACACTAAGGAGAACCACTGTGAGAGAGGGGCCAAAAATCCAAACGCTTCTAGAAACATAGAAACATAAGAACAATAAGCAGTGAGTCATTGAGCCCCTCAAGCTGAGTAAACGTTTTTTAAGGTATCATTTCAAAGGAACAGAAGTAGGCCATTCAGCCCCTCGAGACAGTTCCGCCACTCAAATAGATCATGGCTGATCTCTACCTCAACTTGCCTTTGCTCCATATTGCTTGACATCCTTACCTAAAAAAAAATCTATTGATCTCAGTCTTGAAAGTTTCAATCGACCCAGCATCCACAGCCTTTTGGGGGAGAGAGTTCCAGATTTCCACGACCCTGTGTATGTAAAAGTACTTCCTGATTTCACTCCTAAATGGACTAGCTGCAACTATCTACCACTTGTTCTGGATTCCCCCACCAGAGGAAATGGATTCTCTGTACCCACCCTATCGAATTCTTTCATCCGACAAACTGCTATCAAAACAGAATGTTGAACATCTTTTTTCTAATGATCTAACATTGCTTTATTGGGCCATAATTTGCTGTAGCAGGGCATCTAATGGCAATTGCTGTTAGTTGGACTTGCCCTTGCCAGTTTAGGTTTTTAAATTTTTTGGGTGGCAAGTTGGTGAAAGTGCGAGCTGAAAACATCACAGTGAGAGAAACAGGGCATCTGGGACCCGAGTGAACAGGGCAAGCCACTGGGTATCTCCTTAACCAATCAGATTGAGGATTGAGAAATAAACAGTGCAAGGACTGAGAAGGAAGTATAAATTAAAGTGAGTGAATTCAATGTTAAATCAGATACAGAAAGAGAAATAAAGAGAGGGAAAGAAAGATTGGATTAAGAGAGAGAAAAAAGAGACAAAAAGGAGAAGTAAAAAAATATTAAATTTCAAATTTTACATTTTTAAAATCTCCGACAACAATTAAAACCTGAAGGAATGAGACTTGTAATAGTTAATTTTTAGCGCCAGAAAGGTTGACTGACAGTAATTAACGTTTATCACGCTATTAATAGGATACTTAGACTGAAATGAACAAGCCCTAACTTTCTGCGGTGACTTTAGTTCGTACCTACTGCACAGGTACAGCAACTCCACAGCATTCAATGCATTTCAATGGTGAGGCAGACAGCGAGATGCCATTTTCCTGAAGCTAACAGTGGAGTGGCGCATCTCGGAAAACAACCTTTGGATTTCTGCGTTTAACCGTGCATCTGCCCCTCGCCTGAAGCTGCTGTACCATTTGCACATAAATAACAGAGAGCGCCATTAGCCTTACAGTTATTTTGACAACAAATTATGGCCCGGTATTACATTCCTTTGCTGCATCTACACCTTCTCTATTGCTGTTCATTTCTGTGATTCTATGGTAGTTGGAAGAAGAACAGGCCAACACTCCCACTTGCTCTTTCAGTTGACACGAAAGCTAATTCACCAGAAAGAGAGAAAGGGAGGTTTGTTAGTTCACCCTTATGGCATGGCATCACACCTTGTACTTTAGCTGGAAACTGCAACTAGTTATCAGAACAACAGTTTGGGTGTGAGAATGGTCACCATTTTGGAAATGCCTGGAAAAGGATTGAGAAATGAGCATCCTAAACTTTCAGCATCATTTACTGTTTTACTTGTCAGTACAAACATTGTTACTGTAGATCAGATCAATCTAACAGCTTATTTCATTGTAGTAGAAAAGGTGAGAGAAAGGGTCCATTCGGCCATTGTGTAATAATAAACATGAAATAAATAAGATTTTTTTTTAACGCCTAGATGACATATCGCCTTTAATCGGCAACTCCAGCAAGCAGCAGTGCACACACACTTTCACAATTCTATGTCTGCAGCTTATATGTCTTCAATAGTTTAATTGTGTATTTTAATGTACCTCAGCAGCATTGCCAAAAATGTCCAAAGACCGTCAGTGGCAACTGTCTGTAAATTCCAGAAAAACTCACAATTACGCCAAT
Organism: Heptranchias perlo; assembly: GCF_035084215.1. Taxonomy (NCBI): domain Eukaryota; kingdom Metazoa; phylum Chordata; class Chondrichthyes; order Hexanchiformes; family Hexanchidae; genus Heptranchias; species Heptranchias perlo. The sequence continues at coordinate 59,696,278 of NC_090339.1, read as the reverse complement.
GTAAAAAAAAAACACATGCGAGTCGTTCAATTGTGTTTCTGCATTAATAGGCAATGAAAGCGTTAGAGAGATTTTGGGTGATTCATTCACAGGCATTGTCACGAACCTTTCTGCAGTATAATGAGTCAATCTGACAGTCAAGGTAATGACTCCCATCTAATTCTTCCCAATGAGTGGGCTGTGACAGTGAAGAGTCTTTCTTCTCACTGCAACATTTGAGAAGACTGCCTGGACAAAACACGTTCATAGATGACACTGATAAACTATTTACTTCTATACGAGGCTTACTTAAATATAACGGTGCACTGTTATAAGGATATTTGACTACCTTCTCCTCTAAAAGGGGTAGACATTGCTCTCTGTCGCGCCCACTTTACGGGCACAGTCTGAGTTTCCACTTCAACCTGCCCTAGTGGGATATGGGGCCAAAGGCAGGTATACGGAGTTAGATCACAGATCAGCCATAATCTTATCAAATGGCGGAGCGGGCTCGAGTGGCTGAATGGCCTACTCCTGTTCCTATGTTCCTTGTATTGTCACAAAATCATGGGAGAAAGGCAGAGGAAAATTGGATCCAATTGCACACTAATATTGCCACATATCGCTAACATTTTAGTGGTAATCCTACTTGTGTTGTTACTACCATAAACTTGAATTTCCCTGAGCACCTTTAATGAAAAAAAGCATCCTAAACCACTTCACAGAGGTTTAAGGAGAAATTGGATAAGCCAAAGAAGGAAATATTAAGAGGAGTGACTAAAAGCTTGATCACAAAGGTGGGTTTTAAGGTGGTTCCTTAAAGTAGGAGAGGGTGGTGGAGATATGGAGGGGTTTAGGGAGGGAATTTCAGAGCATGGGGCCTAGGTGGCTAAAGGATGGGCACCAATATTGGGACAAAGGAACGGGAGCATTCAGCAGAGGCCAGAATCAGAGTAATGGGGAGTTTGGTGGGGTAAGGTGTAGAGTTGGATAAGTATAGAAAGCCAGGATGAGTTGAGGCAAAAATAAAGATTTGCACTCAAGGATGACAATTTTAAATTTGAGGTACTGGGGGACCGGGAACGAATGCAAATCAGTGAGGACGGGGTGGGGGGGGGGGGCGGGGTTGGTGATGGGGCAATGGGACTCGGTGCGAGATAGGACACGGGTAGCAGGATCTTGGATGATCTGAAGTTTACGGAGGGTGGAGGATGGGAGGCTTGTCAGGAGAGCATTGGACTAATTGAGTCTGGAGGCATGGATGAGGGATTCATCAGCTGATGGAGTGAGGCAGAGATGGAGGCGGGCATTGTTACAGATGTGGAAGTCGGCGATCTTTAAGATGCAGAGGATACGGGATCAGAGCTCACCTTGGAGCTGAATAGGACCACGATGTTGTGAACAGTCTGGTTCAGCCTGAGAGAGCGGTATGGTATAAGCATGGATTTGGTGGCGATGGAACGGATTTTGTGGCAGGTGCCAAAGACAGTGGCTTCAAAGACAAATGTGAGGTCATCCACTTTGGATCAAAAAAGGATAGAACAGGGTACTTTCTAAATGGTAAAAAGTTAAAAACAGTGGATGTCCAAAGGAACATAGGGGTTCAGGTACATAGATCATTGAAGTGTCACGAACAGGTGCAGAAAATAATCAATAAGGCTAATGGAATGTTGGCCTTTATATCTCGAGGGCTAGAGTACAAGGGGGCAGAAGTTATGCTGCAGCTATACAAAACCCTGGTTAGACCGCACCTGGAGTTCTGTGAGCAGTTCTGGGCACTGCAACTTCGGAAGGACATATTGGCCTTGGAGGGAGTGCAGCGCAGGTTTACTAGAATGATACCCGGACTTCAAGGGTTAAGTTACGAGGAGAGATTACACAAATTGGGGTTGTATTCTCTAGAGTTTAGAAGGTTAAGGGGTGATCTGATTGAAGTTTATAAGATATTAGAGGGAACAGATAGGGTGGATAGAGAGAAACTATTTCTGCTGGTTGGGGATTCTAGGACTAGGGGGCACACTATAAAAATTAGAGCCAGACCTTTCAGGAGTGAGATTAAGAAACATTTCTACACACAAAGGGTGGTAGAAGTTTGGAACTCTCTTCCGCAAACAGCAATTGATACTAGCTCAATTGCTAAATTTAAATGTGAGATAGATAGCTTTTTGGGCAACCAAAGGTATTAAGGGATATGGGCCAAAGGCAGGTATATGGAGCTAGATCACAGATCAGCCATGATCTTATCAAATGGCGGAGCAGGCACGAGGGGCTGAATGGCCTACTCATGTTCCTATGTTCCTATGTTCAGTCTTTCTAATCTTTAGCTGGAAAAACTGATGTCATCCAAGGCTGGATGTCAGAGAAATAGTTGGACAGCATAGAGGCAGTTGAAGGGCTTGAGACAGGTAATGGAGAGGTAGAGCTGGGTGTCATCAAAATACACGTGGAAGCTGATCTCAAGTCTCTGGATGATGTCAACGGCTACATCATGCAGATGGGGTCAAGGATAGATCGTTGAGGGACTCCAGAGAAGATGGTGGGGGGGGTGGGATGAGAAGCAATTTGTAGAGATAGGTTAAGTAAAATGAAACCAAGCAAGAAGAGTCCCACTGAGCTGGAGGAGATGCTTTGGAGGAGGATGATGTGCTGAACCAGGTGGAAGGCGACAGAGAGGTCGAGGGCTACAACGAGGAATAATGGACCATGGTCAGAGACACAGAGGATGTCATTTGTGAATTGAGTTCAGATGTTTTGGTGCTGATGAGGATGGGGCAGTAACCTGATTGGAGGGATTCAAACAGGAAATTGCAGAAGAGATGCGCACAGATCTGAGAGGAGACAACATGTTCAAGGATTTTAAAGAGGAAAGAGAAATTGGTGATGGGGTGACAGCTTGCAAGGGCAGAGGGGCCGAAGGTGGGTCTTTTGAGGATAGGGGCAATGATGGTGGTTTTGAAAAGGAAGGGGAAGAGTACCTGGGGAGGGGGAACCATTTACAATATCAGCTAGCCTAAGGGCCAGGAAAGGAGTTAGCGCTTTAGTGGGAATGGAGCAGAAGGGAACAGCGGGTGGATGAGCTCCCACACGGCTTGGGGGGAGAGGGAAGAGAAAAAAGAGAGAGATGGGAGGCAGGGGGTTAAGGAGGCAATTGGTAGTGGAGTAAAGAAGCCGGGGTGGGGGGCCGGGGAGTATATTTTTGCTGTCCACACAACATCAACATAATTCCACAGACTGAAAAAATGTCAATTGTACCAAACATTACTGGGCTGGCATGACTAAACTAACGCAACAGACATTTTATCACTAACTTTTGGCACAATCAACATCTTTAAGATGCACATGAAGTTGTTTTTAAGCCTTTCAGCACCATAGATGAGTTTTCTTGCCTGAGCACTATTGGGAAGGGGGGGGAGTTCAGGGGTCACCAATGTGTTTACTCATTAAACAGAGTAATTCTATAATTACTGTACCTCAATGCAGATTAGGTGGGTGAACTTGCTCGAACAATGAGAGCAAATTATCCCCACCTCCCATCCCGCCTTTAAGAATGTAGAAAATGCCACACTAATGGTTGGATGGGAGTCACTTATAATTACTGAACAGTTACCAGAATAGTTTTCAGAGCAGCAGCACGAGGATTGTTCCTGGATTATGTTGTTTGGGTAGATAAAGAATATTTGATAATGTCATCTTACTCATCCCATAAATCAAGACAAAATAAACGGTGCATGTTTTATTCACATCAGCTACCCCGTGTTTATCTGAACCAACAAAATATTCCCGACAGCTCATTGGGGTCGATCTTGACTTTGGGCGATGGTGTGGAACAGGTGACATCGAGTCATCAGCCTGTTTTACATCTCTCCCCATTTTTATTTCAATTGAAGTCAACAAAACAGTCATAAAACCATAAGGGAAAAGAAGTCTGTGTTAGAAAAACAGGAAAGATAACATTGAGTTCCAAAAATTGTAAAATGGGTGCTAACGATACAAGATATGCAATTTGGAATTGTGATTAAGGTTTCAGCTTTGGCTCAGTGATAACAATTGTACCTTCTGAGTCAGAAGGTTGTGGGTTTAAGTCCACCTCTGGAAGGCCTGAGTACATAATCTCAACTGACATTCCAATGCAATGCTGGACTGTCAGAGGTGCTGTTTTTTTTTTTGGATGAGACATTAAACTGAGGCCCTGTCTACCATCTCAGGTGGACGTGAAAGATCCCACGACACCATTCGAAGAAGAGCAGGTGTCCTGACCAACATTTATCCCTCAACTAACATCACTAAAACAGGTTATCTGGTCATTTATATCATTGCTGCTTGTGTTACCTTGGCTGCCATTCCCTCCTTATCTAACCACCCCCCCCTCCACAATTTTGAACAGCCTGCCACCACTCAATATCTCGACTCTCGCAAGAAGAATGGTCAATGCTCGAGGTTGCTTGCCCACCCCCTCACCCCCCACGGAACTGTACCCCAAATTAAGTCACCACGCTCTGGAAAGGAAGTGCAAGTGGAGGAAAAATTGAGAAAAGGAAAGAAATTGCATTAATAGCACCTTAGGACATGCCAACGTGATTCACAAAGCATTTATGCACATTTGTTGAGGGATTTTATCAAGTAATTAGACTGCAATTGTGATTTAATTTTCCTATTGCCAGTATAGATCAAAGGTTTAAGAATACATTTCTAGACTAAATTGTACTTTATGCTGATGGTTTCATAATTGGCGGTGCATAAGTGTTTAAATATAATTTTATAACTCCACTTACATGAGACATATTTCAGCTAACTGACAGCAAGAACAGTAAAACATTCAACACTCTTGTGTTTTTGTCCCTGCCACAATCACTATCTTACTTTAGCTTCATAGCCTCTTTGACATATGATTTGTGCTAGCAATTAGTGTTCGGTAGTTTTCCTGACTCTTTAGAAAGCTACAGAATAGTCTGGAAATGGCAGTGCGGAATGTTATCATGTGAGAGTGCTCAGCAAACCCATATCAAATTCATCAGTCCGCTATTTTAAACAAGATATTAACCCATTTCCAATAACTCGGTTGACACATCCATGAAAATAGGGAAGAGAGGGATTTAATGGGAACAAATTTAGCGTTTGCCCCATAACTCAGTAATTTACAGGCATTTTTGTTTACATAGAATTACATAGAATTTACAGCACTGAAACAGGCCATTCAGCCCAACTGGTCTGTAACAGTATTTATGCTCCACATGAGCCTTCTCCCTCCCTACTTCATCTAACCCTATCAGTATAGCCTTCTCTTACTATCTCTCGCATGTATTTATCTAGCTTCCCCTTAAATGCATTTATGCTATTTGCCTCAACTACTTGCGGTGATGCTTTCCACATTCTCACCACTCTCTGGGTAAAGAAGTTTCCCCTGAATTCCCTATTGGATTTATCAGTGAAAATCCCTATGTCTACCCTGTCAAACCCTTTCATAATTTTAAAGACCTCCATCAGGACACTCTCTGCCTTCTCTTTTCACGAGAAAAGAGACCCAGCCTGCTCAATCTTTCCTGATAGGTATAATCTCTCAGTTCTGGTATCGACTTTATTATCTGGTATTATCTTATTTCAGATTTAAGTACAGCACACGCTGGGTACTTTGGGAATGAATTTCCTCGTTGTTTCTAGAGTACTTCTGGCGCTGGGATGGTCTAGGATTGATTGCAAACGATCATCTTTTGGATGGAAGTACTTTCTGCTGCTTGCGTGCCTTAAAATTGTTTCCTTTGACTTTCCTCCATCTTTTTGGCCCTTCCTGTCATCCAACCGCTGAGCCCCCAATGGGGCTCATTTGCAAACCAGCGCCATGCCAGCCAATGGTGCTGCTTTTGTGCCCCTTTTGCACTCTGGGTGACTTACTCCCAGATAGAAGAGGCACAGCACCTCCACATCACCCTGGTGAAAGTGAGGAGTCTGAGATCTTTTAAGAGTCCCCAAACTTTGCTTGCATAGGAACATAGGAACAGGAGTAGGCCATTCATCTCCTCAAGTCTGTTCATAGAAAGGTTACAGCATGGAAGGAGGACATTCGGCCCATCGAGTCCATACCAGCTCTATGCACGAGCAATCCAGCTAGCCCCACTCCCCCGCCTATCCCCGTAGCCCTGCATATTCCACCATTCAAATAGATCATGGCTGATCTATATCTTAACTCCATCAACCCGCCTTGGTTCCATATCCCTTAATACCCTTGCCTAACAAAAATCTATCAATCTCAGTTTTGAAATTGTCAATCGACCCCCAGCCTCAACAGCTTTTTTAGGGAGAGAGTTCCAGATTTCCACTACCCTTTGTGTGAAGAAGTGCTTCCTGACATCAACCCTGAACAGCTTGGCTCTAATTTTAAGGTTATGCCCCATTATTCTGGACTCTCCCACCAGAGAAAATAGTTTCTCTCCCTCCACCCTATCAAATCCTTTAATTACCTTAAAAACCTCATTTAAATCACCCCTTAATCTTCTATACTCAAGGGCATACAAGATTAGTCAATGCAACCTGTCCTCATAATTTGACCCTTACTGATTACTGGCTTCTGGAAACAACTTTTCAATCCGTTGTTAATTTGCTTTGCAGAGGAGTCCCCACTGACAGCTGCAAGGGGCTCCAGAGAGTAGATTCTCTCTGAAGTCTTCACTACGTGATTCAGTCCACCTGAACACCACAGCCTGACCTGAGCTCCTTGGACACCAATAGCTATGTTTGATTGTATAGTTGTGATCTGGAACGTGCTGCCTGAAAGGTTGGTGGAGGCAGATTCAATCGTAGCTTTCAAAAAGGAATTGGATAAATATTTGAAGGGAAACAATTTACAGGGCTACGAGGAAAGGGCGGGGGAATGGGACTAACTGGATTACTCTTAAAAAGAGCCAGCACAGTTTCGATGGGCCAAATGGCCTCCTTCTGTGCTGTAACTATTCTATGATTAAGGTTGTAAGCATTCGCTCAGCATAAACACCTGCAGCCCTGAGCTGTAGAGAATTTAGCGATGCTTTACTTCTTTGATCAGGTATAAGGGTCAATTTTCCTCCCTTCTCATCACCCATCACCACAGAAATTCGGATGATTCGCCCCCTAATCCTCCTGAGCAAAGAGCTGGATTTCAGTGAAATTGTGGTGATGGGAGTCCCAAAACAAGAATCTAGCTCAACCTATTCCTTCACTTCTACCATATTGGGCCTAAGGTGAGATTTCTGCGTTTGTAGAACATTGCAGAATGCCTCAGCTTCACCATCAAGGTATCTACCTGGAGGATCTTCAGCAGATAACTGAACCTGGTCAGCACCACTTCATGCCCTTGTGTTATGGGAATGACAGCTGACACAACTCTTTCCGAGTGTCTTATGGCATTTTCAGGATTAAGAAGACAATTAACAGCTGTTACTATTTATTCATGTTGTGTGCAACAGATGTTTTGTTTACTTCCAAGACCTCTGTATAAGCAAGTAATTGGCCAGCTAGGGAGTATGCTTTACAGGGTGAATTTTGCAAGGCCCCTGAAAAGAGAAGGGATTGCTAATAAGTCAAGGTGGAGCCAAGATTTTAGGGTGATTTGCATTACAGCTTTCAGCTTTGCACTGATGCTACACTTATACTGTAAATACAGTCTGAATCCAGTGTCAAACATGACCTGACACTGGAATTAAGCAGAATAACACTGTCTGGTGAAGGGAGTTGCACTCCTCCTCCCCTTGGAGTGAGTTTGGTCCTTCAAATCCACATTACACTGAAAGGTTAGTGTTGTTGTTTCACACTGATGATAAATTAGATTCAACTCAGGCATTGGAGGCTTTTGCAACTGTCAACCCTTTAAATGAAAATAACAAATCCAGGGCACTCTTCCTTAGGATGGGAACTACCCATAGAGCTCGCAGGCTGGACAGAGTGGGACAAGCATTAAAAAGTGGATTATACTATTTCAGTTTTATCTGTTGTAAACAATTTTACAACACCAAGTTATAGTCCAGCAATTTTATTTTAAATTCACAAGCTTTCGGAGATTTTCTCCTTCCTCAGGCAAATGAAGGAAGGAGAAAATCTCCGAAAGCTTGTGAATTTAAAATAAAATTGCTGGACTATAACTTGGTGTTGTAAAATTGTTTACAATTGTCAACCCCAGTCCATCACCGGCATCTCCACATCAGTTTTATCTGTGGTAGTGTCACGGGCAAGCAGTAATTGTGCCTGAATGTTTTCAGACACGCTTCTGATTGTGGACCGTGTTCTTACAGCTGCAACACGAAGCTCACGCATCTGTACCAATGAAAGGTGGACATTACAGACCAAACTTTATCTGTAATCCCCGACTTTAATCGCCATTGGCGACCGTGCCTTCAGCTGCCCAGGCCCTAAGCTCTGGAATTCACTCCCTAAACCTCTCCACCTCTCTACCTTTCTCTCCTCCTTTAAGACACTCCTTAAAACCTACCTCTTTGACCAAGCTTTTGATCACCTGTCCTAATGTCTCCTTATGTGGCTCAGTGTCAAATTTTGTTTGATAATTGCTTCTATGAAGGGTCTTGAGACGTTTTACTATGTTAAAGGCGCTATATAAATGCAATTTGTTGATGTCTTTTAAATCAACTTGGTAACTGATTAGTATAATGAAAGCCAGAGATTACTTTTACCGATACCAATGGAGGAAAATAAATGGGTTAACGCCTCTGCCACAACAGTGGATCGAGAAACATCCAAATGAATGCATTAAGCTCTTGTTCTTTAATATCAGCATTATGACTTTCCAGGCTCATATGTTATCTTCCAGGATGATAAAGCACAACACGACAAAGTCCATTGTTCGGGCTTCAGTTCTGCATTCTGTTAGGCACAAATTCACCTCCTTAAATTGGGTGCGGTTTCACTTTTGTGAGAAAAAGCAACTGTGTAAAAGAATGTCACCTAAAACGACAGAGTTACATAGCCGAGGGGTGATGATGGGACAAGCTGCTGACCATGACTGATTGCACAACCCATGTGACCTTATCTTTTGCTTGTTACGAGTGGTAACAATTAATCATTAATCTAAGTGATTGCATCATCATGTCACAATGCAGCTGTGTCACCTAGATAACATCTGGCCAATCAATTGTGCAGATTGGATTTCTTTTAATTCATGCTAATGAAAGCATATGCATGGCAATAAATATTACAAGTGATTGCCGCAGATAATGGTGTTTGAGCTTCACAACTTTACAGATGGGGTATATGGATAGATAGTGTACATGTACAAGGGTGATGGCAGGCGAAGTTTGACTCAGTAAAATATAGAGCCTCGTTATATTTCTACCTTCCTAGGGATATTGAGATATTTTGGGGGAGGGGGTTAGTTAAATATGTCTAGTAATGCATCACAGGTAACCATAGTTTCCTTATGGAACACCAATCACCACATCCTCCCAGTCCAAGAAATTTCAGTTGACCCCTTTGTGACCTGTAGCCATTGCCCTATCCGTGTAACCATATTGCCCTTAATTCCATTGGCCCTCAATAACCGCGGGGCTGAAATCCCGATGATCACGGTGAGATAGTTCTCGTTGGTTCCGTCCTGTGCTAACCCCGCTGGATTTTGTTGGAGGACACCAAGTTTACATGGGGCTGATACGAACCCATGTCACTAAGACAAATCTCCCTCATTCCCCTGCCCCATATTGCCAGAAAATCCAGTGCGTGCCCATCAGAATCACACCTCCCCCAAGACCCCATCATCCCCCTGTGCAATCCAAATCTTTAGTAACAGTGCTATATTTTCTTCTTTCATAATTCATTCTTGGAATTTGGGCGTCACTGGCAAGGCCGGCATTTATTGCCCATCCCTGGTTTGATACATCTGAGTGTCTTGCTGGGCCACTTCAGAGGGCAGTTAAGAGTCAACCACATTGGTGCTGGACTGGAGTTACGTATAGACCCAGACCAGGTAAGGACAGCAGGCTCCCTTCCCTAAAGTGCATTGGTGAACCAGTTGGGTTTTTACGACAATGGTCACTTTTACTGATACCAGATTTTTATTTCTGGATTTGTTTGTAAACTGAATTCAAATTCTCAACCCGCCATGGTGGGCTTTGAACTCACGTTCTCTGCATTATTAGTCCAGGCCTCTGGATTACTAGTCCAGTAACATAACCACCATTCTACCATTTCAAAAAACGACCATAGAATCATAGAATCATAGAAAGTTATGGCACAGTAGGAGGCCATTTGGCCCATTGTGTCCGTGCCATCTCCCTATTTATCCAAGGAGCCCTAGCCTTCAATACACATTTTTCCCTTTCTGGATTATGCTTGATTTGTACCCTTTCCATCTCCTATTTAAATACTTCTCATTCCTGATCTATCATTGCATTTGCCATTTTTCCTACCATTTAATATAGGTCCTGCTATAATTTGCTTTTATTCCAATTAAGTTTCCTTGTCCTTTACTTTTCTTTTTCCCGTTCTATTTTTCCCTAATTATTTAGCAGTCACTGTTTCCTAAATATTCTCTTACTTTTAAGTCACCTACTTGCTTTACTTCATTGCCCCACCAAGTAGTACTTCCCTCCTTGTTGGAGTAGGAAAGATATTGACAGTTTTCAATCTATTTAGCCAACTTATTTTTAAAAAATTATTCTTGGGATATGGGCAACAGTGGCAAGGCAGTATTTATTGCCCATCCCTAGGTTCGCTGAGACTTTTATGAGTCAGCTCCTACACTGTGGATAAGAGCTGCATTTAGCCCAGATCAAGTTGGGGTAGCAAGGAAGTTCCCTTCCTTGAAGTACATTAGTGAACCAGTTGGGTTGTTCCAACAAGCAGACGTCTTTCATGGTCACAAGCGTGTTCCTTAAATAATCTGCCCACCAATATACCAGATTTGAATTCAACATCACAACTTTCCATGGCGGGATTAGAAACTCCGGATCACTAGTCTAGTACCATTAACCACTAGATTACTTTAACTTCTAATGAGCTGTTCTGTTTTATTTTAAGTCTCATCTGTAGGACTTCATCAATGGTTTTTTTCAAAGATTTACTGGAAAGTCCTCATCCACTGATTTGGTTCCCCACTCAAATAATTCCAGCAGATTAGCGAGTGTTGTGCATTTTTCAAAACAATTTACTGCTGCTGATACAAGTACTGTTTATAGTTGAAGATTTGAAGTCAAGAACAAGATTAAAAGGTCGAATGTTACAAATTAGTTGAATACAGAGCTCTCGCCTTCAAAATACCTCGGAGGCGTATTTATTTTAAGCACCTTTTAAAACAAGCTATGCTATATTACGCTGCGGATTAGTGAACCCATTGCAAAGATAACAAGTATGTAATGCAACGCTTAAAATATCGCGGCCCAGAAAATCTATGGACCAGTGCCATTCTGGCAATTGCACTAGTTTCACGCCTATTGGGAACCTTCGCTGCCAAACCTGGAAGACTTTCTGGGATGAGGACAAGATTCCGAAATTAGCCTGCCGATGGCAAGTGCACCTAGCCTGCCCGCCAAATATAACACATCGGAGAGTCTGGTGGAGTTTCCCAGGGGATTTCAGGTCCCCGCCCCCACTTTGTAAAGGGGTTGCATTTAACAATTTGAAACAATTATTTACTCCCTTTTTCTTCAAGAATGCAGTCCGTGATCCAGGCTGGAACCCCCAAGGTGGTCTGCACAACTGGCAGTGGTTTAGTGGTTTGGGTGGTATGGCCAGTTTGGCTACACCTTGATCATGCTTATCTCTGCCGACCAGTACCCATATCCCACCGATGTCTTGGGGCATGGGAATTCTCGATGTAGAAAGTCTCCTCCCCCTGGCACCGGCCCCTTACAATGGTGGCCATATTGGGTGGGGAGGAAGTGGGAGCTTTGAGACTCCACTCCCAACAAGCCATTGAAGCAACTACACCCCAAGGTTGGGACTTAACGTACCTGGGTCCCGGCCTGGTTTTTGACTGTAGTTACGGCAGGAGTACACCGGAAAACCACATAATGTAACATTATCTGGAAATGTAGTTACATTTGTTTAAAAGACTGGGATGATTGAATTTATTTGTGGGAGCAGGGAATATTATTCTAAGGCTTTCCTCTCAGACTATTCAGCTGCCTGGGCTCTAAGGTCTGGAATTCCCTCCCTGAACCTCTCCACCTCTCTCTCTTCCTTTAAGATGCTCCCTAAAACCTACCTCTTTGACCAAACGCTTTGTCACTTGTCCTAATATCTCCTTATGTGGCTCGATGTCAAATTTTGTTTGATAATTGCTCCTGTGAAGCGCCTTGGGATATTTAAAGGCGCTATATAAATGCAACTGGTTGTTGCTGTCCTTGAAATCATAAGTTTTTATCATCAAACCTAAATACGTTAATGCTGTAACCAATGTTTCAATTAAACATTTAAATAATACATGCAGAATTCCTTCAGCTAATCTCTTCAGGTCCCGAAAAGAGAAGTTCAAACTTCTGAGGGGGCTTGACAGGGTAGATGTTGAGAGGTTGTTTCCCATGGCTGGAGAATCGAGAACTAGGTGGCATAGTCTGAGGATAAGGGGGTCAGCCTTTAAGACTGAGATGAGGAGGAATTTCTTCACACAGAGGGTTATGAACCTTTGGAATTCTCTACTCCAGAGGGCTGTGGATGCAGAGTCATTGAATATATTCAAGGCTGAGCTGGATAGATTTTTGGACTCTAGGTGGATCAAGGGATATGGGGATCGGGCGGGAAAGTGGAGTTGAGGTTGAAGATCAGCCATGATCTTATTGAATGGCGGAGCAGGCTCGAGGGGCCGTATGGCATACTGCTGCTCCTATTTCTTATGTTCTTAATTCAAATCTGCCATTGCAGTACGAGTTTGATGTATCTGTTTGCAAGATGTGTAGACGCCTACAAACACTCTTAACCGATATCAGTTTACCCATTTAATGAATCCCTTTGATCTTACGTTTACGGGATCCAGCTTACTCTATTGTTACACAAAAGTGGCACATAATTGACATTGACGCAGCAAGATACCGCACTTCCTTCCCAGTCTCTTCACCGACACCGTCAACATGTGACTGCCAAGCATATGGCTGTTTGTGGATTCTTTCCAAATGCTTGATTCTGAGTTTTGGGAGCTTTGCCAGAGGTTCTCTCAAGCTACAATGAGATGTGACGTAATGCGTTTAGAGTTAATGATTCAGTGCTGTTTAAATCTGCAATATGTATGTGCAGCTTGTCCTGTCACTTGCAAAGGATTTGGAGACCACAGTGTTTATTTGAACAGATTAATTTAACTCTCGGAAGTGAAGTGCCTCAAATAGGCCATCTGTTTTCCCTTGAAACTTGTAGTTTCACTGCGGAGATTTTATTTTCAAATCTGTCTGCCTTTAAAAGAAATACCTGCATAAGGCAATTAGGTCCCAGTTTTTGAAAATACCTGCTTGTAATTGGATTCCCTTCAAATGTCTCGTGTTGATATTAGGTATTATTTACCTGCCTTTGTTTACGCTTAGCCTCATTTTTCATTATTATTACTACAGTCTGCAGATTAGCCCCCTTTTACCCAATAACGGGAGCTTTAGAGAGCCGGCATTGTATAAACCCTTTACTCGATGTGCCATTTTAAGATTTAATACCCTTATGTTTCGCATTCTTAATTTATTTCCTTCTCGAATTGTCAGAGGCTCCGATTTATAGACAGGTTTTTAAAACCTGTCGCGCACAGGGTTCCTTTAACACATTTAATCCGTCCTTTTATGTTTTCCGTGATAAAGGTGGCTGCCGATTCTGTCGTTTCACTTTATCTGATGTAATGACCAGCTACTATTCGCACTTGTCTTTCCTCTCCTCGATTGCTTTCATGTCAGCCGATAATCCTGTTGCTTTACTGCGTGTTCCGGGAATTTTCCAAAATGCCAACAGGGAAAAAATCTCCGCAGCAAAGCCAGCGTGCTCCATTAAGTTAATTCCCTCATTTTTATTCATAATTTATCTTTTATATCAGGTCGAGGCCTAGGAGAAAACATACAGTAATTTTTTTTTAAAAGACCCGGACAGCTGAGAACAGGAACTTTCTGCGAGAGCTGAGTACAGGAGCATCACTCAAATGGGATCTTTGGTTAATTTAAAAGCTGTTCACTGCTGTGCTCCCAATCTGCAGGTGTCGGCAACAGGGTATCAAAGAGCAGTGAAGCCGGAGTCCATTCAAAGGGAAAATTATTAATTAGTGCGCTGGTAGGTGCAGCAGGACAGGGCTGAGGGTGGGTTTGAGGGCCTGGTGTCTTTATTCCATGTGCTGTACCGTATGTAGCTGAAACGTTTCCTACATTACAACAGTGACTACACCTCAAAAGTCATTCATTGGCTGTGAAGTGCTTTGGGATGACTTCAGGGCATATAAAGAACAATAATATAAAGTACAATAATATAAAGCACAATAATATAAATGCTCTGTTAATTCGGTCACATCTCCTAACCTTCAATGCAACACTTGTGTCAAATCGGTCACTGACACATTATTCTCCAGGTCTAGTGATTTCAGTAATTTTCCTCTGGAAAACAAGAAGGAGGACTTCAATTCTACCATATGGCAGGATTCACACCGTGCAGGGTACAACTGACTGCACCTATTCCCTAATGTAACTCCATTTATGAATCAAAAGGGCTGCTGCTTACATAATGCGCAGGTGTTACATCGAGTTACATCGAATCTACGGCTCAGAAACAGGCAATTCGGCCCAACTGGTCTACGCCGACGTTTATGCTCCACACAAACCTCCTCCCCCTCTACTTCCTCCAATCCTATCAGCATACCCTCCTCTCCCTTTCTCCCTGGTGTGCTTCTCTAGCATCCCTTAAATGCATCTATGCTATTTGCCTCAACTATTCCTTGTGGTAGCGAGTTCCACATTCTAACCACTCTCTGCGTAAAGAATTTTCATAAGAACATAAGAAATAGGAGCAGCTGGAGGCCATATGACCTCTCGAGCCGGCTCCGCCATTCAATCAGATCGTGGCTGATCTTCGACCACAACTCCACTTTCCTGCCCGATCTCCCCTAGAGTCCAAAAATCCATCCACCTCAGCCTTGAACATATTCAATGGCTCAGCATCCACAGCCCTCTGGGTAGAGAATTCCAAAAATTCACAATCCTCTGCGTGAAGAACATCCTCCTCACCTCAGTCTTAAATGGCCGACCCCTTATCCTGTGACAATGCCCCCTAGTTCTAGACTCTCTAGCCAGTGGAAACAATCTCTCAGCATCTACCCTGTCAAGTCCCCTCATAATTTCTCCTGAGTTCCCGATTGGATTTATTAGTGACTATCTTATATTTATGCCCTCTAGTTTGGGACTCTCCTTCAAGTGGAAACATTTTCTCTACATCTACCCTATCAAATCCTTTCATTAGCTTAAAGATCTCTATCAGGTCACCCCTCAGCCTACTCTTTTCTAGAGAAAAGAGCCCCAGCCTTTTCAGCCTTTCCTGATAAGTATATCCTCTCAGTTCTGTTATCATCCTTGTGAATGTTTTTTGCACCTTCTCCAATGCCTCTATATCCTTTTTATAATATGGAGACCAGAACTGTGACAGTACTCCAAGTGTGGTCTAACCAAGGTTCTATATAAGTTTAACGTAACTTCTCTGCTTTTCAATTCTATCCCTCTAGAAATGAACCCCAGTGCTTGGTTTGTCTTTTTATGGCTTTATTAACCTGCATCACTACCTTTAGTGATCTGTGTATCTGTACACCTAGATACCTTTGCTCCTCTATCCCATTTAGACTTATTATCCAAGCAGTATGTGGCCTCCTTATTCTTCCTACCAAAATGCACCTTCTCACACTTACCTTTATTGAAATCCGTTTGTGTTCTAGGATCATGGGAACAGAATTATGTATATCGATGCTCATTACCCTGGCATCTCCCATTATTTCTTCATCCCATGGTAGTTAACGGTACCAACATCACTTGAAGGACCAAGGAGGCTCCAGGGATGGCTGTTGGAGGATTAAAGATATGCCCTGCACCATGGTTCATGATACAATTGCCTCACCAAGGGCAAGGCCTGAGAAGAGATACAATATAGCCCAGCTTTCGCAAGGGTCATAGCAATGCAGACCTTCAGCCCCCTGAAACAACCATTCCATTACTTGGATGGATCATTAGGGAGTGCTTCAGTCAAGGAATCCAGCATTATTATTTCCTGCTATGACCTTCAAAACTTTACTCTATAAAGGGGCCTAACCATGGAGCAGTAACTTTACTCTCCCAAGAGGCCTAAATGTGGAGCAGTCAAGACAAGAAAGTCTGCAAAAACCAGAAGAAGACAAAGCTGACCATAAGGGAGAGGAATTGGCTGCACAACAATCAGCGCAATCTACATGAGTAACAAGGCCTTTAATTAATTGCCTTATGCTACCAATGCACAGCAGTTAACTCCACATGTGCCAAATGTGCTTGTCAAATAAAGTCTTCCTTCCACTGTGCCCGACTAAAGATCAAAAACCATGAATACCACATCATTTCTCCCCAATACCCTCAATCTACCTCTGTTGTCAGGATACATTCCAGTAGCAGTTAAGTCAACATCAAGGCACCCCCTCAGACTGCTGCACAACGATGAGGTTGTTCAAGCCTTTGTCAGACTCAAAACTGAGGAGCCCAACTGGGAGGACAGGGCTGAGGTATGTGACAAGTTATTAATACTTTTTTTGTCTGTAGCATAATATATTCTTTACTTCTGTCTAGTTATGGCACTTTCGGAGTTAAAACCAAATTCAACTAAAGAAATGGCCCAGTCTTGCTGATACACACAAGTTCAGGAACAGAAATGTGGTATGGTCAGGAAAATATGCAAATATTTGTTGTTACCATTGTTTGAAGATGAGGAAGCATCTCACAGTTCATCCAAAGTATTCGGAACAGGTAATTTGGTCCCAAAAAGAAGCCAAGCCATTCAATTCAAATACAAAAAATCACATGTGCCCTGAGATGAGTTTCCCACCACATATCTACTCCATCACCAAGGCCGCCTACTTCCACCTCCGTTACATAGAATCATAGAATCATAGAAAGTCTACAGCACGGAAGGAGGCCATTCGGCCCATCTCCGCCGCTGCCGCAGCTCATCTGCTGCTGAAACCCTCATCAATGCCTTTGTTACCTCCAGGCTGGACTATTCCAATGCTCTCCTGGCCTCCCATCTTCCACCCTCCATAAACTTGAGCTCATCCAAAGCTCTGCTGCCCGTATCCTAACTCGCACCAAGTCCCATTCGCCCATCTCTCCTGTGCTGGCTGACCTACATTGGCTCCCGGTCCGGGAACGCCTCGATTTTAAATTTCTCATCCTTGTTTACAAATCCCTCCATGGCCTCACCCCTCACTATCTCTGTAACTTCCTCCAGCCCTACAACCCTCCGAGATCTCTGCGCTCCTCCAATTCTTGCCTCTTGCGCATCCCGATTTTAATCGCTCCACTATTGGCAGCCATGCTTCAGCTGCCTAGGCCCTATGCTCTGGAATTCCTTCCCTAAACCTCTCCGCCTCTCTACCTCTCTCTCCTCCTTTAAGAAGCTCCTGAAAATCTACCTATTTGACCAAGCTTTTGCTCACCTGTCCTAATACCTTCTTATGGGGCTCGGTGTCAAATTTTGTTTGATAACGCTCCTATGACGCACCTTGGGACTTTTTATTACGTTAAAGAGGCTATATAAGTACAAGTTGTTGTTATTTTAAAGTGCGGGGTAAAATTTCCACATGCGTTCCTCCGACCTCCGCCTTAACTTCAGCGCAAGATCAGCAGAAACCTTGGTGAAACGGCTTAAGTGGTCATTTATACTGCGTTTCCCACCAATCTTCCACCAAAGGTAAGGCAGAGGACTGGGAGAGCCCGCAGGAAAATTTTCATCTTGTATGTTTAATTGGCAGTTCTGTTGGAGTTTGAGAGATACACTTTTGGGTTTGTTCTGTTCTGGTCAAACTTCAAAGGATTTTGAAAGTGTCTCTGAAGAATCCAAGGACAGTTTTTCATTCCTTTTGAAGCCATCACAAAGAGAGAGGTAGGAGTGACCGTGGAAAGTTAAGAGCAAACACTCATGCAACATTGTGTTCAGGGACTTGCTTTATATTGTGGGTCTTGGCATAGAAGATACAACTGTTTCTCTTTACGTTCCAAGGATGAACAGTTAAGCTCTGTACATTACTGTAAGTATGCTATTTGTTTATGTTACTGTTTATCATTTCTATTATTAATAAATCTGCTTGGTAGTTCATAGAATATTTATGCTGTAGCTTTCCATGGAATTTATGCCCTAGCCATGCCTTGGCTTGATCCAATCTCAGAGACTAAATGGCCAGGTCTAAAGGCGGGGGGTGTCTGCAAGGAAATCTGAAAATCCTCGCAATCAATGATGCAGTGGAAGCAGAAGTGACGAAAGAAGGAAATCATAGAAATCATAGAATAATAGAGCGCAGAAGGAGGCCATTTGGCCCATCGTGCCTGTGCCGGCTCATGGTGGAGCTATCCAATTAATCCCACTTCCCTGCTCTTTCCCCATGGCCCTTTAAATTTTGTCCCTTCAAGTATTTATCTAATTCCCTTTTGCAAGTTACTATTGAATCTGCTTCCACCACCCTTTCAGGCAGTGCATTCCAGATCATAACAACTCGCTGCATAAAAAGTGTTTCCACATGTCGCCAGTGGTTCTTCTGCCAATCACCTTAAATTTGTGTCCTCCGGTTATCGACCCTTAGAACCATAGAAAAGATACAGCACAGCAGGGGGCCATTCGGCCCATCGTGTCCGCGCTGGCTCGAAGAACAACCAGGTGCCCATTCTAATCCCACATTCCAGCACCCGGTCCATAGCCCTGCAGCTTACAGCACTTTAGGTGCAGGTCCAGGTACTTTTTAAAAGAGTTGAGGGTCCCTGCCTCTACCACCAATTTGGGCAGCGAATTCCACATACCCACCATTCTCTGGGTAAAAAAGTTTTTCCTCATGTCCCCTCTAATCCTGCCACCAAACAGCTTAAATCCATGTCCTCTAGTTCTTGAACTTTCCGCTAGGGGAAACAGGTACTTCCTGTCTACTCTATCTGGGCCCCTCATAATTTTGTACATCTCAATCAAGTCTCCCCTCAGCCTCCTCTGCTCCAAGGAAAACAACCCCAGCCTATCCAATCTCTCCTCGTAGCTGCAATTTTCAAGCCCTGGCAACATTCTTGGAAATCTTCTCCGCACTCTCTCCAGAGCAATTACGTCCTTCCTGTAAGGTAGTGACCAGAACTGTGCACAATACTCCAGCTGTGGCCTTACCAGCGTTTTATACAGTTCCATCATTACACCCCTGCTTTTGTATTCTATACCTCGGCTAATAACGGAGAACATTCCGTATGCCTTCTTCACAACCTTATCTACCTGTACTGTCACCTTCAGGGACCTGTGCACATGCACTCCAAGTCTCTCAATATATTCGCATTTACTGTGTATTCCCTTTTACCGTTTGCCCTCCCTATGTGCATTACCTCACACTTCTCCGGATTGAACTCCATTTGCCACTTTTCCGCCCACTCCACCAACACATTGATATCTCCTTGGAGTCTGCAGCTATCCTCTTCACTATCAACTACACGGCCAATTTTTGTGTCGTCTGCAAATTTGCCAATTGTGTTCCTTATATTCAAGTCCAAATTATTAACATATACCACAAACAGCAAGGGATCCAACACTGAGCCCTGTGCCACACCACTGGAAATGGATTTCCATTTGCAAAGACATCCATCGACTTTTACCCTTTGTTTCCTGTTACTGAGCCAATTTTGGATCCAATTTGCCACATTTCCCTGTATCCTCATCTCAGTCTTAAATGGCCGACCCCTTATTCTGAGAATCTGCCCCCTAGTTCTAGACTCTCCAGCCAGGGGAAACAACGTCCTCAGAATCTTGTATGTTTCAATGAGATCACCTCTCATTCTTCTAAACTCCAGGGAGTATAGGCCCATTCTACTCAATCTTTCCTCATAGAACAACCCTCTCATCCCAGGAATTAATCTAGTGAACCTTCGCTGCACCGCCTCTAAGGCAAGTATGTCCTTCCTTAGATAAGGAGACCAAAACTGTACACAGCGCTCCAGGTGAGGTCTCACCAATGCCCTGTACAACTGTAGTAAGACTTCCTTACTCTTGTACTCCAACCCCCTTGCAATAAAGGCTAACATGCCATTTGTCTTCCTAATTGCTTGCTGTACCTGCAAGATAACTTTTTGTGTTTATTGTACAAGGACACCCAGATCTGTCTGAACGGCAGGTTAGTTTCTCACCATTTAAAAAATATTCTGTTTTTCTATTCTTCCTACCAAAGTGAATAACCTCACATTTCCCCACATTATACTCCATCTGCCACCTTCTCACCCACTCACTTAACCTGTCTATGTCCCTTTGCAGACTCTTTGGGCTCGAATTTAGCAGGCCTGCGGGTTCCCAGCGGGTGGTCCTCCGGGAGCGTCGAAAACGCGAACGGCGAAATTAGTGGGTTGCCCACGCGATCGTAGCAGGCAATCCACTAATAGGATCCAATTACCTGCTCCTCCGGGGTCCACGGCGCTGGCCTGCGCGTCGGGCGGGCTGCGCATGCGCAGTACGATCTGTCAGCTGGAGGCTCTCGAGTTAAAGGGGCAGTCCTCCACTGACAGATGCTGCAACCAATGGGACAAATTGCAGCATGGAGCAGCCCAGGGGGAAGGCTGCTCCCAGTTTAATGATGCCTCACCCCAGGTATCATCAGATGGGGTGAGGAGGAGGGGGAGGACACAGATCTTCCCCCCGGCGGGCGGGAGGAAGCGGCCTGCCTCTGCCACCAAGAAGGCCTGGCTCGAGGTGGCAGAGGGGGTCACCTGCGCCACCAACATATCGCCCACCTGCATACAGTGCAGGAGGCGCTGCAATGACCGCAGTAGGTCAGCCACAGTGAGAACACGAAGTCTTTCCCCTACACTCCGTCTGCCACAACACTGCCCCCACCCCAAATCTCCTTCAGCACCGCCAACACTATTCTGTCACATCACCCTTCATGCCCACTCACACCCCATCCTCATCTTACCTCCACCTACTCACCTCGCCAGTACTCATCCTGCCACTAACACGCGACCCAATCCTCATACAATCTCATGGCTCCATCCCATACTCACCCTCTCGTGCATCTCCCTCACGGCCAGCCTCACTCAACCTGCCACCACCTGTGCTGCAGCCACAGGGCATGCATCACATATGTGCAGTAGGCAGGGTAAGGCAAACGTCTCGTCAGCATGAAGGGGGTGCACAAGGGTGTCTGAGGGTTTGTCATGGGTGTTACCCATATTGAATTTCAGAGCCACAAACAGCACACATTATATTGACACCACCACTGCCATGTCTCCGCGAATCCTGTCCATTGTGTCCAATAATGCCCGCTCCTGGGTATCACTATGAGGACCCACCACTGATGCCACCCATCGTGTTACTGCAGAGTAGGTGCAGGTGTATTTGCAGGGCTCGTCCGCGCAGACAACTGAGAGACATCGGCGGTGTTGCCGGCTGCACCCTGGAAGGATGCGGAGGAGAAGGTGTGGAGGACAGTGGTGACTTTGCCAGCGACAGGTAAGCAGTTGGTGCTGGGGCCAGCCAGGAGCAGCTCGGCATGAAAGAGGCTGCAGATCTCCACGACTACATGCCGAGCGAATCTGCGCCTCCCTGTGCACTGCTGCTGGGAGAGGTCCGGGGAGCTGCGCCTCGGTCTGTGGACCCTGTGGCGAGGGTAGTGCCCTCTGCGACGCGTCTCTCTCTGCGGTAGCCCTCCCTCCTGCTGTGCAGGTGGGCGTGCAACCACACTGTGTTGGGGGGATCCACGTCTCTGCGGCGGACGGCGTGGACTGCGAGGCTGCTGGTGGTGGTCATGCTCTTCGTCCTCCGAGGGTGTCCACACACCACCCAACTGGCAGGTGTTGGTCTGAGGGGTTGTGCAGGGTAGGTGTGTGGGTCCTCGGACTGGGGCTGCGGTTTCGTGTCGGTCTGTCCTCTGGCTTGGCCGGGGGGTGGTGGGGGGCAGGGGTTGCCCTATGTGACGCGGTGGCCTCCTGCGTGGGTGAGGGCGCTCCCCCGTGGAGCGCACCTTGGCACCTGCCACAGGCTGCTGGCTGCAACACGCCTGGTTTGAAGGGTCCTGTTTCCCCCAGTGTGGGAAACTGACTGCTTTGAACGTAAAATCCCACACTTCCTCTTTTGACAGCTGCTTCAGCTCATTAACTGACCACAACGAGCAAGTTAAGTGCTCTCAAGTGGAACCCCGCTGGCTTTAATTGCCTGCGGGATTCCCACCAGCGGGGCTTGCGCGCGCAGCCCCGCACGTCAGCGCGGTACCCGGAAGTGGCCGGGATTTCGTCCGAATCCGGTCACGTGATCGGAGATCGGGATTTTCGGGGCCCCCCGCTGGAAACCCGCAGGTAACCCGACCCTAAAATCGAGCCCTTTGTGTCCTCTTCACAGCTTACTTTCCCATCTAGCTTTGTATCATCAGCAAGCTTGGATACATTACACTCGGTCCCTTCTCTAAGTCTTTAATATAGATTGTAAATAGCTGAGGCCCAAGCACTGATCCTTGCGGCACCCCACTAGTTACAACCTGCCAACCTGAAAATGACCCATTTATCCCTACTCTCTGTTTTCTGTTCGTTAACCAATCCTCTATCCATACTAATATATTACCCCCAATCACATGAGCCCTTATCTTGCATAACAACCTTTTATGTGGCACCTTATCAAATGCCTTTTGAAAATCCAAATGTACTACATCCACTGGTTCCCTTTCATCAACCCTGCTAGTTACAAAAAACTCTAATAAATTTGTCAAACACGATTTCCATTTCATAAAACCGTGTTGACTCTGCCTGATCATTATCATTTTCTAAGTGCCCTGTTATCATTCCTTAATGGATTTCAGCATCTTCCCGATGACTGATGTCAGGGTAACTGGCCCGTAGTTCCCTGTTTTCTCTCTCCCTCCTTTATTGAATAGTGGGGTTACATTTGTTACCTTCCAATCTGCCGGGACCATTCTAGAATCTAGGGAACTTTGGAAGATCATAACCAAAGCATCCACTATCTCTGCCGCCATCTCTTTTAGAACCCTAGGATGTAGGCCATCAGGTCCAAGGGATTTATCGGCTTTTAGTCCCATTAATTTCTTCAGTACTTTTTCTCTACTGATATTAATTACTTTGAGTTCCTCACTCTCATTAACCCCTTGGTTCCCCACTATTACTGGTATGTTTTTTGTGTCTTCTATTGTGAAGACAGATACAAAATATTTGTTTAACGCCTCTGCCATTTCCTTATTCCCCATTATACTTTCTCGAGTCTCAGCCTCTAAGGGACCAAGTTTAATGTTGCTACTCTCTTCCTTTTTACATACTTGTTGAAGTTCTTACAATCCGTTTTCATATTTCTTGCTAATTTACTTTCCAATTCTATTTTCTCCCTAATTATCAATTTTTTGGTCCTTCTTTGCTGGTTTCTAAAACTCTCCCAATCCTCAGGCTTACTACTCATCTTCACAACATTATAGGCCTCTTCTTTTAATCTAATACTATCCTTAACTTCTTTAGTTAGCCACAGATGAATCACTTTTCCTGTGAAGTTTTTATTGCTCAGTGGAATGTATATTTGTTAAGAATATTGAAATATTTCTTTAAATGTTTGCCATTGCTTATCTACTGTCATACCTTTTAATTTAATATCCCAATCTACCTTAATCAACTCGCCCCTCATACCTATGTAATTGGCTTTATTTAACTTTAAACCTCTAGTTTTGGTCTTAAGTACGTCACTCTCAAAGTCAATGTGAAATTCTATCTTATTATGATCACTCTTCCCCAGATGATCCTTTACTGTGAGATTACTAATTAACCCTCTCTCCAGTATCTCCACATAACTGAAGTCCCTCAGCCCTGATACCATTTTAGTAAATCTCTTCTGCACCCCCTCTAAGGCCTTGACATCCTTCCGAAAGTGTGGTGCTCAAAATTGAACACAATACTCCAGCTGAGGCCTGACCAGTGTTTTATAAAGCTTTAGCATAACTTCCTTGCTTTTGTACTCTATGGGCCCGATGTTAGCAGGGCTGCGGGTTCTCGGCGGGGGGGCTATCGGACGCGTGGGTAAAGCGCCCGGTGAAATTAGTCAGTTTCCCGCGCGATTGTAGCATACAATCCACTAATTGGATGCACTTACCTGCCCCTCCGGGTTCCCCACTGCTGAGCTGCGCGTCGGGCGGGCTGCGCATGCGCAGTAAGATCTGTCAGCTGGAGGCGCTCTATTTAAAGGGGCAGTCCTCCACTGACAGATGCTGCAACAAATAGCAAAAATTACAGCATGGAGCAGCCCAGGGGGAAGGCTGCTCCCAGTTTAATGATGCCTCACTCCAGGTATCAATACATGGGGTGAGGAGGAGGGGGAGGACAGAGATCTTCCTCCCGGCGTGTGGGAGGAAGCGGCCTGCCTCTGCCACCAGGAAGGCCTGGCTCGAGGTGGCAGAGGAGGTCACCAGCGCAACCAACATATCGCCCACCTGCATACAGTGCAGGAGGTGCTCCAATCATAGAATCATAGAATCATAGAATCATAGAAGTTACAACATGGAAACAGGCCCTTCGGCCCAACATGTCCATGTCGCCCAGTTTATACCACTAAGCTAGTCCCAATTGCCTGCACTTGGCCCATATCCCTCGATACCCATCTTCCCCATGTAACTGTCCAAATGCTTTTGAAAAGACAAAATTGTACCCGCCTCTACTACTGCCTCTGGCAGCTCGTTCCAGACACTCACCACCCTTTGAGTGAAAAAATTGCCCCTCTGGATCCTTTTGTATCTCTCCCCTCTCACCTTAAATCTGTGCCCCCTCGTTATAGACTCCCCTACCTTTGGGAAAAGATTTTGACTATCGACCTTATCTATGCCCCTCATTATTTTATAGACTTCTATAAGATCACCCCTTAACCTCCTACTCTCCAGGGAATAAAGTCCCAGTCTGTCTAACCTCTCCCTGTAAGTCAAACCATCAAGTCCCGGTAGCATCCTAGTAAATCTTTTCTGCACTCTTTCTAGTTTAATAATATCCTTTCTATAATAGGGTGACCAGAACTGTACACAGTACTCCAAGTGTGGCCTCACCAATGCCCTGTACAACTTCAACAAGACATCCCAACTCCTGCATTCAATGTTCTGACCAATGAAACCAAGCATGCTGAATGC
Source organism: Heptranchias perlo (assembly GCF_035084215.1). Classification (NCBI taxonomy): domain Eukaryota; kingdom Metazoa; phylum Chordata; class Chondrichthyes; order Hexanchiformes; family Hexanchidae; genus Heptranchias; species Heptranchias perlo. The sequence continues at coordinate 59,671,041 of NC_090339.1, read as the reverse complement.
CTTCTTCACCACCCTATCCACCTGTGACTCCACTTTCAAGGAGCTATGAATCTGTACTCCTAGATCTCTTTGTTCTATAACTCTCCCCAACGCCCTACCATTAACGGAGTAGGTCCTGGCCCGATTCGATCTACCAAAATGCATTACCTCACATTTATCTAAATTAAACTCCATCTGCCATTCATCGGCCCACTGGCCCAATTTATCAAGATCCCGTTGCAATCCTAGATAACCTTCTTCACTGTCCACAATGCCACCAATCTTGGTGTCATCTGCAAACTTACTAACCATGCCTCCTAAATTCTCATCCAAATCATTAATATAAATAACAAATAACAGCGGACCCAGCACCGATCCCTGAGGCACACCGCTGGACACAGGCATCCAGTTTGAAAAACAACCCTCGACAACCACCCTCTGTCTTCTGTCGTCAAGCCAATTTTGTATCCAATTGGCTACCTCACCTTGGATCCCATGAGATTTAACCTTATGTAACAACCTACCATGCGGTACCTTGTCAAATGCTTTGCTGAAGTCCATGTAGACCACGTCTACTGCACAGCCCTCATCTATCTTCTTGGTTACCCCTTCAAAAAACTCAATCAAATTCGTGAGACATGATTTTCCTCTCACAAAACCATGCTGACTGTTCCTAATTAGTCCCTGCCTCTCCAAATGCCTGTAGATCCTGTCCCTCAGAATACCCTCTAACAACTTACCCACTACAGATGTCAGGCTCACTGGTCTGTAGTTCCCAGGCTTTTCCCTGCCGCCCTTCTTAAACAAAGGCACAACATTTGCTACCCTCCAATCTTCAGGCACCTCACCTGTAGCGGTGGATGATTCAAATATCTCTGCTAGGGGACCCGCAATTTCCTCCCTAACCTCCCATAACGTCCTGGGATACATTTCATCAGGTCCCGGAGATTTATCTACCTTGATGCGCGTTAAGACTTCCAGCACCTCCCTCTCTGTAATATGTACACTCCTCAAGACATCACTATTTATTTCCCCAAGTTCCCTAACATCCATGCCTTTCTCAACCGTAAATACCGATGTGAAATATTCATTCAGGATCTCACCCATCTCTTGTGGTTCCGCACTTAGATGACCTTGTTGATCCTTAAGAGGCCCTACTCTCTCCCTAGTTACCCTTTTGCCCTTTATGTATTTGTAGAAGCTCTTTGGATTCACCTTTGCCTGATCTGCCAAAGCAATCTCATATCCCCTTTTTGCCCTCCTGATTTCTCTCTTAACTCTACTCCGGCAATCTCTATACTCTTCAAGGGATCCACTTGATCCCAGCTGCCTATGCATGTCATATGCCTCCTTCTTATTTTTGACTAGTGCCTCAATCTCCCGAGTCATCCAAGGTTCCCTACTTCTACCAGCCTTGCCCTTCACTTTATAAGGAATGTGCTTACCCTGAACCCTGGTTAACACACTTTTGAAAGCCTCCCACTTACCAGACGTCCCTTTGCCTGCCAACAGACTCTCCCAATCAACTTCTGAAAGTTCCTGTCTAATACCATCAAAATTGGCCTTTCCCCAATTTAGAATTTTAACTTTTGGGCCAGACCTATCCTTCTCCATAGCTATCTTAAAACTAATGGAATTATGATCACTGGTCCCAAAGTGATCCCTCACTAACACTTCTGTCACCTGCCCTTCCTTATTTCCCAAGAGGAGGTCAAGTTTTGCCCCCTCTCTAGTCGGGCCATCCACATACTGAATGAGAAATTCCTCCTGAATACACTCAACAAATTTCTCTCCATCCAAGCCCCTAATGCTATGGCTGTCCCAGTCAATGTTGGGAAAGTTAAAGTCCCCTACTATTACCACCCTATTTTTCTTGCAGCTGTCTGTAATCTCCTTACATATTTGCTCCTCAATTTCCCGTTGACTATTTGGGGGTCTGTAGTACAATCCTATCAAAGTGATCTCTCCCTTCTTATTTTTCAGTTCTACCCTTATGGACTCAGTGGGCGAACCCTCGGATATATCCCCTCTCACTACTGCCATGATGTTCTCCCTAATCAAGAACGCAACTACCCCTCCTCTCTTACCTCCTGCTCTATCTTTCCTATAGCATCTGTACCCTGGAACATTGAGCTGCCAGTCCTGCCCCTCCCTTAGCCATGTTTCAGTAATAGCTATAACATCCCAGTCCCATGTACCCATCCATGCCCTGAGTTCATCTGCCTTGCCCATCAGACTTCTTGCATTGAAATAAATGCAGTTTAATCTAGACTTCCCTTGGTCTTTGCCCTGCTTTCTCAGACCATCTGTCCGGTCATGTTCTGTACACTCTCCCTTACTGCCTTTTGTTTCTGTCACCACTTTATTTCCCACTGACTTCCTGCATCGGTTCCCATCCCCCTGCCACATTAGTTTAAACCCTCCCCAACAGCACTGGCAAACACTCCCCCTAGGACATTGGTTCCAGTCCTGCCCAGATGCAGACCGTCCAATTTGTACTGGTCCCACCTCCCCCAGAACCGGTTCCAATGGCCCAGGAATTTGAATCCCTCCAGCTTGCACCATCTCTCAAGCCACGTATTCATCTTAGCTATCCTGTCATTCCTACTCTGACTAACCCGTGGCACTGGTAGCAATCCTGAGATTACTACCTTTGAGGTCCTACTCTTTAGTTTAACTCCTAACTCCCTAAATTCAGCTTGTAGGACCTCATCCTGTTTTTTACCTATATCGTTGGTGCCTATATGCACCACGACAACTGGCTGTTCACCCTCCCCCTCCAGAATGTCCTGCAGCCGCTCCGAGACATCCTTGACCCTTGCACCAGGGAGGCAACATACCATCCTGGAGTCTCGGTTGCGTCCGCAGAAACGCCTGTCTATTCCCCTTACAATCGAGTCCCCTATCACTATAGCTCTGCCACTCTTTTTCCTGCCCTCCTGTGCAGCAGAGCCAGCCACGGTGCCATGAACCTGGCCACTGCCACCTTCCCCTGGTGAGTCATCTCCGCCAACAGTATCCAAAACGGTATACCTGTTTTGGAGGGAGATGACCGCAGGGGACCCCTGCACTGCCTTCCTACTCTTCCTCTGTCTGTTGGTCACCCATTCACTATCTCCCTCAGTAATTTTTATCTGCGGTGTGACCAACTCACTGAACGTGCTATCCACGACTTTCTCAGCATCGCGGATGCTCCAAAGTGAGTCCATCCGCAGCTCCAGAGCCGTCAAGCGGTCAAACAATAGCTGCAGCTGGACACACTTCCCGCAGGTGAAGGAATCAGGGATACAGGAAGGATCCCTGAATTCCCACATCCCACAAGAGGAACATGACACGGCGCTGGGATCTCCTGCCATGACTTAACCCTTAAATTAGCTTAAGAACAACTACAATGTCAAGAGAAAAAAAAAGGAAAGAAAAACTACTTACCACTCCCTTTAAGGAGTTTACTCCTTTAAATTGTTCTCAATTTAGAGAATGTTAACTGCACTAGGGACCTTGATTCACTAAAAAATAAACGCTACTTCCTATAAGACCTGCAGACCTTCCCTTTACTTTTACTTCAGTTACTGTCGATAAGGAGAAATACTCACCTGAACCTACTCACCAATCAGGTGCCTCCCCTGTGTCGCGTCCCGATCTGATTCCTGACGTCACTTCGAACTCGGTCGCAGCTCCGCTCGGCTCCTCTCAGCGCTCTGAAATCCCGCCTTTTATCGGACGCTCCCTCCGCTCGGCTCGGCTCCTCTCAGCTGTTCTCAGCGCTCTGAAATCCCGCCTTTTATCGGACGCTCCCTCCGCTCGGCTCCTCTCAGCGCTCTGAAATCCCGCCTTTTATCGGACGCTCCCTCCGCTCGGCTCCGCTCCTCTCAGCTGTTCTCAGCGCTCTGAAATCCCGCCTTTTATCGGACGCTCCCTCCGCTCGGCTCGGCTCCTCTCAGCTGTTCTCAGCGCTCTGAAATCCCGCCTTTTATCGGACGCTCCCTCCGCTCGGCTCGGCTCCTCTCAGCTGTTCTCAGCGCTCTGAAATCCCGCCTTTTATCGGACGCTCCCTCCGCTCGGCTCGGCTCCTCTCAGCTGTTCTCAGCGCTCTGAAATCCCGCCTTTTATCGGACGCTCCCTCCGCTCGGCTCGGCTCCTCTCAGCTGTCAGCCAAAGTGAGTACACGTAGTCTTTCCCCTACACTCCGTCTGCCACATCAATGCCCCCACCCCACATCTCCTTCAGCACTGCCAACACAACTCTGTCACATCACCCCTCATACCCACTCAAACCTCATCCTCATCTTACCTGCACCTACTCACCTCGCCAGTACTCATCCCGCCACTACCACTCAACCCAATCCTCATACAATCTCATGGCTCTATCTCATACTCACCCTCTCGTGCATCTCTCTCACGGCCAGCCTCACTCAACCTGCCACTACCTGTGCTGCAGCCACAGGGCATGCATCACATATGTGCAGTAGGCAGCGTAAGGCAAACGTGTTGTCATGAGCGTGAAGGGGATGCACAAGGGTGTTTGAGGGTTTGTCATGGTTTTTACTTATATTGAATTTCTGACCAACTCACATTACATATTATATTGGCACCACTACTGCCATGTCTTCGCGAATCCTGTCTGGTTTGTGCAATAATGCCCGCTCCTGAGGATCACTATGAGGACCCACAACTGATGCCACCCATTGTGTCACTGCGGAGTGGGTGCAGGTGTATTTGCAGGGCTCTTTTGCGCAGACAACTGAGAGACATCGGCGATGTCCCCGGTTGCACCCTGGAAGGATGCGGAGGAGAAGTTGTTGAGGGCAGTGGTGACTTTGACAGCGACAGGTAAGAAGATGGTGCTCGGGCCAGCCGGGAGCAGCTCGGCATGAAAGAGGCTGCAGATGTCCATGACTACATGTCCAGTGACTCTGAGCCTCCGTGTGACTGCTGCTCAGAGAGGTCCAGGAGGCTGAGCTTCGGTCTGTGGACCCTGTGGCGAGGGTAGTGCCCTCTGCGATGCATCTCTCTCTGCGGTAGCCCTCCCTCCTGCTGTGCAGGTGGATGTGTCACAGCACTCTGTTGTGGAGCTCCACGTGTCAGAGGTGGACGGCGTGGATGGCGAGGCTGGTGAGGCTGGTGATGCTGTTCGCCCTCCGAGGAGGTCATGACTGCAGCTACGGCGGCCCCCCATCCGCAAGATGTACATCTGAGGGGATCCGCAAGGTAGGTACATGTCTCCGGACCCCGGGGTAAGTGTGCAGGTTGGTGACTTTGATTGTCAGGAGGAGGGTGGTGGAGGCCAAACTTTGTCCAAAGTGACAGAGTGGCCTCCTGCAATGGGTGTGGGTCTCCCCACCCCCCGCACCTGTCAAATGGACCTTTGCAGCTGTCACAGGCTGACAGCTGCAACACGTCCATTTGACCTGGGAGTGTTTCCCCCAGTGTGGGAAACAGTCCCAGTTTGTTCTAAAATCCCACATAATCCCTTAATCAGGTCAGTTAATGACCTGAAATACCTAAATAAATACTGTCAAGTGGCATCCCGCTGGCTTTAATTGCCTGCGGGATTCCCACCAGCGGGGGCTGCGCGCGCACGCCGGCGCGTCAGCAGGGAACCCGGAAGTGCGCGGGTTCGGGGCGGGCTCCGGTACCGCGCCGGGATTCTCCGATTTTCGGAGTCCCTCCACCAGGAACGCACCCGATAGCGGGTGCAAAAATAGAGCCCTATGTCTCTATTAATAAAGCCAAAGATGTTTTTTTAACAGCCTTCTCAACTTGTCCTGTCACCTTCAAAGATTTATGTACATACACCCCCAGGACCCGCTGTTGCTGCACCTTCTTTAAAATTGTACCATTTAGTTTACATTGCCTCTCCTCATTCTTCCTACCAAAATGTATCACTTCACACTTCTCTGCATTAAATTTCACCCGCCATGTGTCTGCCCATTTCACCAGCCTGTCTATGCCCTCCTATCTTCCACATTGTTTACGACATTTCCAAGTTTCGTGTCATCTGCAAACTTTGAAATTATACCCTCTATACCCAAGTCCGGCTCATTAATATATATCAGAAAGAGCAGTGGCCCTAAATACCTTATATCTTTATAACTGTGGGTGGTCATTTGGCACAATCTGATCCGTACCAGTTTTATTCCCCTTGTAAATTAAAACTGTCTGTACCTTTGTTTAAAATATGATGTAGTTGTTGGGGTAGTTTCCGTTAGTTTGTGTTGGTTTTATCAGTGCACTCCAGCCGAACCAGCGCAATACATCGTGGAAAATCGCTGAAATCAAAATCAAGCTCCATTTACGTCAGACGTAAATCGAGCTTCTGCCATCTTTTGTGTTGGTTCAAAAGTCATCGCGCTGAAGCCGGCCCCGCCCACAAAACTGGCCATGCCCCCGATCGAAATAAGGAGGATCTCAAGTTTCTGCCGATTGCGTCCGTTTGCAGCCGTTCAAGGAGGGACCTCCAAATTAAGCTCGTTTTCTTAGGCACACGGGCACTAGTAGGCATGTTTTAAACGTTTTTATGCATTAAAAAATATTTAATTTACTAAGAAACTGACTAGTGTACACCAATTAAAGCAGTAAATGGTTCAGTATAGATTTTTTTCAGTCATTTTCAGTGATTTGAAATCAGTTTTCTCACATGTGAAGGACTAGACACTCTGATTAAAATGCTTGTTTTTTTGTGATAAACCCATTTTCTGTTGTATTCACAAAAGTGCACCAGGTTACCGCTCTTAAATGCATCTTAAATATATCAATGAATATTTTTGATTGCAAAAAAAAATAAACGATATCGCTCTATTAAGCTGCCGGATTTTGCTGGTTCATGGAAGATTTTACGTTTGTGATTATGCAAATACATTTTAGCGGAAACTCGATCCGTAATTCAATCGGCGCAATTTTCGGGCTCAATTTGCGCTCAATTACTGATTACGTCCAAAGTGGAAACTCTAACCCACGGTGTTTATTTAGAAATCAACAGAGTACAGTCACTCGATCAATCTGAGGTTTTATGGAGCATAGCGTTGTTTAGTAGTCAAATCAGCTGTGAAGTTATTTCTTCAAGTCTAAAATGTAAGAAGGAATACAGATGGTAATATTTCTGATTTAATCATACATTTACACCAAGGATTCAGTGACAATCAGAACTTTTTGTAGTTGATTAATCATGAGGAGTAATCACATTTTTGTCAATTATGATTTAATCTTTGCACCTTGAAGGAGCTCATGCTTTGGATTCAGAATGAAATTGTCCTTTTCTCTGTTGAGAGGCACTGTGTATTTGAAGCAGTTGTGGGTAATTTGCTTTGAATTGTGAAGCTCTGAGAATCTTCTTTGTTACTTCAGGTCTTCTAAACTGGAGGGGGGCAATTTTAACCTTGGGCGATAGTGTAAAATGGACAATTTCAAATTGGTCACCCATTGTACAACTCGCCCGATTTTTTTCCTTCCAGTGACTTCAATTGAAATAAAAATTGGGCAGGGTGTATAACGTGGCCAATTCAATATCGCCCCAAGAATTCTCAATATGTGTGGCCATTGGGTAAGGCTCCTCACCGGGAGCGTGAACTCAGAAAATGAGCACTGTAAGGTTTAATTCCGTGCCCCTGTTAATTTATATATGTTTCAGACTCCTGATACTAACACATCTTGGCGTTTTGAGATAAAGTTGCTACTATCAGCCCTTTACAAACCTCCAGACCATCAAGGTCCAAATAGCACATGACATTGGGTGCGGTAGCGTAATGGTTATATTACTGGGCTAGCAATCCAGAAAATGTGAGTTTATATCCCACCATGGCACTTTGAGAATTTGAATTCAGTTTTAAAATGTCTGGAAATAAAAAGTGAAAGTGACCGTGAAGCTTTCGGATTGTCATAAAAACCCAACTGGTTCACTAAGGTCCTTTAGAGGAAGGAAACCTGCCGTCCTTACCTGGTTTATATGTGATTCCAGCCTCTCATCAATACGTTGACTCTTAACTGCCCTCAGAAGTGGCCAAGCAAACCACTCAGTTGTATTTAAACCACTCACGAAGAAAGCAGCCAACTATCACCTTCTCAGGACGACTAGGGATGGACAATAAATGCCCTCATCCTGAGAATGATCAAATAAAAAACAAAGCAGCAAGTAAGAAATAAGCACAAATTGAGTTGCCTGGTTTTATCTGGACGCCAGGGAATTACAGGTTATATTTGACCCAAGAGCTACAGTTTGAACACCATGATGTAAGCTTAATAAAGCCAGTTTGCCAAAAGGACAATGAGAATTTGTGATAATAGGCAAAGGTTGAATGGAAGTATCATTTCAGTCAAGTTAATGCTTCCTGCAAAACTGAAAAATGTTCGACACAATTGCTAGCAAAATAGGTTGGACCTAATTAAGAATCAGGAACCTGAAGTATAAAACAATGCTAAAAAGAATATATGTTTTCATTATGTTCTTTATACTGTTCCTGTTGAATGGTAGAGGCAACAAGTAAATGATTCCATGGAGAAAACAGAAATGAAACCTAATTGAATTGATTGGATGAAAACCTGAAGAAACACTTAAATTACTCATGAAAACAAAGAAATAAACAATGACACAAAGGGAAGAGAATAAAGAACATCGCAGATAAATCTGTACTTTCAGCTCTAATGTGGTCCAGTCAAACAATATATTTATAAGTAATTAAACTCAAGTCTGTGCCTTAAATGGCTTCATAATCAACATGATAAATGGTGTTAGTGATTGTGTAGTGTGGTCCAATTTCACCAGTTTAACATTGGCAGTTAATTAACTTAAAAGAACTGCTAAGCGAAGCCTCTAAGTTTAATAGTTAGTTCATCCATGTAATTAGGTAGACATTAGATAGAAAGACCTAGACGGGATAATTTCATTTCTAGTTTATGTATATGTAAATAAAAAAGAGAAAATGCTGGAAAGTAGGATCGGCCAGCATCTGTAAAGAGACAGGACGGGTTATGACATTTTGGGAGTGCGCCCTTCATCTGGACTCTTCTTCAGTTCTGTCACAGAGTCTATGCATGGAACACCATGACCTGTCTTTTCACTTTGGGGGTGCTGGCTGACCAGTTGTGTATTTCCATCATTTTGTTTTTGTTTTTATTTCAGATTTTTTAGCATTTACAGTTTTTCCTTACTTTTAACTTTTTACATTTGTTTTAGATTTCAGTACGAAGATAACTTGCAATAATAGGGTTTGGAATTAATTGGCGTAAAGATGTCTGAAGCACATAACTTGTCTGTCCGCTGTAACTTTGGCAAAAACCCTGGAGAAATGGCGTAGACAGCCGTAACCTTCTGACTCGGAGGCGAGAGTGCGACCCTCTGAGTCAAGGCCGACACCCAATATATCACACGACTGATTCAGGTAAAAATATTACAGGTAGAATTTTAGCATCTTACTAATACTGAAAGATACAGGCCTCACTGGTATAATATTTATAATGCTATTTAGTGGATACGTAACTAAACCTGCATACAAGACGTTAAACCGAAGCCCTGTCTGCCCCCTCAGGTGGATATAAAAGATCCCATGGCACTATTTCGAAGAGGAGCAGGGAAGTTCTCCCCGGTGTCCTGGCCAATATTTATCCCTCAACCAACATCATCAAAACAGATTTTGGGTGAAATTGGGCCATTTAGCGCCCTTTTTTAGGTGCTACGCGGCCAACTAAGCTTTGAAAATGGGGTCCGAGATGCGTGCACACACTTCCAACGGGAAGTACACAGGACGCCATCTTGGTAAAGGGGTTTGCACCCGCGCCTAACTACCGCCGGCAGCATGCAGAGTAGGGAGATTATGACGCGAATCAGTGTGCAACGCTGATTTAAAGGGACTGCTGCTATTTTGGAACTCCACACTCCATCCCACGCACTTAACCTCTCACAGCTGAAAATGACTTAAAGGGCATGAAGGACCCCCTCACCAGTGGTATTTAAAGGGATCATGCAGGAGTTACTGGTTAGTTGCTGCATTATTTCTTCTGGCTGGTGGTGTATTTGTGCTTGTTTTTGGAGGTTTCCTGTACTTGGGTAAAGTTTCAATAGTCTACAGGGAGTGGGCTGGTTGGCCGACAGGCAACAGCAAGGGCGCTGGAGGAGTGGCAGCGGTGGGAGAGGAATGCTGTCATCCTGAGAGATGACAGCAGGTTCATGTTCCATGGAGCCATTGCCATTTGCTGCCTCCAGGTATGTGCCATCTTCTCCTGCAAGAAAGAGGGAAGTGTGTCAGTGAGTGTCCTGCAAGATGTTTGGGTGATGTTATGGTTGGATAATTACCAGTGCGTGTGAACTGTGAGTTGTGGGTGTGAGAGTTGCAACGGTGCTAAGTGTGTAAGGGTGAGATAAAACGTATGATTTGAACGATTGAGTGCTGACTAAGAGATTGTTGGTCGGTGGGCGATGTGGGCATAGTGAATTGAGCAGTGGATGAGGCTAGTGGTACAGTTGGTACGATATGTTACTTGAAGCATAAACTCACTCACCTTGACAGCTCGTTTTAAATCATTGAATTTCTTCGTGGGACTGCATTCATGTTTCAGGAGCTATGCTCCTCCGTTACTTCCTCCCATTGCCCCCTGAACATATGTTAGGAGGGCCTGCGGATACAGGATGCTTCTCCTTCTGTCCACCTCTTGCACCAAAGCCTCTAGTGCATCATCAAAGATGGTGCATGCTCTCTCCCAGGCGCAGCCATTCTTCAAAGCATCACAGTACAGATTCAATTTTGAAATAACTCCCACCACTTCTTGTAGCCACAATGCACCTCCCCTTTAAGAGGTGCAAACTGCCCTTAAGAAGCATGAGCCACTCGTGATGTCGGGGCCTCTTGTTGATGCGTGCAGCCAGCGCTGGCTGCACGCAGCAATCATTTAAAACAGCAGATGGCACAAATGTAATGTGCTGCCTGCATCGCTATGAACAGGCAAGGGTTCCTTTTTTTTTCACTCTACATCCAAAAATTTTGCAATTTTTAATTAAGGCGCGAGTACTTTATATATTTGTTTATTCTTTCCACCTCCCTTCCCTAAAACTTATTCCTTTATCTCAGTTATTTACACGATTACAAAGGACAATTTTTTTCCCTCACCCCCTTAGTTCCCAAAGTAGACTTTTACGTGTATCTGTATTTGTTTGAGTTCAGCATTTCTTCCCGTTATAATAGTCAGCAGTCTGGGGGAGGCGGGGGGGAAGTTATTTGCAATGCCACTATGCAAATGTAAGGGGAAAAAACCTGTTGTCACATATGCGTTGTACAGATCTTTAATTTATTCATAACTGAAAGCTGTCATTTGTATCCGTCTAGGAACAGTATGGAGTTCTGTGCCATAAGGAACTCAGAATTGTAATTCATATACTGCTTATCTCCTCCTAACATAAGAAGAGGCTCTCTCCCAAAGGACATCTGAAGAACGTTATTTTGCTCTTAACCAGCTTTATTTACTTCATTTGTTTTCTGGTTTTCTTCTCTGGGGTCCTTAGCATCAACTAACATTTAAGATCATTAACTAGAAAGAAAGAAAGAACTTGCATTAATACCGAGCCTTTCACAACCTCAGCACATCCTGAAACAATTTACAGCCAATGAAGTACTTTTGAGGTGTAGTCATTGTTATAATGTGTGGAAACCCAGCAGCCAATTTGTGCACAACAAGGTCCTACAAACAGCAATGACAAAATGACCCAATAATCTGTTTTCTAGTGAGGTAGGTTTTGGGGTAAATATTGGTCTTGAAACCAGGAGAATTCCCCTGCTCTTCTTCGAAATAGAATCATAAGAACATAAGAAAAAGGAGCAGGAGTAGGCCATACGACCTCTTGAGCCTGCTCTGCCATTCAATAAGATCATGGCTGATCTTTGCCCTCAATTCAACTTTCCTGCCCTATCCTAATATCTCTTCATTCCCTTAGTGTCCAAAGATCTATCAATCTCAATCTTGAATATACTCAATGACTGAGCATCCACAGCCCTCTGAGGTAGAGAATTCCAAACATTCACAACCCACTGAGTGAAGAAAATTCTCCCCATCTCGGTCCTAAATGTCCAATCTCTTATCTTGAGACTATGATCCCTAGTTCTAGACTCTCCAGCCAGGGGAAACAGCCTCTCAGCATCTACCCTGTCAAGCACTTTTATACGTTTCAATGAGATCACCTCTCAGTCTTCTGAACTCCAGTGAATATAGGCCCATTTTACTCAATCTCTCCTCTGTTATCCCAGGAATTAATCTAGTGAACTTTCGTTGCACCCCCTCTAAGGCAAGTATATCCTTCCTTAGGTAAGGAGATCAAAACTGTACACAGTGCTCCAGGTGTGGTCTCACCAGAACACTATATAATTGCAGCAAGACCTCCTTACTGTTATACACCAACCTCGTTGCAATAAAGGCTAACAAACCATTTGCCTTCCTGATCGCTTGCTGTACCTGCATGTTAACTTTCTGTGATTCGTGTACAAGGATACCCAAATCCCTCTCATTACCAACATTTCTTAGTCTCTCACCTTTTAAAAAATATTCTGCTTTTCTATTCTTCCTACAAAAGTGAATAATTTCACATTTCCCCACATTATACACCATCTGCTACCTTCTCGCCCACTCACTTAACCTGTCTATATCACTTTGCATCCTCTTTGCGTCCTCCTCACAGCTTACTTTCCTACCTAGCTTTGTATCGTCAGCAAACTTGGATACATTACACTTGGTCCCCTCATCTCAGTCATTGATATAGATTGTAAATAGCTGAGGCCCAAGCACTGATCCCTGAGGCACCCCACTAGTTACAACCTGCCAACCCGAAAATGACCCGTTTATTCCTACTCTCTGTTTTCTGTCCATTAACCAATTCTCAATCCATGCTAATATATTACCTCCAATCCCATGAGCCCTAATCTTGTGTGGCACCTTATCGAATGCCTTTTGAAAATCCAAATATACTACATCCATTGGTTTCCCCTTATCCACCCTGCTCGTTACACCCTCAAAAAACTTCAATAGATTTGTCAAACACGATTTCCCTTTCATAAAACTGTATAGACTCTGCCTAATCATATTATGATTTTCTAAGTGCCCTATTACTACATCCTTAATAATAGATTCTAGCATTTTCCCGACTACTGAAGTCAGGCGAACTGGCCTCTAGTTCCCTGTTTTTTCTCTCCCTACTTTCTTGAATAGCGGGGTTACATTTGCTAACTTCCAATCCATGGGGACCATTCTAGAATCTAAGGAACTCTAGAAGATCAAAACCAATGCATCCACTATCCCTGCATCACCTCTTTTAAAACCATAGGATGAAGGCCTACAGTCCAGGAGATTTGCTGACTTTTAGTCCCATTAATATCTCCAGTACTTTTCCTTTACTAATCTTAATTACTTTAAGTTCCTTACTCTCGTTAGAATCAAAGAATCATAGAATGGTTACAGCACAGAAGGAGGCCAATTGGCACATCGAGCCTGTGTTGGCTCTTAGCAAGACCAATCCAGTTACTCTCATTCCCCCGCTCTTTCCCTGTAGACCTGCAAATTTTTTCCGATCATGTATTTATCCAATTCCCTTATGAAAGCCACGATTGAATCTGCTTCCACCACCCTTTCAGGCAGCACGTTCCAGATCATAACAACTCGCTGCATAAAAAAGTTTTTCTTCAGTTTGCCTTTGGTTCTTTTGCCAATCACCTTAAATCTGTGTCTTCTGTTTCTTGACCCTTCCCTCAATGGGAACAGTTTCTCTTTATTTACTTTACCTAAACCCTTCATGATTTTGGATACTTCTATCAAATCTCCTCTGAACCTTTTCTGCTCTAAGGAGAACAACCCCAGCTTCTCCAGTCTAGCCACGTAACTGAAGTCCCTCATCCCTGGAACCATTCCAGTAAATCTTTTCTGCACCCTCTCTAAGGCCTTCACATCCTTCCTAAAGTGCGGTGCCCAGAATTGGACACAATACTCCAGTTGTGGCCAAAACAGTGTTTTATAAAGGTTCAACATAACTTCCTTGCTTTTGTACTCTATGCCTCTATTTATAAAGCCCAGGATCCCGCATGCTTTTTTTAACCGCTTTCTCAACCTGTCCTGCCACCTTCAAAGATTTGTGCACAGAGATCCCCAGGTCTCTCTGTTCCTGCACCCCCTTTAGAATTGTACCATTTAGTTTATATTGCCTCTCCTCGATCTTCCTGCCAAAATGTATCACTTCACACTTCTCTGCGTTAAATTTCATCTGCCACGTGTCCACCCCTTCCACCAGCCTGTCCATGTCCCCTTGAAGTTTATCACTGTCCTCCTCACTGTTTACTACACTTCCAAGTTTTGTGTCATCTGCAGATTTTGAAATTGTGCCCTGTACACCCAAGTCCAAGTCATTAATATATCTCAAACAAAAGCAGTGGTCCCAGCACCGACCCCTGGGGAACACTACTGTACACCTTGTTCCAGTCCGAAAAACAACCGTTCACCACTACTCTCTGTTTCCTGTCACTTAGCCAATTTCATATCCATGCTGCCACTGCCCCTTTTATCCCATGGGCTTCAATTTTGCTGACAAGCCCTATTATGCTGCACTTCATCAAATGCCTATATATTTGCACTTCTATCTCCCTCTGACTGTTTGGGGGTCTATAGTACGCTCCCAGCAGTGTGATTGCCCCTTTTTTGTTCTTTAGCTCAACCCATATGGCCTCATTTGATGATCCTTCTAACATATCATTCCCCCCCTCACAGCTGTAATTGTTTCTTTAACCAATATTGCCACTCCCCCCTCCTTTTTTATCCCCCTCTTTATCTCATCTGAAAATACTGTGACCAGGAACATTGAGCTGCCAATCCTGCCCCTTCTCAACCCATGTACCTTTTGTATATTTATATTGATTCACTGATTTTCTGTGTTGGATTTCAGAATTGCCCGAGGGAGTCGGAGAGGAATTTCCAGAGTATTTTTTCCCCCTTACTGGCCCTGGGTCTTTTCTCTGTTTTTTTCTGCCTCTCCCAGGAGATTACATGGCTGCGGGGAATGGAGCGAGGGGGGAGTGGGGGGGGGCGTGGAGGGACGGCGGGGGAGGGATTGGGGAGGGCAGAAGTGTTTAGTCACGATGCGCCTGCCATCATGGTGTGGGGCTGGCTTGATGGACCAACTGGCCTTGTCCTGCCTGTCAATTTTGTGTGTTTGTATGCAGACTGAACAGCCTCAGTGAATTAACAAGAAAAGCTGTAACTACAAGTATCCCACCTGACCAGGGAAGATTCCATCTGTGTGCTGGGTGTAGAGATATCATAACCCTGATATTTATAAATGGCTTCACAATTTCACAAACCTGAATAACACCAAATTCGATCTGAATTTCATGAGTTTGAATCTATTCTGAATGATTCTGAGTTCATCTCTACACGATTTGTGTATCCAGCCCAGGGAATCACAGGGCAGGAAAGTGGAGTGGAGATAGAAGATCAGCCATGATCTTATTGAATGACGGAGAAGGCTCGAGGGGCCGTATGGCCTACTCCTGCTCCTATTTCTTATGTTCATATGTTCTTATACCAAACCTATTATATTTTGTGCAAAGGATTAGAAATAAAGAAAGAAAGAATGAACTTGTATTTCTATCGTGCCTTTCAGGATCTCAGGATGTCCCAAAGCACTTTACAGCCAATGAGGTACTTTTGAAATGTAGCCACTGTTGTAATAAAGGGAGTTTCTTAAGCATTTTGGCAACTTTTCAAAAAGGCGGATACATGGTTTTCAAATTAAAACTTCTTTAAATCATGAAAATCAAAGGGCTCTGACAAAAAAATCAGAAAAATATAAGGCATGTCAATGTCAAAAAATTGTAATTTATCTCAACACAATAAAGAGCCACCCTTTTTGTTTTTATTTATCTGTTCTAGTGACAGCACTTAGTACCTTGAAGAAATTAATGCAGAAACAAGCCAACGGTATCTGGTTAAATCAGATGCTGTGAGGAACTCAAGGCTTGCTCAATTAATTCAGGATTGCCGGTAAACAGGCTTTATCAGGATTATTTAAAGGGCAACGTTTATTTATTGAAGCTCCAATGAAATGTCCATATATTACTGAATATCTGCTATTGGAGAGAAGAACATAAAGAGAATTAGTTGGTTGCTATGGGGAGGAGAGGTGGTAAGAGGTCTCCTTTTAAGACATCCACTTTATTGCATTGAATGCTGCTGTTGGTATTGCTAATCACACCAGAAAGGAAAAAGAAAGAAAGATTTACACTTATATAATACCTTACATGGACTCAGGACATTCTAAAGCACTTTACAGCCAATGAAGTATCTTTTAAGTGTCAATTTATGCACAGCAAGGTCCCACAAGCCATAACATGATAATGACCAGATAATCTGTTTTGTTAGTGATGTTGGTTGAGGGATAAATATTGACCAGGACATAGGGGAGAACTCCCCTGCTATTCTTTGAAATAAAGTCATGGGATTTTTTTACGTCTACCTTGGTTTAACATCTCGTCTGAAAGACGGAATCTCCGACAGTGCAGCATTCCCTCAGTACTGTACTGGAAGTGTCAGCCTAGATTTTGTGCTCAAGTTTCTTGAGTGGGACTTGAATCCACAGCCTTCTGACTCAGAGGTGAGAGTGCAACCACTGTACCACAACTGCTGTTGGTATTAGTATCACACCAAAGCTGGTGTTGTGTCAATGTGAGCAGGCAGCACAAAAAGTTGTTGGCCCAGATTTTGCTGTCAAAATAATGATGAGGTTAATGGTACTCACCGTTATTTATGCGCAAATGGTACAGCAATTCAGGCGAGGGACAGATGCGCGGTTAAGCACGATAACCCAGATGTTGCTGACTGAGATGCGCCCCTCTGCTGTTGTCTACACCAAAACGGCATCTCAACACCTGCCTCACCATTGAAATTAATTGAACAGCATGAAGTTGCTGTATTTGTGCGATAAATACAAACTAAACTCGCCACAGAAAGTTAAGTCTTGCCAGTCTAAGTGATCATTACAGCCAGTCAACCTCTCTGGCACTGAAAATTAACTATTACAAGTGTGGAGTCTCATTCCTTCAGGTATTAATTGTTGTTGGAGATTTTAAAAATGTAAAATTTTAAATTAATTTTTTTTTACTTTTCCTTTCTGTCTCTTTTTTCTCTCCCTCTCTTAATCCACTCTTTCATTCCCTCTCTTTATTTCTCTTTCTGTATCTGATTTGACATTGAATTCACCCACATTTCCTTCTCAGTCCTTGCATTATTTATTTCTCAACCCTTCAGTCTGATCGGTTAAGGAGATACCCAGTGGCTTGCCCTGTTCACTCGGGTCCCAGATGCCCTGTTTCTCCCGCTGCGACGTTATCAGCTCGCACTTTCAGCAACTTGCCACGCGAAAAATTTAAAAACCTAAACGTGCGAGGCCAAGTCTAACCAAAGGCAGGCACCGTTAGATGCCCTGCCACAGCAAATCATGGCCCATTTTCTCCACTTGCAGTGTTTGTCATTGGGAAATAAAGTCTATGGGGTCTGGGGGCACTGTGCACATAATGAGATGTGGGAGTGGGGTTACGGGTAACCTCAGTGTCTCTCCTGCATAATCGAACTGTTCAAACGCAGCACAATTAATGCGGGAAATTATTTTTTTAAAATGTCACGCGTGCATAAACAACGGTTGACAAATTAGGCACAGCCTAATGCTAAAGAATTGATCCAACCTTTAGGGCAGAAAAAAATAAATAAGTCCATGAATACATTTTTGGACGAGTTTTGTTTGATTCTATATATGAAATCAGGAGCTGTGAATAATTGCGGATTAGCTCGTGATTCTATGTCAGCTGCAAGCTGCACAGCATTAGCAATACAAAACGCCTCTTCCAGGTGGTCACGCCACAAGCACCATATGGGGGGATTGGTGACAAATTGGCATCATTACGCTCTACATTTGGCATCTGCAGTGCGAGAGACAGAAATGTGCAGGATAATGATGACAGGGAACATTCGGTTATTCGAATCACCAAAACACCCGGTGAAATGCCCGAAAGCAGTTGAAATTACCAGGAGTTCCCTTTAGATTGTAAATGCATTCGATGCCATTCCTAATCATCATTGATGGCAATGATCCACTTTTGTTTTGTTCTAGTTTACTTGCATTTGGATAATACGATTGAGCAACATTACGCTTATCTACATTACAGTTGGTGCCTTAACAGAACAATTGATCGTCACAAATCCCATTTTCTTTTTGTTTCCTATTTATTCTTGTAACTCACAAGAGCGTAAGAAAATCCAGAGGGAGAAAAGGCCTTCAGTCGCACTCCATCCACACTCCGCGTATGATGATTAGATCATTGACTCACTGCCTCTTGATCCCTTAATTTAGGGAACACTCATTTCCTTCTCCCACCTTCCCCCTCCGCCCCCCTCCCCCGGAAAAAAACAAAACATAAGAAATGTTGTCAAATATCTCTCTGAACTCTCAACCCTGTTTCTCAACTTGAACACAGCTTACATATTGGCTCAAATCTTGCCGGAGCAGGGCCTGTTAGTTAGACTTGTTTCCTGCACCATTCAGCTCGAAAATATTTTGCCCTGTAGGTTGCTGGAAGTGCGAGCTGATAACGGGGCATCTCGGACCTCAATGAACGACAGGACCAACAATCTATCTCCTTAAACAGTGAGATTTAAGGATTGAGAAAGAAACAGAAGAAGGACTGAGAAGGAGGGTGAATTCAATGTCAAACCAGGTACAGAAAGAGAAAATAAGAGAGGGAAAGAAAGATTGGATTAACAGAGAGAGAGAAAACAAAGAGACAGAAAGGAAAAGTAAGACAAAAAAAATTTAAAATTTAAAGTTCTTTGAATCTCTAAGAAGTATTTACTACCTGAAGGAATGAGTTTAAATTGTGTCCTTTATGGGCCGAAGAGGTTGACTGGCATTGCATTAACAATTATCAGGTTGTGAAAAGGGCACATACGCTGATAAGAGGGAACCCTAACTTTCTGTGACGAGTTTAATTCGAGTTTAATGTGCAAATCCAGCAAGTTCTTAAAAATAACGAGGAAGGCCAAGGGCAAGATGCCGATTGTGGGAATAAAACAGCCAAGCGACGTAAATCAACCAGCGAGCTCTGGCGATTCGCAAGTCACAACGTATCTCTTAATCCCCTGAATTTGCTGGCCGATATTTGCATTAGTAACACCGTGCATCGTTAACACGCCGTTATTTTTCCAGGAAAATTTGGGCCATTAAGTTTTCTTAGTTTGTGACCAGTAGCCTCATCTTGAAGCTATGAAGAAATGTTCAAAAAATTGAGGCTTTCTCCACTGCAGCATAGAGGGGGAATCCAACAAAGGATTTCCAAAATTTTGAATAGTGAAAGATTGTTTCCACTGGTTGATGAATTGATAACGAAGGGATAGACTCAGGGTCATTACTAGAAGAAGGAAGGAGGAAGCTGGCAGAAATTGTTTTTCACAGAGCAGGGTTATTGCTTTGCCACAGATCTCTATTCAGGCTGAGAGCATAATATTAATTAAAAGACAATTGGACAAGTATCTGGAAAGGAAGACTATAAAAGGATATGGGGAATGGGCAAGGATATAGGAATGCAATAGTTAGCTTCAATTGAAGAGGTAACATGAACACGGACAAAATGGGCCAAATGACTCTCTTGTAGGTTCAATAATCCTCTGATTTATCCAGTGCCTTTAACACAGTAAAATGTCTCAAGATGCACCACAAGGCAGGGAGGAGAGGGATTTTGGAAATTGAGAAGGGAATGGGAGAAGAGTTAGGGGAGGTGACCAAAGGCGGGTCTAAATACGCAAGTACTGAGGAGGCTTTTGAAGACGGGGAGAGGTAAAGAAAGACTAAGGTGCCTAAGTGGGAATCTCAGAAAGCAGGCCACGATCTGTGAAGTTGCTTCCACCGATGGTGAGGTGTACACTAACAAGGCATGTGGTTATGTTTCTGTCTTTGTAGTAGTGATGTTATGGAATTGTAAAGAAAGAAAAAAGACTTGCATTTATATAGCACCTTTCACATCCTCAAGATGACCCAAAATGCTTTATTGCTAATGAAATCCTTTCGAAGTGTCGTTACTGTTGTAATGTAGGAAACACGGCAGCCAATTTGCGCACAGCAAAGTCCCACAAACAGTAACGTGATAATGACCAGATAATCTGTTTTAGTGATGTTGGTTGAGGGATAAATATAAATGTAGAATGCACGTCTGTTACTGTGTACCTGCCTGTATACCTATCGTGTGTATAGAGTATGGTGGCAGCTGTGGGTCAGCACTCTTGCCTCTGAATCAGAAGGTTGTGGGGGGGGTCAAGCTCCATTCCAGAGACTTGAACAAATAATCCGGGCTGACACTTCGCTGCAGTACTGAGGGAGTGCTGCACTGTCGGAGGTGCCGTCTTTCGGATAGTTTGTTAAATTAAGCTCCCATCTAAGCCTGTTCAGGGTGTAAACAATCCCATGGCACTAGTGGGGAGAAGAGCAGGGGAGTTCTCCCTGGTGTCCTGGCCAACATTTATCCCTCAACCAACATCACAAAAAAAAAACTGATTATCTGGTACCTGCTATTTGTGAGAACTTGCTGTGCGCAAATTGGCTGTAATGTTTGGCCTGCATTACAACAGTGACTACACTTGCAAAAGCAATTCATTGACTGTGAAGCGCTTTGGGATGTCCTGAGAACGTGTTTTTATTTTCTATCATACATCTCGACTTTCAGGACCTCACCCTTCAGAAAGTAATCCTTTCACATTAACATCGGTCTTGGGTTTGGTACCCAGAACAGAACTAATAAGAGGGACACACTATGGATGCAAATACTCATTTTACCCAGGATTAGGGTACAGATACATTATAATTTATTAATTATTTACTGAACAATGTACTCAGTTACATTCACAGCTAGGAAATATGTGATTTATACTGAATAACCGAAAAGTTCATGAGAGATTATCTCACAAATGCTTCTCTATAAATATGGATCATGTCTAGCTGAGAGAGACTGTTGGTATGCGTTTATCATCAAAATTCATGAATATAAGGAGCTGGAGGTTCATTAGTCCTATCTATATGTAAGGTTTGGGAATCAGCATGTTTTGCCACTTTTCTTGACTAATTCATGGGGCTCGATTTTAGGATCGTGTTTCCGGCGGGTTCCCAGCGGGGTGGCCCCGAAAATCCCGATATCCGGTCACGTGACCGGATCGCGACGAAATCCCGGCCACTTCCGGGTACCGCGCTGACGTGCGGGGCTGCGCGCGCAAGCCCCGCTGGTGGGAATCCCGCAGGCAATTAAAGCCAGCGGGGTTCCACTTGAGAGTACTTACCTTGCTCGTTGTGGTCAGTTAATGAGCTGAAGCAGCTGTCAAAAGAGGAAGTGTGGGATTTTAGGTTCAAGGCAGTGAGTTTCCCACACTGGGGGAAACAGTCTCCCTCCAACACCTGCCAGTTGGGTGGTGTGTGGAGACCCTCGGAGGACGAAGAGCATGACCAGCACCAGCAGACTCGCAGTCCACACCGTCCGCCGCAGAGACGTGGATCCCCCCAACACGGTGTTGTTGCACACCCACCTGCACAGCAGGAGGGAGGGCTACCGCAGAGAGAGACGCGTCGCAGAGGGCACTACCCTCGCCACAGGGTCCACAGACCGAGGCGCAGCTCCCCGGACCTCTCTGAGCAGCAGTGCACAGGGAGGCGCAGATTCGCTCGACATGTAGTCGTGGAGATCTGCAGCCTCTTTCATGCCGAGCTGCTCCTGGCTGGCCCCAGCACCAACTGCTTACCTGTCGCTGGCAAAGTCACCACTGCCCTCCACACCTTCTCCTCCGCATCCTTCCAGGGTGCAGCCGGCTACACCGCCGATGTCTCTCAGTCGTCTGCGCGGACGAGCCCTGCAAATACACCTGCACCTACTCTGCAGTAACACGATGGGTGGCATCAGTGGTGGGTCCTCATAGTGATACCCAGGAGCGGGCATTATTGGACACAACGGACAGGATTCGCGGAGACATGGCAGTGGTGGTGTCAATATAATGTGTGCTGTTTGTTGCTCTTAAATTCAATATGGGTAACACCCATGACAAACCCTCAGACACCCTTGTGCACCCCCTTCATGCTGACGAGACGTTTGCCTTACGCTGCCTACTGCACATATGTGATGCATGCCCTGTGGCTGCAGCACAGGTGGTGGCAGGTTGAGTGAGGCTGGCCGTGAGGGAGATGCACGAGAGGGTGAGTATGGGATGGAGCAATGAGATTGTATGAGGATTGGGTTGCGTGTTAGTGGCAGGGTGAGTACTGGCGAGGTGAGTAGGTGGAGGTAAGATGAGGATGGGGTGCGAGTGGGTATGAAGGGTGATGTGACAGAATAGTGTTGGCGGTGCCGAAGGAGTTGTGGGGTGGGGGCAGTGTTGTGGCAGATGGAGTGTAGGGGAAAGACTTCATGTTCTCACTGCGGCTGACCTACTGCGGTCATTGCAGCGCCTCCTGCACTGTATGCAGGTGGGCGATATGTTGGTGGCGCAGGTGACCCCCTCTGCCACCTCGAGCCAGGCCTTCTTGGTGGCAGAGGCAGACCGCTTCCTCCCGCCCGCCGGGGGGAAGATCTGTGTCCTCCCCCTCCTCCTCACCCCATCTGATGATAGCTGGGGTGAGGCATCATTAAACTGGGAGCAGCCTTCCCCCTGGGCTGCTCCATGCTGCAATTTGTCCCATTGGTTGCAGCATCTGTCAGTGGAGGACTGCCCCTTTAACTAGAGAGCCTCCAGCTGACAGATCGTACTGCGCATGCGCAGCCCGACCGACGCGCAGGCCAGCGCCGTGGACCCCGGAGGAGCAGGTAATTGATTCCTATTAGTGGGTTGCCTGCTACGATCGCGCGGGCAACCCACTAATTTCGCCGAGCGTGTTGACCACGCTCCCGGAGGACCACCCGCTGGGAACCCGCAGGCCTGCTAAATTCGAGCCCATGATTTTCGCAAATTTCAATGAAAATGTTTGGATAATTTACTGATTATTCGACATAATGAGCACTCGCCCCTCCCCTCCCCCCCTCCCCCTCCCCGCCCCCCCGGCCCCCTCGAAGCAGCAGAAGGAGATCTCACTCAGTAAAATTCATAAAGCGATGAAAAACAGATCATGATTTGTCACGTGAAATATTTTTGGCAACAATTATTTAACAAAATCCCAATATTCCTGTATGTGCTTCATGTCACATTTTTGTTTCTTTAGATTTTGCCAGGTTAAGCTATTAAATATATACTGAGGGAACGTTCC
Source organism: Heptranchias perlo (assembly GCF_035084215.1). Classification (NCBI taxonomy): domain Eukaryota; kingdom Metazoa; phylum Chordata; class Chondrichthyes; order Hexanchiformes; family Hexanchidae; genus Heptranchias; species Heptranchias perlo. The sequence continues at coordinate 59,647,785 of NC_090339.1, read as the reverse complement.
CGAAGACAACAGCAGCTGTATTACATAGAGTTACATAGAATTTACAGCACAGAAACAGGCCATTCTATACTGGTGTTTATGCTCCACACGAGCCTCCTCCCACACCTCTTCATCTAACCCTATCAGCATATCCTTCAATTCCTTTCTCCCTCATGTGTTGATGTAGCTTCCCTTTAAATGCATCTATGCTAGCCGCCTCAACTACTCCTTGTGGTTGCGAGTTCCACATTCCACATCCAGCTGAGGCCTAACCAGTGATTTGTAAAGGTTTAGCATGACTTCCTTGTTTTTGTGCTCAATGCCCCTATTTACAAAGCCAAGTTTCCGATACGCTTTCTTAACCAACTTTATCAACTTGCCCTGCCACCTACAAAGATTTGTGAATATGCACCCCCAGGTCTCTCTGCTCTTACACCCCCCTCAAAATAGTACCACTTAGATTATACTGCCTCTCCATGTTGTTCCTCCCAAAGTGCATCACTTCACACTTATCCACATTAAATTGCATCTGTCACGTGTCTGCCATTTTCACCAGTCTGTCTATGTCCTTCTGAAATCTGTTACTATCCTCCTCACTATTTACTATGTTGCCAAGTTTTGTATCATCGGCAGACTTTGAAATTGTACTCCCGATACCCAAGTCTAGATCATTTATATATAACAAGAAAAGCAATAGTCCTAATACTGACCTCTGGGGATCCCACTGCATACTTCTCTCGAGTCAGAAAAACATCCGTTCACCATTACTCTTGGCCCGCTATCCTTTAGCCAATTATGACCCACGTTAACCACTGTCTGTTTAATGCCATGTGCTTCTATTTTCTGAATAAATCTGTTATGTGGTTCTTTATCAAATGCCTTTTGAAATGCCTTGATATACAACATCTACTACACTACCTTCATCAACCCTCTCTGTTACTTCATCAAGTGGAGATGCCAGTGATGGACTGGGGTTGACAATTGTAAACAATTTTACAACACCAAGTTATAGTCCAACAATTTTATTTTAAATCCCACAAGCTTTCGGAGGCTTCCTCCTTCCACACCATTCACCTGAGGAAGGAGGAAGCCTCCGAAAGCTTGTGGAATTTAAAATAAATTTGTTGGACTATAACTTGGTGTTGTAAAATTGCTTACAATTATTTCATCAAAGAATTCAATCAGGTTAGTCAGACATGATTTCCCTTTAACAAATCTGTACTGGCTGTCCCTTATTAACCCATGCTTCTCCAAGTGAGAATGAATTTTGTCCTTAATAATGGTCTCTAATAGTTTGCCCACCACTTACGTTAGACTGAATGGCCTACAGTTACCAGGTTTATCCCTCTCCCCTTACATGAAGGGGAAAAGTTTGAAGGGCTATGGGAAAGAGCAGGGAGTGGGACTTATTGGATAGCACTTTCAAAGAGCTGGCACAGGCACGATGGGCCGAATGGCCTCCTTCTGAGCTGTGTGATTCTTCCTATTGCAGCAAAACAAGATTTCACTCAAAATAACTAAAACCAGGTAAATTCAAGGGCACATTGAGGGGTGCAGGGTGACATCCTCGCACTTGAATGGCGAGGCCCGAGTGACCCCCGATATTGGGCCTCGGGCCTTGTTTAAATGCAGCCAGTCGGTTGAAGAGTCAACGAAGATTGAGCTGCTCAGTGGCCCTCAGATAAATGAGGGACGGAGAGTTGGGAGATAGGAAGCCGGGGAAGATGATCAGAAGACAGAGGGGTTAATGGAGGCTGGGGCAGGGGGAAGCGGAGGCTGGGGGAGGGGGAATGGAGGCCGGGGGAGGGGGAATGGAGGCCGGGGGGAGGGGGAATAGAGGCCAGGAAGAGGGGGTGTCAGAGGCCGGGGGAAGGGGGAGCAGAGGCTGGGGGGAGGGGGGAATGGAGGCCAGGGTGGGAGGGGGGGGGAACCAGAGGCCAGGGAAGGGGGGAAATGAGGAAACAGATGCTGGGGAGGGGGGAAATGGAGGATGAGGAGGGTGTAATGGGAATGAGGAGGAGGTAATGGAGGCTGGGAAAACAGGGGGTGAGGAAGGGGGAAAGGGGAGCAAGGAGGGGGAAAAGGGGGACGAGGAGTGGGGAAACAGAGGACGAGGATGGGAAAATGAGGGGCGAGGAGGAGAAAGGGGGTGAGGAGCGGGGAAATGGAGGGCGAGGAGTGGGGAAACGGAGGGCGAGGAGTGGGGAAATAGATGTTGGGGGTATAGGGGGGTGGCGCGAGAGGGAGTGAAGCAGCTGCAGCCCGTGTTCCTCAAATGTGGAATTGGAACGAGCACTCCTACTCTCAAATAGGTCTAACCTCCCAGTTCTGGTATCATCTCTGTAAATCGATGGTCTCTCATTCTGCTGTTGGTTTTATCGGGGAGAAAGTGAAGAAGTTGTTTGCTGTGGTGAGCATTGCATCAGTGACTCGCTTGATCCATCTGTGCACCGCAGATTGACTGACAATGCTGATGTCCCCTGAGGTAGCTTGGAATCATCCAAAGGTATTAAAAGTTCAGGGTTGCAGTGACTTTCACTGCCGCTATCAGTGGCAGGCCTGCGGTAAATGTTCTCTGAGGGCCAGATTCCATCAGACCACACAATTCTGTCACCGGCTCCCTGCTGCAGCAGAGCGTACAAAATCATCTGCCTTTAGACATTCCCACGTGGGTTTTGGGTCTGCGGGCGAGGGCAAGTATGGGACAATCTGCCTCCGGTCCGAACAAACCTGCCCAGCGTTTTTCCTTCGGTCTGCCTCCAAAACTCTGAGGGCAACGGCCGTAGAAAATTTAGCATTCTGATTTTCGTGATAGCGGCAATCAAAGATTTTCATGCATCAAAATCCTGTTGAAAAACGCCACTTTAAGAAAAGCCACTTAACAAAACCTTGCAAAGCAAATAATTAATTTTCATCAATTCCCGAACACCCCTGCCCTTCGTTTTACATTTCACACAGGTGAGCTGAGTGTTAGAGAATCACGAAATCGGGCAATTAAATAAAATTCACCTTAATTTTCCATATTAAGATAAAGCTCGCACGCAGAATGTGACAACATTTGACTTTCAGCCCTCGGTTCTGTATCAGTGCAAAACAATCCGACTGGACAGAAAACCTCACCACTGTTTATTACTGGCCTACTTAAGATTCCCAGCACCCTGTTTGCCTTTATTAATTATTTTGTCACGTTGTCCAGGCACTGAGAGAAAATGAATCTAAAATCACTCTCAGGTCCCTTTCTAAGTCTCTCTCTGCCAATTCAGTCAATGAACTACATTCGCCCGATGCTCATTCGTAAAACCATTCTTATAACAAGCACAGCACTGAATTTCATCTGGCATTTGTAAGCCACTATTCTTTTACCTTAAAGGTTTTCTGGTTCTGATTTCAAGCACTCTCTCTCTCTCTCTTTCTTTCTCACTCATTCACTGTACAATTAGCAGATGCTTCTGTATTATCGCTATATTGACATCGCACTCCGTAGCAATTAGGTTGCCTGCGGACGTGAGTGTACATGATGCGAATAATTAATTTTAATCACTGTTGTCGATATTAGCAGCCCAATGCTTACTGGCAGTTTTCAGTCTGCTATTTTTAAGCAGAGGCGTCAGCCCGTTTAAAATGGTGTGAAAATAATGGGCAGTTTTCTCAGCACGGAACAAGGCCTGCAGCAGTGACTACTGACCTGGTTAAGATTGTCACCTGCCCTGCTCAATCCGTTTTGTCAGCAACTCTCCGAAAGATACAGGTGTCAGCCGTGACTCAGTGGGTAGCACTGTCGCCTCTGAGTTAGAAGGTTGTGGGTTTGAGTCCCACCCCAGAGGCTTGAGCACAAAGTCTAGACTAACACTCAGTCACCCCACTGAGGGAGTGCTGCACAGTCGGAGGTGCTGTCTTTCGGATGAAACATTAAACCAAGGCCCTGTCTGCCCTCTCAGGTGGATGTAAAAGATCCCATGGCAATATTTCAAAGAAGAGCAGTGGAGTTCTCCTCAGTGTCCTGGGGCTAATGTTTACCCCTCAACAAAAAACAGATTATTTGGTCATCTATTTCATTGCTGTTTGTGGGACCTTGCTGTGCGCAAATTAGCTGCCGTGTTTCCTACATTATAACAGTGACTGCACTTCAAAAAGTACTTAATTGGCTGTAAAGCACTTTGGGACATCTGAGGTCATGGTGGGCACTATATAAATGCAAGTTCTTCATTTGCATTTTTTTTAGATTGGACACCAAAGCAGTAAGTCTCCAACTTTGCCCTCCTTCGCCCCAGAGGGTCGATTTTAACTTGCATCGCCTGGCATTAATGGGGCGGTAACGGCCTCAGATTGGGGTCGGTGACCTTATGGCCCTTTAACCCCAAGGACGCGGTCGGGCCCATATTAAAACAGGCTCCAATCAGTTCCACGGGTGATAGGGGAGAAGAGGCCCAGTCAAGGTGTGTTTGATATTATTATTATGGAGACAGGATAAGCAGGAGTGCTCATCCTCCGGGCCCCATACAAGTAATCTGGGCAGCTGCCGTTCCGGGAACCTCCCCCCCTCCCCCCCCCTCCCGCCATTCCCCTAGTGATTTTGACCCCCCCCCCCACCCCAACTTACCTTGCTGGTGGCCGGAGTGGCCCAATATTGGTAGACCGTGGCTCAAAATCACCGTCGCCTCGAGCACAAGCACTCTGACAGTCGGTCGCCCAAAAGTCAAAATCGACCCTCACTGTTTGGCTTCCATCACTGGGAGTACAGGTCAGAAATTCGGGAGAGAAAACCGACGCGCTGCCCCCCCTCGACCGCCCCACTGAATTTCCAATATCAGCTCCCGGCAGGGTAGTCTCCCCACTGAGAGCACAAACTCAGAAAACTACCCCTCAAATGCCCACATTTTTAATATAAAAGTCCACTTATCTCTGGTTACCAAATTAATGCAGTGTTATTACTTACCAACAAAAAACAACTTGCATTTATACAGCGCCTTTAATGTAGTAAAACGTCCCAAGGCACTTCACAGGACCATTATCAAACAAAATTTGACACCGAAACACAAAAGGAGATATTAGGACAGGCGACCAAAAGTTTGGTCAAAGAAGTAGGTTTTAAGGAACGCCATAAAGGAGGAAAGAGAGGTGGAGAGGTTTAGGGAGGAAATTCCAGAAAATTGGACCTAGGTGGCTGAAGGCACGGCCGCCAATAGTGGAGCGATTAAAATCGGGGATGCGCAAGAGGCAAGAATTGGAGGAGCGCAGAGATCTCGGAGGGTTGTAGGGCTGGAGGAGGTTACAGAGATAGGGAGGGGCGAGGTCATGGAGGGATTTGAGAACAAGGAAGAGAATTTTAAAATCGAGGCGTTCCCGGACAGCGAGCCAATGTAGGTCAGCGAGCACAGGCCACCAACACCTACTAACCCAGAAAATCGAACCCGTGTCCACAACAAGGAAGGAAAGTGGAATAGAAATTGTAAGACCCCAAATGCCTCCGTGTTGTCACAAGAATGATTAACTCTAGGAACGGTGGTGAAAATAATTGACTCCTGAGGACGGTATCAGGGCACTGCGACATCGAAGAGACGAGATTGCAAGGATGTTCAGAATCAGCTCAGAGGGCAGAACCTCAAACCCAGATGTCTGATGGTGTTTTCTCCTAATTGTGCAATCTCCCAGCCCAGGAAAATTTTGAAGCACCCTATGCATAAATTGTAGCTTAAATAGCATTCCAGTAACAATCTTGAATGTCTCTAATGGTGTGTTTACTTTGCAGAATTGTTTCTTCCAACTGTGCCTCGGGGTACCTGATGTTATGCAAACAGTGCTGTTCATCTTGTGGAGTAGTTTCTTCAGCAGCTGAAACAACAGATTTTTAAGTCCTGCTTTGAAATGTCATTTTTAGCCCTGGGTTATTTCCCAATACAGGGCAGCAAATGGAAAAATATCGCTGGCTCCAATGGCAATATTTATGTGGTCATCATAGCATCACCATTTCCAGAGGCATTCAGAGGCGCCACTTCATTGGTAGATCGTGGGCCATCCAAAGGCATCAGGGACACTGTCAGGAGCAAAATAAATTAAATGTACGCAATTGTAAATAAAGAATGCGCCCTTTCATGTCCTGAGGCTGTTCTAAGGCCCTTTCACTTTGTTACACAGGCAAGCATGGAAGTCAGTTTGCTCACAATAAGGTCCCACAGACAGCAATAAGATAAAAGACCAGATAATCCGTTAAGTTCTGGGGAATGGAACACTTTGCTTTTGAGGTTCTCAGATATAGTATGGCACAGTTCGATGCAGAGTAAAGCTTGCTCTACCCTGCCCCCAAAGAAGGATGATTGACTTTAAACATTTGGGGGCTGAAATTCCAGTCCTGTGTGAAAAGAGCTCATAGGTTTTTCACATATGCATTTCTGCTCCACCCCAAAAAAAAATCCCGATCTCAGTACATGATGAGAATCAGGCTGTTCTACACCAGCTATGTTCCAATGAGGGGACAGTGGGAAGGCCCAAGGATACCCAGTAAAGTGCACCAGGCAAAATACACTCAAGTCGCTGATGCACCAGGTGTGCAATTTCATCCCATTGGTTATTTTCTCACTTCCCCAGAACAGTTTCATATATTGAGGTACTGTCACTTCATGAATCCTTAATATCCTAGTTATGGAATAATGACAGCTTTATCTTTAAAACCGACAGCTTCTTCAACTCAGTTCTTTAACATAAATAACCATCAACAAAAGACATAATTCAACTATTAGGTAAACTGTCTGCTCAAAGAACCATTTTTTGATAATTACTCATTTAACATCTCAATTCCTCTTTGGGCAGACAGATTATAATTGCAAATGAACATCCATGTCCCTGCTAAGTAATTTTTGAAGGTCAACTTTAAACTTACATTGAGTAGCTTCAAAAAAGCAATTATCTGTGCGTAGATTATATGGGGCGAAGATATCTAAAGTACGGAGTGTATTACAGAAAGAACTTGCATTTATATAGTGCCTTTCAGAACCTCGGGTTCAACCTGAGAATCGGGTTAAGTATCAGAAAATCGCTGAGCTGCACTTTATTTCTAACTACATTTGGAATTATTATCCAGAAGAAAGAAAGAACTTGCACCTTTCACAACCTCAGAACGTCCCAAAGCGCTTTACAACCAATGAAGTACTTCTAAGGTGTAGTCACTGTCGTAATGTAGGAAAACACAAGAACCAATTTGCACACAGCAAATACTCATTGGAGTTTATCCTCATTGGAGTTTAGAAGAATGAGAGGCGATCTTATTGAAACATTCAAGATTCTGAGGGGACTCGATAGGGTAGATGCTGAGAGGATGTTACCCCTCATGGGGGAATCTAAAACGAGGGGGCATGGTCTCAGAATAAGGGGTCGCCCGTTTAAGATGGAAATGAGGAGGAATTTCTTCTCCCAGAGGGTCGTGAATCTTTGGAATTCTTTACCCAAAAAAGCCGTGGAGGCTGAGTCATTGAATACATTCAAGGCTGAGTTAGACAAATTTTTGATCAGCAAGGGAGTCAAAGGATATGGGGAAAAGGCGGGAAAGTGGAGTTGAGGTAAAAATCAGATCAGCCGTGATCTCATTAAATGGCAGAGCAGGCTCGAGGGGTCAATGCCTGCAGTCTTATAGCAAGGTCCCACAAACAGCAATTTGATAATGACCAGATAATTGGTTTTAGCAATGTTGGCCAGGGAGAACACCTCTTCTTCAAAGAGTGCTATGGCATTATTTACATCCACCTGAGAGAGCAGTTGGAGCCTTTGATTTAACATCTCATCTGAAAGATAGCAGCTCTGACAATGCAGCACTCCCTCAGATACTGCACTGGAGTATCAGCCTGGATTATGAGCTGCAAGTTTCTGGAGTGGGACTTGAACCCACAATCGTCTTCACTCAGTAGCAAGAGTGCTTCCCCACTGAGCCCCAGCTGCCACCTGAAGGAAGTTAGAAATCACTAGTCTTTTTACTTCAATAGAGGATGAAAGAAAAATTTCTATTTTTGTTAAATATTTTCTAAGAATTCGTCCCTTTAAATCTGAAACCTCTTTCAAACAATGGAGAAGGAAATCTGTCCACTTTGGACTATTGCTGTGGCACGATTTGAATATATCTAATTTCACTGAAATTTAATTTAGTCGCATTACAAGATTTAAATACCTTCTAGTGAGAAAAATAATGAATGAGGCGATTAGCTGCCCTTAATATTCACAATCACACCTGGCAAATAGAGAATTGCATTATGCAGAATATGAGCTTGTTTCACACTGTTGCCAAAACACCTCATTATCTGCTCAGCTAGCCCTCACTGGTATATGTGCAAGCAGAAAAATTAATTATCCATTAAGGTTGATTATCATAATAGTGGAATTTGGACCTTGGTTTTGCTCGTTTCCAAAGTAATGAGTAGAATATGCAAATTTTACAAGAACATTTGCAGAACGATATAAAATTGTACCTCTCAGGAAGAAATTCAACACCTGGGCTTAGAAACTCAATCGCATTGAAGGGTCCAATATGGCGGGTGATGTGCAAGCTCTCATTCAGTGCTGGGAGTGCACCGCACGCCATATTGGTTCAGGCGCTCTCTAGCTGCCTGAAACTGATGTCGAACCCATTGCCTGTGCAAATCTGGGGGGCCTCCCGCCTGTTTCAAGCCACTTTGCGAGATCGGTACGCGGCGTGTGTGCTTTTGGTCACTTTTCTCAGGCGCACAGAGGCACAAACCTGTGGTTCTCAAAGGGACCCGCCCAAAAGGTAAATTTCAAGCGCCCCTCCCAGCTTCACATTAAAACCGTGGGCCGCTGTTGGCAACCGCTCAACCACCCCCCTCTCCCGCCGCCCTCCCGATTGCCTCTCACCCCCCGCTTCCCCTGGGCTCACTCGAGACCCTCCGAGCAGGTTGAATTCGCTCCTCTTCCGCGACCGGTGAGCTGCCTCTGGGGTCGTCACTGGCGTCCACAGCTCACTAGTACTGTCCCAGTCAAGCCCGCTGACCAATTTGCCGTGGTCCTGCCGTCGGCCTCGTTTGGCACGCGCGCTGCACGGGGATCGCTCCCCGAATTGGGCACGATCCAATTTCCAGGCCCTGATATTTTATTTTCTATACATGCTTTAAGGGGTATTATTAAAGTGTAGCATTGAACTCAAAATCCAGTAAAGAAAGAAAGAGAAAGAAACAAAGAACTTGCATTTATATAGCATCTTTCCCTACCTCAGGATGTCCCAAAGCACTTTACAGCCAATAAAGTACGTTTGAAGTGCAGTCACTGTTGCAATGTAGCAAACAAGACAGCCAATTTGTACACAGCAAGGACCCACAAATTTGATAAAACGACCAGATCATCTGTTTTAGTGATGCTAGTTAAGGGATAAATATTGCCCAGGACACCGCACCCTGCTCTTCTTCGAAATAGTGCCATGGGATCTTTTACAACCACCTGAGAGGGCAGATGGGGCCTCGGTTTAACGTCTTATCCGAAAGACAGCACCTCCAACAGTGCAGCACTCCCTCAGTACCGCACTGGAGTGTCAGCCTAGATTTTGTGCTCAAGTCTCTGGAGTGGGACTTAAACCTACAACCTTCTGACTCAGAGCTGAGAGTGCTACCCACTGAGCTACGGCTGACAGTATATTTAATGTGTCCTAATATTATTTGGTCTTAAACTTCCTTACTGCATCTAATTAGTGACTCACACAATTTGATGTTGATGCATTCTGAAATGTTTGTGTTGCTGAAATTAATTTTTGCAAAACTGACTGTATTAATGAATTGGAATCCACCTTATTTATCCTTCATTGAACATTTTATTAGCTTACTGCGCGGTTCTATTTTCTCATTATGAAATTAAGTACAATCTGAAAGGTAAACCAAGCATTGAAAATAGCAACCACATATTGCTGAGGTTCGAGATTTTTTGGGAGTTTTAATGTATTGCTATGGAATGAAGATGAAAGATCTTCAATAAAACCCACATCTCCAAAACTAAGACTATTTGCTCAGCTGCATCGACTTCTATCTCCTCACCTAGACCTCCAATAACTCCAACCTGCCCAGCTCCTGACAGCACAACACTCCGCATCTGCTCCCCCCAGCTCACACCACACTCGTCTCCGCCAACCTCCTACTCATCTTACCCCCTCCCCACCCAACTCAAGATCACTCAACTATCTCGCCTCAGTCCAATCCTCATTGTTATTTCATATGGCTCCTGTTCCGTAGGCTCAGCACTGCATCCTTGCAACCAACCACCATGCTCATCTCTCCCACCAATCCCCGTTCAAATCCCCTCAGCCCAGTTCTTCGATCTTCCCACTGCAATTGGTCACAGTTACCGGTGATGTCCAGTGGTGTCCTGTGAACCTGTATGTTCTCCCTCCTTGTCCCGCTCGACTTCTCCACAGCCTTCAATAAAGTTGAGTGCTCCATCCTTCTTCTCCGCCTTTCCTTTGGGCTCTAGCTCCCAACATAGCCAGCACATCTCCAGCAATGGCTCCCCCTTCCTGTGCCTGCATCTCCATCTCTGGGATTCCATCCTTGGCCCACTCCTATTTATCATCTGCACATGCACCTTGGTAATATTATCTGTAACTATTGGGTTGGCTTCCTTATGTTTGCTGATGATATCCAGCTTTACTTCTGCATCTTTTGAGTCCACGCTGACATATTGGGCTCGATTTTCAAATCAAAGTGCGGGTGCGTTGGGGGCAGGGGGGGGCTGGGAAAATCGGGAAAATCCCGAGCGGGTAAGGAAACCGTCTCCGACCCTTGACTTCCGCGCCTCACGCAGATGCATCTGTGTGCGCACGCATTTCTGGAATGCGGAAGTCCAGCTGTCAATTAAAGCCGGTGGGCTGATATTTATAACACACTTATTAACGTCATTCAACTTTTGTTGAAGTTGTTAATTTCATGGGGAGTGAGGCAGTGGAGTGATTTTCATTCAGCCTCAGCGTGTTTCTCGTGCTGTGGGAAACACTCCATGTTGCAGGAGATGTGTTTCAGCCGGCAGCCATTTGGACACTGAAATGCCTGTTTGACTGACAGGGATAAAAGGTGAATTATTGCAACAGGGCACTCAGTTCTCTCACACCAAATTTTTGGTTGGGAGATCTTTGTGCTTAGTCTGAAAATTCTTGGTTTCCACTCAGGATTCTTCTGTTTGCACATATTTACCTACTTTTCGGACCCCCTCAAACTGATACCATCAGAATGGGGGGGGGCGCCATGTCTGCATTCACCACTACATCCAAGGACGAGCAACATCACTGTCCTCGCTAGGCATGGCGGGCACTTCCGCCACTTGGAGCTCCACAACACAGTGCTGCACCACAGGGACATGCACAAGAGCACAGCGGGGACCAACAGAGAGAGCGACGTCGCAGGAGACATTACCCTCGCCACAGGGTCTAAAGATCGAAGCTCAGCGTCCTGGACCCCTGTGAGGAGCAGTGCATACGGAGGCTGAGATTGAGACGCCAGGTAGTCGCAGACATCTGCAGCCTCCTTCATGCCGGCTGGGCCTGGCAGCATCTCATTACCCATCGCTGTTAAACTCACCACTGCCCTCAACTTCTTCGTCTCCGGATCATTCCGGGGTGCCACCGGTGACATCACCGGGGTCTCTAAGTCATCTGCACACAAGTACATAAGGCAGGTCACTGACGGCTTGTTTCGCAGAGCCTCGCGATACGTCAACTTCCCCATGGACGACCTCAGCCAGACGGAGAGGGCAGTAGGATTCCACTCTGTGGCTGGCTTCTCACGGGTACAGGGTGCAATCGATTGCACTCATAAAGCAATCCAAGCACCTCCACACGAGCCAGGCCTTTTCATCAACAGGAAGGGGTGTCACTCCACCAACACTCAGCTCGTTTGTGACCACCGCAAAAGATTCCGTCACGTGTGCACCAGTTTCCCTGGCAGCTGCCATGATTCTTTCATTCTGAGGGAATCCAACATCCCGCCCCTCTTCCACACACCAAACAGCCTTAAGGGCTGGCTCCTCGGGGACAAGGGATACCCCCTGCACAGGTGGCTGATGACACCTCTGAGGAACCTCATGAGTGAGCAACAGCGTCGATACAACGACAGCCACATCGCCAGCAGGTCTATAATTGAACATGCGATAGGGCTGCTCAAGATGCGATTTTGGTGCCTCGATCGTTCTGGGGGAGCGCTTCAATACGCACCAGCGAGAGTGGGTCGCATTATAGTAGTTTGTTGTGTCCTGCACAACATGGCGTTACAGAGAGGCGTACTGGTTGAGGAGGCCCCATCCCCTCATCCACCATCCACATCTGCCATCCCCATTGAGGAGGAGCGGGAGGAGGAGGAGGAGGAGGAGGAGGAGGAGGAGGAGAAACCCATGGGCAGAGCAACGGCTCACCTGGCTGCTCGTGAGACCAGGGAGTCACTCATTTGTGAACGGTTCTCGTAAGATCAGAAAGTGAGAAGAGTCCAATCCTCACACCACCTGGAAAGACCAGCGCCGACACCAGCCCCCACCCCACCTTGCAGGAAACAGTCCTGCAACTACACATACACCACTGTAAAGTGACCCACTGGGTGGCATCAACTGTCGCCATTCACGGTGAAGCACATGAAAGGGCACTATCACAAAAGCCAGTCAAGGATGGTAGTGACTTTAACAAAAAACAGATATAAATGAAGAACATGACAGTCTGTCAGACACCCTTGTGCATCCCCTTCGTGATCACAAATCCTTCGCTTTTCTCTTCCTACTAGTTCTACGTGGTGCATCCCCTGTGGCTGCAGCAGAGGTAGTGGCAGGTTGCTCATGTTCATTCCCTGACTGCTTAGATGCTTTCGGCCTACGCCCTCTGGGTTTTGGAGCCCGTGAGGGCCCCTCCAAAGACTGCTCCAACTGCACCTGTGCAGGGGCAGACTTGGCCACCTGGAGAGGCGGTAGCATTGCGGGTATTGGTTGAGAGAGGGGCAATGGGTGAGATGTGTGAGCGCTTTGAGTGGTGTCCCCACTTGTCCCCTTTCGCCATCATCCCTCTCCTGGGCTAGGTCCACATCACTCCTACCACCCTGCTGGACAACAGTTTGAAGGACATGTGTGATGCCTTGGAAGGCCACTTCTAAAGTATCAGCCTGTTTAAGGCTGCAGAATGTTGTTCATCTTGAGTCCGAACGGCCTTTGTCAGAGCCTGAATGGACTCATTTGTGAGCCGTGCTTGAAGCTCAATGGAGGCTAGCCTTCTCTCCATTGCAGACATTCCTGCACTTACCTGCGATACTGTCTCAGACAGTTGCGCACGTCGCTGTGACACTATCTCAGAGATTCCCTCCCGTACCTGTGCCATCATTCCACTCATGCAGGATTTGGACTTCTCCATCCTCTGTGCTATTGTGGAGAGTGTGCGTGGCACCTGTTCCAGCACCTCACAAATGTGCTGCTGTCCCTCGATTCATTCTCCTTTTAAAGGCTGACCCCCCGGGATTCAGCATCTGCGTCCAGCTGAGCAGATCCTGGAGAGGAGTGCTCCCACCGACGCGGACTCTCCACTCCTGCCCCTGCCAACAGTATCTGCTCGTGCTCACTTGTGTGTGGTGACTCACCAGGTGCCAACCCAACTAACTGACTAGTAGGACCCACTGAGGTGTGAGTATCTGTGCTGGTGGATGGCTCACTGAGATGTGACGGTGCGCCCTCAGAGACCTGGAGCTCTGAGGAATCACCCTAGAACATAAGAACATAAGAAATAGGTGCAGGAGTAGGCCATCTGGCCCCTCGAGCCTGCTCCACCATTCAACAAGATCATGATGTGGAGATGCCGGTGATGGACTGGGGTTGACAATTGTAAACAATTTTACAACACCAAGTTATAGTCCAGCAATTTTATTTTAAATTCACAAGCTTTCGGAGGCTTCCTCCTTCGTCAGGTAAATGTTCAGGAGCTCCTTGAAGTCTACGCATTTATACATCACAGAACAATACATGGTGTTTACAGACTGCCCCTGCAACTGCCCGTTGCCAAGGCAATCACCGTGTTCAGACAGAGAGGTGTCACCTGCAGAACCCCCGAATACACATTCAACAAAAAAACGGTTGAGGCCGGGATCTTGGGTTCATGTCACGCTACACGTTACCCCACCAGTGAACAAATGTTATCTGTTTTTAATATCATGGGTCATTTGCTGGCTTTCTCTGCCTTCCGGATGTTTCTGCCTCTCTCTGTTTTTTTTTTCCTGTTTGTTTTTTTGTTGAATGTGTATTCGGGGGTTCTGCAGGTGACACCTCTCTGTCTGAACACGGTGATTGCCTTGGCAACGGGCAGTTGCAGGGGCAGTCTGTAAACACCATGTATTGTTCTGTGATGTATAAATGCGTAGACTTCAAGGAGCTCCTGAACATTTACCTGACGAAGGAGGAAGCCTCCGAAAGCTTGTGAATTTAAAATAAAATTGCTGGACTATAACTTGGTGTTGTAAAATTGTTTACAACAAGATCATGGCTGATCTTCTACCTCAATGCCATGTCCCTTGATGCCTTTAATATCTAGAAATCTATCGATCTCTGTTTTGAATGTACTCAATGACTGAGCCTCCACAGCCCTCTGGGGTAGAGAATTCTAAAGATTCACCACCCTCTGAGTGAAGAAATTTCTCCTCGTCTCAGTTCTAATTGGCCTACCCTTTATTCTGAGACTGTGACCCCTGGTTCTAGACTCCCCAGCCAGTGGAAACATCCTCCCTGCATCTGCCCTGTCGAGCCCTGTAAGAATTTTGTATGTTTCAATGAGATCACCTCTCATTCTTCTAAACTCGAGAGAATACAGGCCTAGTCTACTCAATCTCTCCTCATACGACAATCCCGCCATCCCAGGAATCAGTCTGGTGAACCTTGATGAATATTAAAGTTGTGTCACCAGAAGTTTGTGGGGTGCCAGTCTCGGCGACCCCGACGGACAGGCACTCGAGGGTGAGGCTGATATGCAGGGCCTCCTCCACTGCGTCAGTAAGGTCCACTATTTGTTGTGGCCCCCCTCCGGTCCTCGCCCTCTCCCGTGCATTTTGCACTCTCTTTTCCTAGAAGGGGAGAGAGTACAGACGTGTGAGTGAGTGAGGGTGAAGTGGCCAGCCGACGAATGCATTGCTTTGGGTGAGGCTGACCCTGAAAGAGGTGCATCAGAGGGTGAGTATCAGACAGAGACATCACATTGGATCAAGATTGGGGTGAGTGGTAGTGGTGGGGTCACAAATGGGGAGGTGAGGAAGTGCTCAGGAGGTGCAGGTAAGTTGAGGATGAGCCTTAACTGGGTGTGAGGAGTAATGTGATGGGGTAGTCTTGGCAGAACACCAAATGCAGGAGAATCAGTAAGTGTACTCACTTTTGCTGACCTAGTTAGGTTATTGAAATGCTTCCTGCACTGGACCCAAGTGCAGTAGATGTTGCTCCTGCTGGTGACCGCCTCTGCTACCTCGAGCCAGGCCTTCTTGGTGGCAGAAGCAGGGCACTTTCTCCTATCGGCTGGGTAAAACAGTTCCCTCCTCCTCACCACGGTCAGTAGCACCTGAAGTGAGGCATCGTTAAATCTTGGAGCAGCCTGGCCCCTGCGCTGCTCCACTGTGTTGTTTTGGTCTTTGCTCCATCAAAAGCCATTGGAGCAATGGCCCTTCAAATAGAGACCCTCCAGCTGACAGCCTGTGGTGCGGGTGCGCAGTTCGCTCTCTGTGCAGCTTTCGGACGGCAAACCCGGAAGCCATGTTAACGGCCACCAAGTAACTCACAATCACGTGGGGAACGGTAAGATTTTATTATCCGGGTTTGCCGCATGCCCATTGACTCCCCCCCCACTCCACTGCCATCTCGCTGCCATTTAAAAATCGAGAAGGAGGTGTTGTGTCCCTCCAGCTCCTTCTGCTCCATCATCGGCAGTAAAATCTTCATTGTGCTGTCAGAATGTTTGTCCAACGTCAACTCATTGATGAGCCCAAACTTTTCTCTGCTTAAAATGGGCGAGACCAAAGCCACCCAGTTTGGCTCCCACTAGAAACTCTGCACTCTACAATCTTGAGGTCCTATTTGACCCTGCGGTAAGTTTCCAAACCCCTTTCCAATCCATCACAAACATTGCATATATTCATCTCCCTACCCCACCTCCACTGCTGCTGAAACTCGCTCATCATGCCTCAAAGGGAATTAGGGGTTATGGGGAGCGGGCAGGAAATTGGACATGAAGCTGAGTTCGGATCGGTCAATGCCCTGTGGGTGGCGGAGAGGGCCCAGGGGCTATGTGGCCGGGTCCTGCTCCGACTTCTTGTGTTCTTTAGATTTGTGGTTGGGATCAGATCAGCCATGATCTTATTGAATGGCGGAGCAGGCTCGAGGGGCCGATTGGCCTACTCCTGCTCCAATTTCTTATGTTCTTATGTTCTTATGTTCTCATCTCCAAATACAAAATCTCCAATGTCTTCTTCGCCAACGTCCTGAGGATCAACTTACATAAACTTCAACTCATCCAAAATAATATCAACCGCCTCTTATCCTGCTCACATTATCCTTGCTGACCTCCACTAGTTCCTTATCCCCCAATGCATTGATTTAAAAATCCTTACCCTTATTGACAAATCCCTCACCCCACTCTACCTTTACAAACTCCTCCAGGCCTATGTCCCAGATGCACAGCTCCAATCTTCCAACACTGAAATACCATGTCCTCCAACAGTCTTCTGTCCCACCATTGGCATTAAAACCTTCAGCCATCTTAGTCTCGCTCTCTGGAATTCTCTTCCTAAATTCCTCATTTCCCCCCCCCCTTTCAAAAGGCTTCTCAACACCTTTCTCTTCAACTTTATGTCACCTCTCCTAACTCTCCGGCTCAGTATCCATTTCCGCCCTCTTGTGTAGTGACTTAGGAAGCTTTGAAATCTTTAACAGTGCCGTTTAAATGCAAGCTATTGTTGCTGTTGAATATTTGAAGAAGATTGTTACTAAAACCACAGTAAAGGTAAACTGTTACTTTACAGTCACCAGGTCCGCAACATAAATCTCTGCTGTTACAGCCCACGTATTCCATGCCCTTCTAACTATCATCACCATTTATCTAATGCTGACATTGGAACGGGTAACTCAAATGCCGAAAGAACATAGACCAGACCAAGCAAATGTGTGTCTTTGAAAACGGTATCGATCAGGCTACTCCTGGGCTCCCATGCCACTCTTAGCCTTCGCAATACTGATACCGCTGAGATGAGAAGGGGAGTTCATCGAGTGAGATGGACAATGGTCGTACATCACACATTAGTGCTGATTGTTCCCTCCAGTTCAGGACAGTACTTTAGCCAGTCAATGAAATAAAGTATGACACGGCCATTGTTCCATCACATCAGCTACTTGCCATGACTTCATTTGCACTCAAACCATGCAGAGAAAACCAATAGATTGATCCTCCCTGTGGCTACCTCATCAACAGAATTAAAATTCACTGCTTGTAAGATCATGATCCTTCATGGAAATATCTTTACTTAAGGATCTTTGGAGTTTATTCACAATCAGTAGTGAAATGTTTTTGACAGGTGTAGTTATTTCACAATGTTTGTAGGGTGGAGATTTCACAGTGTATAGGGGGGAGTTATTTCACAGTGTGTAGGGGGGAGTTATTTCACAGTGTACAGGGGGGAGTTATTTCACAGTGTATAGGGGGGAGATTTCACAGTGAATAAGGTGGAGTTATTTCACAGTGTATGGGGGGAGTTATTTCACAGTGGAAAGGGGGGAGATTTCACAGCGTATAGGGGGAGTTATTTCACAGTGTATAGGGGGGAGATTTCACAGTGTATAGGGGGGAGTTATTTCACAGTGTATAGGGGGGAGTTATTTCACAGTGCATAGGGTGGAGTTATTTCACAGTGTACAGGCGGGAGTTATTTCACAGTGTATAGGGGGGAGTTTTTTCATAGTGTATAGGGTGGAGTTATTTCACAGTGTATTGGATGGAGTTATTTCACAGTGTATAGGGGGGAGTTATTTCACAGTGTATAGGGTGGAGTTATTTCACAGTGTATAGGGTGGAGTTATTTCACAGTGTAGAGGGTGGAGTTATTTCACAGTGTATAGGGGGAGTTATTTCACAGTGTATAGGATGGAGTTATTTCACAGTGTATAGGGGGAGTTATTTCACAGTGTATTGGTGGGAGTTATTTCACAGTGTATAGGGGGAGTTATTTCACAGTGTATAGGTGGGAGTTATTTCATAGTGTAGAGGGGGGAGTTATTTCACAGTGTATAGGGGGAGTTATTTCACAGTGTATAGGATGGAGTTATTTCACAGTGTATAGGATGGAGTTATTTCACAGTGTATAGGATGGAGTTATTTCACAGTGTATAGGGGGGGGTTATTTCACAGTGTATAGGATGGAGTTATTTCACAGTGTATAGGGGGAGTTATTTCACAGTGTATAGGTGGGAGTTATTTCATAGTGTAGAGGGGGGAGTTATTTCACAGTGTATGGGAGGAGTTATTTCACAGTGTATAGGATGGAGTTACTTCACAGTGTATAGGGGGGAGTTATTTCACAGTGTATAGGGGGGAGTTATTTCACAGTGTATAGGATGGAGTTACTTCACAGTGTATAGGGGGGAGTTATTTCACAGTGTATAGGGGGAGTTATTTCACAGTGTATAGGTGGGAGTTATTTCACAGTGCATAGGGGGGAGTTATTTCACAGTGTATAGGGGGGAGTTATTTCACAGTGTATAGGGGGAGTTATTTCACAGTGTATAGGGGGAGTTATTTCACAGTGTATAGGTGGGAGTTATTTCATAGTGTATCGGGGGGAGTTATTTCACAGTGTATGGGGGGGAGTTATTTCACAGTGTATAGGGGGAGTTATTTCACAGTGTATCGGTGGGAGTTATTTCATAGTGTAGAGGGGGGATTTATTTCACAGTGTATGGGGTGGAGTTATTTCACAGTGTATAGGGTGGAGTTATTTCACAGTGTATAGGGGGGAGTTATTTCACAGTGTGTAGGGGGAGTTATTTCACAGTGTATAGGGGGGAGTTATTTCACAGTGTATAGAGGGGAGTTATTTCACAGTGTATAGGGGGAGTTATTTCACAGTGTATAGGGGGGAGTTATTTCACAGTGTATAGGGGGGAGTTATTTCACAGTGTATGGGGGGAGTTATTTCACAGTTTATAGGGGGAGTTATTTCACAGTGTATAGGGGGGAGTTATTTCACAGTGTATAGGGGGGAGTTATTTCACAGTGTATAGGGGGGAGTTATTTCATAGTGTAGAGGGGGGAGTTATTTCACAGTGTATGGGGTGGAGTTATTTCACAGTGTATAGGGTGGAGTTATTTCACAGTGTTTTGGATGGAGTTATTTCACAGTGTATGGGGGGAGTTATTTCACAGTGTATAGGGGGGAGTTATTTCACAGTGTATAGGGGGGAGTTATTTCACAGTGTATAGGGGGGAGTTATTTCACAGTGTATAGGGGGAGTTATTTCACAGTGTATAGGTGGGAGTTATTTCATAGTGTAGAGGGGGGAGTTATTTCACAGTGTATAGGGGGGAGTTATTTCACAGTGTATAGGATGGAGTTACTTCACAGTGTATAGGGGGGAGTTATTTCACAGTGTATAGGGGGAGTTATTTCACAGTGTATAGGTGGGAGTTATTTCACAGTGTATAGGGGGGAGTTATTTCATAGTGTAGAGGGGGGAGTTATTTCACAGTGTATGGGGTGGAGTTATTTCACAGTGTATAGGGTGGAGTTATTTCACAGTGTTTTGGATGGAGTTATTTCACAGTGTATGGGGGGAGTTATTTCACAGTGGAAAGGGGGGAGATTTCACAGCGTATAGGGGGAGTTATTTCACAGTGTATAGGGGGGAGATTTCACAGTGTATAGGGGGGAGTTATTTCACAGTGTATAGGGGGGAGTTATTTCACAGTGCATAGGGTGGAGTTATTTCACAGTGTACAGGCGGGAGTTATTTCACAGTGTATAGGGGGGAGTTTTTTCATAGTGTATAGGGTGGAGTTATTTCACAGTGTATTGGATGGAGTTATTTCACAGTGTATAGGGGGGAGTTATTTCACAGTGTATAGGGTGGAGTTATTTCACAGTGTATAGGGTGGAGTTATTTCACAGTGTAGAGGGTGGAGTTATTTCACAGTGTATAGGGGGAGTTATTTCACAGTGTATAGGATGGAGTTATTTCACAGTGTATAGGGGGAGTTATTTCACAGTGTATTGGTGGGAGTTATTTCACAGTGTATAGGGGGAGTTATTTCACAGTGTATAGGTGGGAGTTATTTCATAGTGTAGAGGGGGGAGTTATTTCACAGTGTATAGGGGGAGTTATTTCACAGTGTATAGGATGGAGTTATTTCACAGTGTATAGGATGGAGTTATTTCACAGTGTATAGGATGGAGTTATTTCACAGTGTATAGGGGGGGGTTATTTCACAGTGTATAGGATGGAGTTATTTCACAGTGTATAGGGGGAGTTATTTCACAGTGTATAGGTGGGAGTTATTTCATAGTGTAGAGGGGGGAGTTATTTCACAGTGTATGGGAGGAGTTATTTCACAGTGTATAGGATGGAGTTACTTCACAGTGTATAGGGGGGAGTTATTTCACAGTGTATAGGGGGGAGTTATTTCACAGTGTATAGGATGGAGTTACTTCACAGTGTATAGGGGGGAGTTATTTCACAGTGTATAGGGGGAGTTATTTCACAGTGTATAGGTGGGAGTTATTTCACAGTGCATAGGGGGGAGTTATTTCACAGTGTATAGGGGGGAGTTATTTCACAGTGTATAGGGGGAGTTATTTCACAGTGTATAGGGGGAGTTATTTCACAGTGTATAGGTGGGAGTTATTTCATAGTGTATCGGGGGGAGTTATTTCACAGTGTATGGGGGGGAGTTATTTCACAGTGTATAGGGGGAGTTATTTCACAGTGTATCGGTGGGAGTTATTTCATAGTGTAGAGGGGGGATTTATTTCACAGTGTATGGGGTGGAGTTATTTCACAGTGTATAGGGTGGAGTTATTTCACAGTGTATAGGGGGGAGTTATTTCACAGTGTGTAGGGGGAGTTATTTCACAGTGTATAGGGGGGAGTTATTTCACAGTGTATAGAGGGGAGTTATTTCACAGTGTATAGGGGGAGTTATTTCACAGTGTATAGGGGGGAGTTATTTCACAGTGTATAGGGGGGAGTTATTTCACAGTGTATGGGGGGAGTTATTTCACAGTTTATAGGGGGAGTTATTTCACAGTGTATAGGGGGGAGTTATTTCACAGTGTATAGGGGGGAGTTATTTCACAGTGTATAGGGGGGAGTTATTTCATAGTGTAGAGGGGGGAGTTATTTCACAGTGTATGGGGTGGAGTTATTTCACAGTGTATAGGGTGGAGTTATTTCACAGTGTTTTGGATGGAGTTATTTCACAGTGTATGGGGGGAGTTATTTCACAGTGTATAGGGGGGAGTTATTTCACAGTGTATAGGGGGGAGTTATTTCACAGTGTATAGGGGGGAGTTATTTCACAGTGTATAGGGGGAGTTATTTCACAGTGTATAGGTGGGAGTTATTTCATAGTGTAGAGGGGGGAGTTATTTCACAGTGTATAGGGGGGAGTTATTTCACAGTGTATAGGATGGAGTTACTTCACAGTGTATAGGGGGGAGTTATTTCACAGTGTATAGGGGGAGTTATTTCACAGTGTATAGGTGGGAGTTATTTCACAGTGTATAGGGGGGAGTTATTTCATAGTGTAGAGGGGGGAGTTATTTCACAGTGTATGGGGTGGAGTTATTTCACAGTGTATAGGGTGGAGTTATTTCACAGTGTTTTGGATGGAGTTATTTCACAGTGTATGGGGGGAGTTATTTCACAGTGGAAAGGGGGGAGATTTCACAGCGTATAGGGGGAGTTATTTCACAGTGTATAGGGGGGAGATTTCACAGTGTATAGGGGGGAGTTATTTCACAGTGTATAGGGGGGAGTTATTTCACAGTGCATAGGGTGGAGTTATTTCACAGTGTACAGGCGGGAGTTATTTCACAGTGTATAGGGGGGAGTTTTTTCATAGTGTATAGGGTGGAGTTATTTCACAGTGTATTGGATGGAGTTATTTCACAGTGAATAGGGGGGAGTTATTTCACAGTGTATAGGGTGGAGTTATTTCACAGTGTATAGGGTGGAGTTATTTCACAGTGTAGAGGGTGGAGTTATTTCACAGTGTATAGGGGGAGTTATTTCACAGTGTATAGGATGGAGTTATTTCACAGTGTATAGGGGGAGTTATTTCACAGTGTATAGGGGGGAGTTATTTCACAGTGTATAGGGGGAGTTATTTCACAGTGTATAGGATGGAGTTATTTCACAGTGTATAGGGGGAGTTATTTCACAGTGTATTGGTGGGAGTTATTTCACAGTGTATAGGGGGAGTTATTTCACAGTGTATAGGGGGGAGTTATTTCACAGTGTATAGGGGGAGTTATTTCACAGTGTATAGGTGGGAGTTATTTCATAGTGTAGAGGGGGGAGTTATTTCACAGTGTAAAGGGGGGAGTTATTTCACAGTGTATAGGATGGAGTTACTTCACAGTGTATAGGGGGGAGTTATTTCACAGTGTATAGGGGGAGTTATTTCACAGTGTATAGGTGGGAGTTATTTCACAGTGCATAGGGGGGAGTTATTTCACAGTGCATAGGGGGAGTTATTTCACAGTGTATAGGGGGGAGTTATTTCACAGTGTATAGGGGGGAGTTATTTCACAGTGTATAGGGGGGAGTTATTTCACAGTGTGTAGGGGGAGTTATTTCACAGTGTATAGGGGGGAGTTATTTCACAGTGTATAGAGGGGAGTTATTTCACAGTGTATAGGGGGAGTTATTTCACAGTGTATAGGGGGGAGTTATTTCACAGTGTATAGGGGGGAGTTATTTCACAGTGTATGGGGGGAGTTATTTCACAGTTTATAGGGGGAGTTATTTCACAGTGTATAGGGGGGAGTTATTTCACAGTGTATAGGGGGGAGTTATTTCACAGTGTATAGGGGGGAGTTATTTCATAGTGTAGAGGGGGGAGTTATTTCACAGTGTATGGGGTGGAGTTATTTCACAGTGTATAGGGTGGAGTTATTTCACAGTGTTTTGGATGGAGTTATTTCACAGTGTATGGGGGGAGTTATTTCACAGTGTATAGGGGGGAGTTATTTCACAGTGTATAGGGGGGAGTTATTTCACAGTGTATAGGGGGGAGTTATTTCACAGTGTATAGGGGGAGTTATTTCACAGTGTATAGGTGGGAGTTATTTCACAGTGTATTGGATGGAGTTATTTCACAGTGAAAAGGGTGGAGTTATTTCACAGTGAAAAGGGAGGAGTTTTTTCATAGTGTATAGGGGGGAGTTATTTCACAGTGTATAGGGGGGAGTTATTTCACAGTGTATAGGGTGGAGTTATTTCACAGTGTATTGGATGGAGTTATTTCACAGTGTATAGGGGGGAGTTATTTCACAGTGTATAGGATGGAGTTATTTCACAGTGTATAGGGGGGAGTTATTTCACAGTGTATGAGGGGGAGTTATTTCACAGTGTATAGGGTGGAGTTATTTCACAGTGTATAGGGTGGAGTTATTTCACAGTGTATAGGGGGGAGTTATTTCACAGTGTATAGGATGGAGTTATTTCACAGTGTATAGGGGGGAGTTATTTCACAGTGTATAGGGGGGAGTTATTTCACAGTGTATAGGGTGGAGTTATTTCACAGTGTATATGGGGGAGTTATTTCACAGTGTATAGGGGGGAGTTATTTCACAGTGTATAGGGGGGAGTTATTTCACAGTGTATAGGATGGAGTTATTTCACAGTGTATAGGGGGGAGTTATTTCACAGTGGAGAGGGGGGAGTTATTTCACAGTGTATAGGATGGAGTTATTTCACAGTGTATAGGGGGGAGTTATTTCACAGTGTATAGGGGGGAGTTATTTCACAGTGTATAGGGGGGAGTTATTTCACAGTGTATAGGGGGGAGTTATTTCACAGTGTATAGGGTGCAGTTATTTCACAGTGTATAGGATGGAGTTACTTCACATCGTTCTGGATGGAGTTATTTCACAGCGTATAGCGGGGAATTATTTCACAGTGTTTGGGGGGAGTTATTTCACAGTGTATAGCGGGGAATTATTTCACAGTGTGTTGGATGGAGTTATTTCACATTGGAGAGGGGGGAGTTATTTCACAGTGTATAGCGGGGAATTATTTCACAGTGTATTGGATGGAGTTATTTCACAGTGTACAGCGGGGAATTATTTCACATTGTTTGGGGGGAGTTATTTCACAGTGTACAGGGTGGATTTACTTCACAGTTGATAGGGTGGATTTATTTCACAGTGTATAGGGTGGAGTTATTTCACAGTGTATTGGATGGAGTTATTTCTCAGTGAAGAGCGGGGAATTATTTCACAGTGTTTGGGGGGAGTTATTTCACAGTGTATTGGATGGAGTTATTTCACAGTGTATAGGATGGAGTTATTTCACAGTGTATAGGGGGGAGTTATTTCACAGTGTATGGGGCGAGTTATTTCACAGTGTATAGGGTGGAGTTATTTCACAGTGTATGGGGGGGGAGTTATTTCACAGTTTATCGGGGGGAGTTATTTCACAGTGTATAGGGGGGAGTTATTTCACAGTGTATTGGGTGGATTTATTTCACAGTGTATAGGGAGGAGTTATTTCACAGTGTATAGGGGGGAATTATTTCACAGTGTATAGGATGGAGTCATTTCACAGTGTATAGGGGGGAGTTATTTCACAGTGTATAGGGTGGATTTATTTCACAGTGTATGGGGGGAGTTATTTCACAGTGTATAGGATGGAGTCATTTCACAGTGTATAGGGGGGAGTTATTTCACAGTGTATAGGGTGGATTTATTTCACAGTGTATGGGGGGAGTTATTTCACAGTGTGTTGGGGGGAGTTATTTCACAGTGTATAGGATGGAGTTATTTCACAGTGTATAGGGGGGAGTTATTTCACAGTGTATAGGGGTGAGTTATTTCACAGTGTATAGGGGGGAGTTATTTCACAGTGTATGGGGGGGAGTTATTTCACAGTGTCGAGGATGGAATTATTTCACAGTGTATAGGGGGGAGTTATTTCACAGTGTATCGGGGGGAGTTATTTCACAGTGTGTTGGGGGGAGTTATTTCACAGTGTATAGTGTGGATTTATTACACAGTGTATAGGGTGGATTTATTTCACAGTGTATAGGGTGGATTTATTTCACAGTGTATGGGGGGAGTTATTTCACAGTGTTTTGGATGGAGTTATTTCACAGTGTATAGGGGGGAGTTATTTCACAGTGTATAGGATGGTGTTATTTCACATAGTTTTGGATTGAGTTATTTCACAGCGTATGGGGGGAGTTATTTCACAGTGTATTGGATGGAGTTATTTCACAGTGTCTAGCGGGGAATTATTTCACATTGTTTGGGGGGAGTTATTTCACAGTGTATAGGATGGAGTTATTTCACAGTGTATAGGGGGGAGTTATTTCACAGTGTATAGGGGGGAGTTATTTCACAGTGTTTCGGGTGGAGTTATTTCACAGTGTATAGGGGGGAGTTATTTCACAGTTTATAGGGGCAGTTATTTCAGAGTGTTTTGGGGGGAGTTATTTCACAGTGTATAGGGTGGAGTTATTTCACAGTGTACAGGGGGGAGTTATTTCACAGTGTGTAGGGGCAGTTATTTCACAGTATATGGGGGGGGTTATTTCACAGTGTATAGGGTGCAGTTATTTCACAGTATATGGGGGGGAGTTATTTCACAGTGTATAGGGGGCAATTATTTCACAGTATATGGGGGGGTTATTTCACAGTGTATAGGGGGCAGTTATTTCACAGTGTATAGGGTGGAGTTATTTCACAGTGTACAGGGGGGAGTTATTTCACAGTGTATAGGGGGCAGTTATTTCACAGTGTATAGGGTGGAGTTATTTCACACTGTACAGGGGGGAGTTATTTCACAGTGTATAGGGGGCAGTTATTTCACAGTGTATAGGGGGGAGTTATTTCACAGTGTATAGGGGGCAGTTATTTCACAGTTTATAGGGTGGAGTTATTTCACAGTGTGTAGGGGCAGTTATTTCACAGTGTATAGGGGGCAGTTATTTCACAGTTTATAGGGTGGAGTTATTTCACAGTGTATAGGGGGGAGTTATTTCACAGTATATCGGGGGGGTTATTGCACAGTGTTTCGGGTGCAGTTATTTCACAGTGCATAGGGGGGAGTTATTTCACAGTGTATAGGGGGGAGTTATTTCACAGTGTATAGGGGGGAGTTATTTCACAGTGTATGGGGGGGGAGATATTTCACAGTGTATAGGGGGGAGTTAAGACACAGTGTATCGGGTGGATTTATTTCACAGTGTATGGGGGGAGTTATTTCACATAGTTTTGGATGGAGTTATTTCACAGCGTATGGGGGGAGTTATTTCACATTGTGTTGGGTTGAGTTATTTCACAGTGTTTGGGGGGAGTTATTTCACAGTGTAATGGATGGAGTTATTTCACAGTGTCTTGCGGGGAATTATTTCATAGTGTTTGGGGGAGTTATTTCACAGTGTATCGGGGGGAGTTATTTCACAGTGTTTCGGGGGGAGTTATTTCACAGTGTATCGGGTGGAGTTATTTCAGATAGTATAGGGTGGAGTTATTTCACAGAGTATAGGGGGGAGTTATTTCACAGTGTGTAGAATGGAGTTATTTCACAGTGTATCGGGGGGAGTTATTTCACAGTGTATAGGGGGGAGTTATTTCACAGTGTATAGGGGGGAGTTATTTCACAGTGTATGGGGGGAGTTATTTCACAGTGTATAGGGGGGAGTTATTTCACAGTGTTTCGGGGGGAGTTATTTCACAGTGTATAGGGGGGAGTTATTTCACAGTGTGTAGAATGGAGTTATTTCACAGTGTATGGGGGGAGTTATTTCACAGTGTATAGGGGGGAGTTATTTCACAGTGTATGGGGGGAGTTATTTCACAGTGTATAGGGGGGTGTTATTTCACAGTGTATAGGGGGGAGTTATTTCACAGTGTGTAGAATGGAGTTATTTCACAGTGTATAGGGGGGAGTTATTTCACAGTGTATAGGGGGGAGTTATTTCACAGTGTATGGGGGGGGAGTTATTTCACAGTGTGTAGAATGGAGTTATTTCACAGTGTATAGGGTGGAGTTATTTCACAGTGTATAGGGTGGAGTTATTTCACAGTGTATGGGGGTGAGTTATTTCACAGTGTTTCGGATGGAGTTATTTCACAGTGTATAGTGTGGAGTTATTTCACAGTGTATAGGGGTGAGTTATTTCAAAGTGTTTCGGGGGGAGTTATTTCACAGTGTTTCGGGGGGAGTTATTTCACAGTGTATAGGGGGGAGTTATTTCACAGTGTATGAGGGGGAGTTATTTCACAGTGTATAGGGTTGAGTTATTTCACAGTGTAAAGGATGGAGTTATTTCACAGTGCATAGGGTGGAGTTATTTCACAGTGTATGGGGGTGAGTTATTTCACAGTGTATAGGATGGAGTTATTTCACAGTGTATAGTGTGGAGTTATTTCACAGTGTATAGGGGTGAGTTATTTCACAGTGTTTCGGGGGGAGTTATTTCACAGTGTTTCGGGGGGAGTTATTTCACAGTGTATAGGGTGGAGTTATTTCACAGTGTATAGGGGGGAGTTATTTCAGATAGTATAGGGTGGAGTTATTTCACAGTGTATAGGGTGGAGTTATTTCACAGTGTATGGGGGGGAGTTATTTCACAGTGTATAGGGGGGAGTTATTTCACAGTGTATCGGGGGGAGTTATTTCACAGTGTATAGGGTGGAGTTATTTCACAGTGTATAGGGGGGAGTTATTTCACAGTGTATAGGGGGGAGTTATTTCACAGTGTATAGGGGGGAGTTATTTCACAGTGTATAGGGGTGAGTTATTTCACAGTGTATAGGGGTGAGTTATTTCACAGTGGAAAGGATGGAGTTATTTCACAGTGTATAGGGGTGAGTTATTTCACAGTGTATAGGGGTGAGTTATTTCACAGTGGAAAGGATGGAGTTATTTCACAGTGTATAGGGGTGAGTTATTTCACATTGTATAGTGTGGAGTTATTTCACAGTGTATAGAGGGGAGTTATTTCACAGTGTATCGGGGAATTATTTCAAAGTGTATAGGAGGGAGTTATTTCACAGTGTATAGGGGGAGTTATTTCACAGTGTATCGGGGAATTATTTCAAAGTGTATAGGAGGGAGTTATTTCACAGTGTATAGGGGGAGTTATTTCACAGTGTATAGGGTGGAGTTATTTCACAGTGTATGGGGGGGAGTTATTTCACAGTGTATCGGGGGAGTTATTTCACAGTGTATTGGGTGAAGTTATTTCACAGTGTTTTGGGGGAGTTATTTCACAGTGTATCGGGGGAGTTATTTCACAGTGTATAGGGTGAAGTTATTTCACAGTGTTTTGGGGGAGTTATTTCACAGTGTATAGGGTGAAGTTATTTCACAGTGTATAGGGGGGAGTTATTTCACAGTGTTTTGGGGGAGTTATTTCACAGTGTATCGGCGAATTATTTCACAGTGTATAGGGGGGAGTTATTTCACAGTGTATCGGGGGGAGTTATTTCACAGTGTATGGGGGGGAGTTATTTCACAGTTTATAGGGGGGAGTTATTTCGCAGTGTATAGGGGGGAGTTATTTCACAGTGTATAGGGGGGAGTTATTTCACAGTTTATAGGGGGGAGTTATTTCACAGTGTATCGGGGGGAGTTATTTCATAGTTTATAGGGGGGAGTTATTTCACAGTGTATAGGGGGGAGTTATTTCACAGTGTATAGGGGGGAGTTATTTCACAGTGTATGGGGGGAGTTATTTCACAGTGTATAGGGTGGAGTTATTTCACAGTGCATGGGGGGGAGTTATTTCACAGTGTATAGGGGGGAGTTATTTCACAGTGCATGGGGGGGAGTTATTTCACAGTGTATAGGGGGGAGTTATTTCATAGTGTAGAGGATGGAGTTATTTCATAGTGTAGAGGATGGAGTTATTTCACAGTGTATGGGGGGGAGTTATTTCACAGTGTATGGGGGGGAGTTATTTCACAGTGTATGGGGGGGAGTTATTTCACAGTGTATGGGGGGGAGTTATTTCACAGTGTGAGTGGGGAGTTATTTCACAGTGTATAGGGGGAGTTATTTCATAGTGTATAGGGTGGAGTTATTTCACAGTGTATAGGGGGGAGTTATTTCACAGTGTATAGGGGGGAGTTATTTCATAGTGTATAGGGTGGAGTTATTTCACAGTGTATAGGGGGGAGTTATTTCACAGTGTATAGGGTGGAGTTATTTCACAGTGTATGGGGGGAGTTATTTCACAGTGTATAGGGGGGAGTTATTTCACAGTGTATAGGGGGGAGTTATTTCACAGTGTATGGGGGGAGTTATTTCACAGTGTATAGGGGGGAGTTATTTCACAGTGTATAGGGGGGAGTTATTTCACAGTGTATAGGGGGGAGTTATTTCACAGTGTACAGGGTGGAGTTATTTCACAGTGTATAGGGGGGAGTTATTTCATAGTGTATAGGGGGGAGTTATTTCATAGTGTATAGGGGGGAGTTATTTCACAGTGTATAGGGGGGAGTTATTTCACAGTGTATAGGGGGGAGTTATTTCATAGTGTATAGGTGGGAGTTATTTCACAGTGTATAGGGTGGAGTTATTTCACATTGTATAGGGGGGAGTTATTTCACAGTGTATGGGGGGGAGTTATTTCACAGTGTATCGGGGGGAGTTATTTCACAGTGTATAGGGGGGAGTTATTTCACAGTGTATGGGGGGAGTTATTTCACAGTGTATAGGGGGGAGTTATTTCACAGTGTATGGGGGGAGTTATTTCACAGTGTCTCGGGGGGAGTTATTTCACAGTGTATAGGGGGGAGTTATTTCACAGTGTATAGGGGGGAGTTATTTCACAGTGTATGGGGGGGAGTTATTTCACAGTGTATAGGGGGGAGTTATTTCACAGTGTATGGGGGGAGTTATTTCACAGTGTCTCGGGGGGAGTTATTTCACAGTGTATAGGGGGGAGTTATTTCACAGTGTATAGGGGGGAGTTATTTCACAGTGAATGGGGGGGAGTTATTTCACAGTGAATAGGGGGGAGTTATTTCACAGTGTACAAGGGGGAGTTATTTCACGGTGTATGGGGGAGTTATTTCACAGTGTTTGGGGGGAGTTATTTCACAGCGTATAGGGGGGAGTTATTTCACAGTGTATGGGGGGAGTTATTTCACAGTGTATAGGGGGGAGTTATTTCACAGCGTATAGGGTGGAGTTATTTCACAGTGTATAGGGGGGAGTTATTTCACAGTGTATAGGGGGAGTTATTTCACAGTGTATGGGGGGAGTTATTTCACAGTGTATAGGGGGGAGTTATTTCACAGCGTATAGGGGGGAGTTATTTCACAGTGTATAGGGGGGAGTTATTTCACAGTGTATGGGGGGAGTTATTTCACAGCGTATAGGGGGGAGTTATTTCACATTGTGTTGGGTTGAGTTATTTCACAGCGTATAGGGGGGAGTTATTTCACATTGTATTGGATGGAGTTATTTCACAATGTATAGGGGGGAGTTATTTCACAGTCTATAGGGTGGAGTTATTTCACAGTGTATAGGGGGGAGTTATTTCACAGTGTATCGGGGGAAGTTATTTCACAGTGTATAGGAGGGAGTTATTTCATAGTGTATAGGGGGAGTTATTTCACAGTGTATAGGGGGGAGTTATTTCATAGTGTAGAGGATGGAGTTATTTCACAGTGTATAGGGGGAGTTATTTCACAGTGTATAGGGGGGAGTTATTTCATAGTGTAGAGGATGGAGTTATTTCACAGTGTATAGGGGGGAGTTATTTCACAGTGTATAGGGGGGAGTTATTTCACAGTGTATCGGGTGGAGTTATTTCACAGTGTATAGGGGGGAGTTATTTCACAGTGTATAGGGGGGAGTTATTTCACAGTCTATAGGGTGGAGTTATTTCACAGTGTATAGGGGGGAGTTATTTCACAGTGTACAGGGGGGAGTTATTTCACAGTGTATAGGGGGAGTTATTTCACAGTGTATAGGATGGAGTTATTTCACAGTGTATAGGGGGGAGTTATTTCACAGTGTATAGGATGGAGTTATTTCACAGTGTTTCGGGGGAGTTATTTCACAGTGTTTTGGGGGGAGTTATTTCACAGTGTATAGGATGGAGTTATTTCACAGTGTTTCGGGGGAGTTATTTCACAGTGTATAGGGGGGAGTTATTTCACAGTGTATTGGGTGGAGTTATTTCACAGTGTATGGGGGGGAGTTATTTCACAGTGTATAGGGGGGAGTTATTTCATAGTGTATGGGGGGGAGTTATTTCACAGTGTATAGGGGGAGATATTTCACAGTGTATAGGGGGGAGTTATTTCATAGTGTATAGGGGGGAGTTATTTCACAGTTTATCGGGTGGAGTTATTTCACAGTGTATAGGGGGGAGTTATTTCACAGTTTATCGGGTGGAGTTATTTCACAGTGTATAGGGGGGAGTTATTTCACAGTGTATAGGGGGGAGTTATTTCACAGTGTATTGGGTGGAGTTATTTCACAGTGTATAGGGGGGAGTTATTTCACAGTGTATCGGGGGGAGTTATTTCACAGTGTATTGGGTGGAGTTATTTCACAGTGTATAGGGGGGAGTTATTTCACAGTGTATCGGGGGGAGTTATTTCACAGTGTATAGGGGGGAGTTATTTCATAGTGTCTCGGGGGGAGTTATTTCACAGTGTATTGGGGGGAGTTATTTCACAGTGTATGGGGGGGAGTTATTTCATAGTGTCTCGGGGGTAGTTATTTCACAGCGTATTGGGTGGAGTTATTTCACAGTGAAAAGGGGGGAGTTATTTCACAGTGTACAAAGTGGAGTTATTTCACATTGTGTTGGGTTGAGTTATTTCACAGTGTATAGGAGGGAGTTATTTCACATTGTTTTGAATGGAGTTATTTCACAGTGTATAGGAGGGAGTTATTTCACAGTGTATAGCGGGGAGTTATTTCACAGTGTATTGGATGGAGTTATTTCACAGTGTTTTGGGGGGAGTTATTTCACAGTGAAAAGGGGGAAGTTATTTCACAGTGTATAGGGTGGAGTTATTTCACAGTGTATAGGGTGGAGTTATTTCACAGTGTATAGGGTGGAGTTATTTCACAGTGTATAGGGGGGAGTTATTTCACAGTGTATAGGGGGAAGATATTTCACAGTGTATAGGGTGGAGTTATTTCACAGTGTATAGGGGGGAGTTATTTCACAGTGTATAGGGGGGAGTTATTTCACAGTGTATTGGATGGAGTTATTTCACAGTGTATAGGGGGGAGTTATTTCGCAGTGTATAGGGGGGAGTTATTTCACACTGTATAGGGTGGAGTTATTTCACAGTGTATAAGGGGGAGTTATTTCACAGTGTATAGGGGGAAGTTATTTCACAGTGTATGGGGTGGAGTTATTTCACACTGTATGGGGTGGAGTTATTTCACAGTGTATAGGGGGGAGTTATTTCACAGTGTATAGGGTGGAGTTATTTCACAGTGTA
The DNA here is from genome assembly GCF_035084215.1 of Heptranchias perlo. Taxonomy (NCBI): domain Eukaryota; kingdom Metazoa; phylum Chordata; class Chondrichthyes; order Hexanchiformes; family Hexanchidae; genus Heptranchias; species Heptranchias perlo. The sequence goes on along the minus strand of NC_090339.1, from coordinate 59,615,140 downwards.
TAGGATGGAGTTATTTCACAGTGTATAGGGTGGAGTTATTTCACAGTGTATAGGGGGGAGTTATTTCACAGTGTATTGGATGGAGTTATTTCACAGTGTATAGGGGGGAGTTATTTCACAGTGTATAGGGGGGAGTTATTTCACACTGTATAGGGTGGAGTTATTTCACAGTGTACAGGGGGGAGTGATTTCACAGTGTATAGGGGGGAGTTATTTCACAGTGTATAGGGGGGAGTTATTTCACACTGTATAGGGTGGAGTTATTTCACAGTGTATAGGGGGGAGTTATTTCACAGTGTATCGGGGGAAGTTATTTCACAGTGTATAGGGTGGAGTTATTTCACAGTGTATGGGATGGAGTTATTTCACAGTGTATAGGGGGGAGTTATTTCACAGTGTATAGGGGGAAGTTATTTCACAGTGTATAGGGTGGAGTTATTTCACAGTGTATAGGATGGAGTTATTTCACAGTGTATAGGGTGGAGTTATTTCACAGTGTATAGGGGGGAGTTATTTCACAGTGTATTGGATGGAGTTATTTCACAGTGTATAGGGGGGAGTTATTTCACAGTGTTTAGGGGGGAGTTATTTCACACTGTATAGGGTGGAGTTATTTCACAGTGTACAGGGGGGGGTGATTTCACAGTGTATAGGGGGGAGTTATTTCACAGTGTATAGGGGGGAGTTATTTCACACTGTATAGGGTGGAGTTATTTCACAGTGTATAGGGGGGAGTTATTTCACAGTGTATCGGGGGAACTTATTTCACAGTGTATCGGGTGGAGTTATTTCACAGTGTATAGGATGGAGTTATTTCACAGTGTATAGGGGGGAGTTATTTCACAGTGTATCGGGGGAAGTTATTTCACAGTGTATAGGGGGGAGTTATTTCACAGTGTATAGGGGGGAGTTATTTCACAGTGTATAGGGGGGAGTTATTTCACAGTGTATAGGGGGAAGTTATTTCACAGTGTATAGGGTGGAGTTATTTCACAGTGTATAGGGTGGAGTTATTTCACAGTGTATAGGGTGGAGTTATTTCACAGTGTTTCGGGGGGGGGGTTATTTCACAGTGTAAAGGGGGGAGTTATTTCACAGTGAATGGGGGGGAGTTATTTCACAGTGAATAGGGGGGAGTTATTTCACAGTGTATCGGGGGGAGTTATTTCACAGTGTATGGGGGAGTTATTTCACAGTGTATAGGGGGGAGTTATTTCACAGTGTTTTGGGGGGAGTTATTTCACAGTATAAAGGGTGGAGTTATTTCACAGTGTATAGGGGGGAGTTATTTCACAGTGAAAAGGGGGAGTTATTTCACAGTGGAAAGGGGGGAGTTATCTCACAGTGTATAGGGGGGAGTTATTTCACAGTGTATCGGGGGGAGTTATTTCACAGTGTTTCGGGGGAGTTATTTCACAGTGTATAGGGGGGAGTTATTTCACAGTGTATCGGGGGGAGTTATTTCACAGTGTATAGGGGGGAGTTATTTCACAGTGTATCGGGTGGAGTTATTTCACAGTGTACAGGGGGGAGTGATTTCACAGTGTATAGGGGGAGTTATTTCACAGTGTATAGGGGGGAGTTATTTCACAGTGTATAGGGGGAAGTTATTTCACAGTGTATAGGATGGAGTTATTTCACAGTGTTTTGGGGGGAGTTATTTCACAGTGTATAGGGGGGAGTTATTTCACAGTGTATAGGGGGAAGTTATTTCACAGTGCATAGGGTGGAGTTATTTCACAGTGTATTGGATGGAGTTATTTCACAGTGTTTTGGGGGGAGTTATTTCACAGTGTATAGGGGGAAGTTATTTCACAGTGTATAGGGTGGAGTTATTTCACAGTGTATAGGGTGGAGTTATTTCACAGTGTATAGGGGGAGTTATTTCACAGTGTATAGGGGGGAGTTATTTCACAGTGTATAGGGGGGAGTTATTTCACAGTGTATCGGGGGGAGTTATTTCACAGTGTATAGGGGGAGTTATTTCACAGTGTATAGGGGGGAGTTATTTCACAGTGTATCGGGGGGAGTTATTTCACAGTGTATAGGGGGGAGTTATTTCACAGTGTATAGGGGGGAGTTATTTCACACTGTATAGGGTGGAGTTATTTCACAGTGTACAGGGGGGAGTGATTTCACAGTGTATAGGGGGGAGTTATTTCACAGTGTATAGGGGGGAGTTATTTCACACTGTATAGGGTGGAGTTATTTCACAGTGTATAGGGGGGAGTTATTTCACAGTGTATAGGGGGAAGTTATTTCACAGTGTATAGGGTGGAGTTATTTCACAGTGTATAGGATGGAGTTATTTCACAGTGTATAGGGGGGAGTTATTTCACAGTGTACAGGGGGGAGTTATTTCACAGTGTCTCGGGGGAAGTTATTTCACAGTGTATAGGGTGGAGTTATTTCACAGTGTATTGGATGGAGTTATTTCACAGTGTTTTGGGGGGAGTTATTTCACAGTGGAAAGGGGGAAGTTATTTCACAGTGTATAGGGTGGAGTTATTTCACAGTGTATAGGATGGAGTTATTTCACAGTGTATAGGGTGGAGTTATTTCACAGTGTATAGGGGGGAGTTATTTCACAGTGTATTGGATGGAGTTATTTCACAGTGTATAGGGGGGAGTTATTTCACAGTGTACAGGGGGGAGTTATTTCACACTGTATAGGGTGGAGTTATTTCACAGTGTATAAGGGGGAGTTATTTCACAGTGTATAGGGGGAAGTTATTTCACAGTGTATGGGGTGGAGTTATTTCACACTGTATAGGGTGGAGTTATTTCACAGTGTATAGGGGGGAGTTATTTCACAGTGTATAGGGTGGAGTTATTTCACAGTGTCTCGGATGGAGTTATTTCACAGTGCATAGGGTGGAGTTATTTCACAGTGTATAGGGGGGAGTTATTTCACACTGTTTCGGGTGGAGTTATTTCACAGTGTACAGGGGGGAGTTATTTCACAGTGTATAGGGGGGAGTTATTTCACAGTGTATTGGATGGAGTTATTTCACAGTGTATTGGGGGGAGTTATTTCACAGTGTATAGGGGGGAGTTATTTCACACTGTTTCGGGTGGAGTTATTTCACAGTGTACAGGGGGGAGTGATTTCACAGTGTATAGGGGGGAGTTATTTCACAGTGTATAGGGTGGAGTTATTTCACAGTGTATAGGGGGGAGTTATTTCACAGTGTATTGGATGGAGTTATTTCACAGTGTATTGGGGGGAGTTATTTCACAGTGTATAGGGGGGAGTTATTTCACACTGTTTCGGGTGGAGTTATTTCACAGTGTACAGGGGGGAGTGATTTCACAGTGTATAGGGGGGAGTTATTTCACAGTGTATAGGGGGGAGTTATTTCACACTGTATAGGGTGGAGTTATTTCACAGTGTATAGGGGGGAGTTATTTCACAGTGTATCGGGGGAAGTTATTTCACAGTGTATAGGGTGGAGTTATTTCACAGTGTATAGGATGGAGTTATTTCACAGTGTATAGGGGGGAGTTATTTCACAGTGTATAGGGGGGAGTTATTTCACAGTGTATAGGGTGGAGTTATTTCACAGTGTATAGGGTGGAGTTATTTCACAGTGTTTCGGGGGGAGTTATTTCACAGTGTAAAGGGGGGAGTTATTTCACAGTGAATGGGGGGGAGTTATTTCACAGTGAATAGGGGGGAGTTATTTCACAGTGTATCGGGGGGAGTTATTTCACAGTGTATGGGGGAGTTATTTCACAGTGTATAGGGGGGAGTTATTTCACAGTGTTTTGGGGGGAGTTATTTCACAGTATAAAGGGTGGAGTTATTTCACAGTGTATAGGGGGGAGTTATTTCACAGTGTATAGGGGGAGTTATTTCACAGTGTATAGGGGGGAGTTATTTCACAGTGTATAGGGGGGAGTTATTTCACAGTGTATCGGGGGGAGTTATTTCACAGTGTATAGGGGGAGTTATTTCACAGTGTATAGGGGGGAGTTATTTCACAGTGTATCGGGGGGAGTTATTTCACAGTGTATAGGGGGGAGTTATTTCACAGTGTATAGGGGGGAGTTATTTCACACTGTATAGGGTGGAGTTATTTCACAGTGTACAGGGGGGAGTGATTTCACAGTGTATAGGGGGGAGTTATTTCACAGTGTATAGGGGGGAGTTATTTCACACTGTATAGGGTGGAGTTATTTCTCAGTGTATAGTGGGGAGTTATTTCACAGTGTATAGGGGGAAGTTATTTCACAGTGTATAGGGTGGAGTTATTTCACAGTGTATAGGGGGGAGTTATTTCACAGTGTATAGGGCGAAGTTATTTCACAGTGTATAGGGTGGAGTTATTTCACAGTGTATTGGATGGAGTTATTTCACAGTGTTTTGGGGGGAGTTATTTCACAGTGTATAGGGGGAAGTTATTTCACAGTGTATAGGGTGGAGTTATTTCACAGTGTATAGGGTGGAGTTATTTCACAGTGTATAGGGTGGAGTTATTTCACAGTGTTTCGGGGGGAGTTATTTCACAGTGTATCGGGGGGAGTTATTTCACAGTGAATGGGGGGGAGTTATTTCACAGTGTATAGGGGGCAGTTATTTCACAGTGTGTAGGGGGGAGTTATTTCACAGTGTATAGGGGGAGTTATTTCACAGTGTATAGGGGGGAGTTATTTCACAGTGTATAGGGGGGTTATTTCACAGTGTATAGGGGGGAGTTATTTCACAGTGTATAGGGGGGAGTTATTTCACAGTGTAGAGGGGGGAGTTATTTCACAGTGTATAGGGGGGAGTTATTTCACAGTGTATAGGGGGAGTTATTTCACAGTGTATAGGGGGCAGTTATTTCACAGTGTGTAGGGGGGAGTTATTTCACAGTGTATAGGGGGAGTTATTTCACAGTGTATAGGGGGGAGTTATTTCACAGTGTAGAGGGGGGAGTTATTTCACAGTGTATAGGGGGCAGTTATTTCACAGTGTGTAGGGGGGAGTTATTTCACAGTGTGTAGGGGGAGTTATTTCACAGTGTATAGGGGGGAGTTATTTCACAGTGTATTGGATGGAGTTATTTCACAGTGTATAGGGGGAGTTATTTCACAGTGTATAGGGGGGAGTTATTTCACAGTGTATAGGGGGAAGTTATTTCACAGTGTATAGGGGGGAGTTATTTCACAGTGAATGGGGGGGAGTTATTTCACAGTGTATAGGGGGGAGTTATTTCACAGTGTATAGGGGGGAGTTATTTCACAGTGAATGGGGGGGAGTTATTTCACAGTGTATAGGGGGCAGTTATTTCACAGTGTATAGGGGGCAGTTATTTCACAGTGTAAAGAGGGGAGTTATTTCACAGTGTAAAGGGGGGAGTTATTTCACAGTGTATAGGGTGGAGTTATTTCACAGTGAAAAGGGGGGAGTTATTTCACAGTGTATAGGGGGGAGTTATTTCACAGTGAATGGGGGGGAGTTATTTCACAGTGTATAGGGGGGAGTTATTTCACAGTGTATAGGGGGAGTTATTTCATAGTGTATAGGGGGGAGTTATTTCACAGTGAAAAGGGGGGAGTTATTTCACAGTGTATAGGGGGGAGTTATTTCACAGTGAATGGGGGGGAGTTATTTCACAGTGTATAGGGGGGAGTTATTTCACAGTGTATAGGGGGAGTTATTTCACAGTGTACAGGGGGCAGTTATTTCACAGTGTAAAGGGGGGAGTTATTTCACAGTGTATAGGGTGGAGTTATTTCACAGTGAAAAGGGGGGAGTTATTTCACAGTGTATAGGGGGGAGTTATTTCACAGTGAATGGGGGGGAGTTATTTCACAGTGTTTCGGGGGGAGTTATTTCACAGTGTATAGGGGGAGTTATTTCACAGTAAATGGGGGGGAGTTATTTCACAGTGTATAGGGGGGAGTTATTTCACAGTGAATGGGGGGGAGTTATTTCACAGTGTATAGGGGGCAGTTATTTCACAGTGTATAGGGGGCAGTTATTTCACAGTGTGTAGGGGGGAGTTATTTCACAGTGTATAGGGGTGAGTTATTTCACAGTGTGTAGGGGGGAGTTATTTCACAGTGTATAGGGGGGAGTTATTTCACAGTGTATAGGGGGGAGTAATTTCACAGTGTATAGGGGGGAGTTATTTCACAGTGTATAGGGGGGAGTTATTTCACAGTGTATAGGGGGGAGTTATTTCACAGTGTATAGGGGGGAGTTATTTCACAGTGTATAGGTGGGAGTTATTTCACAGTGTATAGGGGGCAGTTATTTCACAGTGTGTAGGGGGGTGTTTTTTCACAGTGTGTAGGGGGGAGTTATTTCACAGTGTATAGGGGGCAGTTATTTCACAGTGTATGGGGGGGAGTTATTTCACAGTGTATCGGGGGGAGTTATTTCACAGTGTATAGGGTGGAGTTATTTCACAGTGTATAGGGGGGAGTTATTTCACAGTGTGTAGGGGGGAGTTATTTCACAGTGTATCGGGGGGAGTTATTTCACAGTGTATAGGGTGGAGTTATTTCACAGTGTATCGGGGGGAGTTATTTCACAGTGTATAGGGGGGAGTTATTTCACAGTGTATAGGGGGGAGTTATTTCACAGTGTATAGGGGGGAGTTATTTCACAGTGTGTAGGGGGGAGTTATTTCACAGTGTGTAGGGGGGAGTTATTTCACAGTGTATAGGGGGCAGTTATTTCACAGTGTATGGGGGGGAGTTATTTCACAGTGTATAGGGGGGAGTTATTTCACAGTGTATAGGGGGGAGTTATTTCACAGTGTATAGGGTGGAGTTATTTCACAGTGTATAGGGGGGAGTTATTTCACAGTGTGTAGGGGGGAGTTATTTCACAGTGTATAGGGGGGAGTTATTTCACAGTGAATGGGGGGAGTTATTTCACAGTGTATAGGGGGGAGTTATTTCACAGTGTATAGGGGGGAGTTATTTCACAGTGTATAGGGTGGAGTTATTTCACAGTGAATGGGGGGGAGTTATTTCACAGTGTATAGGGGGGAGTTATTTCACAGTGTATAGGGGGGAGTTATTTCACAGTGTATAGGGGGGAGTTATTTCACAGTGTATAGGGGGGAGTTATTTCACAGTGTGTAGGGGGGAGTTATTTCACAGTGTATAGGGTGGAGTTATTTCACAGTGTATAGGGTGGAGTTATTTCACAGTGTATAGGGGGGAGTTATTTCACAGTGTATAGGGGGGAGTTATTTCACAGTGTATAGGGTGGAGTTATTTCACAGTGTATAGGGTGGAGTTATTTCACAGTGTATAGGATGGAGTTATTTCACAGTGTATAGGGGGGAGTTATTTCACAGTGTATAGGGGGGAGTTATTTCACAGTGTATAGGGGGGAGTTATTTCACAGTGTGTAGGGGGGAGTTATTTCACAGTGTATAGGGGGGAGTTATTTCACAGTGTATAGGGGGGAGTTATTTCACAGTGTATAGGGGGGAGTTATTTCACAGTGTGTAGGGGGGAGTTATTTCACAGTGTATAGGGGGGAGTTATTTCACAGTGTATAGGGGGGAGTTATTTCACAGTGTATAGGGTGGAGTTATTTCACAGTGTATAGGGTGGAGTTATTACACAGTGAAAAGGGGGGAGTTATTTCACAGTGTATAGGGTGGAGTTATTTCACAGTGTATAGGGTGGAGTTATTTCACAGTGTATAGGGGGGAGTTATTTCACAGTGGATGGGGGGGAGTTATTTCACAGTGAATGGGGGGGAGTTATTTCACAGTGGATGGGGGGGAGTTATTTCACAGTGAATGGGGGGGAGTTATTTCACAGTGAATGGGGGGGAGTTATTTCACAGTGTATAGGGGGGAGTTATTTCACAGTGTATAGGGGGGAGTTATTTCACAGTGAATGGGGGGGAGTTATTTCACAGTGTATAGGGTGGAGTTATTTCACAGTGAATGGGGGGGAGTTATTTCACAGTGTATAGGGGGGAGGTATTTCACAGTGAATGGGGGGGAGTTATTTCACAGTGTATCGGGGGGAGTTATTTCACAGTGTATAGGGGGAGTTATTTCACAGTGTATCGGGGGGAGTTATTTCACAGTGTATAGGGGGGAGTTATTTCACAGTGTATAGGGGGGAGTTATTTCACAGTGTATCGGGGGGAGTTATTTCACAGTGTATAGGGGGGAGTTATTTCACAGTGTATGGGGGGGAGTTATTTCACAGTGTATAGGGGGGAGTTATTTCACAGTGTATAGGGGGGAGTTATTTCACAGTGTATGGGGGGGAGTTATTTCACAGTGTATGGGGGGGAGTTATTTCACAGTGTCTTGGGGGGAGTTATTTCACAGTGTATAGGGGGGAGTTATTTCACAGTGTATAGGGGGGAGTTATTTCACAGTGTATGGGGGGGAGTTATTTCACAGTGTATAGGGGGGAGTTATTTCACAGTGTATAGGGTGGAGTTATTTCACAGTGTATAGGGGGGAGTTATTTCACAGTGTATGGGGGGGAGTTATTTCACAGTGTATAGGGGGGAGTTATTTCACAGTGTATGGGGGGGAGTTATTTCACAGTGTATAGGGGGGAGTTATTTCACAGTGTATAGGGTGGAGTTATTTCACAGTGTATAGGGGGGAGTTATTTCACAGTGTATAGGGTGGAGTTATTTCACAGTGAATGGGGGGGAGTTATTTCACAGTGTATAGGGGGGAGTTATTTCACAGTGTATAGGGGGGAGTTATTTCACAGTGTTTCGGGGGGAGTTATTTCACAGTGTATGGGGGGAGTTATTTCACAGTGTATAGGGGGAGTTATTTCACAGTGTATAGGGGGGAGTTATTTCACAGTGTATAGGGGGGAGTTATTTCACAGTGTATGGGGGGGAGTTATTTCACAGTGTATAGGGGGGAGTTATTTCACAGTGTATAGGGGGGAGTTATTTCACAGTGTATAGGGTGGAGTTATTTCACAGTGTATAGGGGGGAGTTATTTCACAGTGTATAGGGGGGAGTTATTTCACAGTGTATGGGGGGGAGTTATTTCACAGTGTATAGGGGGGAGTTATTTCACAGTGTATAGGGGGGAGTTATTTCACAGTGTATGGGGGGGAGTTATTTCACAGTGTATAGGGGGGAGTTATTTCACAGTGTATCGGGGGGAGTTATTTCACAGTGTATAGGGGGGAGTTATTTCACAGTGTATGGGGGGGAGTTATTTCACAGTGTATAGGGGGGAGTTATTTCACAGTGTATAGGGGGGAGTTATTTCACAGTGTATAGGGGGGAGTTATTTCACAGTGTATAGGGTGGAGTTATTTCACAGTGAATGGGGGGGAGTTATTTCACAGTGAATGGGGGGGAGTTATTTCACAGTGTATAGGGGGGAGTTATTTCACAGTGTATAGGGGGGAGTTATTTCACAGTGTATGGGGGGAGTTATTTCACAGTGTATGGGGGGGAGTTATTTCACAGTGAATGGGGGGGAGTTATTTCACAGTGTATAGAGGGGAGTTATTTCACAGTGAATGGGGGGGAGTTATTTCACAGTGTATAGGGGGGAGTTATTTCACAGTGTATAGGGGGGAGTTATTTCACAGTGTATGGGGGGGAGTTATTTCACAGTGTATAGGGGGGAGTTATTTCACAGTGTATTGGGGGGAGTTATTTCACAGTGTATAGGGTGGAGTTATTTCACAGTGAATGGGGGGGAGTTATTTCACAGTGTATAGGGGGGAGTTATTTCACAGTGTATAGGGGGGAGTTATTTCACAGTGAATGGGGGGGAGTTATTTCACAGTGTATAGGGGGGAGTTATTTCACAGTGTATAGGGTGGAGTTATTTCACAGTGTATAGGGGGGAGTTATTTCACAGTGAATGGGGGGGAGTTATTTCACAGTGTATAGGGGGGAGTTATTTCACAGTGAATGGGGGGGAGTTATTTCACAGTGTATAGGGGGGAGTTATTTCACAGTGTATAGGGGGGAGTTATTTCACAGTGTATAGGGGGGAGTTATTTCACAGTGAATGGGGGGGAGTTATTTCACAGTGTATAGGGGGGAGTTATTTCACAGTGAATGGGGGGGAGTTATTTCACAGTGTATAGGGGGGAGTTATTTCACAGTGAATGGGGGGAGTTATTTCACAGTGTATAGGGGGGAGTTATTTCACAGTGTATAGGGTGGAGTTATTTCACAGTGAATGGGGGGGAGTTATTTCACAGTGTATAGGGGGGAGTTATTTCACAGTGAATGGGGGGGAGTTATTTCACAGTGTATAGGGTGGAGTTATTTCACAGTGTATAGGGTGGAGTTATTTCACAGTGTAGAGGGGGGAGTTATTTCACAGTGTATAGGGGGGAGTTATTTCACAGTGAATGGGGGGGAGTTATTTCACAGTGTATAGGGGGGAGTTATTTCACAGTGTATAGGGGGGAGTTATTTCACAGTGTATAGGGGGGAGTTATTTCACAGTGAATGGGGGGGAGTTATTTCACAGTGTATAGGGGGGAGTTATTTCACAGTGTATAGGGGGGAGTTATTTCACAGTGTATAGGGGGGAGTTATTTCACAGTGAATGGGGGGGAGTTATTTCACAGTGTATAGGGTGGAGTTATTTCACAGTGAATGGGGGGGAGTTATTTCACAGTGTATAGGGGGGAGTTATTTCACAGTGTATAGGGTGGAGTTATTTCACAGTGTATAGGGGGGAGTTATTTCACAGTGAATGGGGGGGAGTTATTTCACAGTGTATAGGGGGGAGTTATTTCACAGTGTATAGGGGGGAGTTATTTCACAGTGTATAGGGTGGAGTTATTTCACAGTGAATGGGGGGGAGTTATTTCACAGTGTATAGGGGGGAGTTATTTCACAGTGTATAGGGTGGAGTTATTTCACAGTGTATAGGGGGGAGTTATTTCACAGTGAATGGGGGGGAGTTATTTCACAGTGTATAGGGGGGAGTTATTTCACAGTGTATAGGGTGGAGTTATTTCACAGTGTATAGGGGGGAGTTATTTCACAGTGAATGGGGGGGAGTTATTTCACAGTGTATAGGGGGGAGTTATTTCACAGTGTATAGGGGGGAGTTATTTCACAGTGAATGGGGGGGAGTTATTTCACAGTGTATAGGGTGGAGTTATTTCACAGTGTATAGGGTGGAGTTATTTCACAGTGAATGGGGGGGAGTTATTTCACAGTGTATAGGGGGGAGTTATTTCACAGTGTATAGGGTGGAGTTATTTCACAGTGTATAGGGGGGAGTTATTTCACAGTGAATGGGGGGGAGTTATTTCACAGTGTATAGGGGGGAGTTATTTCACAGTGTATAGGGTGGAGTTATTTCACAGTGTATAGGGGGGAGTTATTTCACAGTGAATGGGGGGGAGTTATTTCACAGTGTATAGGGGGGAGTTATTTCACAGTGTATAGGGGGGAGTTATTTCACAGTGAATGGGGGGGAGTTATTTCACAGTGTATAGGGTGGAGTTATTTCACAGTGTGTAGGGTGGAGTTATTTCACAGTGTGTAGGGGGGAGTTATTTCACAGTGTATAGGGTGGAGTTATTTCACAGTGTATAGGGTGGAGTTATTTCACAGTGTATAGGGGGGAGTTATTTCACAGTGTATCGGGGGGAGTTATTTCACAGTGTATAGGTGGGAGTTATTTCACAGTGTATGGGGGGGAGTTATTTCACAGTGTATAGGGGGGAGTTATTTCACAGTGTATAGGGGGGAGTTATTTCACAGTGTATAGGTGGGAGTTATTTCACAGTGTATGGGGGGGAGTTATTTCACAGTGTATAGGGGGGAGTTATTTCACAGTGTATAGGGGGGAGTTATTTCACAGTGTATAGGGGGGAGTTATTTCACAGTGTATGGGGGGGAGTTATTTCACAGTGTATAGGGGGGAGTTATTTCACAGTGTATAGGGGGGAGTTATTTCACATTGTATAGGGTGGAGTTATTTCACAGTGTATAGGGGGGAGTTATTTCACAGTGTATAGGGGGGAGTTATTTCACAGTGTATAGGGGGGAGTTATTTCACAGTGTATAGGGGGGAGTTATTTCACAGTGTATAGGATGGAGTTATTTCACAGTGTATAGGGGGGAGTTGTTTCACAGTGTATAGGGGGCAGTTATTTCACAGTGTATAGGGTGGAGTTATTTCACAGTGTATAGGGGGGAGTTGTTTCACAGTGTATAGGGGGGAGTTATTTCACAGTGAATGGGGGGGAGTTATTTCACAGTGTATAGGGGGGAGTTATTTCACAGTGTATAGGGGGGAGTTATTTCACAGTGAATGGGGGGGAGTTATTTCACAGTGTATAGGGGGGAGTTATTTCACAGTGAATGGGGGGGAGTTATTTCACAGTGTATAGGGGGGAGTTATTTCACAGTGTATAGGGGGGAGTTATTTCACAGTGTATGGGGGGGAGTTATTTCACAGTGTATAGGGGGGAGTTATTTCACAGTGTATAGGGTGGAGTTATTTCACAGTGAATGGGGGGGAGTTATTTCACAGTGTATAGGGGGGAGTTATTTCACAGTGAATGGGGGGGAGTTATTTCACAGTGCATAGGGGGGAGTTATTTCACAGTGTATAGGGTGGAGTTATTTCACAGTGAATGGGGGGGAGTTATTTCACAGTGTATAGGGGGGAGTTATTTCACAGTGTATAGGGGGGAGTTATTTCACAGTGTATAGGGGGGAGTTATTTCACAGTGAATGGGGGGGAGTTATTTCACAGTGTATAGGGGGGAGTTATTTCACAGTGAATGTGGGGGGAGTTATTTCACAGTGTATAGGGGGGAGTTATTTCACAGTGTATAGGGTGGAGTTATTTCACAGTTTATAGGGTGGAGTTATTTCACAGTGAATGGGGGGGAGTTATTTCACAGTGTATAGGGGGGAGTTATTTCACAGTGTATAGGGGGGAGTTATTTCACAGTGTATAGGGGGGAGTTATTTCACAGTGTATAGGGGGGAGTTATTTCACAGTGTATAGGGGGGAGTTATTTCACAGTGAATGGGGGGGAGTTATTTCACAGTGTATAGGGGGGAGTTATTTCACAGTGAATGGGGGGGAGTTATTTCACAGTGCATAGGGGGGAGTTATTTCACAGTGTATAGGGTGGAGTTATTTCACAGTGAATGGGGGGGAGTTATTTCACAGTGTATAGGGGGGAGTTATTTCACAGTGTTTTGGGGGGAGTTATTTCACAGTGTATAGGGGGGAGTTATTTCACAGTGAATGGGGGGGAGTTATTTCACAGTGTATAGGGTGGAGTTATTTCACAGTGAATGGGGGGGAGTTATTTCACAGTGTATAGGGGGGAGTTATTTCACAGTGTATAGGGGGGAGTTATTTCACAGTGTATAGGGGGGAGTTATTTCACAGTGAATGGGGGGGAGTTATTTCACAGTGTATAGGGGGGAGTTATTTCACAGTGAATGGGGGGGGAGTTATTTCACAGTGTATAGGGGGGAGTTATTTCACAGTGTATAGGGTGGAGTTATTTCACAGTGAATGGGGGGGAGTTATTTTACAGTGTATAGGGTGGAGTTATTTCACAGTTTATAGGGTGGAGTTATTTCACAGTGAATGGGGGGGAGTTATTTCACAGTGTATAGGGGGGAGTTATTTCACAGTGAATGGGGGGGAGTTATTTCACAGTGTGTAGGGTGGAGTTATTTCACAGTTTATAGGGGGGAGTTATTTCACAGTGAATGGGGGGGAGTTATTTCACAGTGTATAGGGGGGAGTTATTTCACAGTGAATGGGGGGGAGTTATTTCACAGTGTATGGGGGGGAGTTATTTCACAGTGAAAGGGGGGGAGTTATTTCACAGTGTATAGGGGGGAGTTATTTCACAGTGAAAGGGGGGGAGTTATTTCACAGTGTATAGGGGGGAGTTATTTCACAGTGAATGGGGGGGAGTTATTTCACAGTGTATAGGGGGGAGTTATTTCACAGTGTATAGGGGGGAGTTATTTCACAGTGAATGGGGGGGAGTTATTTCACAGTGTGTAGGGTGGAGTTATTTCACAGTTTATAGGGTGGAGTTATTTCACAGTGAATGGGGGGGAGTTATTTCACAGTGTATAGGGGGGAGTTATTTCACAGTGTGTAGGGTGGAGTTATTTCACAGTGTATAGGAGGGAGTTATTTCACAGTGTATGGGGGGGAGTTATTTCACAGTGTATAGGGGGGAGTTATTTCACAGTGTATTGGGGGGAGTTATTTCACAGTGTATAGGGGGGAGTTATTTCACAGTGAATGGGGGGGAGTTATTTCACAATGTATAGGAGGGAGTTATTTCACAGTGTATAGGGGGGAGTTATTTCACAGTGTATAGGGGGGAGTTATTTCACAGTGTATAGGGGGGAGTTATTTCACAGTGTATAGGGTGGAGTTATTTCACAGTGTATAGGGGGGAGTTATTTCACAGTGTTTAGGGGGGAGTTATTTCACAGTGAATGGGGGGGAGTTATTTCACAGTGTATAGGGGGGAGTTATTTCACAGTGTATAGGGTGGAGTTATTTCACAGTGTATAGGGGGGAGTTATTTCACAGTGTATAGGGGGGAGTTATTTCACAGTGTATAGGGTGGAGTTATTTCACAGTGTATAGGGGGGAGTTATTTCACAGTGTATAGGAGGGAGTTATTTCACAGTGTATAGGGTGGAGTTATTTCACAGTGTATAGGGGGGAGTTATTTCACAGTGTATAGGGGGGAGTTATTTCACAGTGTATAGGAGGGAGTTATTTCACAGTGTATAGGGTGGAGTTATTTCACAGTGTATTGGGGGGAGTTATTTCACAGTGTATAGGGTGGAGTTATTTCACAGTGTATAGGAGGGAGTTATTTCACAGTGTATAGGGGGGAGTTATTTCACAGTGTATAGGGGGGAGTTATTTCACAGTGTATTGGGGGGAGTTATTTCACAGTGTATAGGGGGGAGTTATTTCACAGTGTATAGGGGGGAGTTATTTCACAGTGAATGGGGTGGAGTTATTTCACAGTGTATAGGGTGGAGTTATTTCACAGTGTGTAGGGTGGAGTTATTTCACAGTGTATAGGGTGGAGTTATTTCACAGTGTATAGGGTGGAGTTATTTCACAGTGTGTAGGGTGGAGTTATTTCACAGTGTATAGGGTGGAGTTATTTCACAGTGTATAGGGGGGAGTTATTTCACAGTGAATTGGGGGGAGTTATTTCACAGTGTATAGGGGGGAGTTATTTCACAGTGAATGGGGGGGAGTTATTTCACAGTGTATAGGGGGGAGTTATTTCACAGTGTATAGGGGGAGTTATTTCACAGTGAATGGGGGGGAGTTATTTCACAGTGTATAGCGGGGAGTTATTTCACAGTGTATAGGGGGGAGTTATTTCACAGTGTATAGGGTGGAGTTATTTCACAGTGTATAGGGGGGAGTTATTTCACAGTGTATAGGAGGGAGTTATTTCACAGTGTATAGGGTGGAGTTATTTCACAGTGTATTGGGGGGAGTTATTTCACAGTGTATAGGGTGGAGTTATTTCACAGTGTATAGGAGGGAGTTATTTCACAGTGTATAGGGGGGAGTTATTTCACAGTGTATAGGGGGGAGTTATTTCACAGTGTATAGGGTGGAGTTATTTCACAGTGTATAGGGGGGAGTTATTTCATAGTGTATAGGGTGGAGTTATTTCACAGTGAATGGGGGGGAGTTATTTCACAGTGTATAGGGGGGAGTTATTTCACAGTGTATAGGGGGGAGTTATTTCACAGTGAATGGGGGGGAGTTATTTCACAGTGTATAGGGGGGAGTTATTTCACAGTGTATAGGGGGGAGTTATTTCACAGTGAATGGGGGGGAGTTATTTCACAGTGTATAGGGGGGAGTTATTTCACAGTGAATGGGGGGGAGTTATTTCACAGTGTATAGGGGGGAGTTATTTCACAGTGTATAGGGTGGAGTTATTTCACAGTGAATGGGGGGGAGTTATTTCACAGTGTATAGGGTGGAGTTATTTCACAGTGAATGGGGGGGAGTTATTTCACAGTGTATAGGGGGGAGTTATTTCACAGTGAATGGGGGGGAGTTATTTCACAGTGTATAGGGGGGAGTTATTTCACAGTGTGTAGGGGGGAGTTATTTCACAGTGTATAGGGTGGAGTTATTTCACAGTGAATGGGGGGGAGTTATTTCACAGTGTATAGGGTGGAGTTATTTCACAGTGAATGGGGGGGAGTTATTTCACAGTGTATAGGGGGGAGTTATTTCACAGTGAATGGGGGGGAGTTATTTCACAGTGTGTAGGGGGGAGTTATTTCACAGTGTATAGGGTGGAGTTATTTCACAGTGTATAGGGTGGAGTTATTTCACAGTGTATAGGGGGGAGTTATTTCACAGTGTATAGGGGGGAGTTATTTCACAGTGTATAGGGTGGAGTTATTTCACACTGTATAGGATGGAGTTATTTCACAGTGTATAGGGGGGAGTTATTTCACAGTGTATAGGGGGGAGTTATTTCACAGTGTCTTGGTTGGAGTTATTTCACAGTGTATAGGGGGGAGTTATTTCACAGTGTATAGGGGGGATTTATTTCACAGTGTATAGGGTGGAGTTATTTCACAGTGTATAGGGGGGAGTTATTTCACAGTGTATAGGGGGGAGTTATTTCACAGTGTCTTGGTTGGAGTTATTTCACAGTGTATAGGGGGGAGTTATTTCACAGTGTATAGGGGGGATTTATTTCACAGTGAATGGGGGGGAGTTATTTCACAGTGTATAGGGGGGAGTTATTTCACAGTGTATAGGGGGGATTTATTTCACAGTGAATGGGGGGGAGTTATTTCACAGTATATGGGGGGAGTTATTTCACAGTGTATAGGGGGGAGTTATTTCACAGTGTATAGGGTGGAGTTATTTCACAGTGAATGGGGGGGAGTTATTTCACAGTGAATGGGGGGGAGTTATTTCACACTGAATGGGGGGGAGTTATTTCACAGTGAATGGGGGGGAGTTATTTCACAGTGTATAGGGGGGAGTTATTTCACAGTGAATGGGGTGGAGTTATTTCACAGTGTATAGGGTGGAGTTATTTCACAGTGAATGGGGGGGAGTTATTTCACAGTGTATAGGGGGGAGTTATTTCACAGTGTATAGGGGGGAGTTATTTCACAGTGAATGGGGGGGAGTTATTTCACAGTGTGTAGGGTGGAGTTATTTCACAGTGTATAGGGTGGAGTTATTTCACAGTGTATAGGGGGGAGTTATTTCACAGTGAATGGGGGGGAGTTATTTCACAGTGTATAGGGGGGAGTTATTTCACAGTGTATAGGGGGAGTTATTTCACAGTGAATGGGGGGGAGTTATTTCACAGTGTATAGCGGGGAGTTATTTCACAGTGTATAGGGGGGAGTTATTTCACAGTGTATAGGGTGGAGTTATTTCACAGTGTATAGGGGGGAGTTATTTCACAGTGTATAGGAGGGAGTTATTTCACAGTGTATAGGGTGGAGTTATTTCACAGTGTATTGGGGGGAGTTATTTCACAGTGTATAGGGTGGAGTTATTTCACAGTGTATAGGAGGGAGTTATTTCACAGTGTATAGGGGGGAGTTATTTCACAGTGTATAGGGGGGAGTTATTTCACAGTGTATTGGGGGGAGTTATTTCACAGTGTATAGGGGGGAGTTATTTCACAGTGTATAGGGGGGAGTTATTTCACAGTGTATAGGGGGGAGTTATTTCACAGTGAATGGGGTGGAGTTATTTCACAGTGTATAGGGTGGAGTTATTTCACAGTGTGTAGGGTGGAGTTATTTCACAGTGTATAGGGTGGAGTTATTTCACAGTGTATAGGGGGGAGTTATTTCACAGTGAATGGGGGGGAGTTATTTCACAGTGTATAGGGGGGAGTTATTTCACAGTGAATGGGGGGGAGTTATTTCACAGTGTATAGGGGGGAGTTATTTCACAGTGTATAGGGGGAGTTATTTCACAGTGAATGGGGGGGAGTTATTTCACAGTGTATAGCGGGGAGTTATTTCACAGTGTATAGGGGGGAGTTATTTCACAGTGTATAGGGTGGAGTTATTTCACAGTGTATAGGGGGGAGTTATTTCACAGTGTATAGGAGGGAGTTATTTCACAGTGTATAGGGTGGAGTTATTTCACAGTGTATTGGGGGGAGTTATTTCACAGTGTATAGGGTGGAGTTATTTCACAGTGTATAGGAGGGAGTTATTTCACAGTGTATAGGGGGGAGTTATTTCACAGTGTATAGGGGGGAGTTATTTCACAGTGTATTGGGGGGAGTTATTTCACAGTGTATAGGGGGGAGTTATTTCACAGTGTATAGGGGGGAGTTATTTCACAGTGTATAGGGGGGAGTTATTTCACAGTGTATAGGGGGAGTTATTTCACAGTGTTTTGGGGGGCTTTATTTCACAGTGAATGGGGGGGGAGTTATTTCACAGTATATAGGATGGAGTTATTTCACAGTGTATAGGGTGGAGTTATTTCACAGTGTATAGGCGGGAGTTATTTCACAGTGTATAGGGGGGAGTTATTTCACAGTGTATAGGGGGAAGTTATTTCACAGTGTATAGGGGGGAGTTATTTCACAGTGTATAGGGGGGAGTTATTTCACAGTGTATAGGATGGAGTTATTTCACAGTGTACAGGTTGGATTTACTTCACAGTGTCTCGGATGGAGTTATTTCACAGTGTATATGGGGGAGTTATTTCACAGTGTATGGGGGGATTTACTACACAGTGTATAGGATGGAGTTATTTCACAGTGTATAGGGGGGAGTTATTTCACAGTGTATAGGATGGAGTTATTTCACAGTGTATCGGGGGGAGTTATTTCATCGTGTATCGGGGGGAGTTATTTCACAGTGTATGGGGGGATTTACTTCACAGTGTCTCGGATGGAGTTATTTCACAGTGTATCGGGGGGAGTTATTTCATAGTGTATAGGGGGGAGTTATTTCACAGTGTATGGGGGGATTTACTTCACAGTGTATAGGATGGAATTATTTCACAGTGTATGGGGGGAGTTATTTCACAGTGTATGGGGGGATTTACTTCACTGTGTCTCGGATGGAGTTATTTCACAGTGTATCGGGGGGAGTTATTTCATAGTGTATAGGGGGGAGTTATTTCACAGTGTATAGGGTGGAGTTATTTCACAGTGTATAGGGGGGAGTTATTTCACAGTGTATAGGGTGGAGTTATTTCACAGTGTATAGGGGGGAGTTATTTCATAGTGTATAGGGTGGAGTTATTTCACAGTGAATGGGGGGGAGTTATTTCACAGTGTACTGGGGGGAGTTATTTCACAGTGTATAGGGGGGAGTTATTTCACAGTGAATGGGGGGGAGTTATTTCACAGTGTATAGGGGGGAGTTATTTCACAGTGTATAGGGGGGAGTTATTTCACAGTGAATGGGGGGGAGTTATTTCACAGTGTATAGGGGGGAGTTATTTCACAGTGTATAGGGGGGAGTTATTTCACAGTGAATGGGGGGGAGTTATTTCACAGTGTATAGGGGGGAGTTATTTCACAGTGTATAGGGGGGAGTTATTTCACAGTGTATAGGGGGGAGTTATTTCACAGTGTAAAGGGGGGAGTTATTTCACAGTGAATGGGGGGGAGTTATTTCACAGTGTATAGGGGGGAGTTATTTCACAGTGTATAGCGGGGAGTTATTTCACAGTGAATGGGGGGGAGTTATTTCACAGTGTATAGGGGGGAGTTATTTCACAGTGTATAGGGTGGAGTTATTTCACAGTGTATTGGGGGGAGTTATTTCACAGTGTATAGGGTGGAGTTATTTCACAGTGTATAGGAGGGAGTTATTTTACAGTGTATTGGGGGGAGTTATTTCACAGTGTATAGGGTGGAGTTATTTCACAGTGTATTGGAGGGAGTTATTTCACAGTGTATAGGGGGGAGTTATTTCACAGTGTATAGGGGGGAGTTATTTCACAGTGTATTGGGGGGAGTTATTTCACAGTGTATAGGGGGGAGTTATTGCACAGTGTATAGGGGGGAGTTATTTCACAGTGTATAGGGGGGAGTTATTTCACAGTGTATAGGGGGAGTTATTTCACAGTGTTTTGGGGGGAGTTATTTCACAGTGAATGGGGGGGGAGTTATTTCACAGTATATAGGATGGAGTTATTTCACAGTGTATAGGGTGGAGTTATTTCACAGTGTATAGGCGGGAGTTATTTCACAGTGTATAGGGGGGAGTTATTTCACAGTGTATAGGGGGGAGTTATTTCACAGTGTATAGGGGGGAGTTATTTCACAGTGTATAGGGGGGAGTTATTTCACAGTGTATAGGATGGAGTTATTTCACAGTGTACAGGTTGGATTTACTTCACAGTGTCTCGGATGGAGTTATTTCACAGTGTATCGGGGGGAGTTATTTCACAGTGTATGGGGGGATTTACTACACAGTGTATAGGATGGAGTTATTTCACAGTGTATAGGGGGGAGTTATTTCACAGTGTATAGGATGGACTTATTTCACAGTGTATCGGGGGGAGTTATTTCATCGTGTATCGGGGGGAGTTATTTCACAGTGTATGGGGGGATTTACTTCACAGTGTCTCGGATGGAGTTATTTCACAGTGTATCGGGGGGAGTTATTTCATAGTGTATAGGGGGGAGTTATTTCACAGTGTATGGGGGGATTTACTTCACAGTGTATAGGATGGAATTATTTCACAGTGTATGGGGGGAGTTATTTCACAGTGTATGGGGGGATTTACTTCACAGTGTCTCGGATGGAGTTATTTCACAGTGTATCGGGGGGAGTTATTTCATAGTGTATAGGGGGGAGTTATTTCACAGTGTATAGGGTGGAGTTATTTCACAGTGTATAGGGGGGAGTTATTTCACAGTGTATAGGGTGGAGTTATTTCACAGTGTATAGGGGGGAGTTATTTCATAGTGTATAGGGTGGAGTTATTTCACAGTGAATGGGGGGGAGTTATTTCACAGTGTACTGGGGGGAGTTATTTCACAGTGTATAGGGGGGAGTTATTTCACAGTGAATGGGGGGGAGTTATTTCACAGTGTATAGGGGGGAGTTATTTCACAGTGTATAGGGGGGAGTTATTTCACAGTGAATGGGGGGGAGTTATTTCACAGTGTATAGGGGGGAGTTATTTCACAGTGAATGGGGGGGAGTTATTTCACAGTGTATAGGGGGGAGTTATTTCACAGTGTATAGGGTGGAGTTATTTCACAGTGTATAGGGGGGAGTTATTTCACAGTGAATGGGGGTAGTTATTTCACAGTGTATAGGGGGGAGTTATTTCACAGTGTATAGGGGGGAGTTATTTCACAGTGTTTTGGGGGGAGTTATTTCACAGTGTATAGGGGGGAGTTATTTCACAGTGTATAGGGTGGAGTTATTTCACAGTGTATAGGGGGGAGTTATTTCACAGTGTATAGGGTGGAGTTATTTCACAGTGTATAGGGGGGAGTTATTTCACAGTGTATAGGGGGGAGTTATTTCACAGTGTATAGGGTGGAGTTATTTCACAGTGTATAGGGGGGAGTTATTTCACAGTGTATAGGGTGGAGTTATTTCACAGTGTATCGGGGGGAGTTATTTCACAGTGAATGGGGGGGAGTTATTTCACAGTGTATAGGGGGGAGTTATTTCACAGTGTATAGGGTGGAGTTATTTCACAGTGTATAGGGGGGAGTTATTTCACAGTGTATAGGGGGGAGTTATTTCACAGTGTATAGGGTGGAGTTATTTCACAGTGAATGGGGGGGAGTTATTTCACAGTGAATGGGGGGGAGTTATTTCACAGTGAATGGGGGGGAGTTATTTCACAGTGTATAGGGGGGAGTTATTTCACAGTGTATAGGGGGGAGTTATTTCACAGTGTATAGGGGGGAGTTATTTCACAGTGAATGGGGGGAGTTATTTCACAGTGTATAGGGGGGAGTTATTTCACAGTGTATAGGGGGGAGTTATTTCACAGTGAATGGGGGGAGTTATTTCACAGTGTATAGGGGGGAGTTATTTCACAGTGAATGGGGGGAGTTATTTCACAGTGTATAGGGGGGAGTTATTTCACAGTGTATAGGGGGGAGTTATTTCACAGTGAATGGGGGGAGTTA